>NC_048596.1:249367311-249967311 GCF_003668045.3 Cricetulus griseus | reverse complement strand
CAGCCTAGGCTCCCTTCCTGAGTCCTCTTTTTGTGTTAAAGTGTTTAGATGTCTAAAAGACGCTCCAATCAAACGAATACCGCTCCCCTTCATTCCACTCTCATTCGTGGTGCTCTTTACTGCTCTTTTTCCAGCAATTGCTTCTGGTATATATTCTGTTATTAGGAGTAGTGAATGCCGACACCCTTTGCTGCACCAGTCATATACAGCTCCCCATTGTCCCACCTGAAGGAGACCTGGCAAATTGGCCGCCACCAGCTTTAGCCAGGACTTGGCAGGTGTTTCCTCTAAACAGTCAGAGTGTAAATATTTTAACCTCGACAGGTCATATAGTCTCTCTTAAAGCCGCTAAAATCTGTTCTTGGAAGTGTGTGAGCTGCTGGGGAAGATGAGTGGGTGTGTCTTGTGTCCTGATACAGTTTTGTTTATACAGCCAGGGTGAAGAGTGCCAACCTCTGGTTCAGACTAAGCATGGCCTGTTTCTAAGAGTTAGAGACTTTGTAGCTCTGTAAGAAAGAGCAGAGGGGATAGGTCCTGAATGGCTACCCACTGTAGCTGTCACACTGAACAGTGGGCATTGCATCTTGGGGGATGAGAACTGCCCCTTCCCAGAGCCACAACCAGAGCGCTTTGCTAATTACAGACGACAGTGCACACACTCTTGTGTGTTGGAGGTTAGAGGAGTCATCTGTCCTGCAGCTGGAGGGTGCTGGGAACCCAACTCAGATCCTCTTCAAGAGCAGCAAGTGCTCTTAACTACTGAGCCATCTCTCCTTCTTCTCTTCCTCTCTCCCACCCTCCTTCCCTCAAGTCTCACAAGAGGCTGGAACTTACCAATTGACTAGACTAGCTGATTAGCAAGCCCCAGTGATCCCCCCACACCCCTCACGCCCCCATCTCCACCTTCTCTGCACTGGGGTCACATGTGTATGTTTCTGTGACCCGCTTTTGCTCTGAGTTCTGGGGATACAAGCTCAGTTTCCCCATGCTTGTGTGACAGGCACTTTTCTGACTGGGCCACCTCTCCAGCCTGCTTTTGCTATGAAATGAACAGTGCAGAAAAACAGTAAGACAAAACAACAGCTCACAGAATGGGAAAAGATCTTCACCAACCCCACATCTGACAGAGGGCTGATTTCCAAAATATACAAGGAACTCAAGAAGCTAGCCACCAAAACATCAAACAATGGAATTAAAAAGTGGGGTGCAGAACTAAATAGAGAATTCTCAACAGAGGAATCTGAAATGGCTGAAAGACACTTAAGAAAATGCTCAAAATCCTTGGCCATCAGAGAAATGCAACTCAAAACAACTCTGAGACCATCTTACACCAGCCAGAATGGCTAAAATCAAAAACACCAATGATAAATTATGCTGGAGAGGATGTGGAGAAAGGGGAACACTCCTCCACTGCTGGTGGGAGTGCAAACTTGTAAGACCACTTTGGAAATCAGTATGGCGGTGGCTCAGAAAAATGGGAATCAGTCTACCTCAAGATCCAGCCATTCCTCTCTTGGGCATATACCCAAATAATGCACGTTCATACAACAAGCACATATGTTCAATCATGTTCATAGCAGCTATGTTTGTAATAGCCAGAACCTGGAAGCAACCTAGATGCCCCTCAGCTAAAGAATGGATAGAGAAAATGTGGTACAGTTATACAATGGAGTACTACTCAGCAGAAAGAAGCAACGGAATCTTGAAATTCGCAGGCAAATGGATGGAACTAGAAGAAACCATTCTGAGTGAGGCAACCCAGTCACAAAAAGACAAACATGGTATGTACTCACTCATATATGAATTTTAAATGTAGAGCAAAGGATCACCAGCCTGCAATCCTCTTCACCAAAGAAACTAGGGAACAAGGAGGACTCTAAGAGAAAAATGCATGGCCCCAGAGAATGGGAAGGGGCAGGATCTCATGAGCTAATTGGGAGCATGAGTGTAGGGGAGAGGGAGCTGCCAGAAGGAGAGAAGGAGAAGAAAAGGGGAGAGGAGGAAATGGCAGAGCAGAAATGTTGAGTTTGGGGAAGAATAGAGGAGAGCAGGTTGAGAGATACCATATCAGAGGGAGCCATTATAGGTCCGAGGAGAGATCTGGCACTAGGGAGATTTCCAGAGATCTACAAGGATGATATGAACTGACAATCTAGGCAATGGTGGAGAGGATAACCTAAATTCCCTTCCCCTATAATGAGACTGGTGACTACTTTTTATGCCATCCTAGAGCCCTCATCCAGTGGCTGATGGAAGCAGAGGCAGACATCCACAGATATACAGTGAACTGAACTCTGGAACTTAGTTGCAGAGAGGGAAGAATGAAGATCAAAGGGGTCAGTACCAGGCTGGTGAAACCCACAGAATCAGCTGGCCTGTACAAGGGGGAGCACATTCCTGTCTGGGGGTTCAGTACAGGACTGTATCAGACCCCTGAACATGGATGTCAATGAGGAGGCCTTCGTACTCTGGGGGGCCCCTGGTAGTGGATTAGTATTTTTCCCTGGTGTAAGAAGGGACTTTGAGAGCCCACCACGCGTGAAGGGATGCACTCTTGGCCTGGACACATGGGGAAGGGCCTAGGCCTGGCCTAGGATGATGTGGTGGACTTTGGGGACCCCCGTCAAGGGCCCTACTCTGCCTGGGGAGTGGAGGGTGGATGGGGTGAGGGGGCAGATGGGGAGTTGGGGGGAGGGAAGGGAGAAGAGATTGACATGTGAAGCAAGCCTGTTCCTAATTTGAACAAAAAAAATTAATTACAAAAAAATAAAATAAAAAAACCTGAACAAAAAAAGTCTACATATGCCCAATTTACATTGTTTTTTAATGACTGGTCCCTCTGGCCAGTAATTTTGCAGGAGGAAAGCCCCACTAACAGTAAAAGTCACCAAACTATACACATTTACACTGGAGCTCTGGCTCTTGGCTCTTGACAGAGGAGGAAGGTTGAAATAGCTAGAGGGAGCTGTGGGGCCAGAGCACCTGCTCTGGGTGTATGTTAATTTGTTTGGAAATATTTATCTATGCACACATAGACTGTGCACTTGATGAGCAACTATATTTGGGCTGCACTTACATGCCTTTTTCTCTCTGCCTTTAATGCAATCAGTGCACATTATATAGGCATGAATATGCAAATGTTGAATAAAGCTTGAATTTTTTAATTAAAAAAGCTAAATCAGGGGAATTATAAGAACCCAATTTAACATTTTAAATATGATGTGAAATACTCTCCTTCGTTCCCACTCATTGCCAACGATTTTGTTGATATTCAGCGTGGAACTTGATTGTTTGGTCCCGATCCGCTTGGGAAGGAGTTGGTGTGGGTTTTGGGGAGATCAAGGGAAATGAACGTGGGGGAGGAGGGAAAGAAGGGACAGAAAATGTCTAAAGAGTGACTTTGTTCTCTTCCTGGTGGATGTCCTGGGTGCACAAAGCAGTTTATTGCTTGTGTTCTTATGAAGGGGAGGGGCCTGTAAATGCTTATTTGGGAATTAAATTTCTAAAAGAAAGCACTTCCCCCACTCAATTTCCCTTAGTTCAGAAGAATTACTTTTAAGTTGACGTGACACAGCAACATAAACCATTGCATTATCTCCACCCAGGAATAAAGGCAGGCTTCTCGACTCCCCTTTCAAACTTGTAAAGAAACATTCTCTCTTTGGACTTGACTCTTTCCAAAGAGAAAAGCAAGTCTCTCTTCTGGCTTGGGATTAAACAGTGCTTCTGCAATCGCCTGATTATTTATTAAGCACTTCCCCGAGTGGGACGAAGTGCTGTCCATAATAAATTATAAAGACCCAGGCTCTTTAGATTCTAGAGTCTTCCATGATTTACACAGTCAGTGATCCTGGCCCAGAGCCTGGTAAGGTATAATTAGTGTTGATATCAAGAGATGTCTCTGCCTGGGCCAGTGAATCCATGTTTAATTTCAAATCTACTTCTGGGCCTTGGGGGTGAATAGGTTAACCATCCTTATGTCCCTAATGGAGGACACGTATGAGTTCCAAAAGAAATCCTTTAAATGGAGGGTAGGGGATGGGTAGACTAGTAACACTGGTACTGAATTTCCCACTGATGGACAAGCCAGTCTGAACAAGAAGTAGCAAATCCAGTGTATAATAGTGAAACCTACCCAGTGGCTCTCAGTATTATAAAGTTTTACACCTTAGTTTCCTGGCCTAGTCACTTTACAAGGAAAAATTCTCCTGGACTGGATCTTAACTTCATAATTTACATCACTTGCACTCATAGCATAAAGGTAATTATACTCTAGAATTCTTCTCCAGATAATCTGATACTCTTCTTTCGACAGCTGATATTTTTCCTACCACAATGGAAGACACTGGACATGCCCAACAAGAGACTAAATGCCCTGAGTTAGCATCACAGGGAAGATTGCCAAGGATTCTTAAGTCAACATGCCAAAGAGACACCGCACATCTGTGCTTATACTGCATTATTTACAATAACCAGGAAATGGAACCAGTCTATATGTCCCATTAACAGATACATGGATGAAGAAAATGTGGTACAGACACATCATGACATTTTGTGAGGCTGTAACCAAAAAATGAAATCATGACATTTGCAGGAAAATGGGCAGAAGTGGAGATCATTATGTTAAGTGAAACGGGGCAGATTCAGAAACAAAAACACTATGTGTTTTCCCTTAAATGAGGAACCTAGATTTAAAACTATGCATGTGTGGGTATCTATATAGTACATGAATGATTAGCACTCAATTCATAGCCACCTCAGGGTTTTAATCCACATTTTCTATTCTCTTCCCTTTAGGAGATCAGTAGGCTGACAAGAGGTTACATATAATACTCAGCGTAAATTGAATACTACTTTTCTTACATCTAAGCAGGAAAAGGATTTACATTTTTGTTATGTTTTTGTTTGTTGTTTTTGAGATGATCTTTTAAAGTTTTCCCCTCTTTAATTGTGTATCTCTGTTGTGGCTAATGTGTCTTTGGATGTGAGAAGCCAGAAGAGGCTGTTGGCTCTCCTGGAACTGGAGTTACAAGCAGTTGTAAGCAGCCTGCATACTGGGAACTAAACTGGGGTCCTATGCAAGAACAGGAAGTACTCTATGCAAGAACAGGAAGTACTCTATGCAAGAACAGGAAGTACTCTATGCAAGAACAGGAAGTACTCTTGACCACCAAGTTGCCTCTGCAGCCCTGAGACAGACGCTTGCTCTTTAGCCCAGGTTGGCCTTGAACTCGTTTATTTTCCCACCTTTGCCTCAAGAGTGCTGGAGACTGCAGGTGCACACTATACTACTCCACTCACGGTTTTTTATTTTATTTCATTTATTTCATATTTTAGTCTTTAAAATTTGTTCTATTTTGGAATCCTATAGATGAACAGAAAAATTGCAAAGGTCACTAAGAATTCTTTTATCCCCTCACCCAGCCAAGTTCTCTTAACATCTTTGTCCAGTCTCCATTGACGGCACCATCCTACGTTAGCGTGGTAATCTTGTGGAATCTGTAAGGAATCAATGATGATGCGTTACTATTAACTGAAATTCAGGTCACTGCCTTCTGGAAAAGAGTATATGGCCCATGATTTTGAGTTTGTGCAGCAGAGCTGGCTCAGCTGCTTAATTTTCTATGAACTCAAACTTATGAAATCAATGTTAGTGATGCACATAATGATGGATTAGTAAAAGTTTTTGTGTTTCTGTAGAGGGCTACTGTAAAAATTTGTATTATTTATTTTTAATTTTAAAGTATATTTTTATTAGTTCTCAGAGAATTTTGTACAGTTGGCTCATTTTATCCCTCCCCCAATTCCTCCCAGCTGTACTTTCTCTTCCTGACCCATTGAACTTTGTGCTTCTTTATTTCTTTATTTATTATGGTCAGGGGGCACCTGTAGATGTGTAGAAGTAGAGACCAACTTGCAAGAATAGGTTCTCTCCTTTCACTATGTGGGGCCCAGGGCTTGAACTCAAATCTTCAGGCTTAGCAGCAAGCATCTTTACCCACTGAGCCGTCTCACCTACTACTATTGTTTTTTCTAGTGGTGGGATGGAACCTGGAACCTTGTACATGCTAGGCAAGAACTCACTTCTGAGCTACATTCCTCAACCTTCATGGGTGCTACTTTAAAACAAATCCTGTTTTTATAACACGAGGCAAATAAGCTCTTTGCAGAATCTCCAGAGCCAGTGTGTGTTTAGTAGAACAACACCTATGTGTTCAAGGGGCTGGGGCTGTATGTAGCTCAGTGGTAGAGCACCCATCTGCCATGTACAAGGGCCTAGGTTAAATCTCTAATGTTGCAGAAAACCCACTACACTTGTACTGCCTTGCGATGATGAGTCCTTTAGTGTTACCACATACAGGAGGAACACTCATCAGTCATTGCAGAATGGATGGGCATGAGGATTGTGAGTGTGTGTGTGTGTGTGTGTGTGTGTGGTGGTGGCAGAGTAGGGGGTCAGTTTCCATCTGCAGACTCCACCACAGTGAAAGGGCTCACCCAGAAGTGCCTGGGTTTTCCTGGAAGTGAGCATTTCTTTGTGGTCAGCCTTGCAGATGCCAGTTAATCCCAGGTACCTGTAAGGTGATGGGATTCTACGTGTCAACATGGCAAGGAGCAGCAAACATGCTCTGTCAACACACATCACCATTAGTCTAGCTACAGCTGATGCCTTAGAGTCATCTCACAGAGAATCAGGGCAGCCCAAATACGTTTCTTGCTCGCAGTACAGATGGAGGCCAGGAAAACGAGCAGATGCAGCGAAGCTAATCAGGCTGAGACACAGCAGGGGAACTCAAAGCTAGGCTTCACATGCTTTCATGAGTCTTAATTAAAGAGCCCGGTGCCTCCTTTTGTTTTATCTGTTGCCAGTGTTTGGTCTCCTATTGTGACAGTTTTTTGTTGTTGCTTTTTTTTTTTTTTTTTTTTTTTTTTTTTTTTTTTTTTTTTTTTTTTTTTAGTAACTATCAATTTGCTGTGGGGAAAGAGCAGTTCTTGTCTGGGAAAGAGCGGTGGTGGTTGCAGCTGGGAAAGAGTTAAGTTGCTGCTTCTCTCACAGTTACAAACCAACCATGGCAAGAGCCACTCATGGGGAGGCAGGAGAGAGAGCAGGGGAGCATCTGGGAGATCTCGGGGAGCATCCCACACTGTCTTATGCAATGGCCAACAAACATCAAGTGTCTTTAAGGGAGAGCGAGCTAAATGCTGGAGCAGGCTAATAGCAGGCAAGTAAGGAAGAAATCTGCAGACTGCTTCACACTCCGGTAATAAATACAGTGTAAGGAGGAGAAATCTGTCCCAGCAAGCAGCCAGGACTTTGGGAATATGAGCAGACTGCTATCAGGCTCGTCCAACGATGATGAGCAGGGATTGGAAGCAAAGGCTATTGGCTGAATCCAACACCCTGCTCTTCCGTGAGAGTTGGAGGGGCACTGGGTGTGAGGAGATAAGGGAGCTCATGAACAGCCAGGCTTCCTGCAGTTGGGGGATTAACCCCACAGTGGTGCTTGAGATGCCAAGGTAACTGGTCTCTGGAGAGTGAATTACACACACAGCTCCAGGCCCAGTTTCAGTTTTGCAACTTTTATGGATGGATGGTGGTGCTGATTGTGCAATGTGAATGCACTTGCTGTCCCCAAACTGTGCACTAAAAAACGGCTGAGATGGTGAGTTTAACATCATGTGTCTTTCTCCACAATTGAAAATTAGTATCTAAGCAGAGGGTTGAAGTAAGGAAAGGGGACAAACAAGCTTCCTGAGAGCAAGGAGCATCTCTTATTTGCCTTTCTCTGGCCCCTTGAAGGGTCCTTGGTGCACAGTACTCTATTCAATAAACTTAGAGAGGTCTCTTAAGCCTAGGTGTGTGTGGGGGGGTGGTGGGGTGGTGGGGGGGTGGGTGCATGTGCGTGCTCGCGCAGTGGTATGTGGGCCTGCCATAGGCCAACCTCTAGTGTTCACACCTTGCTTTTGAGATAGGGATTCACAGTAGTCTGGAGTTTACCAGTTTGGCCATCTGGCTGGTCAGGAGACACTAGGACTCCTCTTGCCTCTGCCTCCCTAGCACTTGGGTTATAAGCACACACCACTATGCGTGGAATTTTCTTTTTGTACCTGGATTCTGGGATGGAACCCAGGGCCTCTCCTGAACCTGACAAGTGCTTTACCAACTCAACACCTCCCAGGTCCCTCTAGTGCTTAGTTTTATACATGCACAACGTCACACATGTGGCTGAAAGACGATGGCAAGAGGCACCGCTGCCTGTGTCAGACTTTCCATCACCATGACTAATGCCTAGATAAATTATTTAAAAGGAAGGAAGAGTTATTTCACCTCGTGGTTTCAGTCCGTGCTTGGCTGATTCATTGCTAAGGGCCTGAGGCAAGCTGAGCATCATGGCAGGAATCAGGGTGGAACAAAGCATGCATCCTAGTTTGCTTTCTGTAGCCATGATAAACACATGACCAAAAGCAAACTGGGGAAAATGGTTTTTCCTTGGTACACTTTACAGGTCATCATCCAGGGAGCCCAAGGCATGAACTCAAAACAGGCAGGAGCTGATACAGAGACCATGGAGAGATAACTGGCTACTGGCTTGCACCCCATGGCTCACTCAGTTTCCTTACTTTCTTTTCTTTATTTTTAAAAATTATTTATTTATTTACTTATTTCAATCCTGGGTTTCTCTGTGGAACCCTGACTGTCCTGGAACTAGCTCTGAAGACTAGTCTGGTCTTGAACTCAGAGATCTGCGTGCCTCTGCTTCCCAAGTGCTGGGACTAAAAGGTATGTGTCACCACCAGCTGACTCAGGACTACTTGTCCATGGCTGGCAATACCCACAGTGGCCTGGCTCTTCCCACATCAATCAGCAATAAAGAAAATGCCCCCCACAGACATTCCCACAGACCAGTATAACATTGGGACAATTCCTCAGTTGAATGTCTTTCTTCCCAGGTAACTCTAGTTTGTGTCAAGTTGACCAAAACTCGCCATTGTAGCTTCTCACCTCATGGCAGACAGGAGTTGATAGAATCATGCCTGCACTATTGAGCTTTCTCCTTTCCTTTGTATATCTCCATCCCAACCTTCAGCCTACCGCATGGTGCCACCCACAGATGAAGCAGAGCTTTCTGATCCCTTCCCAAATGAGAATGTGCTCTACTAATCTGCCAGGTAGATCTACCTGGTAGATCAAGCCAGTCAAGTTGACAATCAAGGTTGGGTGTCACACACACAACAACAGGCGTGGAGGACAGTTGGATAGACCACAGATGTTCAGAAAGGAAGATAGGTTGGGCCTACCTGAGTGTGAGGTCAGCTCTGTTTTAAAGCCCCTTAA
Source organism: Cricetulus griseus (assembly GCF_003668045.3). Classification (NCBI taxonomy): domain Eukaryota; kingdom Metazoa; phylum Chordata; class Mammalia; order Rodentia; family Cricetidae; genus Cricetulus; species Cricetulus griseus. The sequence continues at coordinate 249,957,974 of NC_048596.1, read as the reverse complement.
TTTGGCACCCCATCTTTGGCTTTTCAGAACTGTGCTCACTCACATGGCAGTAAGAGCATGCAATAAGCATAACTCAAGCCTGGTGACCTTCGTCACTCATCCTGCAGTGCCTGCTTGACTTGAAGCTCCCTGCTCTTGCCCTGCTGGCTCTCAGACCATCTGGCTTCATCTCCTGGATTGTAATATTGACCTTGGGTGTGTCATGCTTTGGTGACCTGTTGGACTCTTCCCTGCATGTTTCTTGATAGAACACAATGGCACCAGAATGGTGACAGAAATGAGTTCTGACATGTGAGAGCTGGAGCCTGGTGTTCAGTCAATTACAATTAGGAAGTCATTAAGTCAGGCCAGACGCAGAAACGTAGATCAGCCTTATTGTATCTCACCAGAGACCAGCTGACAAGCCACGAGGATTTACACAGCCCATGTTCAGGGAAGGCCCCATGCATTTTCTTCTAGGAAGAGAAGTCTGGGGAAGAAATAACTAATAGGTGGCTCTGTGAAGTATGAGCAAGGCAGCCCTTTACTAGCAGGTTTGCTTCTGTGGATTCGGCCAACTGTGCATCAAAAAATAGTAGGAAATTGAACCAGGAATAGTAGGAAATTGAGTTTTCTAGCCTGTGTTCCATGATAACACAGTAAAACGCCCCTTTGCACTTATGTCTTATTAAGTACTGCAGGTGAGTGAGAGATGATTTTCAAAGTATACAGCAGTGTGCCCTGTTCTGCATAAGGAATATGGACATCCTCCAATTTGGGCATCCATGAACAATCCACATGGTACCAGTGGGTGGCTAAATACAGTCTTAAAAAGAACAAGATACTGATGCTCCTTGGCTTTGTTACTTTGGAGCCAGAATACAGGGCTCATCAAAGAAACATAGACATTGCATAAATGGTACCAGTCGAAGATATCTTAATTTTCTTTTTAATTTCATTTGGAAATAATTTATTTTTCTGTTGTTACCTATATTGCATATGTATTCTAAATATTAAGGTAGAGGGGGAATATAGATGTCCACTGTCTATTTTGACTGGAAATATCAGTTGGTTTGCCTGGATAGCCCTTGGATCTGGACGTCTTCAGTCTGTAGCTTGTACGTTAGTTTAGGTTTATTGTGGAAATATTCCTGTACTTCCAAATGCTTCAGGTGGCCTGAGGTGGATTTTAGGAATCTGCACACACACTTGGCCTTATGTTTGGTGTATCCCTGTACATAACAGTCTCAGTTATTTACCTCTACAGGACTTGCTTAGTGGTTCTCAGAAGAACATCCCAGACAAACGGCTGTCCTGACCTGTTTTCTGTTGCTCTAATGGAATGCCTGTGCTTTGAAAGGAAAGTTTCTTATAAAGGGGAAAGGTTGATTCAGTTCATAATTCTGGGGGCTGGGTAAAGCAAGGCCAAGTGATCATATTGGATGAACTTCATGGATGTATACATAAAATAAAACACAAACCTAGCAAGGGCAGAAAGATGAGTAGAAAGATCCAGTGCCAACAGTAGCCGTCCCCTCCTCCTGAGCAAAGCATTCACTATCACAATGTGCTCTCACAACCGAACTCACCTCCCTTTTCAACACAGAGGAGTTAAGGCTCTAACACAACTATTTCCTGTGTGTGTGTGTGTGTGTGTGTGTGTAGACACAATGGATTCCTGAAGCTGAAGTGGCAGGTGTAGGCATTTGGGATCTGAACTCTGGTCCTCATGATAGAGCAGCAAGCACTCTTAACCACTGAGTAATCTTTCCAAGCGCTGTTAATACACAACCTAAGCTACATCGTCAAACCATGGCAACATCTTAGGATGTATACTCATCAAATCTTTAATGTATTTTGTTTTGCTTTCTTCAATTGTTTTTGGATTTGTGTATGTTTGTATACATGTATGTGTGTACACATGCATGCATGCATGCATGTATATATCCTTTTGTAAATCCTCTGTGTGAGTGCTTGTTGTATGTACATACGATGTGCATGTGTATATGCATATTTGTGTTTGGAAGTGTGGGCACTTGAAGGCGATGGCGCACATGTGGAGACCAGAGGTCCTTCTTAGGTGTCCTTGCCTTCCACCTTGTTAGAGACAGAGTCTCTCATTATTCACCAGTTCAAATGCCAGGCTGGAGGCCTATGATGTTCTGGGGGTACTATGTCTCTAACTCCCATGCGTGCTACCACTTCTGGCTTTCCATGGGCTCTGGAGGTTTGAACTTAGGTTTTAATCCTTGCATAGCAAATGTTTTACCCACTGAGCCACTGCCGCAGTCCGTGATTATTTGTTTTTATATTTATTTATTTATTTATTTATTTATTTTTGGTTTTTCAAGACAGGGTTTCTCTGTGGCTTTGGAGGCTGTCCTGGCACTAGCTTTTGTAGACCAAGCTGGTCTCGAACTCACAGAGATCCACCTGCCTCTGCCTCCCTAGTGCTGGGATTAAAGGCATGTGCCACCAAAGCCTGGCTGATTATTGATTTTTAAAACAGAGTTTTGCTATATGGCCCGGTCTGCTTTGAACTCACTATGTAGCCGAGGCTGGCCTTGAACATGTATCAATCTTCTTGTTTCTGTCTCTCAAGTGGTAGAATTATAAGCGTGTGTCACCATACCCTGCTTCTAAGGGTATTTCTTTCTTCTTTCTCCTTACATTTGTTTATTTGTGTATGCATGTGTGTGGAGGTCTGAGGCTGAGTCTTAATAGCCATTTCTCTCCTCCCACCATGTAGATTAAAGGGATTGAGCTCGGATGTCAGGCTTCAGGGCAAGTTCCTTTGCTCACTGAGCCATCTATCTGACCCCCTAATGGGATTTTCTACAAAGGCTGGGATCATCTACTGGCAACTCAACCTTTTGAGGCCAAGTGAGCATGCTGAGCTTTCTCTAGAGCACAGAAAGGAAGTTCTGGAGTGAGAGTGTTCATTTACCATTATGGTTTTTGCTTCTTACCCTTCCAAAGACAAATATTGAGTTTCAATCAGCTAGGAGTTGACCATCACGTTAGAAACAGGGAAAGCTATGCAACTATGAGTCCATAGTTTGTTCCTGAGAATGTCAGTGTGAATGACAGAGCGGGGAGGTAGAGAATGTAAGTGACATCAGGAAGTTAACACACCTGCCACCAGCTAACTCACCACCCTGGTGTACTACTCACCTTTGCAACAAGATGATGCAGGTGGCATGTCACCTGTTTCTGAGACGCATGCTCTGTACGTTCCTCTTGAAACTCTTGTCTATCAGAATCAATCACCTTCCTAACCCATGAGACAATTTTAAAGCTACCTCGTTAGATTTTAGCCATGATTCCAGTTTCTCCCAACAAAAAGTAACTTAGAGGAGGAAGGGGCTATTTTAGCACACAGTTCCTGGTCATGGGCCATCATAGCAGGGAAGACAAGGCAGGAGGGACTGAAAGCAACTACTGACATCATGTCAAGGTCAAGAGCAGAGAGAATGAATACTGCTCAGTGCAATTCCTCTATTCTTATAAAGTACAGGACCTAATCATAGGTCACCAGAGTTGCCTCACTGCCCCTCCCACTTTACAGACAGCTCTTGGGTATTCATATATCAGGTACTTTCCTCTGCAACCAAACTCCCGATGAGAAGCCATGTAGGGGCAAAAAGCTTTGCTTTAGCTCACCCCTTTGTGGTGGGCCAGGCAGTAGCTGCTGGGGCTCTGGTCTTGCCAGTTGGTCATATTTATGCAGTAGGCAGGAAACAGAGGCTCCATTGGTGCAGCAGCAAGCTATAACCCATAAATCCCTGGCGATCTGCTTCCACCAGCCAGGCTTCACCTCTTACAGGTATGTCCGACATGTACCTCAACACATTTGGCCCAACACATTTATAAATGACAGTGTTGCATCACAGTGTGAAAAGGATGGATGTCTGTGGAAGGTTCCATAACCTCCCCAAACAGCATCACTAGCTGGCAATCAAGTGTTCAGCCATATAAGCCTTTGGGGGAGGGGGGGTGTTTTACATTCAATACAGAACACTTCAGAATTCCTATTTATAAACATGTTCTTCGTGTATATCTTGTATTCAGGTTCTCTTGAGACTTTCCAGGTATTTAAAAGCATCTTAGAGGTCAAGCCGATGGGAGTTGGGTTAATTATTAGAACTAGTTAAACAGGGTTTGAGATGGAAGGCACTGATGTCTGAAGATGTCACAGGTCCCTTCATGGTAGAAGTTAAAGCAGAAGCCAATGAGATGCTAAAGGTAGAAGGGTCTACAGCACAGATGTCAGGCAACCTCCAAAAATGGCTCCCAGACAGCACTGCTTCCTGGTACCCATATTCTTGCCAAACAGCCTCCTTTTAGGAGGGATGCTTTCAATAGGACAGGTCTGCAGAAGGATGTGACAAATACAGTGTTCTACTTCCCTTGGTTGGTTTCCTGGTCCTTTACCTGACGGCAGAAGCCAGCTTTTCTGTGGCGAGCCACTGTATACAGAGGATCGTATGGCTAGGAACAGAAGGAAGTTCTTGGTCAATACTCTTGAGGAAGCAGGGAACTTAGTCCTACAGCCCAGGAGGAGCTGACTCTTGCCAACCAGCTCGTGAGTTAATCTTTCCCAAGTCAGGCCTGCATATGCCTATAGTCCATGTACCTCATCACATATGAGATCTCAAAGCAGAAGACCCAGGTGAGACACCCAGAGAGAAACTAGGAGATAAAAAATATTCTTCCAAGCCACTTACTTTAATTATAACTTGTGATAATAAACAGATGGAGCATATTGAACCGTTGTCTTCTGTTGCCCATCCCAGGCTGAGGGTTTATGAGTTCAGGGTTTAAAAAGGAGACTTGGAGGTATTGAACACACTGGTGCCTAAACTGTTACTTCTTTTTCTTTCTACTTATTAAATCCAATAAATAGTTGTGCTTATCTGTTGGGATTCATTTTTCTTTGTACTCAGGCTTGTCAGCTGGCTGAAGCCTTATTAGGCTGGTCTGAGAAAGTGAGCTAATTCAAGCAAGTGCCTTCAGAAGCAGTAGGAAGTCCAGCGAGGAAAAGGAAGATGCCATCTGGCTGCTAATGCAGTGTGCTTTGCATGTGAAATAAGAGTGATCACAGCTCAGATCAGCAATCGGGAGGTGTCATTGATTGCTCTGGGTCTCAGCAGTTCTTGATAATCTAGCCTATTATTTTCACTGTTAGCACCAGGGCCCATCAGGGCTGGGACTGAATGGTTCCTTCAGTCATCCATTTGAGACGCTGACACCATGGTTTTCTGCATAGATGTATTTGTGACTTAAATGCTCTTGGTTCAATAAAGGAATTACAATGCTTTATTGTCATGGTAGGAAGCCCTGGCAGGCTTTGCCACTGCCGTTTCCAAGGATCTATTACCTTGCAAGCTCAAACTACGTAGTTAATGTTCTGTGTGGAGATTTCCAGTCTTCATGGCTGAAAACAGAGAGACAGTGACATGCTTGGGCTTAATGCTGTTGAAGCAAACACAAGCTGCAGTTGGAGATGCAAGTGATTTAAATAAAAAATAAGTCAGCACGTAAGCCAAACTGCCTTTCCTTCCCCACCAGGCGGACTTCACAAGGTTTGAACAACAGTGTATTTTAAGTCACTGGAATAGTCTAGAAGAGAGCCCCCGCAAGGAATCAACCATGTGAAAGTTCCCAGCCCATTGTGCATTGTACCTGTCTCGTGTGTGTGTGTGTGTGTGTGTGTGTGTGTGTGTGTGTGTGTGTGTGTGTGTGTGTGTGTATGTGTGTGTGTGTGTGTGTGTGTGTGTGTGTGTGTGTGTGTGTGTGTGTGTGTGTGTGTGTGTGTGTGTGTGTGTGTGTGTGTGTGTGTGTGTGTGTGTGTGTGTGTGTGTGTGTAATTCCCACATTTTAATCAGACAAAAGCATGGAGTTCACTATAGTGTTTTACCACATGAATATAATGCACTTTGATGATAGCAGCCCCTCCTATGCCCTCCCCCTCTCCCTCGAGTCCCCATCACATCTCTTTTAGTTTTATGTCATTTATTTTTCTCTAAATTCAACATATGAAAGAAAATGTTCTGTCTACCTCTCTGAGCCTGGTTTATTTTTCTTATAATGCTTTCTAGCTTCCGTTTTCCTAAGTGGCAATTTTGTTTTCTTCTTTGTGGCTTAATACAACTCCATTATATATTTATTGGCTTATTAAAGCTATATACATATGTCAGATTTTCTGTATCCATTCATTGGTTGATGGATACTTAAGCTGATTTTATAACTTGGTCACTATGAGTTTATCTTCAGTGAACACATTTGTGCAGGCATTTACAGCTAACTGACTTAGAACCCTTTGTGTATATATTCAGGGATAGTATAGTTGGATCATGTGACAGATATAGCTTTAATTTTCAAAAGAACATCCATATTGATTTCCACGGTAGCTTCACTAATTTTCATTCGCACCAGCAGTATTTATAAACCCACAATCCTCATCAATATTTGTTTGGTTGGTTTTTTATGGATGTCTGCTTTTGTATTTGTTGTTGTTGTTTTGCTCGAGACAGGGTCTAATGTATTTCATGCTGGTCTCAGACTTACTTATTTAGCCAAGGATGACTTTGAATGGTTGACCTCTTACTCCCTAGTGTTAAGATCTTGGGTATATACCACCATATCTAGCTCATGTGGTACTGTGGATGGAACCAGAGCTTTGTGGATGCTAAGCAAGCACTCTATCAACTTAGCTACATGCTAACCAGAACCCTGACCCTAAACCTAAACCTAACCCTCAAACCCTAACCCTAATCCTCATATTTTTGTTGCAAATGGTGACTGGTAGTTTATCTTAGGAGCTGTTTTGTGAGTGGACAGAGAATAGAACACTGAAAAGCTTGTGATATGTTGGTGGTTGCAACTGCCACCTCCAATGTCCATTGGTGGCATGCTCAGCACTGCCGTTCATATATTCTAATTGCACACACATTTCCATTTTCAAGGTTGTTCACAAGGTGGTATATTAGAGATTACCTGCAGAAATAAAATAGTTTTAAAAAGCAGAACCCCTGCCTATGAATCCTTTCTTTAAGAATAAACTGGGCCAGGCAGTGGTGGCTCATGCCTTTAATCCCAGCACTTGGGAGGCAGAGGCAGGCAGATCTCTATGAGTTCGAGACCAGACTGGTCTATAGAGTGAGTGCCAGGACAGCCTCCAAAACCACAGAGAAACCCTGTCTCAAAAACAAAAACAAAAAACAAAAAAGAAAGAAAGAAAGAAAGAAAGAAAGAAAGAAAGAAAGAAGAATAAACTGGACTCCTGATGGTAAGGTCCTATTGCTGAAGGCAGTACCTACACAACTCATTTAACATAGAGAAGTTGAGTTCTTGCCTGCATAGAACCTTCAGCCCTATGGACTAGTATTCATAGTACTGGAAGGTACTCTGCACACGGCCAGAGGAGAAAGATGAACACCACCAGGTACAAATCCTTCGATATACAATGATGACCTATCTTCAAGATGCACTGGTGCAATAGTGGCTTGTGGTAGTAACCAATTAATCTCTGACTTGACTTAAGGCTCACTCCATAGGTGCCCAAGAACCTAAGACTACAATAGGCCAGTGTAGGGAGATACCCTAGCCCCACCCTGGGACAGGTACCAGGTGGACCCGGGACTCCCCCATAAGGGCGTGGTGTAGGAAAGCCAAGGTGACGTAAGGGAGGCTTCTTAAAGACGGCTCGTGGAGACCTGAGCCCTCTTTTCTGGTCGCGCTTGCTGGGTTCCTGTAACCTTGCTCTGGCCTGCGTTTTGCCCCTGGTGTTTTCTTGAATAAAGAGACTTTAATCTTCAGGCCAGGGACCTAGGTTAAAACCAAATACTACTGTTCTTCTAAAGGAACAGAGCGGTAAAATGACTCCTGACAACATTCTGCTATACTCATAGGTCAGTGCCTTGCTCAGCTCTCACTAGAGAAGCTTCCTCCTTCAGGAGACAATAATAAATACAGAGACCCACAGCCAGACGATGTACACAGAGTGAGAGACCTTGGAGCACACTCAGACCTAAATGGGATGTCTCCATCAAATCTCTCCCCTCATTGTTCAGGGAACTCTGGTAGAGGAGGCAGAAAGATTGTAAGAGCCTGAGGGGGTGGAGGAACCAAAGATACAAGGCTTTCTAAATACAGCTGGACTGATGCACATATGAACCCACAGAGACTGCAGAGGCCTGCACAAGGCCTGCATAGGTCTGCACCAGGGCTGACAGAAGTGGACACAAACCCCCATCACTAACCAAGAGGCTATGTCCAATTGATAAGTGCTTGCAAATGAAAAATTAGTTTTCTCCAAAGGAGGCTCATTAGGGATACAAACCATGCACAGCAGTAGACAGCCAACACAACATGGACTCAGTAGCATCCATGGAGGTTCTTTATCTCATGCTGTTTTGTCAAGGCATTCCTTCCTTCCTCCCTTCCTCCCTTCCTCCCTTCCTTCCCTCCCTCCCTCTCTCCCTCCCTCCTTCCTTCCTTCTTTCCTTCCTCCCCTCACTCTCCCTCCTTCCTCTCTTCATCTCTCTTTATTTCCTTCTTTCATCTTCACAGGTTTGCTCTCTCTCTCTCTCTCTCTCTCTCTCTCTCTCTCTCTCTCTTGGTTTTGTGTTTTTAAGAGATTCCTTTGTCTGTGAATGTGTGTGTCTCCATGTCTTATATGTGTTTCTTGTGCTTTTTCTTTGGCTCTTCTATTTGTTTGTTTTGTCTACTCCAATTTATGTGTTTTCATTTTATTCTAATTTATTATTATTTAGATGTCTGTTTTTTTGCTAACAAGAGACAGAAAGGGTATGGATCCAGATGAGAGGAGAGGTGGAGAGGATCTCAAAGGACTTTAAGAGGGTAAACCATAACCAAAGTATATTGTATGAAGAACATCTATTTTCAATAAGAGCAAAATAAGAAAAAAAGTAGAAACTGGACTCTATGGAAAAAGAAAAACAATGATGCAATCTCAAAGCTGAATGGAAAAGGGTAGGAGGATAGAGAGGAGTTGAGGAAGGGGTGACTATGTTCAAAATACATTGTATGAAATTATCAAGGAGTCAATAACATATTGTTAAAGTCATGGTAAAATACAAGTAAAAGAACTGATCACTTTTGTCATCACTGTCTAAGTCTAGAACTTTTCGTTACCCTACAAGGAAGTTCCATGTCTACTGAACTGTCATTCTTTAACTGCCCTTCCCGGAGCTCTCCGCAGCCGTTACTCTGCTTTCTATCTCTCTGGGTCTGTCTCTCTGTACATTTCATAAACTTGGAACCAGACAGAATCCTTCCATATAGCATGCTATGCAACAGCATGCCATTCTTTTATATAACTGAATAATATTCCATGGTATGAATGTACATGTTTTTTGTGACCTTTTCTTCAGTTGATGGATGTGGGCTGTGTATATGTTTCTGCGTTGTTTTGAGACAGGGTCTCATGTAAACCAGGATGACCGTGAACTTCTGATATTCCTGTCTTCATCTTGTGATGCTTGCATTGCAGCTCTGTGCTACCACACCTGGCTTGTGCAGAGCCCAGTATATGCTGGGCAAGAATCAACTGAGCTACAGCTTCAATAACTATGCCATTTTAAAAATACTCATTATTTGTTTATAGATGAGATCTCTGTTATCAAGCTTGGCCCCACATTCCTGGGTTTAAGTGGCCATCTTGCCTTAAATATCCCAGATTAAATTATTTTAAAACATTAATTGACAAAACAATATTAAATTAAAATTATCATATATATAACTATTGGTAGATAAGCACATTATTAATGACAGTGTATATGATTAAACTTCAGAAATAGAGGCCTTTCTTGTATATTTGTTTAGCACACTGGCCACAGGAGGGGACTGCTTTTATTGAGAGCAAAGATTCATGACTCAACTTTACCTAATGAAATGCTAAGGCCAGCATATAAAAAAGTGTTCAGAAGATGTGGTTCCCTGGAGAAAAGGGACCTTCTGTATGCTGACAGTTACCTTTGCTGGTCAGACATTGGCAAGCTGAAGTTACCAAAGGGACACGTGGTCCCAGGACCATGATACTCAAAGCTTTTGAAGCAGTTCTAGGAGGAAGGCAGGCAGGGAGGGAGGGAGGGAGGGAGGGAGGGAGAGAGGAGGGAGGGAGGGAGGCTCTCTCTGCTGACAAGTGTCTGGAGGCCCCATTCCCACCCTCAATTATGGACACTACTTTGTTGGTGTATAGGGATGGCTCTATTTCAGTCTTTCAAATGATCACCCTTTCCCTGTGTAGTTGGGATTTTCATGATTCTAGTATGTTACAGTTTCTCTGAGTAGTACTGTTGCACCAGGGTCATGTTGAACTTTGAGAATGGAAGGAATATAGGATGAAAGAATCTATCATCAGAGATCCTGATCCTGACAGTAGGTCTAAGAAAGGAAGGCTGGGGAGGATAGGCATGCTTTTAACCCTTGTTCTCACACAGACAATAAGAGCCATGCAGCTGTGTGTGTGTGTGTGTGTGTGTGTGTGTGTGTGTGTGTGTGTGTATGTGTGACAGGATCTTGAGAATATACATATGTGCTAAAAAAATTTTATAAGCCTAGGCTGGTGTCAACCTGATCCTGATCCTGATCCTTTGTCTCAGCCTCCTGAGTGTTAGGATTCAGGAATATTGTGTCTGTGAAGAGCTGACCAAGAACTCAAGAAAGTAAGCAGGGAATGGGGCTCTTCAGACAGAGGTTTTCTTGCAGTTTATGTAGATTGTGGCTAGTGTCAATGAGGTCCTCTTTGTATTTGGAGGCTTTTACATCAGTCTTCGTTTGACACCCTTATCGTAATTTGTCAGTTACAGCAGAAGAGAAAACACAGCTAGCTTCTTAACCTGGGAGGTGGGAACATAGGTGTCAGTGTTTTTCATACTGTCTGTAAATCTTCTTTTTTAAAAAACCACATGGGTTCGGGATTTGTTATAAATTCTTAAGAAGTCTGACACAAGAGAAGAAGTTGCGTTGGAGATGAACAGCCATCACTGTCCCTTTGGAAAATCAGGTATCGGGCATGTAGCCACGCATCTGTACATGTGATCATGTTAGAAAGTCTGAATGAGTCATGCTGGACAATGATGCCTTGTGTATTCCACCCCTGTAGGTGTGATCGGCCACTTCAACCCCAATTTCTGGCATGGGAATTTCTTGACCCATCCCACCCCTACAGCGATTAGGACCTAGGTTGCTCATACCTTCGAATGCATATTGTGTGGATCCAGGTGATTCCAACCCAGGAGTATGGTTCATCCACCTGTGTCAGATGATTTTTTTAAGAAAGCTGAACTGTTTGGGTTGCTATAGTTCCCACAACATGCTGACTCAGCACATCCTGTAACAAACACACGTGACTAAAAGTCACTTAAAAGTACATTAATCTTGGACATAGATGCTCAACTCATCTTGCTTCATTAAGGGATTCTGTTTTAAATTGCGGTACATGTGTATGTCTGTAAGGAATATGTGGGTGTTAGTTCAGGTCTTTAGGAAGGTGAGAAGAAGGTGTTGGACCCCTGGAGCTGCAGTGGCAGGTGATTGTGAGTCATCTGGCATGGGTACTGGGAATCAAACCCCACCCCGGCCTTCTCCAAGAGCAGCAAGTGCTCTTCTTAACTGCTGAGCTATCTCTCCTTTGTGTTGGAAGCATTGGCAACACCTTATATCACAGGGCCCAGAATATTTCCCAATACATCACAAGGGGTGTTAAAGGCTGAATTTTGTAGCACAACTTGATAAGTATTTACATTTTTATTTAAGACATGCCCTGAAAGGCTTAGTTGGAGCCCACAAGGGTTCTTTACCCTTCTGGGCCAAGGCACAGAGGTGGGTGTCATACCTATAGGTTCCTCTAGAATCCAACTCTTCATAGAGAAAGGTTAAAATTCATTAGCATTTCTGCTGGGTAGGCATTGCCTATGTTTGAAAATCCCCACTAGCAGGGAGCTCACTACTCTAACTTATAAAAATGAAACATTTCCTCAGTTGTATTTATGCACGGAACTCAGCAACTATCATTATTCATCATAATTCCCAATTGACTGTGTGTTATGTTGGTTACATTCACTCAAAATTATTGGAGCCAAATTGCCCTAGTCTGTTATGGTAGGGGTGCCATAGCTGAACACCAGAGATCGGGTGTTTCCTTGATGTCTAGTATACCCTGGTCCTCTGACTTGTCAGTACATTACCTCAGCCTCTGCGCGAGCGCCACATGTCATTATGTGTCTGGGCTTTTTCTCTCCTTCAGTCACGTAGAATCAGTGGCCCACATTACTCCAGCGTGACCTTGCCCTAACCTCACGAATGAAATCTGCAATGACCCCACTTCTAACTAGGTTCACATGTGGATGGAGATGTTGAGAGTTAGGAATTTCATCATATCTTTTGTGGGGAAAGGATGGACTCAGTTCAACCAATAACACACACTTGATCTGTTTTTCCTTGTTCAGAAACTGAACTCAGCCTTAGCTAAATGCCTAAGAAGAAAACTGTTTGGGACTAAGGAGCTGCCAGTCTCACCCCTCATCTCACGACACCCAGAAGTATTAGAGAGGGTTCCACAAAAGGATGCAGCAGAATTGATAAAACAATCCTGCACTGAGTGGAGAGCTTGCAGTTCGATGTGATGGTTTATTGATGATTTCTTAACTTTCCTTTGGTGGGTTTGAGTTTCAGCACTGCTCTATTTCTCTGCCTTTTCCAACGCTCACAGCACTGTCTTGTTTCATCATTGTGTATCTTCATCCACTTAGCTGATCTTATGGAACCTCACTTTTGGTGGCTCCAGTTAATAAACGTGAAATCGATTCTGTATGCTTTTGCCAGCCACACATGTTCAGTATTGGTATTCCCGGGTGTCTTCTGGGAGTGGGGGCGCATGCTTTTCCCCAGAGCCACTGCTGGAATTTAGGTGGTGTGAGCTCAGAGGGCTTGTTTTAAGAAGAACTCACATGCCTTTTTCTGCACCCAACAGAACAATCCATCTCACTTCTGAGGACAAGTGCTCCTCCATGAGTTCAGTTAAGGCAATAGCTCTGGGACAAATGGCCAGGCTGGGAGGAGAGAGGAAGGCACCTTAGTCATTTGGACCAGTATCCAGATCACTTCTAGAGGTGCTGCTTCCACATCTGGATTGCCTGAGTTGTTTGACAGGCAGTTTCGTGACAGGATTCCTTGTCTTTAGTGCAGTAGAAAGATGATCCCAGATAGGGAATCCCAGATGCTTAATGCTATGAATGTCAACAGCCCCACCTTCCTCATCTATGAAACAAAAGAGAAGCACCACTGGCTGCTGAAAGCCAATGGCTATCTACAGTTTGGGCATACAGTCCTGTCCATGATCTGTGTCCATTACGGATAAGGGGGAGTACTAGAATTCACTCATAAACACATACATATTCCCATATTGGATTCGTGTTGCTTGTATTTGGTAACATTTTCTCCTTAGAAATACAGTTAGTGTTTTCTTAGGGTGTTGGTTGTTCTTCTAAAATAATTTTTTAAATAACTATCATATTTCATTTAAATGACATTTCAATGTATGGGTGTTATATAGTTAATCTCATGTAATTCCCAGATATTGGGCCTGTCTCTAGTTTTTCTGTAATAAATAATGCTTTCGAAGCTTTCTTTTTTGCAACTGACTGTGGTGCTATCTTGCTTGTACAAATAAAGCGTGTCTGAAGATCAGATGATGGAGCTTGCCACTAGCTAACCATAGAGGTCTGGAGGTCTGTACAGACAGGCAGTGAGATGACTGGGTGGAGAGAGGATATAAGCAGGAAGAAACAGGAACTCACACTCTTTTCTGCTAGGAAGCTAGTGAGGTGAAGGTGACTTTGACTTGCTCCTTCTTCTCTCTGATCTCTCAGCATTTTCCTCTATATCTGACTCCGGGTTTTTATTATTTAGACCAATTAAGAACTCCATTTACAACTGACAGCATGTGTCCTTCTCAGGTCTGGCTTTGACCTCAGGTCTCTCTTTTTGCTTGATACATATGTAATCGCTCAGCAGCAGCAGTTTCTGGTTGCTCTCCTGAACTATATTAAACTCTTGGATTCTTTGTTCTCATCCATGAAGCAAGCATGTTTTCAGTATTAAAATAACTCCTTTGAAATAAAACAAACTTGGAAAACGTTATATTCTACTACAAAACACACAGAAGAAGTGGCTGTCTATTAGCCTGGTCAGGCTGCCATAACAAAATGTCACAAACTGAGTGGCTTAAACACTACAAATTATTTGTTGTCCACGGATGTTGGTAGAATTCCTGCCTGCATTCATGAAGCCTTGTGTTTGAGACAGGACCACATAAAGTAGGCACGAGGGTGCACACCCAGGTTTAAGGGGATCAGAAAGCAGAAGGGCATGGGATATCAAGATCACCTTGGAGTGTGCTTGCCATGCTACTTCCTAGGGGACCAATTTTGATTTTGTTGAATTCCTATTCTGACAAATGAGTGTCTTAAGCTATTAAACATGTATTTTTTATCCCTTCTGTTTCCTTTCCAATTTAGCTGTATTACTTCTTAAAGCACACTTGTATACTGTGTTGCGTTATGTTTTATTATGATTATATGCATGTCTATAGTGGATGCTCCTGGGTCTCATAGCTGTATAGCGCACACCGTTCCTGAATGAGGAATGGTCTTCCTCCTGATGTCTGCCTATATGTGGTAGCTTAAATGCAATTGGCCCCCATAAACTCATAGGGAGTGGCACTGTTGGGAGGGGTGGCATTGTTGGAGGAAGTGCATCTCAGTTTCCTTCTTGCTGCCTGTGGATCGAGACATAGAACTCTTAGCTCCTTCTCCAGCACCATGTCTGCCTGCATGCTGCCTTGCTTCTCACCATAGCACTAATGGTCTAAACCTCTGTAATCCACCCCCAATTAAATATTTTCCTTTATAAGAGTTGCCATGAATATGGTGTCTCTTCACAGCAATAGAAACCCTAACTAAAACACTGTATTTCTCCACTACTTGCCAGCTGTCTCTCCAAGGTGCGGGTGCTATTGTTTCTGGCGTTAGATGCAATGTAGTTTTTTTCTTTCTAGGATGACTTGGGATCTGTTCTTTGTTTCTGGGGTTCTGAAATATGATAGTATGCCCTTTGTGCTTTAATATTCATTCAACGATCATTTTCAATTTGAAGTTTCATCTTTATTTCCTTTAGTTCTGCGACTTTCTTGTGTTATTTTTATTAGACATGCTTTGCAGTATTTTCTATTTTATTTTTTAACTCCTATTATTCAAGTTTTGGGCATTCTTGCTTAATCATTAATATCCTGGTCTTTGATTCTTATGGTCTGTCCTCTTTAATTAAAAAAAAAGTCTGCCTTATTTTCTTGTGCCTTATTGAGTTTATAAGTCTGGCTTTCTTTTGTTAATTCCCAGAGACTTCTAACTACTGGGCCCTATTAGTCTTTGAAATAGCATCTTATTCTTGATTCTTGAATGCCATAAACAAAATTTCCTTTTGCTTTCTGTGTTGTTCTTGTGTCTCTGGAGTCTGTGAGGGGAGGAGCACACTGTGATGAGGGGTTATCTTTGGGTCTTACTCTCCACTGTGGAGGTTTTCCTCAGTGCAGAGAGTGGGGAGGTCACTTAGCTTCCCATCTTCCAGTCCACTTCCTGCTCACTGCCCTGCCTCACATGTGTACCCTATGTGTCCAAATGGATGTCTCACCTGGTACTCAGCACTTGGGATTTCTGAGGAGGTAGACTGGCTGATTGCTCAGCTCTGTCATCCCTCCCAGCTCTCTGGTTTGAGCCTTCCTTCCTCTGCAAGATGCTGATCACACTTGCATTTGCTGTCTTTAAATGTTGTTGTTGGAGTTGCTTGATGTCTCTGGTTTCAACAAAGGCAGCCCGTGTCTCAGAGTCTCTGCTGTGTGGTGGCCTGAGACCTTCTTTTCTAGTGAGGGAGAATATGTCACTCTGCCATCTTAAACTCTCACAGCATCCAGGGTCTCTTTAAATGATCTTTTATTTCCCTGGTGGGAGAGGCTGATCCAGATTCCCTTGTCAAGGCAGAGTACCCTAAAGCCAAGACAGACAGTTTGCCCAGCACACAATGCTTCAATGGGTACCAAAGAAAACGGAGAAACCCAAAGACCATGGAGGCTTCTCCAAAATGCAGCAAATGGGTAAATGGTCTATTTGAATTATGAAATTTCTTGTTTGACAGTGCCCATGGCTTGTAACTACTTGGTCCAAATTAGATTTCACAGAAACATTATGTCTTGATTATAATATTAGAATTCTACAGCCAGGCACACAATGTGATTTGAAGGCCACAAACTCGCTGTCAGACCGAATCTCCCTGAGCTCTTCTGTTTGGCTTTTACAAAAACAGAAAACTCGCCAAAGCTTTTCTGGCCAGAAGGAAGTGAAGCGAGGACAACCACATCAGGTCTAAAGTGGCATGGTGGGATAGACTGCCTCTCACAAGACAGTCGAGGTGACGCTGAGTGTTCATGACCAAGCAGCACCATGTGGACCTGGCTTTGAGACTCTCTAAGGCTTCAAAAATGTGATTCTAGGTGCCCACACTCCAGGCCGGGGAGGGGCACATTTTATGAAAAGACATAGCTACTCTGTGTTTGCAATTTTCTGAACTGAAACTGGCATGGTTTGCATTAGCCAGTGCTCTGCAAATCATGGAGAAGGAATTGAAACCAATTCTCTGGCATATATGAAAACTGAGTCTGTGGTTCCTGGCTCCTCAGAGGGCCTCGTGGGAGTCCCGGTGTAAGGCGATCTCTTACATGACTGATTGCAACTGTGAGCCAAGCAACATCTGTGTGCCTCCCCGCCTCTCTCTAAACAATAAACATTTTACATGTAGACACTGAAGTTTTCTTTAGCTTTCTCTTTTCTTTTAGTGGTAAGTAGAACAACTCATTAAATAGACATATCACTTAGAGAAGCATCATCCACATCTAAAATACATATTGGGGGGATTCTGGGTTGGTAACTATGTCACCCATCTGAAAGATAGCATGGTTTACCCTTTCTTAAACAATGTCTTGAATTTGAGGAAAAGTACATCAGTTTAGAAGTGCATACAACTCGCTTCTCCCAAACCATTTATCAGTGGGGTTACCGCTTTGTAATGCCTTTTATTCCACAGCTAGTGGTGCAGTCTATAGTTTCTATACCTCTGATGGAGAAAGTGCTTCGATTTCAGTTCCCAAAGGCACCAGTATCTAGGATCTGATATGAGATTTTCACCATAGCATGGCAATAGTAGCCAAAAGGAAGAAAGGCTGGGTTAGAAGAATTTTACAGCCAGCCAGGCAATATGATTTGAGAACCACAAACTCAGTGGCTGTCAGCCTCAATTTCCAGCAACCCGGAGCTGGAAAGGTTGCAGAGACTAATGAAGGCAACTTTTTTCTTGACACATTCACTGGGGGCTGGCCCTGAAGATGGGCAGGGGCCAGGACACTTCATTGCCAGCATATTGAAAAGGTTTGAACGTCAAATTTGCAATCCAAGCCCCAGAGTGTGGCTTCTCAAGACACTGCTGGAACCCTTGGTAAGAGGGGAGGTGCTTCATTCTCTTGCACCAGCTCTGCTAAAAATGCATTCTCAGCACACTTGGTTGGACCTATGAATGGATTCCGTGTGTGTGTGTGTGTGTGTGTGTGTGTGTGTGTGTGTGTGTGTGTGTGTGTATACAGGCACACACGTGTGCCGCGCACATGTGTATGCCCACACATATATGTTCATGTGTGTGGTGATGGGGTGGTATGCACCTGTGTATGCATGTATATGGAGGCCAGAGACTGTGAGGTCCAAAAGAAACTCAGGACAAATGGCTAATTGTGCTGCCTATTAGCATGCCAAAGCACATGCTGGCCTCCAGGCTCTCTCAGCCTCACAAAAAACCTTGACAGAGTCTATGTTATCATCTTTGCTCTTTTCATCCAGCCTCCTACCCTAAACTTTTCAAGGGCTTCCCTTTCCCCAGCTTCTTATTCCCTATATAACTCTGCCATTTCAGCCATGTGCCCTCTCTCTTTTGTGTTCTCTCTCTCTCTCTCTCTCTCTCTCTCTCTCTCTCTCTCTCTCTCTCTCTCTCTCTTCTCTCTCGGTCCTCCTCTCTTGCTTCCCCCTCATCTCTCTCCTCTTATGGCCAGGTCCAGTTTGCTGGCCATGTACAGTGTACTACTTTCTCTTCCTGTCTAGATTCTTCTAGATGCCTCTGGCTGTACTGTCCCTCCTATCTACAATAGAAACCTTCCCCTCAACCATACGTTGGAACAGTCATGCCCTTTTATATAATAAAGACAACTTTGAGTGTTGTTCTTTACACACCAACCACAATTTATTTATTTATTTATCTATCTTATTAAGACAGGCTCACTCACTAGCTTGGCTCTCACCAAGTAGACTAGTTTGGCTGTCTAGTTGAACCCCAGGAATCTGCCTGTCTCTCTCTTTCTAGTATGTGCCACCATTCCATCTCATAGGTGCTGTTGATTGATCTGAGGTCCTCATGCTTGTAAGGCAATCCCTTTACCAAGAGAGCTACTTCACAGCCCTGGATTCCTTTTCTTTCCAGGATAGTGCCAATGGAAAGGATGTAAACAATATTCCCAAAATATGTGATCGCAGGCTTCCCATCACTTAGCAAGGCAACCCTCTCCCCCAGCTTCTTTAGAAGTGAGAACAATTGCTAAAAAGCAATGGTTTAACAGAACTCAACTTCTTTGTAACCCAGGACAAGAATCTATGGTCACAGTTGTCCCCAGCTGACAAGCTTACCTAACCCCCTTTATCTACAATGGTTACTTGTGTCTCTGAGATTTTTCAAATGTCTTCCACTTAACTTTATAAGTAAGTCAAAATTCCCTTTTTATTTATATATTTGGACTGATGCTACTATTGAATACTATTGGCATATGAATTTTTTAATCTCCCCTGAAATGTAGACCATAGTATTTTTCTCTACAGGATCATGATGAACACTTCCATTTTGGCTGGTCTTGGCAGATGCTCACAATGTCACTCAGGAGGAATTTGGTCCTAGCCTCTGGCCTCTCTGGGAACCATATCTTGGGTAATCAAATTGATCTTCTGAAAATAAACAAGTAAATAATGCTCCCAAGGAAAATGTTTGTGTTCATACATGCATACATGTATGAACATGCACTCAAGCACACACACACTTCAGGGTCTTGAACACTTTTACCAGGATAACATGGACTTACAAGGATAACTGCAAATCTATGAGCTTGATTGCAATAATGTACAGTTTATATTGATGTGTAATCCATTAAGGAGATAGGAGACAGCTAGTATGCTCAGACCTAAGCCAGACTAATGCAGGAGAGTAGGAAGTCCAAGTATCAGGCAAGGAAAGACATCATGGAACTGAGTGCAAGGTTCTGAGATGGGCATTCAGATTTGCTAGCAAGTACTTTAGTAAATCACTTTTGTTTTTATTGTTTTTAACTCTGTGTAGTTGTGTGTATCTGTGTGTGGGTTTGTGCACATGTGTGCAGTGTTCATGGAGGACAGAGGCATAGGATCCTCCAGAGCTGGAGTTACAATAGCTGGAGGTTATTGTGAGCTGAAGGATACAAGCCGGGTCCTCTGCAAAATCGGCACATTCTTGTAGTCAGAAGTCTCTGTCCCACCTGGTCCTGAAGTTGTTTAGTCCCAAATAAACACAGAGAGGCTTATATTAATTGCAAACTGTTTGGCTGATGGCTTCTTATTGGCTAGCTCTCTCTTAATTATTAACCCGTTTCTTATTCATCTATATATCTCCACATGGTCTTGGCTTACTGGAGAATGCTTGGGTGTGCTATCTTCCAAGTAGCTATATGGCATCTCTCCCATGACTCCTTCTCAGAGTTCCTCTCCCAGAATTCCCTTATTTTGGTAGCCCTGCCTACACTTGCTGTCTGGCTACATCCTGCCTGTCCATTGGCTGAAACAGCTTTATTCATCAACCAATAAGAGGAACATATATTCACAGCATTCTGAAGGATATCCCCCATCACATTCTCTTAGCTGCTGAGGCATTTCCAGGCCCTTCTGTGTAACTCTTAATTGTGTAATGGGGAGGGGGTTTCATTCACTGAAGCACTCAGCGTCCTTCCCTGTCTAATTAGGGGTGATGAGTAAGCTCTGAAAATCCTTATCTCTAGAATCTGTCATTCCAGTCATCACTCCTTCAGAGTGCCAGTTGGCTCCCCAAAATCACACCTGTGCTGCATATAGGGTATTGCAAGGGATCTAGAGTACAGGCTCACAGGACCCTTGCCACCTTGAAGGGAGACAGGTCCCACGGCACCGTCAGTCTGTTTTGAGTAGGGACAGTTTTCTTCCAAGTCAGTGCTTAGCACAAGCCTTGCTTTTCTGGTGTCACTTTCTCTACCTTTGTGAGTTCTTAGTCACTAACTTAACACTGGAGAGGAGACAGGCTTTCTATGTTTCCCGCTGCATTTGATTCCTCTGAGAAGCAAGTTACCTTTGTTTGGCCCCTAATTGTACTCAGTATCTTGACAGAGATTGGTGCAGCTGGAGTAATGGGCCCTGTCCTATTGGACAGCTGGTTCTTCCATCTACTCACATTTCAGCATGACCCAGAAGTTCTTCCAAGCTTGCACTCAAGCACGTGAACACACACACACACACACACACACACACACACACACACACACACACACACACACTTCATTTATAAATGCATGGTCTTGAGTGCCTGAGAATGCCCATCTCTTCAAAGGTACCAAAGGGGATAAGAAGTGATTTCTAGAGGAAAAGCTAGTTTAGGGTGATGAGGGAGTGGAGTGTGAAGAGCCCACAGAGCCGTGGGTGTCTGAATTTGCATTCATCTTCTATTTCTGTTGTTTCTAATTTGAGCTTTGGAGAGCCTCTGTTGACTGCCATCCAGCTACCCTGAAGAACAGATAAGTTTCACACGGAAAAGTCTTCTGGGTTGAGAGGGGAGGTTTTTCTGGGAAACCGTTGGTCTTCAGTTTAAACAAATGGAGTGGGAGCTGTCGTCAGTATACAAGATGGAAATTCTCAAATTGACCTCCCCAGCTTCTTCCGATGTTCATTTTCCAGAAAGGAGCACATACAAATTTCATGCATCCTCTGGCAAAATTCTGGCTGGAGACACATTTCTGTCAGAGATGACAAGAATGTAATCACTACATAATTCCATCCGGGGCCTCTACAGAGTCAAGTGTTTCTGTGTGGTCGCTTTCTGATGGAGGTCAGGATGAACGGGCTCCACCCTGCACATTTTAGAAGGGAGACTGAAGTTCACTGAGGCAGTAGCCTGAGAAGTGAGTCAGGAGAGTTTTATTCACAGTACCCTCTGGGCTACAACTTTAATTAGGTGGAACTGATAAGCTTGATAAATTTTGAACTATTGCTTTCTGTTTGCCAATAACAAAGTCTTACTGTGTAGGATGTTGGCTATTTTCCGCATCATACCCTTCCTATTTTCCTGAAGATGCCACTCGCTTCCATTCCAATGGGTCTTTTGTGTAGAGAAAAAGAGAAGTTTTTTTTTTTCCTTTTCTCCTTTCTACATTTTTTTTTTTAATTAAAGCACTTTGGTGACTGACTAATCAGCAATTTCTTTAGGTTTCCTCCTGATCCCCATTCTCTAGACTCCCCTCCATCCAGGGCTCACATCGCTGCCTTTGTTAATAATGAGATGAAGCTAATGACTCAGAAACTGGTGATTTCTTTGAAACTCTCACTTAACATTTCTTAGGTTATGTTTTTTGTCTTTCTTTAGGTTTCTTTCTTCCTCCCTCACCTTCCTCCTTCCTCCTTCCTCTCCCCACACTTTATCCCCGTCCTCTTTACCCCTTTCTCTTCCCCTTTCCTTCCTTTCTCTCTCTCTTCCTACCTCTCCCCCCTCTCAGTTATACAGGCACTATTATCAAGACTTTAATAACTACAGGCATTACATTCATATTTTAAATAATAGGAAGCTGGGAACTGTTTTTAGAAACCTCAAATCACCAGCAATAATAACAATGGTAAGACATAGAAAACAAATATGTATTTAGTGACAAAGAAATTACATACATGGGTTTGTACATATACTTAAACAGATATGGCATGTTGGAATGTTTTCTTAGTGATGTCCTGAAACCATAATTACTATATCTTAGTGAAATATTCAGTCAAGTTTTGTCAGGCCCAAGAATAATGATTTTATAAATTTTGTGGAATAAAAACTTAAATGTCTAAGAATTCTATTAACTATCCCAGAGTTGAATATTTTGAAAACAGAAGGATTTCTTTTTAGGGTGCTAGTGACCACAAATTTGAGTCTGAGTTCGTTTGTTATACCTCAGGAACATATCTCTTTTTAAATCCCTTTATTCAAAATACAAGAAAAAAATATTCCTAGTAATCACACCTGGGAAATAAACCCACTACTTAAAGGCAAAGGAACAGTAACCATCGGAAACACACAGCAGATGATGTCACTGGAGCAAGTCAGCAACAGTTCCAAGACCAGGTTTTCGAGCTGTAGCAAAGCACCCCAGAAGCAGAAGATGGAGAACTGAGCTGCCTCTTTAATATTAGGCAGGAATTCACTTTCCAGGAAGATGCTTCGAAAGACAAGGCTTGGCAGCTTACCAGGAAAGTTCCTTCCGTTATTCAGACAGAAACCTGATTCAGAAGAAGTCCATCATTTCAGGGTGTTTTCCTGTGGCTGGGCTGCTTTCTGGGATGGAAAAGAGGCAGTTGAGATACAGAATATGTGGGGAGAAAATAAAGCTAAAGGTTAGATGGGAAATACATGGGTAAACATAAAAGACTGTGTTAATTTATCTTATTTAAAGTTGTATAAAGGAATAGTTCTACTTGGTGGGACACACTGCCTTGTTTATAATTCGGATAAGCATAGTGTGTATGATGATAATGGCACAATGGACGAGGGAGGATATGGAGTTCCTGAAGGAGGACTGCTGTGTTTTACCAGAAGGAAGTAAACTTAAGTAGATTGTTGTATAGTAGGATGTTTATACATTGGGCATGGTGGCCTACACCTGTAGTCCTGGCACTCAAGAGGGAGGGCAGAAGGATCAGAACTTTGGATCAGAAGGATCACCTTTGGTTACATAGGGAGTTCAAGTATCACTGGGGTATGTGAGACCTTGTCTCAAGGAACGACATCCACAAAAATGCCCACAGCACTATAGAACAACCATTAAGAAAATAACTTTAAAAATGAGTTGAGACAAAACAACAAAGCAGAAAATGTCTAGCACAGAAGAAGCTTACAAAGGATGGGTAGAGAGACAGAAAGGACTTGAGACAAGGGAAATATATTTCAAAAGGCAGATGTAAATTCAACTAAACCAATGATTGCATTAAATGTAAACAGACCAAGTACTCCAAAGGCAGAAGTTTCCAGAATGTATGAAAAAGAAAGATCTAACAATATTTCATCTACAACAAAGACACAAACTGATTTTATTTAAAAATTGTAGGAAAAGAATACACTGTGCAAATAGCAACAATGGGATATCTTGACCAGCTATGTCATTAAATAAAATAATGTTTAAATAAAATATTATTACTAGAGACCCAGCAATCCTACTTCTAGATACATATCCAGAGGAACTAAAACCTGTGTATTATATATAACCAGTGGTCTTGTCTGGAGTGGGTATTTCTAGATTCTTACTACCCCATTCAAAGAATTTAAAAAGTACACACAAATTGCAAAGCAGTAAGTTTTATTTAAAGAGACAACACAGGATACATTGCAAATAAACAATAGGTTATTTGAGCTAGAGTGCTAAGGGCATTGTTTATTGTTTGTAGCTTCCTTTCCAGGGATTCAGGAGGAAGATAAATAGGTTGTGAGATACAGTAACAAGACATGACCGCCTGTGTTGTGCCTACAAAGGCTCAGATGTGAGGCCCAGAGTAACCTCTTGAGCCTGGCTAGAGTTTGGCGACCTGTCTCTGGCCTGTAACTTCCACATGGGGGTGACTCAGCAAGGCCTGATGTAAGACTGGCCCCTGCCTAGCTACCTGCCAGCTTGGTAGAGTATTATAGGTCCTTACTCCTCCCATCACCTTACCCCATCCTAAGATTCCCATCCCCTACCTCGACCCTATATAAGGTCATGTCTGTTGGAATAAAGTGAGATCCTGCTTCAGTAAGTCTCCCAACTCAGTGCGTACTCCCCTCTCCTAACTAGGAAGTGTGTGTGGGGGGGACATCTGAGTCATCGACACTCACCATCCTGCTCAGCCTCCCCCCTATCTCCCCACCCCCTCCCAGAGACTGGCTGGACTGGCCCTTCCTGCTGACACCTGTGCAATGGTGGCACAAATGTCATAGTAATAACCAACCATTTTCTTGTTGGATTTAAGGCTTGCTTCACAAATTGAAACTCTACCTGGCACCATACATCTCTCTGTTTAGTTTTTGTCTGGATGAGAGAGAGTAGGGTATTAAAGTCATCCACTCTCACTGTGTGAGGGTCAATATGTGATTTTAACTATAGTAGTGTTTATTTTACAAACTTGGATCCCTTTGTGTTTAGTCTATAAAAGTTTAGAATGGCAATATCCTCTTGATAGTTTTTATTTTTCTTCTTCTTCTTCTTCTTCTTCTTCTTCTTCTTCTTCTTCTTCTTCTTCTTCTTCTTCTTCTTCTTCTTCTTCGTGAGTATGTAGCATTCTTCCCTGTCTATTCTGGCTGGTTTTGCTTTGAAACCTTTTTTTTTTGTCAGATTAGAAAAGCTGTAGCTGTTTCTTCTTGGTTCCATTTCCTTGGAATACCTTTTTCTACCTCTTACCCTAAAGTGATATCTATCCTTGATGGTGAGGTGTATTTCTTGAATGTAGCAGAAAGATAGAACCAATTTTCTAATCCAGTATGTTAGTCTATATCTTTTTATTGGTGAAATTGAAACTGTTAATATTAAGAGTTGTTAATGAGCAGTATTTATTAATTCCCTTTAATTTGTTGTAGTGGTGTGGAGGTTCCCTTGTCTTTTGACTAACTGATCTAGGATTCTTTATTCCTTGTGTCCTATTGAGAGTAGTAAACTCTCTTTCCAGACTGAAGTTTCCCTTCTAGTGCTTTCTATAGAGCTGGACTGGTAGACAGAAGTTGCTTAAATTTGTTTTTATCATAACAGGCACTTAAGGAATCGAAATAAATGAAAATACATTCCATGTTTATGGATCAGAATAGTCAATATTGTCAGGATGACAATTGTCTCCTGATTGATCTACAAGCTCAATATTTTCCCTCTGAAAATCCCAGTAGGTTTCTCAACTTTTGGTGAAGATTAATTAGCACATTGATTTTAAAGTGTTCTGAAAATGCGCAGGCTCTAGTATAGACAAAGTGAGTTTTTTTGTTGCTTGCTTGTTTGTTTTTTGTTTTTACAATATGATTTTTCTGTGTAACTCTGGCTGTCCTGCAACTCTCTGTATAGACCAGGTTGGCCTCAAACGCACAATGATTCTCCTGCCTCTGCCTCCCAAGAACTGGATTAAAGGCATGTACCATCACCACCAGGCACAAACTGAGTTTTGAAGAAAGGACAAAGTTGGATGATTTCTGGTTCCCAACTTCATTCGATCTAAACTAAAGTTATAGCAACTAAGACTGTAGGATCAGCATAAGGTAGACATTTAGAGCAAAGAACAAGAGCTAAGGTCCCCAAATTCAATCTTACATTGATGGTCTACTGACTTTTTAATCATAGTGAAAAACAGGTCAGTGGGAGGAAGACCCATTCTTTCAACAAATAGTACCAAAACAATTATCATTTTTCTCCATAAGAAATAAACAAACAAAAACCCCACTTCCATCTGAACCTTATGTTATTCACAAAATTCAACTCAACCTGGGTCATGAACTCAAATGCAGCAGTTGTTAACACTATAAACTCCTTGAAGACAATACAGAAGAATCTCTTGGACTACATAGGTTAGCCAACGATGTTTTGAATGGACATCAAAGCTACGATCTATTAAAAAGAAAAGATAATTTGCATTTCATCAAAATCAAAAGCCTTTAGTCTTCAAAAAACAATACTAAGAGCTGGTGGTACATGTCTTTAATCCCAGGCAGAGGCAGAGGCAGGTGGATCTCCATGAGTTCAAGGCCATCCTGGTCTATAGAGTGAGTTCTAGGACATGCAAGGCTACACAGAGAAACCCTGTCTCAAAAAACCAAACTAAAACAAACAAGCAAAAAATATATTGAGATAATAAACATAATCCATAGGATAAAATTAAATATTTATAAATCTAATAGTTTGTGCCCATAATAAAACTTAGCATCTATCCATTTATCTGTCTTCCTATCTTCTATCTAATGTACCACATGTTTATTATCTATATCATCTATCTAGCATCATCTATCTAATCATTGGCAAATCATATATTTGTATGTATTTATTACATTTGTATAGTATAGAGGATGTATAACTAGAATGTATTTTAAACCACACTCTTACAGAACCTGTGAGATGATTCAATGAGTAAGAACACTTGCTGTTCAAGCCTGATGACCTGAATTCGATTCCCAAAACCCATAGTAAAGGAGAGAACTGATTTGACCAGGCTATTCTCTGACCCACATACATATACCTAGCCACTCTACATACACTAGTAATAAGAAAAGAAAAGAAAAAAAAAAACTCTGTAGCATGAGCAATAAAAATCCAGGCAATCCTATCCTCAGTGTGATTGCAAACTAAATACAGACAGAGACCCTGAGCTCCTGTCTTATATTCCTCTCTAGGGCTCTGATTAAAGGTGTGCACCACCACTGCCCAGATTCTATGACTAACTAGTATGGCTGCTGGGATTAAAGGTGTGTACCATCACTGCCTGGCCTCTATGGCTGTGGCTAGCTTTGTGATCGTCAGGCAAGCTTTATTAGATCATAAACAAAATGTCACCACAAAACTCTTTCAAATAAATAAGATAACCATGAGATTGAAAGAAGTGACAGGATTTAAGGAATCCTTTCACAGAAGAATGTGTACAAATGACTAATACATGTTTGAAAAGGGAATCCACAGTACTAGTTACTGTTCTCAGTCATGAAGACCACAGCAAAGCAATACTACCCACATACTAGGTGTAACTACAATCAAAAAGTCTGACAATCCCATGCTGAGGAGGATTGTGAAGAAACGTAATACATTGTGAAGAAATTCAATATGTGGTGGGAATGGAAAATGATTTCATTTCTTGGGGAATAATTTAGCATTCCCTTAGAAGCTTAAACATAGAATCCACGTGTAATTTCATGATTATGCCCTTATGAATGCATCCAAGAGAAACAAAAATCTTATGGCCACAATGATTTTAACATAGACATTCATCGCAGCATTATTTATAAATGCCCCCCACTGGAAACCCTGCAAATGTCCATCAGCTGATGAATGGATATACAAAATATAGTATATTCATGTAATGAAATCCCATTCAGAAATTTAAAAGTGATACATATGACAACATGTACAAACCTTAGAATCTTTGTGCTAAAATGGGGGTGGAGCAAGCAGGAAAGAAGATTTGGTTTAGTGATTAACATATGAAGTATCTAGGAAAGACAATTCTGTATTGGGGGTGTTGTTTGTTTGGTTTGTTTTTTGTTTGTTTGGGGTTTTTTTTTGAGACAAGGTATTCTATGTAGCCCTGGTTGTTCTGGAATTCACTCTGTAGACCAGGCTAGCCTCAAACTCAGAGTTCACTTGCCTCTGTCTCCTAAGTGCTAGGATTAAAGGCATGCACCACCACTGCTTAGGAAAGACAATTCTAAACAGTCAAAACAGGTGAGTGGCTGTCTGCAACTGGGACAGGGAATGAAGATTAAGCGTAACAGCACTGGGAGCTTAATGGAAGGGTTCTAGAGTTTCTTCATGATGGGTGATGCAATTTACAGAGCCATCTGCATGTCTCAGAAAATATTGGGGAGAACAGTGTTTTTGAGTCATGGCATCACTTGGTAGGCCAGGTTGACCTTGAATTAATCGCAATCATTTTTTTAAAAATATTTATTTTGTTTTCACTTATGTGTCTGCGTGAATGAATACTATGTGTGTTGGGTACCCAAGGAGGCCTGAAGAAGGCATCAGATACCTTGAGCTGTACTTACAGGTGTTTGTAAGGTAGCTGTCATAAATGAATACCGGGAACTGAACTTGGGTTCTCTGAAGGATCAGCAAAGAATTTTAACCTCTGGGATGCTTCTCCATCCCCTCGACAATCCTGCCTCTATTTCTCAAATGCTGGAATTACAGGCATGAGCCACCCTGCCTACCTGGAGTTTTATATTTACAGCGGATGAATTTCATGTAAATTCATACCTGCAGTAATGCTACTGAAGGCATCTTAAGTTTATATATTCATAGAGACATTTTCTTGTTAGAGCTATAACTAGGTTTTCTAACTCCCTTTGCTACTCGGATGATTTTTTAATGCTGGCTGTAGCTGGTTTGTTCTGGCCTTCTCCTTTATGCTGTAGTAGGTGGCATAGCTGGCCAACAGGGTTTCAAAACAGATTGTGTAATTGAGGAATCGTGCCAATGCTGATGAAATGTACTTGAATCTGAAAGTAAATTTTGTCAGTGAGTGTTTGTCACCTACCCCCAAGATTTTATTACTAATTTTTATAAATTATCATTGTAATTCTATAGGTAAGTATACAAAGATCTGACCTGTGGACAGTAACTTTTAGCTTGTAGAAGGAGATGACCAGTGAATAGAGACTATTAGCTTGTAGGAGGAAATGACCTGTGAATGGTGACTATTAGCATGTCCTTCTCTTAAGTGACTGATGCCATTCATGGATTAGCTAGGGAAAAGTGTTTTCAGAAACAAAGTGTCTTGTCTTTCTCTGTGACTGTTTAATGGATTCTTATACTAGTGTGTATTAATGTATTGAAATTGGTGTCATTTGTTTGAATACTGAAAGTTCAGAAACTGAGCCAGAGGAATATTATCGCTCCCTTATATTATGAACACGAAACCAAACAGAATGGCTAAAGATGATGTAGCTTACAAGCACTTCTGACATTTTATTTAGCTCATAAGTTCAAGAAGTATGAGATTCTAGAACATCATATTAGAATCTTGGCAGTGTCTCTACTATAGAACATGTGGAATTCTCTGGCATCTCCATCACTCAGTAAACACAAGCACACTCAACAATATAAAATTGCAAGTCTCCATTTTTCTTACATGAGTATATGATTCATGCATGCGGTGTGTGTGTGTGTGTGTGTGTGTGTGTGTGTGTGTGTGTGTGTGTGTGTGTTCTCGCGCATGTGTTTATGTACACAGAGGCACAAGTCAGTGCAGAAGTGCACATCCACAGACATGCACATGGATGCTGAGGACTGAAGTTGACACTGAATATCTTTCTCTTTCCACCCCATTTATACATGCAGGGTCTCTCACTGGACCCAGATCGTAGCTAGCTTACTTTAAAGAGTCCATCTTTGTCTCCCAAGTGCTGTGATTACAGTTGACCACCACATCTGCCTTACTTTATATGGGTTCTGGGGACCTGGACTCTGGTCCTTGAATGTGTAGGGCAGACTCTGAGCTAACTCCCCAGCCTGTAAATCTGATTGTAAAATAATACACATGCTAGGAATTATGTCCCAATATCCTCCATTTCCTCACTTTCTGGGACAATGAACTTATTAAAACAATGTTGCTCAAATGTTTCTGTTGCTCAGACAAGTCTTGATTAAAAAAAAAAAAACATGTTGTCATAATTTGTCTCAGATTCTTCAAAATTATAAAGTTGACAAATCTTTTCCCTTGGAGGTTTGGTTTGATGTTTGGAAACAGTTGAGACTGTTCCAGGGCCAAATATGATGATTATACTGGTTTATCATTTTGGAGGATGTAACTTTTAATTAAAAACAGAGTATCTCCAGTCAGTATTTATGCATTTACCTAATGGGTTAATGTTTGGTACTGTCTGTGGATATTAATATTATAGCATTGCTTTTCATATTTAAAAATTATAGCGGGGGGGTGGGGGCAGGTGGGGATTGGGGGAAGGAGAGGGAGAGGGAGAAGGGATTGACTTGTGAAGCAGGCTTGTTCCTAATTTGTACTAATAAAAAAAATTATAGCCGGGCATTGGTGGCACACGCCTTTAATCCCAGCATTTGGAAGGCTGAGGCAGGTGGATCTCTGTGAGTTGGAGACCAGCCTGGTCTACAAGAGCTAGTTCCTGGACAGGCTCCAATGCCACAGAGAAGCCCTATCTCGAAAAAAAAACAAAAAAACAAAACACAAAAAAATATAGAAATGGGCTTTCTAAGGCATTAGAAGGAAGACATCTTTTAACCTAGTGTTTAGTGACCAAGCTGTAATTACTGACAGTGTGATGGCATCTGTCTGTAAAGTTGGAGCTCTGACTTTTTCCATTTGTTCCCAACAGTGATGTTTTAAGACAAGCCCATATCTTTTCACTTTGAATTTCCCAGTGGTTCCCTCAAATCTAAGATCTTGTGGCTGGTGATGCTCTAAGCCGTAGCTGAGCTTATTTTTATAATCTTGCAACTGATGATCCTTTTATTTGAAGTCGTAAGTGAGTGTCTGCCTTCAGTCTCCATCCACACTTTGCCTGCAGAGAGGGGTACTCCTAGTGGAAGCTAATCCTCACTTCCTCTCTGCTCCCCTTCTCTACTCCCAGCCGTCTCTTCATGTCCCTGTGGAGTCATGAAGCTCTAATGTGCAGAACTCTGTCCCCTTCCTCCTGTTGCTCAGGAGTACCCCTTTTCACCCCCAAATAACTCCCTTAGTTTTCAGTTGCACAAGTTTGTCTCTTTCCAAAGAAGGGCTCACAATACAGGAACTGGCCTTAGTGAGTCATATATTCCACTTCCCATGAGTCCTTTCTTCTTCCATGGCATGTGGATACTTTGGGACAGGTGGGGTTGGGATGTAGAATTAGACCCCACACTGTCTGTATCCAACCTACACACATACACACACACACACACCCGTTTTGAGACAAAGTCTCGTTTAGCTCAGGGCTCACGGGGTGACCTGAGAATTTCTCAGTAGGCCACATGTCCTGAAGGTATCATCATCTCCCAGGAGCACTACCTTGGGGACTAAGCTATTACATATGAAGTTGCCTATGAAATGAACTTCATAGCATACCATGGCCGAAGGGAAAAGAGGGGTTAAGTGTGACATCTGGGTCTGGTCACTTATGCTGACACTGACATGTGTTGAGCTGTGGGCTGCTGTACCCTTGGGTAGTGTGTCCCTGGGCAGTAGGAGACTCCCATTCATCTGCAGCCCACCCCACTCTACACATTTGTCTAGCCGCTCTTCCTTCTTTCCTGTCTAATTCCTGGTTGTGAGGCTCATCTAGACCCTCAGCTTGAAGGGATTTAGAATCACCATGGAAACACATTTCTGGGTGTGTCTAGGTTGGGCTGTATAGTGAGACCTTGTGTCTCAGAAACAAAAACAAACCAAACAGAGATGGAGGGGGAGATGCAAAAATAAATTAAATAAATAAATAAATAAATAAATAAATAAATAAGCACCAAATCAAGCAACCAATGACAATAACAGTAGCCAGGGAACTCATTGAAAAGAACTCACAGAAGTACTTCTGAAGTTTCCGGAAATGTCTAAATGAAGGGGGAAGACCCACCCTGAACCATAGTTCTATGAGCCCACAGTTCTATGGGCTCGGATCTTGAACTTAATATAAACATAAGGAAGTGATCTGAACACAACATTCCTCTCTCGGTTTCCTGATTGCAGATTCAGTGTGGCCAGCTGCTTTCTGCTCCTGTCCCCATGCCTTCTCTACCAGGATGGGCTGTATTCCCTTCAACTGTAAACCAGAAAAATCCCTCCTTCCTTCAGTCTCCCGCAGAGGCACGGATAATCATTCACGGGACTAGGTTCAAATATAGGTTAAATGTAATTTATTTTGGGGAGAAGTTACTTACACAAGAAGCAGTGTGACCCGACTTGACGCAAGAGAGAGCCACCTGCCCAAACCCCAGACCTAAAACTCTCCATCATGTCTGCACCTGCGACCACGCCCAAACAAGTGTGGTCAGCACTATAGGTGCAGGTAGGGTGGATATCTCCCTACAATTCCCCCTTTTAATCTAAAGAAAAAGATTTAGACTCGATACAAAACTACATACAAAGAGAGCAAATATCAAGTATGCTCTAGGAGAAGGAAAAGTAAGGACAAACACACTTAAGACCTATTGTCAGTGAAGCAACTAGAGCAAAAGGCGAGAACTACATATCCAGTCCTAGGGTGAAGGCATAACAGGGATTACTATAGAGTTGTCCTAAGCTGGAAAGTTGAAGTCTTGTACCTAATATTTCTATCTAGGAAGAGAGAACAATAATTGTGACAGTCTAATCTTCAACCTCATCAAAGACCTGAGAAGGAAGATAACAATACTAGGGTAGGCAGGAAGTGCAGGCAAGCAACTTCCAAAAGGTGTGGTGAAGACAGAAACAACAGGCTCCCTGGACAGTCACCCTAAGTCTCACTCTCCATCAGATCTGCACCTGTGCCCATGCCCAAATGGGCACTACAGGTGTGGGCAGGGTGGACATCTCACTACAGCTTCCTGTCAAGTGTTTGTTCGCATCAGTGGGAATGGTAACAAATACTCAACTCTGTTTTGACAACTTCAGCTCATAGCTGCCCCCTCCCGCTGCATCCAGGATGACATGGTCCTAGAAAGCTAACTGGGGAGATGAGGGAATGAAGAAAGGCAGGCAGGCAGACAGAGAGACAGACGGACAGACACACACAGGTACAGAAAAGCTAGAGATCAAGAGTGAGCCTGGATGGAGTAGCCACCAACTGCCCAACAAGCAGACGCCCAGCATGCTTACTCCATACAACACAGAAGGACAGTAAGTAGCCGGTCTTGGGAGGAGGTCTCTGGGGAACCATTTTAGGATTCAGTCACCAGGGAGGAAGAAGCTACAGTTGCTAGTTCTTGAATACTCCACTGTTTATAAACACTTTTACCCGGACCAGAGGAAGCCTTTGCCACTCTTCTGAGCCTCAGCCAGAGGAAGTCTTTGCCAGTTCCCAAGGGTCTGAGACACTCATGGCTGTTCCCATGTCAACAATATGAATTCACTTGGGCTTTCTCTACTCTCCATACCCTCCAAGGAGTTTCCTACGTCAGATTCCAGGATTGTCCCTTCACCACATATCTCTACAACCTCTGTTGATGGACAAGTGCTCTGGGCACTGTTTCCACTGTTGTCTGGATTCTTTGATTCTCCTATCAGACCTCAAGGGAGAGAGCACAGTGGCTTCTGAATCACCACATTCCAGGGCTACCAAGAATGATGCAAAGCAAATGCAGCTACGAGGGAAGTTTTAGTGGCCACAACCAGCCCGTGGCAGTGACGAACTTTGGTGGTTAGAGATCTTTCCACTTGCATCTTTTCCCTGTGCCCTGTGACTCTGCCTTCTAAGTCCTAATGATGCCAGCTGGAGGGCACATTTCCAACCATGGCATCTGAGGGGTTGGAATGACTTAGATAGGCTGTGATGTGGTCACATCTCAGGGTAGATGCTCACAGCAGTGGTTCTCAACCTTCCTCATGCTGCGACCCTTCAATACAGTTCCTCATGTTGTAATGACCCCCAACCACAAAATTATTTCATTGCTACTTCATTGCTGCAATTTTTCTATGATTATGAATTGTAATGTAAATATCTATGTTTTCTTCATTCATCCCCAAAGGGGTGGTGACCCACAGTTTAAGAATCACTGCTTTAAATGTTTTTTCTGGTCTTTGTGTTGTTTATCTTGATTTAGAAAGTTTTTGAGCAAAATTGACTCAACCTGATTGGAATTTCCAAGCATTTGTATTTTGTAAATTGTAAATGCAATTACACTTGCATTTGTATTCACAAGCATTTCAGTGTAACATGCAATGTAAGAAGTGATTGCATGAGTCCTTTTTAAACAGTCCGCCTTCACTGTTGTTGTTATGGCTGGTTGGCTTGGTGGGTTTCCTTCCTTCCTTCCTTCCTTCCTTCCTTCCTTCCTTCCTTCCTTCCTTCTTCCTCCTTCCCTCCCTCCCTCCCTGCCTCCCTGCCTGCCTCCCTCCCTTCTTCCCTCCCTCCCTTCCTTCCTTCTTTCTTTTTATTGTTTTGTTTGTTTTTGAGACAGGTTCTCACTCTGTAGCCCAGCCAAGACTCAAACTTGGAATCCTCCTGCCTCAGCATCCAGAGCCATACCAGGCATACATAATGTCTCTCTCAATTTCCTCTGATATAAAATGCTTGAAGCTTTCCAGGGACTGCTCAGATTGTGAGAGAGCCTGCCTTTCTCATGACCAGCACAGATTTTCTCAGGGGACAGAAAGTGTGTGTAAACAGAATCCCCACTTGGGCAGCTGAGCTGATGGGAACCTGAGATGGAAACGCCAAGCTAGAGAATCTGCGTCCTCATTACCAGAGACGTGACTGCGGAAACTCCTAGAAATGTCAGTGATGTACACCGGGATGTATGAAAAGCCGTACCTGGGGCTCTTCCTCTCACTTTTCTCTCATTGCTGTTCCCTCATGCTCCCTTTCCCAGCTCTCTCACCTCTTCTTCCTCTGTTTCCTTTGTATCTCTTCTCTCTCTTTGATGGAGGAAAAAAATTACAAATAATAGTACTATAAATATAAGATATGCTGTACCATATGTTTAAGGTTTGAACATACACCAGAATTATATGTGTTTATATGTACACACACGTGCAAGTGAGCATGCGCATGTACACACACACACACACACACACACACACACACACACACACACACACACACACAAACTGCTTGATTGTGTGGAATAAAGTTTCCCACTTTGGTGAGTTAATTTTGTTTTCTTTTCCAGTGTTAGAGTTTTAACCCAGGGCCATTCCCCAACTCTTCAAAGTCCTCCCCTTAGCTTTTCACCTGTTTATAAGAAGTC
Source organism: Cricetulus griseus (assembly GCF_003668045.3). Lineage (NCBI taxonomy): Eukaryota > Metazoa > Chordata > Mammalia > Rodentia > Cricetidae > Cricetulus > Cricetulus griseus. The sequence continues at coordinate 249,922,978 of NC_048596.1, read as the reverse complement.
TGCTCCCTACCTCCTGTTTTGTTTTGTTTGTTTGTTTTCTTTCCTGGAGTGAGTCCTGACCTGTCCCTTTCCTTTGCACCTCTGGCATTCCTACTTAATATGCTGCAAGCCTCTGGAAGAGAACTGAGTGTCAGGCATTTGCCAGGGAAGACGGCAGCCTGCATCAGGGAACGGAGTCCTAAGGAGCAGGCGCCACTACAATAAACATGCATTCTTCCCAGCAACAGCCTTGGACCAGAGCTTTGTTTTCCAGTGAGGACTGTGTCTCCCTAGCATCTCCTCAGCCATCTCTCCTCCTCTGGAGGGCCTCTTCTCTCAATCACAGCCTCACTTTTCTGAGGCAGTGGAGTTGCCAGCTCAGGGCATAACATGGAAGGCCTGCTCAGGCTATGCTGTGTCTCCTTTGTCACTGCAAATGAGCCAGAAAATTCTCTGAAGGGACAGGCCCTGGCAGATAGAGGCTTGATTTCTTTTGTGTGCACACGTGTGTTGTGCTAAGAAATCATTATCCAGCCTTGGATGGGCTCATTTTCTTCTCTCTTTCACTACAGTGCTACAAATTTAATTATTTGGTCACTGCCACTTTAATTAAAAAGGCCTTCTCTCTAGAGGTTTCCTTTTGAAATTTCCAGGAGATTAGGATTATCCAGGACATGTCAGCATTTTTTTTATATCAATATACTATATGGTACCTATAATAATATAAAAATGAAATACTGAGATATGAGAAGCTAATCATAGCCTACATTTCTCTCCTAATAATCCCAGATTACATTAATCATAAATGTCAGCCACGTCTCTAGATGACTTCTTGACTTTTGACAAAAAGCCTTCATTTTGGCCCTTTAAATTCCAAAGTCAAGGAGAATGTAACATTCGGAATAATTATTAGCATTATTTTACTTTGACATTTCACCCCTGCCTCTGGTTTAGCATTCCACCCAGGCAGCGAAGATGAATGTCATCTTCCGATTCACTGGAGGGAATTGCCCCAATTAAACCTGACTTAAAGGCTATTGGAACTGCTGTATTAATTTGCCGTTCTTCTTTAAAATAGAAAATAACTCATGAAGGAGAAGAATTTTCATTAAAACCATTACGGATTTACCGTGACATGAACAAGCAGTTTTTGAATTGACTTTTTTCCTCCCCCAGCTAGCATAATCATCACTGTGTACTCAGCCAGACCAGGGTCTCCCTGCTGGCACACAGCCCGGCAGGACTAGTCTCTGCTTCTCCTTGCAGCTCAAAGGTCATTGGGACAGTTTTGTCCCTTCTAAAATGATTAGAAGTGTCTTTCAGAAATCCTGGCCTTACCAGGGAGCAGAGCCACCTCAGGGTACAACTCCTGGATCACATCCTCTGGCTGTGCAACTACCCCCAACACACACACACACACACACACACACACACACACACACACACACACACACACACCACTTTCTTTAAAAAGGGGGGAGAAAGGGTGGCAGCAAGGGAGGGAAGGGAAACTGTGGTTGGGATGTAATGTGTGTAAAGAATAAAAATAATTCTTTTTCTTTTTTTGAAGTGAGGTGATTTAGTGAGGAATGCTGTTTTAAAAAAAGCCTCACTTTTATTATTTAAGAAGGAGGGATGAGCAGACTTCTGAAACATGTGTACAGCTAACACAGACTTTATCAGACTTGTTGGTGTGTCTCCAGTGCCTGAGGATGATGTCAGGTGGGCACCCCTAATGCACAGCAACGGAGACTGTAAGGAGGGAATGAAACAGCTGAGGTTTGATCTCAGCTTTGTGGTCCACTCTCTTTGTTAGGCAGCTCTCTCCTGAGAAGTCAGCTCTTCTTCCGTTTAATACCCTGCAGTAAACTTCTTCCTAACTCCTGAAGAGAAAAGGAACAGTATTGATTGTGCTACCTGGCTGGGTATGTGCCCCTTTAAAGCCTCAGTTTCTTCATCTGTGAAATAGGTCCAATACCATTGGATTGATGTAAGTATTAAATGAAATGGTGAATATTGTGGGCTCTGGATCCAGATCTGTCCAAGGTTGGTTCTTTGAAATTATTCCAAAACAGATCAGAGCAAGCCTGTTGACCTCCTCATTGTCTTCTTCTGGTATTTGCCCCAAAATTGCAGGGAAATCTGTGAGCACCTTGCTCCCAGTTTGTTTGGGGTGCAGTTGTCAGTGGGGGAGCTGTGGGAAAGTGGCTTCTTCACCTGAACTCAGACAAAATTCATAACCCTACCTTGCTTGAGCCAGTGGCATTCCTATTCTGTCAACTCATCTTGGCTTGTCCCTTGGAAGTCTATCTACTTGGATGGCGTTTCTGGACCTAGATGAGCTGTATTTTACTGACAGCTATGTCACAGCCTTGCCTTTCATGTTGACCTTGGCAGTATCTCTTCAATTTGCCCCATGGCCCTATCCCTGTGGCTGCCAGCTGGACATGAAATCCATCCATCCCCATGCTGTCTGGGCTGGCTTTTGAGTTAACCTTTGCAAGTAAAAGTTTCTTACTACCACCTGTCTCTTGATGCTTCATGGTATCTTTACCAGAATGAACTTAATACTGCTTTGCATCCAGGCAAGTCCAAACACCTCACCTTCATTGTAGCAATAAAGGCTTTTTCCCATCACTACATTCTCTGATAAACAAACAAAATGCTGAAATATTTCAGACACACACACACAAAATCAGAGAATAAGGTGACAGCCACCATAATCATGGCTACCATCTGAGTCCCCCTAAACTCACCTATTATAACCTTGATCCCCAAATTCACATATTAAGGGGACCTTTGGGTGTAATTTAGGACTAGATGTTGTTTATGACTTTGGTTGGAGGGATTCAAACAAATATCTTTGTACTGCTGATAGGTACTGAGGATGGACCAGAAAACAATTCCAACCTAGTCTAGCTTAGCTTGGTGAGCCAGTAAGTTTACTGGGGTTGTTTTCAGGCCTTATTCAGGTAGGTGCATCATTGAAAAGCCACCACAGCACAGATATGACTCATAGAAGTTGCATCCCTGAAACTTCCTGCTCAATTTGTAGGCAATTCCACTAGAGAATCGCCACTCTGGGATAATTGTCGACTATGTTTGTACCAGGTGGGGAAGGGGTCCGGGGTTATGTGAATTTCATGACTTTCATGAACTTTCTGGACCTTGTATGTTTTCTTAGATTCCTGAGTCTGTGGGCCTCTCTTCAAGAAAAAAGTGTTTAACCTGGAGGAAAGAGGTACACAATTTATCCGTGAGGGTGGAGCCCATGATGACTCTAGTAGCTTCGGTAGGAGGGGAATCGAGGCCCGATTCAGTGCACATGCTCTGTCTCATCATGTGATACCCTCCACAATGTTAACAGTGCAGCATGAGGGCCACCACCAGATACAGTACCATCTTTACTTCCCAGCCTCCAGAAGCAGGAGCCAAATAAACTTCTGACCGGCCACAAGTATTTATAATAGCAGCAGAAAATGGAGAAAGACACTTAATCTAACATTTAGCTGTATTTTGTCATGTTTTAAAATCATTGAATGTAATAAAGAAATTTAAAAACTGATCAGAGGCTTAAATTTAAAAAATTGAATGTTAAAATAAGGTTGCATCTCCTTTCCAGCTTCCTCCTGTTGTCCCTCTTTGGAGGGAGGTTTTATCCTGAATTTGTTTTCCTTTTCAAACATATTTTGCACATTTATTATGCATTTATGTGTTCATAAATACCACACTGCATTGCTTTCTATTTACAACGCCATGTAATTGAAAATGTATGTTTTATACAGTGTGTGTCTATTATAGGTTGAATTGTGTCATCCTCCCTTCCTGAAACCCATAGTACCTTGGGTTATGACCTTATTTGGGAAAAGTGCAGTACAGCTGTAATTAGTTAAACTCTGATACCACACAGCAATAGGGTAAGTCCCTATGATTGGTGTCCTTGTCATGTGAAGAGAGGAATTTCCAGAAGGAAGACAGTGTGAAGATGCAGAATGGAGATACTGTGTGACTTTTCCTGAGGAAACAAAGAAATATCTGCCCCCAGGTAGAGAGAGCATCAACAGACCAAAGGATTCCATTCAAGTCATTGGTGAGCTAATGTGTTTACTGGAGTTATCTATGGGACTATGGGTGACTCACAGGCAGCTACAATCACCAAGAAATCCCCTGAGTGACAAATGGGGAGCAGCACTACTAAGAAGTCCCACCCCTGTGAACTGTTTACCTCTTACATAGAAGGATTGGAATCTCTGGGAGAGGAGGGAGCATGTGAGGATCTCCCAAAGGATTCAGGACCCTCCCCTCTTCTTCCACAGGGAATGTCAATAGGCGTGGTCATCTCAGGAGGGTCTCAAGTGCTTCATCACAGCCATTCTGATTTAAGATGTAAGTGGCCTAAAGAAGCCTTCAAAAACCAGCTGTTGTACAGGCAGGAAGTCTGAAGGAGTGTTTACTTCACTTCATGGTTGTATTTTTAAAATTAGCCATGTTGGGGGTAGCAGACAACCACACCATTTCAATAGCCTTGTAAGATTAGAAGCATTTTAAAGGATACGTGTCACACAGGCAGCTCTTTATTCCATGAAAGCATGTTAGGCACCTACTCTTTGCCAGGGAAGAAATGGGGAGTAGGCCGATTGGCTCGAAGTGAGAAAGGTGACCCCTGATTGAGCATGAGGCCAGTTGTTTGGGGGCAGTGGACAACATGGCACAAGTACTAAGCGGTGGCTGCTGGTGGGGACGTATTGTGCAGGGTCACCATGGTCTTGGCGGAAAGCTGTTTCCTGCATTGCAGTGCTTCTCAACTGTCAGCTACCATCCGAGGTCCTGGAGGGATTAACAAAATGCACACCAGTAAGGCCCTCTCTTAGGTGTTCTGATTCTCAAAGTGTGGGCTTGAAAGTGCATCTTTCTAGCAAGTTCCCTGGTAACCTGGGGGATATTTTGAGAATCACTTCTCTGCTGCACTCACTCTTACAGTAGCTGTTGTCAGCTGAGCTTTTGTTTTGTTGTTGTTGTTGTTTGTTTTACACAGGATTTCACGTAGCCTAGGCCAGCTGGCCATGATCTTGAACTGCTTTCCTCTACTTTCCCAGTACTGGGATCACAAGCACGGATCACCATAACTGCTCCTGTCATTTGTATTTTTATTTTATTGTTGTTTCCCATCTTTCTTTTCATTTTTGACAAGTTCTTGCTATATAGCTCAGACTGGCCCTGAACTCATGATGCAGTTCCCTGGGTGCTGGGATCACAGGTATCTGCTTTGTATTACTTGTTTAGTTTTGAGATGGTGGCTCTTAATGTGCCCATAGCCCAGAGCTTTCAATGCAGTCCAAGATACGAGTGTGTGTGTGTGTGTGTGTTTGTGTTTGTGTTGTGTGTGCAAATATATTTATATACATACTGGTTTTTTCAGACAAGTTGTATATTTTTAATATGTATTAATTTTCAGTGTGATTGAAAAAAATCCTTGTCATAGCCTGGATTGTAAACTTTTCCCTCTGGTGAAGTCTTTAGGTTTTAGTTTCTGGTGAGAGACTTGGGGTGTCACTGGTCCTATGCCAGTATTGCAGCTCAGTTTCTTAACCACACTTCCTACACTATATAGGAAGGAGAGGTTCCAAGCTCACATGTGTACCTTCAAATCTTGGACTGCAGAGTTTCCCCTTTTATGTAAGGCCACTGGTGAGTGGCGTGATACCCTTTTCTTTACTGCCCCTCTAGATCTAGTGTAGGGGTCTTGTTGGCCCCTACATTATTACACAATGAATTGGGTCCTTCCCCAAATTTATATGTTGAAGCCCTAACCAACTCGAATTTCTTTGTAAAGTGACTGTAAGGGGAAAAGACATGAAAGTGGGTAAAACCCAACAGGACTGGGGTCCTGTTATGACAAGGAAGACACATCAGGGATCCATGTAGGGAGGTAAGGTCACATGGGGTCATATGAGCATCAGTCACAGTTCCACTGCTTCAAGGTGGCAGCCACCTGCAAGCCAAGGAGAGGTTAGAATAGAAAGCTACCTTGCTCAGCCTCCAGACATCTGATAAATACAGTTCTGCTATTTAAGCTATCCAGTCTGTAGTATCTTTTCATCACAGTCCTGGCAAAAGGAAATTATCATCATCATCATCATCATCATCATCATCATCATCATCATCATATCATCATTGTTGTCATTGTATTGTCATTGTCATTGCTGTCATCTTCTTCAACATTCTCCTCCTCATGCAGTACTGGGGAATGACTCCAGGGCTTCAAGCATGCACACCTCCAGCCATCAACTCCTTTCAATGCCACTTGAGTTCTTTGCCCAGGACTTCACCCTCTCTTCTATCTCTCCAGGTAAGAACACTGAGAGCTGGCATTCTCTCTTACTGCAGCTAGGTGCTCTTGGAACTACGAGAAAGCCAGGGGCTGCTTCTATCCACTCTTCTGGTTTCAGTTCCCTTCATTTCCAGTCCTTGTGGCTCTTAATTTAGCCTCAAGTTTAGCTCTTTCTAGATGTTGTATTTTTATCATGTATCTGGTATCTTCATAGCTAAAAGGATCCAGTCTATCTCAGATTCATATGCCCTGTTGCTGGATATCCATGCTCTATTCGTAAATTTGTTTAGCACTTTCCTGTCTCTGGATTTTATTCCCCTTTGCTCCTATGATTTTTTTTATGAGATTAGTACCACAGTGATACTCCAGATAGAAAACCAGAAGCTTGGGGTATTTAAATGATTTCTTTGGTGACCTTGGAACTTGTCCTCCAGGCAAACCCCAGTGATTCCTCCTGTTTATGGGCTGTTACCATCTAAGTGAAACAGCAGCAGTTCTAGAAGGTCCACGAGCAGTACCCCAGCTCTACAGACCTGGGAGATAGTTACGTGAAAGCGCTGTGGCTTATAACTGAAAACTCCTGATTTGGAAAATGCTGAGAAGATTCCTTCTAAGTCAAGCTACAAGATGTTGCTGGGAGCACTGCCTTCAACTATTTTCTTCTCTCTTGAGACCACCCATGCCACGCATTCTAAGGGGCTGATTTTCATCTCTGTTTATGCCTGACGCTAAGCAGACATTCTTTCTAATTTTTGTTCTAGTCGATTCTTCTGCCAGCATCCAAAAGACTTTCCTCATTAGAAGACAATCCTTGAACTCTATGGAACAACTGTGTATAGTCCAGGAGGAAAGTGGTGGAGATGTAATGGATCCAGGGGGATACCGATCTTAGGTATTTGGCTTAGAAATTGATTTGAAGGTGAGTTTTCCTTGTGTTCAGGACTGCTTAGCAGTGAGTGAGGAAGTTTCTTTCCTTCATGCACACACGAATTGCCTGTGACCTGACTTTGAACTCACTCTCCACTCTATACTCTGAAATCTATGTCAGCATTTTTGTTGTAATTTTTCCCCTTTCCTGGATATACAGAGACTGTATATATTTTTCTCAGGTACAGTGTGACAACTTGATATACATATGTAACATACGGTGATTAACTCAAGGTTGCTGGGGACTGGGGAGATGACTCTGTTGGTAGTAAAATGCTTGCTACACAGTGCAGGACCTGAGTTCAGATCCCTGGTAGCCATACAAAAAGCTAGATGCTATGGTGTGCGTTTTACTAGGAAGGTGGAAGCAGGAAGATCCTGGGGTCAGCAGCCAGCTAGTCTGGCTGAATGGGTAAGCTCCAAGTTCAGTAAGAGATCTTGTCTCAAAAATTAAGGTGAACGTTAAATTCTGGTCTCCAGGCATATGGACATGCAAAACACACACACACACACACACACACACACACACACACACACACACACACAGAGAGAGAGAGAGAGAGAGAGAGAGAGAGAGAGAGAGAGAGAGAGAGAGATCCCCTTCCTCCATACACACACCAATTCTATCTCCTAATACACTTACTATTTCCTAGTGTTTGAAGCCTTTGAACTCTCACACCCAGCTTGGGGCAAGCAAATTGCATACAGTCCTTGAATCTGTGAACTCTGAAAGGGTGCTCAAATTTCCTTTTGATTCTTGCATGGGATCCATCCATTTTCATTCCCCTCCAGCTCTTTTGGTCTTAATCCCTCACACACCTCTTGTCTTCACTCTTCACTCACAGTCCGGCCTGAAACTCATTTTCTGTCAGGTCTCAAGAGAGTTCAGGAGATTAGCTTTTGATTCCTGTAACTGCTTCTGCTTCTCTTTTCACAGGCTGTTGAAGGACTGCCAGAGACATCTGTGGCTCAGCTCCTGCAATCTGCCGGACCTTAACTTGTGTTTTATGTGCTAACCTTACAAGCTTCATTCTGTTCTGAGTTCCTTACTTGCTATCCAAGCGGATTGTTTAGTTGGTAGGCAAAATGCTCCCAAATTAGCTTTCCTTGAAGAAGAGCAAGACCTCATCTGGAGAGATGGCTCAGTGGGTCAAAAGCACATGCCACCAAGCTTGAGGACCTCAGTTTGATTCCTGAGATTCATACTGTAGAAGGAGAGAATGGATTCCTCTGACCTCTACATATGTCCTGGTGTGTGTGTGTGTGTGTGTGTGTGTGTGTGTGTGTGTGTGTGTACATGAACACGCATGCATGCTCTTGCAAGCATAAATAAATGTTAATAAAAACTAAAGATTAGCAAAGGCCATGATTCTGTGATTAAATTTTGGTTGTCCTTTTGTATTTTGTTTTTTGATTGTTTCTTTGTTTTGAAATAGGGTCTTGCTGTCTTGTCCAGACTGGTCTTGAATTCATGGCAATCCTCCTACCTCAGCTTCCTTATTGATGGGATTGCAAGTGTCACCATGCCCAGATCTAGTCTTTTTTTGGTTTGTTTTAGTGGAATTAATGTCAGTAGTTAATACACAAGCTTGTTATAAATAAAAACTTATTAACAGTAAGCTGTTGCATGGATATCACATTTAGTTTTGCTAGGAAGATGGCTTGGTCAGTGCTTACCTTACAAGCATGAGTTTGATTCTCAGAATGCATGTGAAAATACACACACACACACACACAGAGAGAGAGAGAGAGAGAGAGAGAGAGAGAGAGAGAGAGAGAGAGATATGAGGATGAAGACAAAGAATTAGAAGAAAGAGGAAGAGGAGAAGACAACACTGTAGGGATTATTTGCATAGCGATGTGGATATACTTCATACTACTTACTTGTGTACTTTAGAAGGCTATGTGTGATGGAGTCAAGAGGCTAAGACAAGATGCACTGGAGAGTGAGTTTGAGACTATCAGGCAACTTAGTGAGACAATGTCTCAAAATTTAAAAAATAAAAAGATAGCTGGAGACATGGCTCAGAGGCAGGGCACCTGCTTGGTGCATCAAGGCTCTGGGTTTGATCTCTATGCCTGAAAAAGACGGAAGGAAGGAAATCAAAGGTGTGGGGGGTATATTTTGTTTTATATGTATTTTAATTTTCATGGACAAAACAAGCTAACAACTTGATTTAAATTTTATATTTTGTGGACAGGCCTTTCCTGGTGGCTGACTACTCCCAAGTAAAGTACAAGGACTCTGCATTTAACCTTTCTGGTGCCCATCTGATACTTGTGTAAAAAGCCCATCATTGAATCTAGATGCATATATTGTTTTATGGATGTTGAGATAAATAACAGTTTTCTTTTCCTTGTTAAAAACAGAAGAATTCTTTCTGCCTGCCTGCATCTTGACGTTTCATCTTCATTGACCTTCCAGTGCTCCCAGGTTACCTGTTCGGGCAGCTGCCTGGGATCTGGCGGTGCCTTTGTGCTCTTGGCTTCAGGACTATCAGGTTGCAGTGGGCTCCTTCCCCCACATTCTCAGAAACACAGTTCACTGAAGATGACTGACCATGACAAAGAACATTTATGTCTTTGGAGCAATGTCTTCTACTTCTGTTTTCTGCTAATGTTTTAAATGTGAGAAAAAAGAGCCGAGGTCAGGGCCCACATGATCTCATCAACACAAAAGGGGTTTTTAGTAGAACTGTTCCAGAAACGTCGAGCTGAGGCACTGAGGAGAAATGGTGGAGTTTATCAAAGCAAGCTTGTGTTGTGGTGTCTGTTAGAGGGGGGAAAAAGCCTTCTTCATACCTGCTGAGCACACGCCTGTCACCGCCTCCAGTTCACTGTGACTCTTACAGGTTAGCCAGGCAGGCAGGGCGACACAGGAGAGCTGCTTAATTGTTAATGCATCTCAGGAGAGTTGGTGATTATTTCAATAGCAAGAATTTCTTTTACCACAGTTGGGAGGATGAAACAAAAACATCAGAAGCCTAACTGGATCATTTTGAAGTGCATCTATTTTTGTTTTTTGTTTGAGACTAAACTGCTTCTGGCAAAGTCAATTCCTATAGTGGTAACTGTCTTAAGTCATGGGGTCCTAGAGGACACATGCATGGTCTCAGTGCTGCAAGGAGAAAACAAGAACAAAAGGTCCACATTACACCTCCTTGGGACCACCTAGATGAATAAAGGCTTAACCTTCTTCACACAGAAAAAAACAAAACAAGTGCCATCACCCTAGGTATTTATTGGGACTCCAGTGTCCCAACAGCAGCTTTGCAATTGCAAGTTGCCAAGGTTGCTGCATCTGGTAATTATTTACGTGCTCTTCAAATTCTATCCCCAAACAACAAACTAGCTAGCTAAGATAGCTCATGCCTTCAATGCCAACCAAGAGCAGGAAGATGGCTTAAAATTCAAGGCAATCCTGGTTACATAGAAAGTTCCAGGCTACCATAGGCCTTGGAGTGAGGCCTCTTTCAACAACAGACCACAATTTCATCTGTGTGATTTCTCCACAGGAACCCAGCTTTACAGCTGAGCCATGAATCTGTCAAGTACCAAGACTATCTCTTTCCTTGTGGAGGCGGATCATTGTTTTGTACCAAGCTGATTTCTTTTGTTCCTATTTGTTGCATATTTGTTTTTCTATAGCTGTTCATCTTCTTGATTCATTTTGGATGTTCTGTTACTTAGATGTGTTTGGCAACATCTGAACCCCTAAAGTTACTTGGGTAAACTTTCAGGGTTTGGGGTTAGATTTAGTTTGCGTTCTTTGAAATTTTGTATTTGTTTATTATTGCTTGAGATTTTCATACATGCATATAATGTGTTTTTGCCAACTCACTCCTCTCTAATTCTTCCTCTGCCCTCCATGTCGTTACTTTTACTTCCCAACTTTATGTGCTTAAAAAAAAACCAAAAACCAAAAAAACACTGAGTGCACTTAGTACTGGCAGTGTGTGCATGGACGTAGGGCCATCTACTGGAATATGGGCAGCCTCTCGAGAGCTGGAAAAAAAAAAAAGACTCTCCCTCTCCTATTAGCCATCAGTTGCAACATCTTCTCAGATGGGGTGAAACTGTACCATCCCCTGTACCATCCATGCTGGCATTGTGTCAGGCCTGATTGTGTCAGTTCCGGCTGTTATAACATGGCAGTGTGAGGTTAGATGTTGGCAGGCGAGTCCAAACCATGGCGGGTGAGGGACAAACACACCATGAAGACAAAACTTACATGAGAAATTTGGGGGAAGGCTAGGGAGTAGGGGAAGGGAAGGGGGCAAGGGGAGAGAGAAAAAGAGCAAAGGGGAGGTAAAGACCTGCCTGCCTCTTCAGAGGAACGGTGGGAAAAAGAGAGTAGGAGTAGGCGGAGCTTGTCTCTTACAGGGACCTTTTGACCCTGTGTAAGGTACTGTTTGCCGTGCACCCCAAGGAGAACAATGGCTGCTGTGAATTCATGTGTGCAGTAGCTCTGTTATGTCTGGGAAACACTTTGACTCAAATCATCCACTACCTCTGGCTCTTACAAACTTTCTACCCCCTCTTCCACAATGATCCCTGAGCCTTGAGAGGAAGGGATTCGATATTGATGTCCTCCTGCTTATGGATGAGCATTCCATAGCCTCCTCTTCTCCTCTCATTGACTAGTTGTGGGTCTCTGTATTAACCAACACCTGCTACAAAGAGAAGCTTCTTTTCTGAGGATCAAGACATCCTCTAACCTGGGGGCATGAGGATAAGCACTGTAGGGCAGTTTAATACGATATCTATTTAACAGAATAATAGCAGCAGGCTCTCCCCTAGGGCCCAAGTCACAGGTTCTACCCCAACCACAAGGTTCTTGGTCCAGGCATGAGCTCTGTCTTGAGGATCAGACCTTAAATCCAACCAGGAAGTGGTTGATTCCTCCCATAGCATCCGTATCACTACTGTGCCAGTAGGCATATCTTGATCAATATTTCTCAACCCATTTTGCACACTAAGGTGTAAAACTCAGATCACAATGGGAGAAAAAAAAACCACAGTTTGTCTTCCTGTAGATACTTGTATCACCATCTACAGCAGGCAAGAAGGAACAGGGAAGAAGGGAGAAGTGCCCCAGTGTTGTTTTGCTAATGGGTGGAAGGCTGGGAGGAGCAGCCAGGCCTCATCTTATGCAACACTCAATATTGGTGCCTGTTCATCAACAGGTTCCCAGACAAACAGAGAAAGCCTTATTTGTAGTAGAATCAGCTTATCCCCAGGAGTCAAAGCTCCTGGCTGAAGACCCCTTTGGAAACTCTCCTGGCTCCCAAACTTGCTGACAATAAGGTCCCTTGCTTTCAGGGACTGCCAGGTGCCAGCCCCTGCTGAGCACCATTGTGTTTCCAGAAGTAACTGAAGCCTTCCCATTCTGGGCCTGGGAAGCTTTCTTGGATGAGCTGGATACTTAGGCACCTGCCTCCAGTTATCATTGAGTTGCTGCTGCAGCTCCTTTGTGACAGAGATGGGGCCTGAGGCTTCCTTCATCAGCACCAAGCTACTGCAGTTAGGAATTGGTGTGGAGGTCAGTCAGGAAATGTGGCCCCCAAACATAGCATCCTGGCTTCTCTGAAGAGAGTGGCAGTAGGAAGAAGTCTCTGACCTCATCACTTCCAAAGCAGGCCATGAATGAATTAGCTGACCTTTGCCTGGAGCAGATCATAAGACCCAAGTAAAAGGTGACTTCCCTAACCCAGAGGAGAAGATGCCCTTCTCTCTGAAAGGACACAGGGAACAATCCCAACCACCAAGCTTTGCAAATTCTCCCACAGTATTACCACAGGATCTTACCTACTTTGACCACATATTTCTCTGTGAGCACACACTCTATATCAAAGCTAAGCATTAATGCACAGATTTTCTTGTTCTCTTAAGTCTTTATTTCTCAAACTCCTGTGTCATTTAGAACTTACATTAAATAAATGTGTATGCCTTTGTCTTATACTGTTTCAACACTGCTGAGAAAGAAAATCCTTCGCCCTCACAACAGCTTATGTAGGGAAATAAACAAACATAGAAACAGGGATCAGATGTCACTAAGGGGTTGGTCAGGAAGATGGCTGCTGGGGACCCCTGAGAATTCTTTCCTTCTTGGGGTGACCACTTTGGCTTCCTGAGGCTATCACATTAGGGAGGGACAAGAGCACTTGTCCAAGTGCTCTTGGGACAAGGAATTTATTTTCAGAACAACAACAGGGAAATGTATGAATGCCTAACTTCCAGGTAGTTTTTCACTGATCCTTAACCTTGTACAAAATGGAGATTTCACTGAACTGACTGAAAGACACCCACCAGATGAGGTGGTAGGCCACTCGGAACAAGGCTTAAGGAGGATGATCAGTGTGACCAGTTCCATGCCCACCTCAGACTTTACCCTTTGGGAACTGCCCTTGAGGCATTCATGCTGGGTCTCAATGTAACTTTTTGTTTTGAGTGACCGGATGACCCTGACTTTGCCTACTGTACATCATCAACACCAAAGAAAGTGCTTAAGCAGAACTTGGTGTAGAGACTCATGCCTGAAAACCTGATACTTAGGAAGCTGAGGTAGGAGAATCACCACAAATTCCAGGCCAGCCTGAGCTATAAAGTGAGATTCCCATCTTTAGAAAAATATAAATCAACAGGTATGAATTGAGCTCACATTTCCTCAAGGCTAGGTGTTGGAGCAGGGTTTCTGTGGAAGGTTTTAATAGATACACAATAAAAATGATAGTGGTGAAGCATGAGGAGATCAGAGGGTTGTATTTCTTGTTTTCTAAAGGTTCAGCATTTGTTGTATATATTTGTTGGGTATTTGGAGGGGTAGCTGCTACTGGTAGTCCTTCCTTGTAGCTTCTTTGTTGTATTGGTACTGTCCAGTCCCTTTTCCACTGAGAGAAAAACCTCATTTTTCTTTCCTCTGCCATTAGGGAGAGAACTGCTCTAGGGGTGTGAGTGGGCATGTGGGGGCCTCGCTTGCAGTGCAAAGCAGCGAAGCAGCAAATGACCCTCTCCATCAGCAGCCAGCCAGTGCCTGGTTCTGCCCAGGTAGTTGGGCACCTTCATCATTGCTGCCCAGGCCCGACATGCTCACTGAATCTTCTGTTTCTCGAGGGTTCTCTTTGGGCTCCAGACAGAATGATTAATGGCCCTTTAGGCCAACCTGAAAAGACCAAGGAGACAAATATACCTCATTCATAGAGAAACAAGCCTCAGGACATACATTATCTAGGAAAAATGTGATGACCAGTGAACTATTCCATGGGGGTATTTAGCAGTTTTATTGTAGGACTGGGTATGTGTACAGGCATGCATATGTATAATTAGAGTTCTCATAAAGGTGTATACACGTAAATGTGCATTTACACAATACATATTCACGTTTTTCAGAGAAATGCTTTCTTATTTTTTATTTCAAAAGTATACAAAGTGATAACACTAAAAGCAAGTTTTACTTTTTTTTTTTTTAGACAAAACTTGTCCCCACAAACTTTTAAATCTGAGCCCTTGGATCTGTACACTAGAAGTTTTGGGCACAAACCTTTTAAATTACATTATTGGTGTTTTAGGTTGTAGGTGTGAAGCCTTGTCCTTAGTGATATGTCTACCGAGAGCTCAAATTCAGTTAGGGATATGTGAACCTGTGTATTGTGGTTCTCGTGGTACTTTAACAAACAGCACATTTGTTAAAAACATAGAAAAAAGATTAATCTCTAAACACTGTGTGATATTAGAGGAGCGTTTTTCTTACATTCTTCTTATAAAAGCAAGAGTTAAAAAAACAAAAACCAAAAAGAGCTGGGTAGTGGTGGTGACACACGCCTTTAATCCCAGCACTCGTGAGACAGAGGCAGGCGGATCTCTGTGAGTTTGAGACCAGCCTGGTCTACAGGGGCTACTTCCAGGACAGGCTCCAAAGCTACACAGAGAAACCCTGTCTCAAAAAACTAAAATAAAACTACAAAAAAAGAGTTGTTTGGTGTAAAAGATATAAATTAAGAAGAAAATAACCTATAGTTTTTAATTGATACAAACAAACTCCGGAGTGTAGTATTACAATGACTCATGCAGTGGGAGCATTTTTTTTTTTTGAGTAATTAGGACACTTGTGTCATGTTTAATGGCCTTGTGTGGCATAATATGTATGTTGAAGGATTAAACAAGAGAATTTATATCACACCTTTAACACATTGCTCAACAGTATCTCCTAAATGAAAGTTAGCTGCTAGAGTGACAATTCTTAATTTCTTTCCGGACCAGATACCGTTATCTACTTTACTTGACAGCATCATTGCTGAACTTTTAGCCTTTTTGCACTCATGAACAATGCTGTAATGATTCTTCTTTTAGATAAACCTTACATACTGCTACTGGCATGCCTTTAATCTAGTTTCTCAGAGGACAATTGCCAGGGGTTGAAGGATATCCATTCATTCACTAAATGCTTTTTTAAAAATGTGTGTGTACATGTGATGTGCTTACACTCGTGCCTGTGTTCACATGTGCATGAGGACAAATGTATACAGGTGTACTTCATTTTATTTACAGGGGCAGCGTCTCTTAATGTACCCCAGCTGCCCAAGTCTTCTAGCTAGTCACATTGCTGTGCCTGCTAAGCACTGTGATTACATGTGGGCAGTCACACCCACCACACTTCTATATCATTGTGTTTGTAGGACAAGCACTTGACCTGATGAGCCATCTTCTCAGCTCTACTGAACTATATGTTATTGAGTGTCTATATTTGCCAGTCACAATTTCAGGCAGAAATAACCCTGGCAACAGTTGCTCTGGGTGCTTGCACAGGTGGAACTTATGAAGAGAAATAATGAAACAAGTGAGGAAGTTCAATGTAAAGCCAATTCAAACCTTCAAAACCATGCTGAAAAGACGTTCCATTTCTGCAATAGTAATGAGAATGCAGATGACAGTGAGGACAAAATGCCACTTATACCCATCAGCTTTGCAAACAAGAAACAGCAAACAGGCCGTGGAGTTGCCTGTGCTCAGGTATCCGTGCTGGGCCTTAAAGGGAATCACTGACACAATCCTTTAGAAAAGGAATCTATTCACATTTAAATGAAAGGAAACACACATGCTTCAACTCAATACTCCAGGGAATTTATTCCATATAGGAACAATATTTTAAAGACATACATTCATGGTAGCTTATTGAAGCTTTGCTCATGGTGGTAAAATATAGGAAGCAAAGTCAGGGAGATGGCTCAGCAGGTGGATGGCTCAGCATGCAAAGAAGCTTGCTGCCAAGTATGATGGCCTGAGTTCAATCCCTGGGACCCACCTTGTGGAAGGAGAGAACAGACTCCTGTAGTTTTCTTTTTGACCTCCACATGCATGCCATGGCACACACTCACTGCTGCTCCAAATGTAAATAAATAAATGTAATTTAAAAGTCTGAAACTGGAAGCAAAGAGCTCAAATGACGAACTGAGCTGGAGTTACGGACAGTTGTGAGCCACCCTGTGGGTGCTGGGAACCAAACCCAGGTCCTCAAGAGCTGCCAGTTCTCTTAACGACTAAGCCATTGCTCCAGCACAAGTAATAGTTTTAATGGAGTATGTCAAATCCTCCACGGAGGGTGGAGGGTGTTTAAGGACTTCTAAGCAGAAACCCTCTCCACTTTCAATTGCTGTGTCCTTGACCTGCACCAAAGAGGCCTTAAAGTATGTAAGGTCCAGGGGATTACTCAGTGAGTGAAGCATTCACAGTGTACATCTGATTGTTTCAAGTTCACTTTCCTGTGTGTTGACCCATATAAAAGCTGGTGTGGGCCTGATGGCCTGATTTCCATCCACCATTTGGGAGGCAGAGTCAGGATCCCTAGAGCAGGTTGGCTAGAGAGCCTAGCTATATCAGCAAGCTCTGTATGTAGTGAGAGACCCTGCCTCAGTAAAGAAAATAGAGAGTGATCAAGAAAGATACCTGATACAACCTCTGGCCTCCACGTGCACAGACACATGTGAACACACATACACACATGCACACACATATCCATGACACATACATAGACATGAAAAAAATCATAGGTAATAGGTGGTGGACATAATTACCAGTTATTGTTCTTAGTATGAACTATTATTCAAATAGATTATATGCTGGTAAGAAAAGGAGTTAACTTTCAATTCTGGAACATTCTGGTCTTCCAGTTTTTCATTGTGTGATGGGAACTTTCCCTTCATTTGCCTCAAGGGTGGACAGTAAAGATCATGTAGGATAGAGAAAACTGCCTTGCATGAAGTCTGGCGTGATATAGATACCCAAAGCATGTCACTTGTCCTTTCCATTCAGCTTTTCAGAGTTATCATGAAACACAAAGGGTTTGTGATGATGGTGAGGATGCTTTAGGATGTTGGAGATAAAGTACTAAAGCGAGGATGCTGAGAAAGCCAGCAAGAGTGCTGGTAAGAACCCTCTGGTGTCAATGGTCACGCTGTTCTTAAACAGCAGCCCTATAGCTGCAAAAAGTCTCACCAAGTTCAAGAAATTGTTGGCTCATCTAATGGCCAGGATGAGGCACAGGATGAAGTGAATTGCTCTGAAGGAATGTCTGGCACAGTCTCTGTTTCCAGAACTTTCCAGCACTGGCAGGTGTGAGGTTGTGCAGTTACTGGGGCCCTGCCAAGGAGATTCAGTGCTAACTGCCGAGCATTGAAGGGGAAAGTCCCCTGATAGGCATGTATGCTGTTAAAAGCAAGTTACAAAAGAGGGCACAAAAAATGTCAGTTCCTAGAACACTTTGCAGGCATTGAGACTTGGCTCACAACAGTCCACGTGCTAGCCAGTTCACATGTGGGGGAAATGCTATGAGACAAAGCTTATAGGCTAGCATTCTTTTCATATTGGTCTGTATTGCCAGTGTCTCAGGGCTCACAGTGAGAGACTTGCAAAAGGAAAGAAGTGGAAGTTTCTATTCACAAAGCAGAAGCCTTTGGCTATTGTCTTTGCTTCCATATCTACCACAGCAGTGTAACAGACACGTGAAAGCTACTTTTGCTAGAGAATACAGACTCTTCACTTGGGACACCAAGGTAATTAAAATCAGGATGAAAGCCTGATATTTCTGCCTTTGTGTTGAGTCTGTCTCCTTTATTTTGACTCAGCTTCTGCTTGACACTGCCTACCTAAGGTGCCCCTTTGTCTGCCAGGGATAAAGATACAGGGATGAGTAACCATCCTTACCCTTCCCTCCTGAGTCACCTGGAATTTCATGGACAAGACTGACCCATCAACATCTTATGACAAGGGACTGAAGCTACCTCCAGGCAATCATGAGCCAGCAGGACAGATACCCCCACAAATAAGGATAATCATCTATGATGGAAATGTGTACTCTGGACCAGATCTGGTGGGAACTAGATTGATCCCACACCTTGGGCCATGCCTATGATTAAGAGATTAACAATAAATTAGAACATCTTGAAGGACTGGAGATGAGAAAATGACCAGGAAGACCATGCCATGACCAGCACTGTTAAATAACACATCTCTCTGGGCCCCTGTCCTTCTGATGCTTGAACCTAAATCTCATGTTGCTACTCTGAATAGGAAGTTGGAGTCACTGGACCCCATTATTCTCTCCTGCTTTCACCTTGTGTTTGAAATCTTCCTGCAATCCATAGCCCTAATTCTTTTTCGAGAACAAGTAGAGCAACTGTAATGGGTGGAGTCTCCCACCTGAAGCCACCAAAAGCAGTGCACAGCCCGGGGTCTACAGGCAGGTCAAGGCACAGAGTAGAGGATTTGGCTACATGTAAACATGTACATTTTGGGTTTGAGCTCTGAGATGGAAATCTGTTCCCAGTTAGCTTCTTCTCAACCCTGTCTAATCCTCCCCCACTTAACAAAAGCTCCGTGTCTCCATCTTCATAAATAATTGACCACAAATCAAATCCTCTTCTGCCCTTACATCCTGTGGTCTGTCAGCAGAGGTGGCCATCAATAGTCCTTATTAACTTTATGGTAATTGCTGTTTTCACTGGCCACCAGCACACAAAAGCTTTGGTGTAAACACTGCAGGCACTAATGAGTTTGATAGTCTGCTGGGTTTCGGAGAATAAATATTCAAGAAAACTGACAACAGTGTGTACTAAATTGCTTTAAAACAAAAATCAGTCACAGGCTGGAGAGAGGGCTCTGCGATGAAGAACTCATACTGTTTGCATGCTTGTTTACTGTGGTAAAAGACCATGACTAAGCAACCTATGGGAGAAAGAGTTTACTTTGGCTTATGGGTCTAAAGGGAGCGTCCATAATGGCGGTGGGGGTGTGTGTGGCAGTGGATGACTGGAGCAGGAAGCTGAGACATGATGTTTTCAACTGCATGCAGAAAGCAGAGAGAGAACAGGAAGGGGGATGAGGTTATACTTTGTCAAAGCTTGCCCCTTGATGACATACTGCCTCCAGCAAAGCTCCAGTAAATGTCCCATAACTTCCCAAGCAGCAGCACCACCTGAGGACCAAGTATTCAAGTATGTGAACCTACGAGGGACATTTCTCAGTCAAACTACAACGTCACTCTTGCAGAGGACTTGAGTTCAGTTCCCAACACTCACCTTAGGTGGCTCATAACTGTAATTCCAGTTCCAGGGTATCCAATGCCTCTGGCCTCTGAGGGCACCTGCACTCATATGCACATACCAAAGCCAACACTTCATAAACCAAGTGTGATGACACATACCTATAATCCCAGCACTTGGGACACAGAAGGAGGCCATCAAAAATTCAAGGTCATCCTCAGCTACACAACAAGTTTAAATCCAGGTTATACCTTGGTCACAAATCACATTGGATGGAAAGAATCTCTGCTTGGATTCTAGGCCCAGCTCTGCTTCTGGGAAGTTGGGCAAAAAGCTTTGCCTTGCAAGGTCTCTGTTTGTCTCTGTATAAACACAGGAGGATGGATTAGATTCCCATGGTTCTTTTGAAAAGTAAGGAGAAAATAGGTTCTCGAGAGTGAGAGCAGATAGCACCTTGAGGACAATGTTACAAGACATTGTATACAGGGATATTTCTCAGGACACTGGTAGCAGAAATACAGAAAGTGTGACAGGAAGCTACTAATATAGTTTACTTTAAAAAAAATAGGAATCCTGGTTTTGTAGAAACAGTGTTAGCTATAAAGCATGTATACACTTAGAAACTTAAGACAGATTTTTTTCATTCTTTTTTGCTGTGTTTCATGCATGGGAATTTTCTGACGTGTTTAAGTTATGCCAAATAATATGTTTTAGTGATGAGCTTTTTGTTTGCTTTTTTAAAAGGGAATAATGAAAAAGGGAAATTCTTGAGGAGTGGATTCCCAAAAGAGGCAAAGTTTTTAAACATTGTTGTCTAGAGAATTTATAGGACCATAGCAGAGACTGGACTGAAGTCATCTCTACTGAGATTGGCTAATGTTTTGGCCCATCATGAACCAACCCAACAGAGGACTGACCTCCTCTCTCTATGCATGTCCCCTGGCCCAACCAGAGAGTTACTCACAAACTGTTCATGTGCTACCCACAAAGTTAGGGATAGTTGAAGCTCCCCTCTGTCCATCTCTGACTCCTGCTTTGACCTTGACTATCTGTTAGTTGTTGGTCCCTTGGGCCACAGTGTTGCCTCTGACCTTGTAAGTGTTGAAAGTGCTGGCTTTGTTCTCAAGATGTGGCTGCAGTCTTTCTTGGTTAGCTCATATTTAGACCCTTGTCTGTGAGATTGTCTCGGAGGTGGAGGCTTCTGGTTAGAAGCCATGCTTGTTTGCTAGTCTGTTACAATGAGCTCCACTAAAAGCAGGAATATAAAAAGGATAGCACAGCCTTGCTCGAGTTCCTTGGGGGCTTTCGACGGGGCCTGCTGTCCTGCTGTCACAGTTTTAGAGCCCTGCCTTTTAAAAAATCTGTCTAGTTTGGTTACCTCACACCTAGCTACAGGCCCTCTTAATCCTCCTCAGTGCTTCAGATGCTGACATTGTAACCCTTATCTTCCCCTTAAACCTAGCTCCATGTCACTGCAACATACACAAGCCACTTGCAATTGTGAGAGTGGGCCCTTTCCCATCTCCTGCCTTGGTAGCATAAGGTCCTCAGTTTGGTCTCCAGCACTGCAATAATAAATAAGTAAATGATATCAGACAAATAGGCCGAGAATAGGTCTAGTATACTAGCTCAAATCTGTAATCCCAGCACTTGGGAAGCTGAGGCAGGAGGATTTTAAGATGGAAGCCACGTGCGTAGTGAGACCTACTTCAAAACAAACAAACAGAAAGAAAAAATCTACAATGACATGATTCCTCTGTCTCGAGTGACTTTTAAACTGTTGTGTCTAGCCATTGTACAACAGATAGAATACTGATGAGAGGCAACCAGCTCCCCCTGCCTCTGCCCCAGGCAGAATCAGAAAAACAGGAGGCTGTGAGAAGCGGGGTGGGCACCTCAGATCCTTTAGATCTTACTGTGCCGATGACTCTACACCCACCGAAGAGCAGAAAGTCACTTCGACTCTTCCAGCCTCTCCAGAACCAAGGAATATGGCAAGCTACATTTTCTCCTCCAGTCCTTTCTAGGTGGTCCATGGTTGTTGAAGAATTGTTTCCAGAACCCCACCCCACCCCACACTGGGCAGCAAGCAAACTCTGCAGGTGCTCACAATCCCTCCTGTGAAGTGGTGTGCCATTTGTATATAAACGAAAGGTCTTTGAACATACTTTAAATCATACTTTAACTCAGAATGCAATACAGATGCAGGGCAAACGATGCTCACTCATTATTGTTTAGGGAGGGGCGAGAAGGGTGGGAACAGAGAGACTGGGAAATGAGTGGGACTGGGGAGCATGATGTGAAATTCCCAAGGAATCAGTAAAATTATGTTTAAAAAGGAAGGAAGACAAAGGAAAGGAAGGAAGAAAGAAAGAGCCTATACTTGTTCCATAGAGGTTCAATACACATATACATTACACACACACATACACACACACTTGCAAATATTTTCAATCTGCATTTGGTTGAGCCTGTGGATTTGGAGGGATGACAATATATTGCTTTGACCTCATTGTAAATCAGAATTAAAAAATAGTTTAAAGAGACAATTCCTTTTTCCTTGGGTGTTAAGCTCCAGTGTGTGACAAAGAACACAGACCACTCTCCACCAGAGCATCTTAGATGCGATGTGGACTGGGAAAAAGGTAACTTTGAGGGTAATGTGTCAATCCTCCCTGAAAACTAGAGAGCATTAAGAAGCAGGAATGAAGAAAAAAAACAAAACAAAACAAAACAAAAACCTCACATCGATACAACATTGACTGCTCATAACATTTTCTAAATAAATTTTTGTTGGACTTTGCACTTTTGTTTTTGTTGTTGCTGTGTGCTTAATTTTCACAAAAATTGTGCTAGATCCATTTTATAAGTAAGAAAGTGACATACTAACTCATGTACCTAGTAAAAAGGCCTACCCAGTAAGTAGAGATTTGCCCATGTCATCTGACTGGTTAGTGGAAGAAGCAAGATGAAATCTAGGCCTTTGATGACAGTTACCTGCTCTTGCATTGCATACCCTTGGTATTGAAGGAACCTTCCAAGAGGTTCTATAACCTTCAGAAAGAAGGTTCCAGTGCTTCTGATGCCTTGTGTAGAATGGCAGTCTGCCCCTATCTGCATACAGACAGTCCTGCTTCCTTCCCTGTTTTCCCTGGTCTCTACAGCAAGCCGCAGCACAGAGGCACATAGAGCAGGCTGCTAAACTGAAGCAACAAGGTTGGCATTATCCCAGTAGACAGATGATTGGTGCAAGTGGAGCCTGGACATTCCCACAATCCCCTGCTTGCTTTCTCTCCAAGCATGATTGGGCTGTACAAAGCTCAAAGAGCTCAAGGGACAGTCTGAGAAAAGCTTATATTCCAGATACCATCCTCCATTGAGGGCTGCAAGGAAAGGCATAGAGGCTCTCCTCCCTCTCTTTGGTCTCAGATATGGGAACACACCCTGCTTGTGTGTGACTATCAAGGTCTCAGTAGCTATTGGTCAGTCTCTAGCTGGTAGTCTAAACTGGATCAGGGACTTTTTGAGCAGGAACCAGAAACTTACCGGGTCTTTGGGATGTTTTTTCATCTTTGCAAGCTTCACTGATTTGCCAAGGAATCACACTTCTGGGTGTGTCTACCAAGATTTTTGTCGAAAGGTTTAACTAAAGAGGGAAGACCTACACTAATGTGGATGACAAGATCTGATGGGCTGGAGGCCTGGGCTCAGTAAAATGAAGAAAGGAAGCTGAGCTGCGGGTTCAACCTGTCCACTTGCCTTGCCTCTCACTCAGGCTGTGGGGACCGGCTGTCTACCCCTTATACTGTGAGCTCAAATAGATCCTTAAGGTGTTGGGTTTTATTTTTGTTGTTGTTGGTTATTTTGACACAGAAATGAAAAATAACTAATAGAGACTCATGTGTTTGCATTCTGTTCTGACTATCATCGGTGTTTGGGCTATGAATGCTAAATAGCATTGTTATCTTTTGCATGGATAGATAGCTCAAAATGTACTGCAATTGAATTTGAATAAGCATGACACCAATTTTTCATCTTATCTAGTTTAATTTTTATGTAATTATTGAGCTCTCAGAAAATAAATAATTTGTACCCCTCCTCCCATATTGCCTGTGTGTCTAATATTTGTATGTTTTCATTTATACTGGAAGTATCTGTTTATTCACTTATGTTGAATAGTGATTAAACACGTACTATCTGGGGCTATCATGATAGATTCTTAGTTTGTTCTTACACTCTCCTAAATACAAAATCCATCTTTATATTGCCTTTTCCAATTATAATTGTATTATTAAACCTTCATTGGCCAAATCTTCCTAAAGACTAGTCTCTCAGATTGCTTCACAGACCCATCTTCTCCTAGCTGTTGACAAACAACATTCCATTAACATAATCGAGATAATTAAGGGCAATGCCAGGTACTGTTTTCCTAAGGGCTTCTGTAGTTCAGGGACTGCCAATTTCCTCTCCCTCCTAACAGCCTGGAGGCGTGGAGATTAACACCTACAAAGTGTGGTGGCATGAATATAGATTAGGAGAGAGACAGGCTGCTGCCTTTGATTAAAACATTAGAAGAATAATTATTACAATAGTGAAATGGCTTGGGCCTTCTGTTGGGACTTTTTTTTTTTTTTTGTCTCCACTTTCCTATGTGTCTCTGGAACTTTTTCTTCAAACCTGCATAGAACAAATGACTGTCCATGAGCATCTTAGACTTCAAGTAGAGAATACTCCATATGGATCGAGTTAGCGCTCCCCCCCCCCCCCCCCCCCCCCCCCCGCACATCAGGCTAATTTTCATTGTTGCTGAAGAGAGCAAAATATTATTTCTAGAAGCCCAGCAGGCATTTTCTTAAACAATTGTACCAGTTGGAAATGCATGATTACCTTTCTTGAGACTTCCATTTGACATGGGATGTTTTCCTGTAGGTGGGAAGGACCAGTTAGGGTTCTTCTGTTGGTCCCCACCCAGACCAAAATCACAAGCAGCTTTGAAGGCCATTGGCTGCTGTTTCCACACCCAGGTAGTGATTACTTTAAGCTTGGGAGCTGATTTCACCATCACTCTTTCCTCTGTTGCAGGCTCTGGATTATTTATGAAGGCACAGAGGGAAAGAGACACACGTATTGGGCAAAATTCAAATGCAATATATTTTATACACCCTTCCTTTGGCTGTGATTTCTGCAAAACTACATCTGGGCTATTACTGCAGCCCCTGGGGCTCATCTCTGGTACAAGGCACAAAAGCTGGTAACACATTTTTCACACAGGACAAAGCCATGCTGGCTGCTGATTCTAAAGGCCCTGTCACCCAAGGCCTCATTCTGTTATTGGAAAAAAACAATGCTACTGGCCAAAAGCAGCACAGGTCACATTATCAGGTAATATCTCCACTCTGTATATTTAGTTGGAAAATAAAAGTATATCAGGACAGTGTAATTTAGAAGGGTGGAGTGAGGCACATAATTTCCAGGGCAGGGGAAAGACTGCTGTTTGGGGCATTTCTAGTGGAACTGATCTGCTCTGGCAGTAATTTCCAACTTCTCCCTGCACCAACACCCATCCCCTTAATAATGGAAAAATACAGCCCGAGATACTGAAAGTCTAAAAGTGACTATTGGGAGCCCTGCCTGTTGCTTGCTTCTTAGAGTTTGTTTACTGCTGACTTCTTTCGAGACATGCATTTATTAGAAAAGTTAAGTGCCTCCCTGTCGCAATCTTAATTAAGTTAGGCTTGTTCAAATCCCATGGGGAAAGTGTCTTTTAGTTATCCTATCGCTTCAGAATCTGCTATGCCTTTTGCCTTAGTTGCTTGAAAAGAAAAGAACAGAAAAAGGAAAAGAAAAATCCTCAATATAATTGTGTGATTCAGGAACCTAGGTAGTCTTCTCTACCCTATCATTCTCAGATCTCCACCAGGTGGGTCCCACGATGTGCTGGTGGTTGCTCGAAGGAGACAGACTGGGAATGAGGCTCTGGATGAAGTAATAAAGAAGGCAGGCATACTTTAAAACACATCTGAGAGGCCATTTCAGTAGACACTGTCATCATGAGGGTTCCCACCATCATGAAGGGACAGAGCTGAGTTGTGTGGCAATTGTTTCTGAGTGAAACAGAAATTCCCAGTGAAAGTGCTGTGGCATGTTAGTGACTTATTGCTGACTCTCTTAGATTTAGAATAACCACAGAAACACTCTTCTGGTTGTGTCTGTGAGGGTCTTTCCAGGAAATTTAACATGGAAGAGGCAACACACCCTGAGCATGGGTGGCACCATCCCATGGGGTCCTTGACCAAATAAAAAGGGGGAAATGAACCAGGCGCCAGTAATCATCTCTTTCTGCTTCTTGCTTGTGGACAGAATGTCAGCAGCTGCCTCAAGCTCATGCCATCATGCTTGCTCCATCACAACTGACTATCACCTTCCTCTGTGAGTCAGAATAAACCTTCTTTACTACTCGAGTTGCTTTTGTCAGGTATTTTATCGCAGCAATGAAAAGAGTAACTGACTCAACTAACTTTCCCAATACCCCTGCTGCTTGGTTGCGTTCCACTCTTCTTCACTTGCAATCTTCCTTCCTACCCAAAGAGGAGTCCATCATGACCCCAGAGACACACCTCTGGCCTGGTCCAGAACCATCACACAGGTCTCAGTGGTGGGTCTGGAGGAAGGTCTTCATACTTAAGATAAGGAACTGCAGAAGCTCAGTACATTTTCTTCAGTATGCTGAATCAGAGTCCTTCTTGAGGGCCAGCTATAAAGTCAAACTCTAGCTCCTTACAGGTCCTCCAGTTTGTGGGTGGTGCCCTTGGCTTGGGTAAAAAGGGTGAGTGAAGTCCTTACTTAGACTGTGAGCCTCAACTGTGGACTCCAATATGATTTTGTCAGAGAAGCCATTGTTGGAGTTTGGGAACACTCTTGGCATTAGTAATGTGAATTTTAATGGGCATGAGTGTGATGGTATTATTTCTTGAGCACCCTTACTCCAAAGTTCTATAGAGATATGGAGTGTTCATGGTTAGGGCACAAATATCCTTGGGCTTCCAAACGTAATGCCTTCAAAACATCACCAAAAGGTCTCTCTTTGGGGTTAGAAGTCTGTCAATTGACTCAATAAAATAGCCTGCACTTGGCAACATAAAAAGAAGTATTTCTTCATGAAATATGGGCTTTAACCAAACTGTATATTTCATCTTAGCCAGAGTCCATGTCCTCATCTGAAGAGGTTATTAGAGAAAGGGGGCAACCTTCCATTTGGACTGTGACCGATCAGATTAGTAATTTCTCCCAGAAGGCAAATACTAGAGGCAGTTGTAGTATGTGGAGTTTGGCTGAACTCAGGCCTGGGCTGTGACAGGTTCTGTCAGTTATCATTTCACTGGGTCAAGGTCTGACCAGAATCCGTGGTCTGTCTGACCCAGGGCTTCAGTTTGGCATTTTTCCCTGAATGGCCTCTCTGCAGTTTATATTTTTGCTTAATGAAGGGTTTTGCAGAAGCCAATCCAAGAAGCAATCTAAGAGCTTCTTTGATGAGACTCTTAACACAATTTGGCTTCCAATGTTTGGAAAACTTATCAGACTCTAATCCCCACTTGGAGATTCATAACAAACACAGAGGCTTTCTTAAGCTTGGGACATGTGGATTTTCTCAAACACGTGGGACTAACTTCTTCTTCTTCTTCTTCTTCTTCTTCTTCTTCTTCTTCTTCTTCTTCTTCTTCTTCTTCTTCTTCTTCATCTCCTCCTCCTCCTCCTCCTCCTCCTCCTCCTCTTCCTCCTCCTCCTCCATATAATACCTACTACATGGAGAAAGATGCATTCTAGAAAATACTGGCACAATAGCAAACATGTTGGATCCAAGGAGGCTGTATCTGTATATGACTTTCTGACTGAGCCTATCAGGGAGGTAAACAGTAAACCTCTATTACCTACACATAAAATGAGTCTACACAACACTGATCCTACCTGCCTGCCGTATAGTAGGAAATAAATGTCTATGCAAACAGTTCTAAAATAATAACAGGGGCCAGTGAAATTGTCCAGCAGGTAAAATCTCTTGGCACACAAGCCTGATGACCTGAGCTCCATCCCCAGGACCCACAGGAGAAGTGGGAAATTGACTCTTGAAAGCTGTCCTCTGACATCCACACATGTGTCCGTTCTTAAATCATCATCACATGCAATAATTATTAATAATGATAACAAATAAAACAATGAGCTATTAAAATATTGATGTGTATATGCACATATCTCATATATCAGGAGTCAGCTGGCTACAGTCTGCACAGTAAATCTTGTCTAGGGCTTGCTTTTGTAAATAAAGTTTTATTAGAACACAGCCATGCTCATCTGTGTCCACATCATCTATGCCTGAGGATGTGCTGCAGTGGCGGGACTGAATAATGGAGGCAGATGAAGAATTCCTCCCAGGAAAGTGAAAAACAGAGGCAGTTACAATGTGCAAGGAACAAAATGTGCTTCCTCTTGTGTGGTTCACGGAGCTCCAAGTGTTTGTTCTTTGGCTCTTCACTGAAAAACAGAAACAAAAACAAAAGCTGCTGACCCCTGACTTGTAATAAAAGATAATGTATATTCAAGGACATGTTGTATCTATGGGAAGGAGTGTGGCATAGTGTTAGCTCTGCTCCACATGGGAGAAATTAGGTTGTAAGAATGGGATGAAGCCTGATCCTCGTCTGGGGATTCCTAGGTGGCTCCCCTAGAAGGAAAGTAGTGAGGTTGCTGTCCACATTTTCTCTAGGTGATAACTTACATGATTAACATGGCTGGGTACTTGTCACAAATTCTGGAAGGTTTCCCAGTTCACCCTAATTGGAAAGAAAAGTCAAAGAGCATGCAGCTCCAGGTCTTTAGAAGGAACTTGGTGGTAGTTTATTGTTAATGCATCATTGCAAGGTGTCTCCATGAGTTTCTGAAAAATGTTAGGAATCGGGTTGGTGAAATGACTCAGTGGGTAAAGGTGTTTGCCACCACACTGAGTTCAGTTTCCAGGACCTACATGGTAGAAGGATAGAATCAAAATGAACTCTTGGCGCACGCGCTCTCTCTCTCTCTCTCACTCTCTCTCCCTCTCTCTCTATATATATATATAAACAATAAACAAATTAATAAATACATGCATATATACCTATATACATAAAGAAAAAAAAAACACCTTAAGGACCAGAAACAGATAACCATGTACCAGATCAATGTTGAAAGATTAACAAACATTGAAAAATCACAAAATTTCCAAACATCTCATCTTTGGGTTCAGTATTAGGGGATTACAATGTTCAAAACACCCAGAGGATCAGCATTTTGACATTCATTTCACTAATTTTCTAGAGCTGAGTAGCATAAACTCCACTGGCTCATATTTACAGACTAAGAATGTAAACAGCAAAAACCAGAGGCACCCTTCCTGGAGAGAAGAAAGCTCCCACTGAGAATACGATGGGGATCGTGATAAAAGCCTGGAATTGGTAGCGGATTAGTGTGTCTCTACAGTCCCTATTCCTGGTACCCAGGTCACGAGCTGCTAACAGCATCTGGTGTCCATATAGCTCTTCACTGAGGAATGCTCGCTGGGCTATTTGCGGAGTTCATCTCTAAGTGTGCACTTAGGACACCTCATGCTTTTCTAGGCTTCCTCCCCACTTGGCTTGGGTGTGAGGGCTGTAATTATGTTTATAGCAGGAAAGGTTGACATGTTTCAGTCACAATGACATTTCAATGTCTTTTATCTCCTAACAAGAGTTCTTGCAAGAGAAAACTTACCTCTTGGCCCTAAAAGTTTTTTAGAGACTCATAGAAACAGGGAAAAAGCCATGACTTGGGATCAGACTAGCTAATTATTATTCTGCCCATTTAATCCTGCAGAGCCACAGGCATCCTTTATCAATGTAGAGGAAATGGCCTGATCTCCTTCATAGCTTTCAAGTCCTTCCAGAGTTCCACACATGTGCATTACTGTCCTCTGTGCACTGAGTCCATCCCAAGGCTCTCCTTACCTTACCCTTGCTGTGCTTCCACGTCTCCCTGCAAGCCCACTATCATGAACCTTCCTGGTATCTCAAGTCCTTTTCTCTGAACTTGAGGAAAATAACTGATGCACCCGCCTTTCACAGGGTGTATCAAAAATCGAGGCATTTGAGGGAACGCAACACTGTGAAAGTCAGGCTGAGTTCTTTAGGAGTTGACCAGGCTTTCTTGTGTCTAGGGTGCTACTCAGAGGGTAAAATGCTTGCCCTGCAAGTGTGATCGAGCACCCCCGCCAGAATGGGGCACATTTATAATGTCAGCACTGGAGAGGCAGACATGGGACTCACTGGCCTGCCATCCTACCTGCCAAATTCCAGACCAGCGAGGGCCTCTGTCTTTAAAAACAAGTGAATATTGTCCGAAGAGACAATACACCTGAGGTTGACTTCTGGCCTCTATATGCACACGTGTGCACACACACTGACACATGAACCCGATGTCCACATCAGGCGTGTGTGAATCATATGATATGCTGGTGTGTACATATTGACTTAATCATTGAATCATGCTATCCCCTAAAGATGTCCCCAGCAATCACAAATCTCTTAGCATGAAATAGATCATGGCAATAAAAGTGACTTGTGACCAGCAGGCTACCACTGGAGTGTGTAAAATAAATTTTAAAAACTGGGTTAAAACAGTAGGAGGCATGATTGTCTAGCAGAAATAAAAATGATAGTCGGAGGTTGTCAAATATAGTTTCCCACCCCTGGATGGTCAATGAACTATTATTTTGGGCTTTTTTTTTTGTGCGTAAAACATGGTAATAGTGACCCCTTGACTCCAGATCTTGCCTAGAATTTCGTTGTGTTCAAGTCTGGAATAAATACAATGTTTAGTAAAAAGATCATGAATAGATGGATTGATATGTTGACTCAACAAAATGGTTTATAAATAAATGATAGGGCTCAGAATAGGGAAGGAGGAAATTTTGAGGAAATGAAGTACACTTCCATAGTCTTTTAGAATTTCTGGCTATGTGAAATTGGCTATAATTTTAGCCTAATACCAGCCAGTCAAGATTAATAATAATATCAAGTCTTTGAGTAGCCTACTAATATACATGGCAGCTTGCTGGAGGCCCTTTCTCATTAGCCACTCAATTAATCATACCTTCTCCCTGGGGAAGTCCTTAGTACTCTCTGTCTTATAGATGAGGAACAGGAGACTCAAAAGACTCAGCTAAACAACAAGGGATAGTAGAGACTAGCAAGGATATCGTGAAAACAGCTGGCAGAAATGCCAAGTGTCTCCCATGGTCACCTTCAAGCCCAGGTATTCCTGGGCTTCCCAGCTATTCCCTATCAATTCCACTGTGACCCAATGATATTCTATGGTTTCAAATGTTCATTTGTGTGCTTGAACCCATTGGCATGCCCTGGGGAGAGAGTCGCCCTATGTAACTCTGGAGATCAGATAAGCATGCTGGCTAGCCATGTTGAAACAGTAGTCTCAGAGTCTTCCTTGGTCCTGGCTTCCCGTCTCACATATGATACTATGCTTGCTAGCAGATTTCAGGAATGTGGGGGTACAGGGTGGCACCCAGCTTTGTTTGGTCCAAGGATCTTGTATGTTGAACCACAACATGCCTGGGTGGTATGCAAATACTAGTTGCAATCTCTACTATGGAGCACCCACTCCCTGAGAGGCCTGTTAGCATATTGTACTGGATAGTTTTATGTCACCTTGATACAAGCTAAAGTCATCAGAGAGGAGGAAGCCTCAATAGAGATCAAGCCTTCATAAGATTTGGGCTCTAAGCAAGCCTGTAGGGTATTTTTTAAATTAGTGATTGATGGGGAAGGACTCATCACATTATGGGTGATAGCATGCCTGGACTGGTAGTCATGGGTTCTATAAGAAAGCAGTCTGAGCTGGGCAGTGGAGGCACACACCTTTAATCCAAGCACTTGGGAGGCAGAGGCAGGCTGATCTTTGTGGGTTTGAGACTCACTGTAGAGTGAGTCCCAGGATAGCCAGGGCTGTTAGAGAAAGCCAGTCTCAATACAAACAAACAAAACAAAACAAAACAAACAAAAAAAAGAAAATAGGTTGAGCAAGCCATGAAGGACAAGCCAGTAAGCAGCACTCCTCCATGGCTTCCATGTCAGCTCCTGCCTCCAAGTCCTGTCCTGCTTGAGTTCTTGTCCTGACTTCCTTTGATAATAAACTGTGATATGGAAGCAGAAGCTGTATAAGCCCTTTCCTCCCAAGTTACTTTGGTCATGGTGTTTCATCACAGCAATAGTAATTAAGACACATGTGTAGTCCTTCATTGTGCAAGCCAGTTTAATAGTGTGGGTGGAGAAAAAGTTGCAGATTGATACATACTCAGCAGTAGCGTTTTATGACTGAGCCACAGGCCCAGGCCTCCATGAGTGGTCTGAAATACACAATTCAGGAAAACATGTAAAGGCAAATGAGTCAAGTGGCTCTTGAGTGAAAGCAGCTGAGGACGTGAAATTGATCACCGAGACCCACAAGTTATAAGGACAGTGGACGCTGACAAGTTGTGCCCTGACCACAAGCATCCATGCTCCACCCCCGCAAATAAAATAACACACAGGGAAGGGTGCAGAAGACAGTTGTTAAGCACCTACCTTCACACCAGAGCTCCTGGGGCTTCAGAGCCTAACTGTCCGTCCACAGTGGTTTAGGACAGTGTGCATCTTCATCCATGAAATAACTTACTTACATGGATTCTTCTTCTTTTGTCCATATGATGCTCAGAAAAGATTTTAATTTGTCTCCTGAGAGTTGTGGGGGTTTTCAGCCCACTGGGATTAGCAAAGCACCACGTTAGACTATTACAGGCGATTTGGACACTCCACAACAGAAAAGAAGAGCTGAGAAACATCACAGTTCTCTAGCCAAACATAATATGCTTTGGAATAGAACTTGACAAAGTTAAGAAGTTTGACCAAGCTTTATTTTTAAGACAGAAAATGAAACTGGGTAAAATGGGGAAGGATCATAGACTTAAGTCTGTTAAAATCCCAGGACAGTTGGAAAGAAGAGACTTCAGTCTTCCATGATCACTTAAATTAGTCATTGTCCTAAAGGAAAACCCTGCTTTCCCACAAACCCAAGTGCCAACAGCACTGTGTCTTTGACACCAGTATCCAAAAGATATCCCCTTTTCGGACTTCAGTGTTGTCAGTGGGAGTTTTGGAGCTTATGAAATAATTAGCTGTGCTGTCCTTAAAATTACTACAGTTTGCTACATAGGAGATCCCTGAGAAACTGTTTTAGAAAGAGTTCCATCTTTGGAATTATTAAGAACGAAGGTCTCTTCAAATGCGAAGTGAGAAAGCCAGCAATAGCTGCTGTAGTCAAGGGTTCGTGGTGCAGCTGTCCCCACACGGCCAGCCCCAAAACACACATCAGGGTCCATTGGCTGAGATGGTTTGCTTTGGAACTAAGATTATTTTAGAAGTACGCAGAGGATCCAAGTATAATAAAAAGTAGCAGGGAGATGGCTCTCTTTTAAAACCCTTGTAACTCATTCCCTTCCATTTTCATGCTATCAAAATGCCAAAATGCAGTTGGTGCCGGACACCTCACTCCAGGTGCTGTCACCACAGTATCAGTAGATCTTGCTGGCTAGCTTTTTATGGGCAAGCCAATTGCAAACATGATGTCGCAGAAATGGCCACCAATGGATTGTTTAAAGTCAAGACAGTGACAGGGATTGCTGCACTTAAGAACTTTGACATGTCCAGTGCAGTACCTAGTGGAATATTGAAGTCTGTTTGAATGATAGCACAGAATTGAGGTTTATGCCCTCATATGATGTCCTATCCTATGAAAGGGAAAATGGTAAGCCACAAAATGCATGTTGTAGAAGAGCCCAATTACAACTCTGATGTTGGATGCCGATGGCTAACAATGCTTCGTCTACTCCAGCGTAAACCTTGGACTGTAGGTAGTGATGTGTGTGGAGGATCAGCAGTCATAACAAGTGCACTGCTCTGGTGGGGTGTGTGGATGAATGGGGAGGCTTTACATATATGGAGGAAGTAGGCTTCTCTATTACTGTTCCTGGGGAAATGTGAGAAAATGTTGATTCACATAAGATAAGACAATGATGTCACAGCAACGAGATGATTCTGGGAATGGTCCAGTCAGTAAAGCACTTGCTATGTGAGCATGAGCATCAGCCCTGAAATCCTTGTAAAAATAAAAGCCAGGCGTGGTGTAGTGTGCTTGTAATTTCAGCTTTGGGTAGGTAGAGATAGGCAGATCCCTGGGCCTTGCTTGACAAGCAGTCTAACTCAACTGGCAGATTTCAAGACAATGAGAGACCCTTGCCTCTGGGGGAAAAGGTAGATGACTTTGAACAAACAACATATAAAGCTGACCTCTCATTCTACATGTGTGCACACTTGCACACACATGTATTCACATGAATATGCACCACCATGCCTGTGTTCATACACACGAAAGGAAAATGATTCCACCCAAATGTAGCTTCATGAACTAATAGCTCTACTGGAGTCACTTACAGTGCATGGGGTGACTCAAAGGCAACTGGAAAGCCCACACCAGTGCGCTGACTACTCACGAGAGTGGCACCTCTGAGGCTCCCTAGGCCACATGAAGGCAGATCCGTGACTCAGAGTCTTTTCCCAGCAGCCCTTGCTGCTCATATACACAAGCTGGTGGGGAGGGGCCTGTGAATCTTGTAATTTTGCCAAGTATTTTTTTTCTTTTTTTTTTTTCTGAGTCTCAGGAGTCTCCCTTCTCCCTTTACCAGGGAATGCTTCACTTGGCAGGAAAATCTTCTGCACAACATAGGTGTAGGAGAAATCTCTGTACCTTTCCCTCAAGTTCATGTGAACACAAAAGTGCTTTAGAAAAATACAATCTATCTTTAAAAGTCCCTATATTTCAGGGAAACCATTCTTAGGGTGGCATAATGAGGGCAGAGCTGTCACATTTTGGTTGGGTTTAGGGGTGCTCTGACCATTGAGTCATTAGAAACTAGAGTTTTGTTTTTTAAAAAAAGGGAAAGAAGAAAGGAAGGGAGGGAGGGACAGAGGAAGGGAGGAACAAAGGAGGGAGGGAAAGAAAGGAGGGAGGAAGGGAGGGAGGGAGGGAGAGAGAGTGGAAGGGAGGGACAGACCACTTGGAAGCCTTGTTCCTAACAAATATGACAACCTGAGTGACTCAAGAGGGATCATGGGTGTTGATGAAGAATGCTGCTTTCTGAAATTTTAGCTGTTATTTGTTCTGTGTGGTGCATTCAAAGGATAAAGTAGGAGAGTGAGATAGTTGAAGTCTTATGATCCGCAATGTGACTCCTTCCTAGAAACCTACGAATTCTAAGTAGAATGTGAAACAAAATAAAATGCCACCAGATGTCTGAGCCAAGGAGATTTGCTGAAGACAGTGATGAAGTGCCTAAGTTTTGTGTGTTGGGTGTCTCTGGATGTGACACCTACAATTCCTGCGGCCTTGCAGGAGTGAAAAGAAACAGGGAAGAGAGTATGACCATCAAAGGAGAAGGGATTTCATCAGTGCTGGCTTTCCTAACTGCAGTGGTCACTTTGGGAGAGAACTGTAAGACTCTGGTGGATATACTATCCCCTTAACCTAGAAATTGCTGACAGCCACACTCAAAACAGATGGTGCTTTCTTAAGCTGTTTAATAATCAAATCCAGAGTCATCACTGAAGAACTTTCTCTACCAGGCTGGTTTAATCCCAGACATTGCTCAGCAAAAGCAAGGGTAACGGAACCATCTAGTCATTTAGGTAAGTCCTCCTTGATCTTTTGTTTAAGTTTAAAAATTAGAAAGGTGCGAAATGAAACAGGTACAATGGAACACGAACCATAATGAGTACACTAACCATAGAGTTTATTACAGGGTGGGAGAGGGAGAGTGAGAGAGGGTAAGAGTGAAGAGCAGAGAGC
The DNA here is from genome assembly GCF_003668045.3 of Cricetulus griseus. Lineage (NCBI taxonomy): Eukaryota > Metazoa > Chordata > Mammalia > Rodentia > Cricetidae > Cricetulus > Cricetulus griseus. The sequence continues at coordinate 249,887,245 of NC_048596.1, read as the reverse complement.
TAAGAGGAAGATAAGAGAGCAAAGAGGAAGAGGAGGAGGAGGAAGAAGAGACGACCATGTGGAGGAGCTCACTTAAAGGGGGAGTTCATCCATACTGAGACCTTAAGTAACAAGTGACATAGAGAGACATGGCCATGCCACTGTGCATGCCCCGCCCATTGTCAGGGGGCGGGGTCTGTCTCTTAAAGTGGTACTTTGCATCTTCGAGTAGACTAGCTCTCATGGAGTCCTGGGCTGTCCAGGGTACTGTCTGAGTGCATTCTGCCAGGTAACAGGGGCAGGCCAGCACAATGCCTGAACCTTTCACTCCTGATGTATGTATCCTGGAAGGTAATGGCAGAACCAGGGAAATTACCTGGGTGTTGCCTGTGCTTAATGTTTGGAGATAGATTAAGCCATTGTGGTTGTGTGAATGTAATTGGCCCCCATAAGCTCATAGGGAGTGGCACTATTAGGAGGTGTGGTTTCACTGGAGGAAGTGTGTCACTATAGGGGTGGGCTTTGAGACCTCCTATGCTCAAGCTACACTCAGTGTGGACACAGGTTCCTTCTACTGCCCATGGATCAAGATGTAGAACCCTCAGCTCCTCCTCCAGCACCATGTCTGCCTGCACACAAACCGTGTCTCACTATGTTGATAACGGACTAAGCCTCTGAAACCCTAAGCACCCCCATTTAAATATTTTTCTTTATAAGAGCTGCTGTGGTCATGGATCTGTGTCATCAGATCCGTGGAATACTGTGAAGATGGCCAGACACTCCTACGTCTCTTCTTGGTAATTGGTCTTTGCAAGGTAGCTTCAATAGGATGTTCTGCCTTTCAAACTTTTCCTAATCAGACAAAGAGAAAGGTGGGAAAGAAGTGCTCTGGGGTGAAACATATGTGCTAACTTCCTCTTCTGTGAAAAACAAAAGGGAAACTGGAGGGATGGTGGTATATTGTGAGTACATCATGGGTGGGTAACTGCATGCCTTAAGGGTCTCTTAGATAGCAGGACCTAGGTAGTGGGAGAGAACAGTCTTGTGATACACAAACTCAGCACTGAGGGTACAAAGCGTTAGCCTGTACTTTGAAGGGATCATGACTTGAAGGATGATAGCAATGACTACTCCCAATTGAAGATCAGTCTCCTTCCATCTTCCTGGACCCGAAGCCAGAAAGCTTGAAGCCAGAAGTTATTCCGTCATCCACCTTCACTGTTACCTACCTGCCTGTGTCTGACCCTTTCACATGCCCTTTAGCCATGTGCAATCCATTCCCTATCCCTAACTAGGGCTGGATTCCTGCTCTCTGTGATAGGCCATTGCCTGCCCTATATGGAAATATTTGTTTCAAACATCTCGAGATCAGCTTTTTTATAAACTGACTTTTCAGGTTATAATCTAGTGATTATACTTTTCAGGTTATAATCTAGTGAGCAGAGTTTTCAGAATGATTTATATGTCCTCTCTACTTCAGATTGGATGCCAGGTAATTGGGACCAGGTGATGCCAGTGACAAACCGAGGCTGAGAACCACTGCTAAGTAGGATCTGTGCCTGGGTTCTTTGCAAGTTTAACTTATATTTCTATTTTATTGACTTCTGTTGAGTCAGCCTTGAATTGACCCTGCTAAATTGGACTCTGGAGTTTGTCTTGTGTACAGATTCCCATTCTACTACTTGTTCGACCTCTAAAGTCTGCATGTCTCAAGATTATTTTTATTACAGCTTTCCCTGAAGAAAATTTCAGTCATAACAAAAGACATTTTAGTGGACACTTCATGTCTAGTGACCATGACTTGATTTTCTGGGTCTTCAGTCTGGCTATGAGACATTGAGCTCTGTCCATAGAGGCATGGGGACCCCCTAGGATCACATCCTCAAAGATGCGGTGACGTGGTCCTAAATCTCTTGTTATCACTGCTTATTGGACTCCAGTCCAAAGTAGGAGCCAGAAGGGAGGTGGCTCAGTGTTGGCATTCCTTTTAAAACTTGTTGCATCTCTCATACAGACTGATAGATGGAGTGGCCAATGTCCACACTGTGCCTAAGAGAAAAGTGGTGCCTTCATTTTACGAGGATTCAGGGTGCTGTCTGCCCTTCCCTGTCATGATGGAGAACAAAAGGCAGTAAGCAGTTTCTGGAATCTAGAAACAAGGTGGAGCTCCCAGCCCCACAAATACCTTTCCATGCTGTGCCTATAATCCCGAGGCATGGGCTCTTCAAGGTGGCAGTAAAAAAGAAACATAAGGGAGGGAGAAGGGAACTGGGATTGTCATGTATTTCAATCTTGTTTGTAATTCAAATAAAAAAAAAAAGAAAGAAACCTAAGGACTTTCCACATCCCAGTAGTGTTGATTAAAACCCCTGGGGATCCCGGTCTCTCAGAAGTGAGAGTTTTAAAAAGTAGTCTAGGAGTTGTGAACTCTTCCTTTGAAATTATCATTTGCCTTTGAACATATTCGGTTGCCTTCTTGAGGGCCACTTGTCCCCTTTATTTGAAAACCAAGTCTAAGATGGAAAGGTGTTCAGGACTGCAAAGCAGCTTGTCACCATACTTCCCAAGGATGGCTTCCTCTTCTTCCTTAGCCAGATTCTGATTAGAAGGATGGCTTTGCAGAGCTCAGACTCCAGTGGTTAAATTCATGATGTGCATATGGAAGCCAGAGGACAACCCTGGTGCCATTCCTCAGAAGACATTTATCTTAGTTTATTTGTTTTTGTTTGTTTGTTTGTTTGTTTTATTTATTTTTTTTTGTTTTTTTGAGACAAGGTCTCTCATTGGGCCCTGAGGCCTTCCAACTAGCCTGGGTTGCCTGGCCAACAAGCTGAGCCCTCGGCATCTGTCTGTCTCTGCCTCCCCATCACTAAGAAGTCAAGCCCCACCATGGTGGCTTTTCTCGCCAGGCGTCTGGGAATTGAACTCAGGTCCTTGTACCTGTAAGACAAATTGTCTTTCCATGTGCTTTCTACTCAGCCCGAGAAATAGCAGCTTTTAAAACCCAGATAGCTACGAAAATAACCAAACAGACCCAACTCTCACATACATTTCTAAGGGAAGTCATCCTTAACAGTTACCAAGTCAAGTGCTTTGAAAGTTAAATAGAAATATTAAGTTTTGTTTCTGCCTTTATGAGATTTGTTGCTGTTAGTTTTGTTCATTTTGTGCTAAGCATGGAACCCAGAGCCGTGGGGCTTCTACAGAGAGCCACACCCCCAGCCCTAGAACAGTTTTAATTAGTAAATGACATTCTGTTCATTGTGTGAAGGACCTATGAGGTTTAACAATGGTTTTCCAGTCTTGGTCCCTTTCTATTTACTGGCAGTGATGCTAATTTTTCAAGAAATTAGCACTACCAGGTTAGGCTGCCTAGCAAAATTCAATGGAATCAATAGGAGGCTACAAGATCTGCATTGGCACTAAGGAAGTGTCCACACACATATATTTCCCAGTAATGAAACTTCACAATGTGCTTCTTAATGGAAGATGATCAACCACAATGCAAATTTAATGAACTCTTACGTCGAATTGCAAACCAAGTCCAATATCCCAAGGAAAATTAACCTAATCAATAATCTCATTTGAAGCTGGAAGCATAGGAACAACTTGCTGCAGTGACCAAGTCTTCCTTTTTAGATGTCACTGCACGGAGGTGGCCAATCCCTCTTAGGTTTACTGCCTGTGCTTGCAGATTAGAGTATTGGCAAAACACACTCAGTATTGTCTTTAACGAGGACGCTGCCAAGTTTATTGAAGTCATCCATGAAATGTTGACCTCCAGAAGAATTTGTAGGAAGGGGAAAAACAGAAAACAAACAAACAAACAAAAAATCAACTCATGTCAAAGAAAATGGGGGTGGGTTATCCTTGTGAGCAACAAAGCTTTAGCTTCCTTTAGGCAAGAACCTCACAGACCTGCTCCTCTCCCTTCACTAGAACCCTGACATCATGCCTTGGGCAGTTCTCCTTTCTTTGAACTATAAAGACCCTCCCTTGGCTGTTTTCATTAAACTTACCAAGTGTCCCCACAGTGAAATACAGCTTTTTAACTAAATACAAATATAAAATAAAAAGGTAATATATGAATATGTGTATGCTTCATATATATGTGTAATATAGATTGATGGTTGGAATCTTCTTTGGCCCCATTGCCTCAGAAAGTGGGAGAGAGTGTCCTGCATCTACCCTTTCTAGTAGAACTTTCTTACATGGCCACATGGCCCCTTAACTTTCAGCCACGGTCTGCAGAGAAGGGAAGCATTGCAGTGTTTACCTTTGTATAGTTTTGATGAAAGAATCTGGCGAAATGACTGAAGGAAGCAAGCAAGCCTCATTTTGGTTTTCGATGGCTCAATCATGTTTATTTGGGTCCATGTGCTTGGTGAGAACACTGTAGCAGCTGGAGTGTATGAACAGCCATTCACATTGTTATAGACAGGAAGTGGAGAGAAAAATGCTCTGACACCTTGGTTTTCACCCCTTCTTGCCTTTTTACTTTATGCAGGCCCCCTTGGCCGTGGTTTGGTGCCACCCATACCCAAAGCAGGTCTTCCTCCCTTAGTTAATACTCTCTGGAAATATGCCCCCTCCACAGAGGTGTGTGCCTCTCTAGTCTTCTAGGTGGTTTCTCAATTCAATTAAGTTGGCAATGAAAATTGATCATCACAACCACTATCTGAATAGTACTCACAGTGGTTCTGGGTGTGCCACCTTGAACCATGCTTTCTTAAGGGATGTTCTGCAGTCTGCAGGCACATTTTTTTCTTCCTGGTGTGTGTGTGTGTGTGTGTGTGTGTGTGTGTGTGTGTGTGTGTGTGTGTGTGTGTGTGTGTGTGTGTGTGTGTGTGTGTGTGTGTGTGTGTGTGTGTGTGTGTGTGTGTGTGCACGCACATGCATGCACTCAAAGGTGCATATGTATATGTGTGCTTGGAGTACTGAGGGCAACCTCAGGTATTGTTTCTCAGGTGCCATACACCCTGACTTTGAGGCTGTGTCTCTCACTGGGACTTAGGACTTACTGTAGAGTAGGTGAGGCTGGCTGGCCTGTCTTCCTGTCTCCACCTCCCCACTGCCCAACATGCAGGTGTGTGGTGTGTGTGTGTGTGTGTGTGTGTGTGTGTGTGTGTGTGTGTGTGTGTGCACGCACATGCATGCACACAGTATGCTGTTTTTTAAAAAATGTGTTTGTATTATTCTGTGTGGCCCATGATGTGAATGTGGTGGCAGCTGCGTTTTTAGGGCAACTCAGACCATCATGTTTGTGTAGCATGGAGCTGTCAGCTCAACTCTTAACAGAGGGTGAGATTGTCTTTAACGGTATGGAGAGTGAAAACACATTTCCACTCTAAAGACTTAGGAAGACAGACAGACAGGTAGGTAGGTAGGTAGATAGATAGATAGATAGATAGATAGATAGATAGATAGATAGATGATAGAGAGATAGATAGATAGATAGATAGATAGATAGATAGATAGATAGATAGATGTAACATTACACCATGCAAGAATGCACAGAAAAAAAGACATGGAACCTTCTGTTTAGCTTTCCCGAGTTAATGAGGAATAGAGAACACTAAATCATTAGAAGAGTGTTTTGGAGGCAAACAAAGCCTTCTGTGGCACTTAATTTATAAAGATTTATAGACTCTTATTGCAGTTTCTTTTGTAGTTTTATCACAAAACAAATTTCAGGAGTCAGAAATTAGGGAATAAACCAAAAAGATTCACGGAGCGATGAAGAAATGATCGCCTCACCCTCTTCTCCACCTTTCCAGATTGAAAAGGCTGTGCTTCTCTTTTGGCCCTTCCCTAATCCCCCTGTGTGTCCCTCCATCTGCCTCTAAGTTAGCCAGAAAACTCTATGGTCTACTCTGGGCAGCTGAATGTGGCCTCCATCCTCCGAACTGAGGTCCAACTCCACATTGGTGGTCTCGGAGCAACAACACAAACAAGTATTGCCCAATCAGTCTCTGTGCTGAACAACTATACCTAGAGCAACTGCATAGGAGAATGAAGACTTAGTAAAATGCCCTGGAAACAGCAAAGGTTTCCAGGTTCGAAAAACACATGCAGTGTGTGTGTGGTTGAATCTACACTTTGAGCGGTTACTTCCTAAGCCTCTCTAGTGAAAATATATCCCCTCCCTACTTCCCAGATACTAAGAAAAAGGCTGCTAGCCTGCGTCAATACCCACTGTGTGGGGCTGGGGAAGTGGCTGAGTCAGTAAAGAGCTTGCTATGCTTACCTACTCATGAGGAGCTGAGTTTGAGCCCTAGTATTCATATAAAAAGTCAGGCATGGTAGCAGATAGCTGTAATCTCAGCAATGAGGAGCAGAGACAGGAGGATGGCTGGAGCTTGTTGACCAGCCAGTATAACTGAATCAATGCACTCCAGAGTCACTGAGATACCCATCTCAGAAAATAAGGAGAGGTGCAATTGAGGAAGACACAAAATATTGCACTCCGGCCTCTACACCCATGCATACATGTGCACACACACATACATACATACATACATACATACATACATACATACATACACACACACACACACACACACACACACACACACACACACACACCCTTATATCATGCACAAAAGAAAAAGGAAATACTCCTTTGGAGTGTTCATGATACTGTTTTCTTAAGAGTTGTCAGTGGATGCTCAAGGCACAGGTCTGAAGAACGTGTCCACATTTATTCTGCCTGAAATAATATAGAGATTTTAATTTCAATAGACAAGGCTGACATTTCACTAGATTTTAAATTATGTGAAATCAATTTAGGTAACCAAGATGGTTCATTACAGACAAGCAATAAAAAAAAATGTGATCTAACAGTGGCAGGTTTAATTCTGTGGTTATATAGAGAAGATTCATTTTCTTGTTATGATGTAGATGACTCTTTCTGCTCTGTCTGAAGCTTTCTATCTGTGCATCTCTGTGGTATTATTGCAGCATTTTATTATTTATTTGGCTGGTTGGGTGGTTGGTTGGCAATCTGAAGTCTTCAGAGTTCTGTTCCAGTCTGAAAGATAGTTTTGTCCTGATGCAGGCCAACAGTTGTTAATCATTTGTCTTTTTCAATCTGAGATTATTTTTTTACCACAGTTCTGCTAATCCACCCTTACTAGTTCAGTACCTGAGTGCAGATTTTGCAGTGGTCTGAGGAAGGTGCTTGGATCCAGGCAGAATCAGGGCAAGCCCCGGGGACCACTCCCAGCTAGTTAAAACATTATTTCCATATGAGCTAAGACCATTCCTACAGCTTTTCATGGAAACAGTTCACTGTTATCTAGTGACATCTGGAATGACTCCCCCTGTCCCTCACCTCTCTCTCTCTCTCTCTCTCTCTCTCTCTCTCTCTCTCTCTCTCTGTCTCTCTCTCTCTCTCACACACACACACACAGATAGAGAGACAGAGACAAACAGAGAGAGAAAACACAGAAACCATAACTCTGTGGGGAATTTCACTTCATGTAACTCTTGGCCTGTACATGTGGACCTACCTATGTGCACACATGAGTTTGCACATGTAAAACTCAAACAGGCTGGAGAGAAACAAAGCCTCTTTCAGAAGTGCAGACTTTCCCACCCCTCATTCCTTGCAGTTCACAGCTATTTTTATAGCAGCACTGGAGTCTGGAGTTTTGGGAAGAAGCCAAATGTTTTGGGTGGGTCTATACAGACTCAGAGGCCTTTGGCGGCGGGGGGGGGGGGGGGAGAGCAAAAGAAAACAATTTCCCTTCTGGTTTCTAAGCATGTGCACTCCTCAGTGGCATGCATGTATCATGCTCAGTTGTTTCACATTTAGGGAAGTACCAACTGTATTTCAATATTCTCTGTAATCTCATTTTTCCATCCTCCCTGGACTCTTTATTCTACTGCCAAAACATTGCCCTGTCTAACCTCTGCTGGAGGGATAAGCCCTGGCCTTCATGGAAATTCCACCCTCCCGGTACAGGAAAACTCCAGCTCCAGCCAGCCCTACAATCCTTCCACGAAGGGAAGCTATAATGAGATTTTAATTAGAGTAAGTCACTGTCCAGTTATTTGCTCAACATGAACATTTAAAATAATGTCTGTGTCTAAAAATAATTGTTTCCAGCCTTATTGTTTTGAAATGCAGCTTTGGATGGTATCTGGGATTGAACTACAAAAACATATTAAAATGATGAAAACTCATGTTTTCTCACACCAATGATTCTAACTTCAAATCCTACCACTTTATAAGAATTAATAGAGTTTGTGGTAGTACTAATACAAAAAGTTGCCTCGTGAATTATTTAGCCATGCCTTTTCCTGCATACTCATATTCTTGATTCTGAAGGGCATTCTCAGCCACCAAACATACTGTGATATTGCTTTCCCCAGCTTTAATTCCACAGGCTAGGGAAGTTTATTAAGATGGCATGATTCCAAGTGCCATAGAAAAAAAAAGGATTATTTTTTTTCCCTTTTTGAACATTAAACCTTACGATTGTACTTATTTATTCAAGTGTTATTTGGCATCTCATGGAGAATTTACATATCAGTTTGAGATCAAAGTGTGTTTAGCCAATATGTAATGTGAAAGGGAAGTTAGTGGAAGTTAAACAATCCTAGGTCATGATCAGATGAGATCATGGAGCCATCCTGTGGAAGAGCAGAAGGGACTATGTTTCCAGTCCAGGTACCTATGGGGTTCTAGAATATGCATCACATCAAGTAGCTAATAAACTAAAATGAAGGACAGCAGAAGAATGCTGCTAACTCACATTCCTGCACCCACACACACTCATACTGGGTCTCAGAATAGGTTTTTTTTTTTTGTGCCACCTAAATAAAACAAGAAAAATAATCTAATGAGTATCTACACTGAACAGCTATCATTTGATGGAACACACTTCAGGAAGAGGAAGACTGCGTCATTGCCTTGCATGACCATAATTGCTGGACACTGGGAGCCAGAATCTAGCCAAGACATGTCCATCTTTTAGTAGGGTCATTCAGCAGACATGTACTCTGGGGTAGACCATCATAATGATCACAGTTTCCCAAGGACCTCGGGCACACAACCGTGAAGATCCTGAATTAATTACTATGACACAGGCTCAAGAATCTGCATTTTCATGGAGACCCATGGTTCACAGATACAACTGGTCAAAACTGGCCTCTCTCTTAGAGAAAATTCTAGGTGCTGAAGAGGTGACTCAGTAGATACAGTGCTGACCTCAGAAGCATGAGGACCAGAGTTTGGATCTCCAACACTTAGAGAAATGCCAAAGGCATGGGAACTCCCCTATAATCCAGTGCTTGGAAGACAGGGATAGGGGACCGTTAGTACTAATAATCTTGGTAGCTACACCAGCCAAATCAGTGAGATTTAAGTTAAAACGAAAGACCCTACCTCAATATGTACAATGGAGAACAATTGAGAAAGACATCCAACATCAACCTTTGTCCCCCACACATATGTACACACACACACACACACACACACACACACACACACACACAAATATGCACACCACACATACACTTGCAAGGGAGATTAAAAAGAGAAGGTGCATCCAAATAAGTAGATATCAACATAAATAAATATAAAAGAAGAGGCCACAAGATGATTTAGGGAGTAAGAGCATTTGATGCCAAGGCTAGTGACTTGAGTCAGATAACTGGGAGCCAGATGATGGAAGGAAAGAGCTGACTTCTGCAAGTTGTTGTCTGACTTGCACACTTATGCCATGGCACATGTGTGTCCCAACTCCTAATAATCTAAAAGGACATGCTAACTCCAGCTAAGATTTGCTTGGAAAAAATTGCCTTGAGAAATAACCTTTGAGTGTCAGTGGACTTAAATATGTGCGGAAGCATGTTTGTGATGATGTGTCTGTGAGTGTGTACATGAGTGCGTGTCTATGCACAGACCTAAGGATGATAGTCATGGCAGCTTGACTGGCCATTTTTGTCTCCTTGATGATGCAGTTGTATCCATGCCATCTCTCTTCTTTACTTTCTGTAGAGTGTTCAACAAGTTACCTGAAATCTTGAGCACTTGGTTACAAAACAGACTGTGTGAGACGATTGGTAGACGGACACAGCCTGGGCTCTGATGGGGTCTGAAGTAGGCCAGGCTAAGCTGTGCTGTTTGGTAGACTGGGTGTATTCAATACATTCTGCACTTACAGTGGTTTCCATCTGTGGTTGTTTTATTGGGATGTAACCTGTCATAAGCCAAGCAGCATCTGCAAATTAAGGTTGGAAAATATTCATGCCTTTTGGGAAATTGCTATGTGTGAATTATTTGGGGGGGGACATCAAGGGGCTGCTTCATAAATTCTATTAGCTGGGTTCTGAGAAAATGACTCAAATCTATCTGGAGATGCCTTGTGTCAGAAGTCTCTCTGGGGTCTGGAGTGATGGCTTGCTGGTAAGAGCACTTACTACACTGCATGGGGACCCGAGCTTGGATCTCAACAACCAAACAAAAATCTGAGCATCATTATAGGTGCCTGTCATTCTAATGTAGAGGGGTGGGGACGGGCAGATTCTCAGAACTCCCTGGTTAGCGAGTCTAGCCATTCAGTTAACAACAGGCTCATCTAGAGGCTTGGTTCAAAAAAATCGGGTAAAGAGATGGAGGAAGACACCCGATGTACACCTGACACCAACCTCTGGCCTCACCCCCCAACACACACACATAACCTCTCTACCACGAATACATAAGGAAGTCATATGCATGGCACAATATATCTATTGAACGAATGTAAGGAAGTAGAGAAGCTCTGTGGCATTCACCCAGTCCTTGGCTTCTCCATCAAGGTATGGAGTGAGATCCTTAGACTTGAGTGTGGGAGGAAATTTAAACTCCAAAGAGAGAGGGGCCACCAGCATCCCATCTTTAATACTTATTGACACTCCTATGCTGAGAGTTTCTGAAATAACATAGGTTTGACGGTCCAGCTAACTAGAGAAGGTGGGATCTGTGACTAGAACCTGACAGCAGGACTCAAAGGGAGTATGACTTTGTGTACATTCTGAACAAAATCCCATCCCCACTTTCTAAAATGTCCCCACTTCATCCCCCCTCATCATTTTCTGTACGGAGTGGTCAGAAATCTACAAGCTCCTTAGAGGGCAGCTCCTACCTCTAAAACTCCTGAGTGCCTTAGCCAGTTGATTGAAATTAGAATGCATGCCAGTCAAGAAAGTGTATCCCGACATTTTCATTCCCTGGGGCTGGGTGAAGCCAGGATTCGCATTTTAACAAGCACCCAAGGGGTTCTGATGAAGGAATATTCCATTATAGACTGAGACAGTTCTATCTGCACATGTGCATGCCTGAGGTTGGAATCTTTCCAGAGAGGAGAGAACTCTGTAGAGGTCTCATGAGTCCCGGGCAAGGGCAAGGATATTAAGCTTGGAGCTTAAAGCCATTTTCTCATTTTTCCTCAAGATTAGCCTTCAATACCCCTCTGCATTAGGTGCATGTCTAAAATGTAGAAACAGGACTTAGAAGGAGTGTAAGTCGATGGTAGAGTGAGTGATAAACATGCCCGAGACCCTGGTTGGATCCCAGGTTCAAAATTTTGAAAATATCTTTACTTTCTCAAAAGTCCAGCAAGTGCAGGCTGACTTCTTACCAAGGCCAAACCTCATGGATAATGGCAGCAACTGCTGCTCTGGTGAATGAGCATACCCAGAGGGCAAGCCTCCAAGGACCGCCGAGATCACCCCTTTTCTCCTCATTCTTCACCATGGATGTGCATTCTTGGAAGAACATGGCACCCGAACCTTCTACTGATTTTGGATAGTCTCCTGAGGAAAATGCTTAGCATGAAGTTAATCTTTGGGAGGCCTTCCTGAACCTGGGAGGTAGAAGTAGACAGATGGGATTTGGGTTTCTCCTGGCTTGGAAGACCATACCTCTATGGTCAAGATGAATCCCTCAAGAGGACCAGAGGGAGAAAAGGCCACCTGTGGGGGAAAATGCTGGGTGGGGCCTTTTGAGAAAGAGAGAGAGGATTTTAAGCTTGAGCAGAAGGGGAGGTGGAGCTCCGATCACAGAGTCCTGTGGCTCTGGAACTGAAGCCCCTACCCTTTCAAGCACCTATGTGGGACATTGCTAGATATTCACAAGCCTTGGGTAGCTGCTCAGTGGTCAAGGGGAGCCCCAGGGCTATAATGTTACTTTTACTCCCCTACTTAAAGCCAGTGGTGTATGGGTATAATAAGCCTAGGTAGCTTAATGAGCATGTGAAATCTCTATTTGCACACAACTTCCTTTAGAGGACACTTGATTATATGTTTGCAATCAAAGTTTAGGGGCCAAATAAGAAAACAGCAGAGCAAAATAAACTTTCCTTTTGATAAAGACTCTCATGTCCTGGAAATGTTCTTCTCTTGTTCTCTGAAATAAACACCATGATAAATGAAGTTAACTTGTTTTTGTGAACTGCAAGCATTGCCTCAGAGTAGCAGGAACAGGAATCACAAGGTTGCATCTTAGAAAATTAGAGACTTAAGGAGACTTAAAGTCTTCCATGGAAGACTGAAGAGACTCTCAAATCTCAGTCATGAGTTTCAGAGATGAGGAAGGGCCATTCTGGTGTAATGAAGTAGTGTGTGTAGTCAGAACTGACCCTGACCTTGGCCCAATGTTCCTACAATTATATCAGTTTTCACTAAGTCAAAGTCAGGGCCTTAGAAATGGGGGCAGGGTCAGTGAAGACATGGAGCAGGATATATAGACCACCATACTTCAGTAGACTCCAACATGGGTTGGAGAATGGGAATTCCTTTCTCCTTTTGAAGAAGAAATTGCCATCAGACAGAACGACTGCTAACAGGTTCAGTGTCAACAACAGGGAACTTGTGGCTTTGCACTAGGGAGCAGCTGTGTTGGAGAGTAAAGTTTGTGCTGGGACTTGGGATATAGCTTAGTTGGGAGAGTACATCCCTAGCTTGCACAAAGTCCTGGGTTCCATCCCTAACATTGCAGAAAGTGGATATGGTGGCACACGCCTATAATCCTAGCACTTGGGAGATGGAGGCCCGAGGATCAGAAATTAAAGGTCATTCTTAGTTACACAGTGAGTTTGGTGTCAGCATGGAATACATGAAGCTCAGAGCCCCCACCAAAAAAAAATTGCTGAAGGACATCAAAGAACAAAAGAGACATCAAAATCAGACAGGGAAGCATGGGATGGTACTAACGTAGCCCAGAATGCTGTAGGAACATGATTTATGATTACTCAGTATTGAAGACATATCTAAGGGACAGGCAGGTCCAGAGCACAAGACTTAAAGTGCATTGATATGTACTGTGGATAAATTTGAGAAGGTAGATATACTAGTCTTCCTTGATTTGTTTCCTCTCCCAAAGTTTCAGTTGTTTTTGGCCAATCATATAGAAAATTTCAAGAAATAACAAATTCCTAAGTTTTCAGTTGTACACAGTACTGTTCTGAGCTCAATGAAGAAGTCTTGCTCTACCTGAATGTAACCCATTCCTTTGTTCAGTGTGTAGGCACTATATAAACTACCCACCCTGTAACTATCCCATTTATTAGATCCACTATCACAGTACCATGATGCTTGTACAAAGGACTCTTACCCAACTGGATATTGGCCCCAATTATAGTGATTCAAAGCAGAAACCAGGGCAGAAAACTTGGAAAGAGGGAGAAACTCTAAAGCTGTGTGGAAGGCACATAGGGAAAAGAGGTATAAGTCCATGTAAGGTTCAGTACTATGTGTGGTTTTAGCTACCACTAGGGGTCTGGGAATGTGAACCCACAGATAAGAAGGGATTTCTGTATTATGATTAAGCTTGTGCTTTGGAAGGAAGAATCTTGAAGCAGCTGAGAGGATGGATCCACGCAGGGCAAGCATGGATTCTCCCTCTTCTTTCCATGATGTAATGTAGTTCATGTTGTTTTCCTGATGAGATTTTCCTCACTAGGCAGTGAGTGCGGTAGGTGTTGGGTCACTTTGCCTATCCTATCTCACCCCCCAGTGTGTGATGCATCTCTCCACATACAGAAGGAGCCTGTAAATTTTTATTGATTGGATGACTTGAAACAATGGTCAACCATCGGGGCACGAGAAGCAGGCATGAGAATCGTCGATGGTGTAGGAAAGGAGAGCAGGGTAGATACGGGACATTAGTAGAAAGGATCAAATTGGAAGTGTCAGAAACATGCCCAGAAGAATGAGATGGCTGCACAGGGCGGTCCTTTCAGTGAATGGAGGGATGGATATTCTGAGCAAGACAGTTGTTGTCTTGTATCTGTACACTCTTTCAGTACTGAAGAGGGGAGAACTTTGCTAGCTCGAAGTATGTATACAAACCCACCATAATCTTAAATACACTGACTAGTGTAAAAGTGCTCAAACACCAGCCAGGTGTTAGTTCATCCCTATAATACTTTAGGGAGGATGAGGTATGAAATAAACCTGGACTACAGATAGAAGACCTGTTTCAAAACCAGAAGAGATAGAGAGAATGGTTGATTATCTATCTATCTATCTATCTATCTATCTATCTATCTATCTATCTATCTATCATCTACCTACCACCTATCTATCTAGTGTGCATGTGTTTATGTGCACATGTGTGTATGCATGCATGTGAATATATGTGCATGCATATATTCACCAGAAAGCAACATCAGGCTTTTTTCTCAATTATTTCTCTGCCTTGTTTTTTAGGACAGGGTCTCTCACTAAGCTTGGCTCACCAATTGGCTAGACCAGCTAGGCTGCACACTCCAGAGATTGCGCATATCTACATTATGTAGGTAGGCATGCAGTGTATCCCATCAAACTATAAGCCACAAAACATCCTTCCTTCTTTAAGTGGCTTTTGTCAGATATTTAGTCATAGCAATGAGAAAACTAACTGTGTTGATCTTCTATGTGTGCTCTCTCAGCGCTTGAGGGTTACCAGGACAGTGAACCCACAATGTCCCACTTGGACTAAAGTAGACATTGAGTACCTGCTCAGAATCAGCCCTGGAACTCGGCACATGTTCTCACTGATCCTCACAATAGCTCTCCAAGGTAAAAAGTTTCTGAGGTTTGGATAGCAAGGTGACAAGAACACCCATGCAGCCTTGGCCTTGTCTGCAGACTGGTTTTTTTCACTTTAATCACTAGATTACTACTGAGGCCATGGGGTTCCACAGTCAAGTTCACTATCAAGTGGGCAACAACCTCAAAGTGATTGCAGAGAGGACTCACAATGCAGACAAGCCCTTAGGCTCACAGAAGCCATGTCTATGTGCTCATGTCTAGTTGAGCCATCATCCATACTTGTCTTCCAATTATTTGAATTCTAGTCAAAATTCTTTTCTTGTGCTAATTTTAAAGACCTTGTCCAGAAACATATTTGTTTTGTTTACCTTCCTTGTCGTTGTGACAAAATATCTGACAAAGCCATGTAGAAGAGGAGGTGGCAGGAATTTGAGGAAACTTATCACATTCAATTCCCAGGCAGGAAGCAGAGAGCTGACAGGAAGTGGGCTGGGTTGTAAACCTCAAGGCCCTCCCTGAATGACCCAGCAAGGCTCCACCTCCAAAAGATTCCACAGCCTTCTAAAACAGTGCCATTAGTTTGTGCAGTGTTCAAACACACCAACCTCTGAGGGACATTTCACTTTGACATTCTGGATCAGTTTCTTGACTAGGTGACTGGGAATCCCACAGGCATACCACCTACCACTGACTGTGCCCAAGTACATTCATTCTTTCTCCCCTTTGCAAATGCTGCTAATGGCATTTTGCACACTGAACTTAAGGCATTGTCCTCGGAGCCAATAAAATGAAGGTTATAATTGTTACCCTCTGCTATGCCCAATTTTAATTTTCTGTTTTTGTTATTAGGACCAGGAGGGTGAAGTTTCCAGGTGGAATTTTGTTAACAGTTGGGCCTGGGAGCTGGGAAGGAAAAAGTCCGATCAAAGGGAAGCAGGGTGAGGAAACGTAGAGCTGGGGCTGGTGGCCTGCTGCTGGGGAACTGTGCATTGTCATGACCTGCTCCATGTAAATAGCCAACCAAATGGATTATTTTTGCAAAAGCTGAGTTCAGAAAACCTTCTTGCTAATATTCAGTTCCACTTGATTTGCTTTCCTGCTGTGGTCTGTGTCTCCTAGCATAATCCAGGGCACCTCTGATACATCTCTGGCCAGGGAACGGTCCAAAATCAGTTTCCTTTAGGCTAAGGAGATATAGTTCCATTACAAACTTGCCAGGGTATGTTTTAATCTCCAGGCAACAGAAATCATGGGCCCAGAAGAAATTCAGTGATATTCTGAATCCTTTTTGCCTCTTTTCCCCAGTCTTTAGCAATCAGCAACAAAAATATTGACATACTGGGACTGGGGAGGTACCTGAGCCAGAAAAGGGATTGCCTTGCAGGGGCCTGAGTTCACTCCCTAGAGTCCACATAATAAGCCAGGTGTGTAGGCACACTCTTGCAATCCTAGTGCTGGTTATGCAGAGACAGGAGGATCCCTGGGGCTCATTGGGCAGTAAGCCCAGCCTACTTAGCTCTAGCCAGAGATACCCTGTCTCAAAAAAAGGCAACAACAACAAAGGTGGATGGCTCCTGAGGGACAGAAGCTGAGGCTGTCCTCTGGCCTTGAAATGTGCGTATTCGCATATTCATATGTTCTTCTGCTCGCTTTCTCTCTCTCTCTCTCTCTCTCTCTCTCTCTCTCTCACACACACACACACACACACAGAGAGCGAGAGAGAGAGAGCGAGAGAGAGAGAGAGAGAGAGAGAGAGAGAGAGAGAGAGAGAGAGAGAGAGAGAGAGAGAGAGAGAGAGAAAGGGTGTGAGATATTACAGTCTTTAAGGGTTTCGTGCAGACTGGCTGTTGATGGCTGGGGAGATGTTGAAGTTTCAGTTCTGAAAGCATCACTAATACTTTTGTCTACATGCATAGCACTCTTCAGGCAGGAGCACAGGTTATCCAGATCCAAACATGTAACGGATGCAGGAAGAAGACCCTGACAGACTTTACACATCCAACTCCCCTCTTCCTTAGGCCTGGCCTGTGTGAGGAATGAGCTAGCCTGGTGCCAATAACAGGGGTGGACAGGTCTTCTCCAGGTAGACATGAAAGAAAAACAGCACGTTTTGCTATTCGTTCTATGATAATCTCACACATCCATCTGTATGAACAAAGCTGCCATGAGAAGTGTGGAAAAGCAACCTTTAAGTGGCCAGCTACCTCTTCTCTTTAGGATAAACACAGATCCTAAGGGTTTTTTGTTTCTGTTTGGTTTTACTATGTTTGTAGTTGGCATTCAAGAAAATGTGGTTCACTCGGACATTTTCATGCATATAAATCAGTGCCCCCTGTTCCTATGTATCCCTCCACTGTCTTTTCCTAGCCTTCTCTTCCCTTGGACTCACCCCATCCTCTAACCAGATAGCCCTTCTTTTTGTTTTCATGACACACAAGTATAAAGAAGACTAAAATGAGGACATCTTCAAGAAAAAATGAAAGGAACTTGCTCATTGTGTTAAGCAAGAGAAATCAGACTCAGAAAGACAAATATCTATTTCTTCTTACATGCAGAATCTAGATTTAAATTTACATGTGTGCATACACACATGTGTATGTAGAAAGAGGGTTATGCAATGGGGAAACGATTGGTTTAAGGATATAAAACTGCAGTTGGACAAGAGGCATGGACTCTGTCATGTCTTGAGATCTACTGAGAGCATGATAAATATGGTTGATAACAATATCCTGTATTTTAAAAGTTGTGAGATAGTATACTTTAAGTGTTCTCAAAACAAAAAATGATGAATGTGTGATAGAACATATTAATTGGTTTAATTTAGCCACGCCATTGTGAACATACTGTATTCTGTATCATAATTGTGCATGACTTTATTTATGAGCTAAATAAATGAATGGAAAAAAAGAAAGAGGGTTATGAGAAGGGAGGAAGAGGTCTAAAGGAGTAGGGGAGGGGAGCAAGAGTAGCACGCAGGGTTTTGATGACATTTATTTATTTGTTCTGTATGTGGGTGGGGCGTGGATATGCTATGTGTATATGCATGAAGGTCAGAGAGAAACTCTTGAGGGCTGTTTCTCTCTACCCACCATGTGAATTCCCCCACCATGTGAATCCCAGGGTTTGACCCTGACTCATCAGAATTGGTGACAAGCATCTTTCCCTGCTGAGCCATCTTCCTGGCATGACCACAGGGTTTTTAAGGTACATTAGCTTCCTGAGGCTGCAGTAACAAAGTACTACACATCAGGTGGCTAAATTATTGTCTCATGGCTCTGGAAGAGGGAGGTCTGAGAGGCAGGCATCACAGGGTTGGCTCCTGATGAGAGTGTGGGAAAAGCTGTGCACGCTTCACCCCTTGCCCTGATGCCTTACTGCCAGCCTTCTGTGTTTGATTTGTGGAGCATCACTTGGTCTCTGCCTTATCTTCATGACGTTCTCCTGGTGTGCCCATCTCAGTGTTTCTGTTCTCTCTCTTCATTAGGGAACTAGTCAGCTTGCATTAGGGATCACTCTGATGGCCTCTTTTTAAACTGAGTATCGTTTCAACTGAACGCCAAATAAGGTGAGATTCTGAGGGAGCCAGTTAAGGACTTGAACCTGTGAATTTGGTTGATGGGGTGGCCACCCATTGTGACCTCTAAGAAAAGAATGAACTTGTTTAGAAGTTAGATAGACTCGTGCCCGTTACACAGTCTATTGCTACTCAGTTTGTTAGGTGGCAGTCAAATAAACAGAAGGGTAAATGGAGATCAAATCTGCTTACTTCATTGTTAGGCTAAATTGTGGTATCAAGCTGGGAGTGGTATGGTTTCAACCTAGGCTTTTAGCTCATTGAGTGTGAAGATGGCTTCTTACCACAAGCAAAGATATTGGGTGAATTTCAAAATTAAGTCTAGAATGCTACATGTAATAAACAATCACAATGAGCAACTGAAAGTGGAATATGACTTGCAATGAAGACCTCCCTTTCTTCCTCCCTATCTCCATTTCTTATTCACTTATTGTTATTATTAATATTATTATTATTGTGTGTGTTGGGGTGGCAAAGTGGCAGCCACAGGCAAGGACTTTTGTAGAGGTCAGGGGACAACTTTCAGTAGTTTGCTTTCTCCTTCTATCTTGTTAAAGCAAGGTCTCTCTAATGGTTTCTGCTGTGCTTCACACTCCAGGCCAGATGACAGTCAAGCTTTGGAGACCTTCTATCTCTGCCTCCCCACCTATCCCACAATGGACTGTGGGATTAAAGATGTACACCTTCACGGTTGTCCTTCTAAAGGCAGTTCTGGAGCTGGAATTCACGTCCTCAGGTTTGCACAGCAACTGCTGACCCATCTATGCAGCGCCATTTTTTGGGGGGGGCACTTAATCTATAGGCCAGGCTTGACTCAAACTCAAGAGCAATCCTCCTGCCTCGGCATTCTGGATACTGGAATTATAGACATGAGCCATGATACCTGTCTAAAAAGTCTTATTCTGATGGTGCTGTCAGGGACTTGGTCAGTTGACAGTTCCACAGCTTGTGGGTAGGGGGACTGCTTCATTTTTTTTTTTTTTTACATTTTTTATTAACTTATTTTTTTATATTCCAATGCCAGTTCCCCCTCCCTCCTCTCCTCTCGCTCCTCCCACTTCCCCTTCCACCTCCCACCTGCTCCTCTGAGAAGGTAAGGCCTCCCCAAGGAAGTCTACTAAGTCTGTCCCATCATCTCATTGAGGCAGGACCAAGGCATCTCTCCACCCCCACACCCCTGTGTCTAGGCTGAGCAAGATTATCTCTCCATATAGAATGGACTCCACTAAATCAGTTTGTGCATTAGAGTTAGCTCTTGGACCCACTGCCAGTGGCCTCATTCACTGTCTTAGTCCCACCATTGTCACCTTTATTAAGGGAGTCTAGTTCAGTATTATGCAGATTCCTCATTGGTCAGACAAAAGGCAGTGATCTCTCACCAGCTCAGGTCAGCTGGTTCTGTGGGTTTCCCCATCATGGTCTTGACTTCTTTGTTCATATTTTTGCTCCTCCTTCACTTCAGTTGTACACCAAGAGCTTGGCCCAATGGTTAGTTGTGGATTTCTGTTTCTGGAAGAGAGTTCTAGCTTCTCTGGGGTTTTGGATTGTAGGCTGGGTATCTTTTGTTTTATGTCTGGTATCCACTTATGAGTGAGTACATACTATATTTGTCTTTCTGGGTCTGGGTTACCTCACTAGGGATGTTTTTTTCTAGTTCTGTCCATTTACCTGCAAATTTTAGAATGTCATTGTTTCTTACTGCTGAGCAGTAGTACACCATTGTGTAACTGTACCACATTTTCTTTAACCATTCTTCAGTTGAGGGGCATCTAGGTTGTTTCCAAGTTCTGCCTATTATGAATAATGCTGTTATGAACATAGTTGAGCAAATGTCCTTGTGGTGTGAATGTGCCTCCTTTGGGTATATGCCCAAAGGTGGTATTGCATGATCTTGAGGTAGGTTGATCCCTAATTTTCTGAGAAATTGCCATACTGATTTCCAAGTGGCTGAACGTTTGTACTCCTGCCAGCAATGGAGGAGTGCTCCCCTTTATCCACATCCTCTACAGCATAAGCTGTCATTGGTGTTTTTGATCTTGGCCATTCTGATCATTGTAAGGTTGGAATCTCAGAGTGGTTTTAATTTGCATTTCCCTGATGACTAAGGATGTTGAGCATTTCCCTAAGTGCCTTTCAGCCATTTGAGATTGTTCTGTTGAGAATTCTCTGTTTAGGTCTGTACCCCATTTTTTAATTGGATTATTTGGTAGTTTGATTTCTAGTTTCTCAAATTCTTTGTATATTTTGGAGATCAGCCATCTGTCAGATGTGGGATTGGTGAAGATCTTTTCCCATTCTGTCTGTCTTGTTGACTGTGTTCTTTGCTTTACAGAAGCTTCTCAGTTTCAGGAGGTCCCGTTTATTAATTGTTCCTCTCAGAGTCTGTGCTACTGGTGTTCTATTTGGGAAGTGGTCTCCTGTGACTCTGCATTCAAATGTATTTCCCACTTTCTCTTCTATGAGGTTCAGTGTGCATGAATTTATATTGAGGCCTTTGATCCATTTGAACTTGAGTTTTATGCATGGTGATAGATATGGATCTATTTGCATTCTTCTATATGTTGACAGCCAGTTATACCAGCACCATTTGTTGAATATATTTTCTTTTTTCCATTTTATATTTTTAGCTTCTTTGTCAAAAATTAGGTGTTCATAGGTGTGTGGGTTGATATCAGGGTCTTCCATTTGATTTTGTCTATTTTTATGCCAATACCAAGCTGTTTTCATTACTATAGCTCTACAGTAGAACTTGAAAGTCATGGATGGTGGTGCCCCCAAATGATCCTTTATTGTACAGGATTGTTTAGGTTATGCTGGATTTTTTGCTTTTCCATATGAACTGGTTCTTTTCTTGACTGTGAGAATAGAGAGATCAGGACTTCAGGGAGGTAGCATCCCTAGTTAGAGATGTGCAGAGTAAGCCAGTATTAAGATACTATCTGAGCTGAGTCCAGAGTGAAGCACCCATCCCCCAAACACTCCTTAAGAAACTCCTTCCTATCCATCAGCCCTCCATTTTTCCTTCTAACCAGTTCCCAAGATCTCACTCCTAGTCTCCTTCTCTTCAGTTTCCATCTCACGACTTCTTTTTATGGAAATAGTTTTAACAGCTTTCTCCTAGGGAAACTATTCTGAAATATTCCAACCACCAGAGTTTTTCCAGGACATTCTAAAACTCAGCAGTTCACTTCCGAAGGTATCCAGGGGCAGGCGTTTAGAAAATGAAATTTCATTTTACTAATTGCCATGCTGCCTGGTTTTTCTTTCTGAGGGCTGTGGTTTGGATTACGGGAGAGAGGCACCAGTGTGGGTTACAACATAGGGATGACCTTTCGCCACTCTGCTGCAGCTTGAAAAACAAAACCAAATCCCATCTCACTAACCATACCTGCGTCTTTTCTGGGAATTACCCTAGAATACAAGTTTGTTTGTTTTTAAAGATGGTTTTCCTTGCCTGGGAGAATAGTCCTGAGACTTACTTAAGTCAACAAAGTTCTCACACTACATAAGCATTTTGCATCCTCCAGTTGGGCTCCAGGCCCTTCCTTCTCCAACACACTTCAAGTGCCTAAGATCACAGCTTGTCCTAGGCAGGTTACACAATCTTCATCTTATAAATATGAAAATAAAAGGCGTAATTAGAGCTAAAACAGGACACATTATTTTTAAACCTGAGGAAGCAAAACCAAGAGAGAAGGGGAACTAATTAGCACCATCAGGGGTTGGGAGCAAAAGTACCTTTCCCAGGGTCTCCTGCATCCCACAACCTTCAGCATCCTCCCTGAATTTCCGCTGAGCTCTAATTTCATAATTCTTCCTTTGCGGATGGTAGATGAGGAGGGTCAAGACAAGTTCTCACTACGTATTCCTGGTCTCCAGTGCCTGATGTTCTGGTGGCTTCCTCCTTGGTGCTGTCTAGTGTTACATTTGGATCTTGTCTTCTTCCACTAAAATAATCAAGCTTTCAGAGTAATCATAATGTCTTGCTAACAATGCACTTCCCTCTACTAAGAATGAAGGGGAGCTTTGGCAATGGGCCAATCTCTGTCCAGTAAGAGACTCACTGGTGTTTCTTAAGATGGCCCTAGGGGTGGCAGCGGTCTCTCTGCCTGCAATATCTCAGCTCCTGCTGAGAATAATGGCTAATATTTATTACACAGTTATTATGTGCCTCATAAGTATTTTATAACAACTCCAAACAAAATGGCCTCATTTGACAAGACAGACATTTGAGGGTATAGAGGGGTGGAGTGACTTGGCATTGTGACTGGGCAAGTTTGGCAGAGCTGGTATAGAAACCTAGGATTCTCCAAATGTTAACCATGCCTTTTTACCTCAAACAGTGGAAGAAATATGTGGAGGAGAAGAAACATAAATCTTTAGTGTGAGTCTGACTGCAGGTAAAGCCCAAAAAGGGTGAAGTTAATGTGTGCCCAAAATTAAATCCTACACAACCATCAAAAATTAGGAGTGCCTACTGTCTACAGCGGTATAAATGAGCCTCGAGGATGGTGTGCTCAGTAACAAAAAACCAGTCACTGAAGGACAAATTCTGTATGATTCCATTTATTAAGGAATCCAGTCTCTTCAGACTTGCACAAACAGGAAGCAGAGTGGTGGTTACCAGAGGCTGGAGGGCGGTGGAGATGGGGAGTTGAGTACTCTGTTAACGTTGTGTCCATACCATATTAATCCTTACAAAGCTGAGAAGAGGCTAACTCTCTTATATTTTTACCATGCTATCAGAGCAGTCCTCATCTGAGAAGACTGGGAGCATCTCCCAGCAATAGTGTAGCTGGCAGTGGAATGGAAAGCCAAGGGTTGGATGGTGCTATAGAGATGGGCTGATGGGTGAGTGTGGAAGAACGGAGGAGCAGGATCTGCAGCCGAGAGTTAGGGGAGGGGAGACATAGATCTTCCTGTAATTAGCTCAGCCTCCTCACTTGCTGTCTCTGGGAGCCACCATGGTTTGTACTGTCAGCTTTTGTGCCTGTTTCCAAGAAAGACAGCAATACTAGGTATGTTGTTCCCTTCACGGGGCAAACACTCTCAAGGACACACTGCCTTATGCCTACAAGGTCTCTTTGGCCAGAATTATGACTCATGACCACCCAAGGCTAAAAGGGAGGCTGGGCAAACAAGCCAGTCATCTGGGATTATAGGTAGGAGAAAGAACAGACTGGGCAAACAAGCAACCAGTCAAGGGGCAGTATCTGTTGCAGCTATGGTCCGTGTTCACCCCTTAGTGTAAATGACTCATGAGATTGCTTCTTACCTAAGTCAGTGATGCCACAGGAGAGGAATTTTAAACAGGAATCTAGGATAGAGACAGGAGAGTGAGGGATGGGATGGTCCCAATGTCTGGTGTGCTTCAAGGAAGCAGGTTTGTGTGGAGTACAAAGTGCAGATCATTGTGCAAACAGAAATTAGCCTGGCAGCTGCACAGCCCAGGTGAGGCAGAGCCAGGCCTAGGCCAGGAACACCGAGAACAGAATGCAATGACAGGAACAATGGCCCGGTTTACTTTGTCATCTCCCCAGCATTACCAGCTTCTCCTATGTACCACTCAGATTGCCAAGACTGTGTTTTTCCCCCCTCAGCTTTCACAGAGATTTGCTGTAAAAACACCACTCTTGGGATGTCTTCCAAGAACTGAAGCAGGCTAGTAGGGAGCACAGCCCTGTCAAGGCTGCAGGTGGAAGGGCCTTGGGAACAGGTCTTCCTGGCTGAGGTCACTGTGGCCCCTGGGAGTCATCCTGGCTGTCCTTTGAGCCATGTGGCTTTAGAGGGATGAGCTGGGTGAGATCCTAGAAGCTACCTCCCATGACCTCCAGATGACCAGGGCTGGTCCTGAATTTAGAAAAGCATAAGCAGTCATGAGTTAGCTCACCAGAAAGAGCTGACATGAAGGAGGTCATGAGTCATCCCACCTCATTTCTGGCCTCTTATTTTTCCCATTTCATTTTGCTTTAATTTCATTTTAGAAGTTGTTTTGTTGTTGTTGTTTTGTTTTGTGGCTGTGAAAGAATGAATTCTTTGCCATGGTGAGGTTAGGGCTTTGGACTTCAGAGGATCCTTTAAATTCATGGTTCCCTGGCTGGTTAGAGCTGCTGGCAACTGTGACAACTGACAAGGACTCTGTGGACAACAAGTGGGTGACATTCTCTCCCATGACTGGACAAAGGTCATGGATGGAGCTAGGGAGCATCCACCATTCTCAGAACTACTGGTGGCCTTGTGTTCACAGGGATGCAGGAGAGAGCCATGTCTTTTCGTTCAGCTTGTGCCACCTCCATCCCCAGCACCAGCAAGCAATCAATGAAGATGCTCTAAAAACCTTACCTTATTTAAGGGGCCTCTACAGCTTTCCCGTGCTCATGCTGTTGCTTCAGGTTCCCACGTGCAAACAGGAATGACTTATAAAAAATGCTTCCATCTTCTGAAGCTGTAGTCCATGATCTTGGACCTATTTTTGTTTTATATCTCCAATGAAGTCGCTCTGTAATGAGCTCTGTTTATATGAATTAACCAGTTTTCTCCCTTAAAGCCAAGTTGGATTTCTGTACCTGATAGCTTGATACCACTCCCACATCCCCCTTCCCGCTACCCCCCCCCACCCTCCCCACCCCCCCACCCCGCCACCTACACACACAAGAAAAACAAGTTTCCTCTCCTACCAGTTTCTTTTTTTTACACTGAAGCAAAGGCTTCACACATGCTGGGCGAACTGTCTACCAGCAAGCTATATGCCCACTCTCATCTTCACTAGTTTTATTTTATTTGAGACAGGGTCCGATTTATAGCCAAGGCTACCCTGGAATTTCCTATTGCTCAGTGTGGTCCAGCAATCCTCCATATTTTGGCAACTGAGAAAGCTAATTAAGCTAATTTCCTGTATCAATCTCATGTCAATACCTGAATTCTTAAATAATAGTCTCCATTATCTCACTTTCTCCAAATTAGAATAATTTTGGGATTCAAAACATTTTTGGAAAACTGGTGTTTTCAGCTGGGGGCAGAGGCTGTAGACTGACATTGAATTGAAAACTGTGTAGACTTAAGTCCCAAGCATCATTTGTCTTTTTCTAGCCTTAGACTGGTGAGTCTCTGAGTAGAATCACCAGAACCAGCTAGGTTCTGAATTTCAGAACTGAATTCTCCAGTTTCATTCAAAATTCACCCAGGTAGAGTTCCTGGTGGTGGCTGGGGGTTGGGCAGCAAGCCATGTATGAACAAGCCTGGCAGAGATACAGAGGCAGCCCCAATTTGGAAGCTGAGCCCCAGGGGAAAGGAAGTCAGGATTTGATAACAAGCTCTGTCCTAGCTTGAGTTCCGTGCAGGTGTGGTGAGTTTACACAGGCTCACCTGCAAGAGGACATCCCTTAGAGAGGCTGCCTCAGTTTCCTTTAGCACCTTAGACCCTCACCTCTTCTCAGACAACTGACTGTCCTTCCTCAGACTGGCCTACCACACTGCTTAAAATGGCCAAGCACCCAGTGCTTGGGGATAAGGTCTAGAGCTTAGGTGAAGGTGAACAATCTTCTGGAATGAAAAAGATTCAGTTGGTGTTGGAATGACGTCACAAGTCTTGAGTTTGGCCTTCCATCCTAAAGAGAGGAAGATGGCAGCAGAGAATGAACAGAATACTTTGAAGGGAAGCCCAAGTATTGCTTAGAATGTAGTTGGATCTGTGGTCTGAGGTTCAGCAGTGACTGGGTGTCCTATGTTATTTTTCTAGAAAGACTGGAGTAGAAGCAAACGTGTGTGTGTGTGTGTGTGTGTGTGTGTGTGTGTGTGTGTGTGTGTGTGTTGGAGAGGCCATTTCTTCAGGTGCTGCCCATTTGTTGTTGCTGTTTCTTTTGTTTTGTCTGTTTGTTTTGTTTTGTTGTTGTTTGAGGCACGGTCTCTCTCTGACCTGGAATTCACCAAGACTCAGCTGACTGGTAAGTGAGCCCCAGGAATTAGTCTGTCTCCCCTTCCTTGGTACTGGTTATTTGCATTATAAATACACAGGGTTTCATTTATTTGCTTTTGTTTTGTAAACATGTGTTCCAGAGATGGAACTTAGGTCTTCACGGTTGTAAGGCAAAGCACTTTACAGACTGAGCCCCTCCCCACAAGACCTCCCTTATGTTTGAATCAAAATCATTTCTGAACAGACCATACCAGGCACACCTGGCACAGAGTCTCAGCAGTGCTGGATGAAGAGGTCATTTAATTGTCTTGGAAACTGGAGACAGGGGACAACAAAGAGAAGGGTTCTTAGTTCTGTTGATGCTTCCATTAGCAGGAAGTCTTGCTCCCTGCCCAGTTTTCACTGGAGTTGCAGTTTGGGTTAGTGTCCCATTCCTGTGAACTAGCTACAGCAGTTGAAGTCAGGTAAAGTATTCAAAGCAACGACCATGCCTTTAAGAGTCTTCTGTCTTTGATTTTCATCGTCTTCATTGGGGATTTGTAGGGCAAGGAAGCTTTGCTTAATCTAGCAAGCAAGTTGGCTCTTTGGAGTATTTGCTTATTTTCACCCCTTTGAAACTGTTTAGCAGCTGAATTATTTAAACCAGAAAGAGGTGAGGGAGTTAGAAGGGAGGGCTGCTGGCCCCAGGCACAGCCAGGAGAGGGTGCTAAATGTGGTTATCAAGAGATCAAAGAGCCTGGGAAAGACGCCTTTGATCTGATGCTTGTCAGTGGTGCAATTAGAGCTTGGAGAGGCTCCCTCCCTGCCCCAGTGTTTCTTTTTTATTCTGGACACCTGGAAGTGGTGGAGGAAGAGGGAGGAGTACCCTGGAAAAAGCCCCTGTACTGTTGGCTGTGGGGAATCAAGTATGCCTTAGGACATGAAAAGTCATTGCCTCTCCTGGAGGAAAACCCCTTTTATGTAGATACAGTTGGTCTCATTTGTTATTCTTCTTTTTATCTGGATGTATACATACATGTATGAGTATGTGTGTTTGCATGTGTGCATGTATGTGCATGAGGAGGCCCAGTGTTCACGTCTAGTCTAGAGTCTCCCTTGGTGGCTCTCCACCTTACCCACTGAGACAAGAGTCTCTCAGTCGAGCCCAGAGTTCATTGATACAGGATTGTCCAGTGACCCAGATTGCTCTAGGCATTCCCCTGTCTCTACCTTCCATGGGCTGGGTTTACAAATGGGCAGCCATGGCTACTTGGCATTTATGTGGGTGCTAGCAATCCAAATACCAGTCCTCACATTTGTGCCACAGCGCTTGGCCCACCAAATCCACTTTTCACTACTCATCCATTATTTGTAAGGAATAGAAAGAGAAATGTGGCTCTTCCAGCCCTCCCCCATACCTGCCAATATATGCCCCCAGGAGTGAGCTGGCATGCATCAGCCTGTGGTTTTATGTGCATCGTTTGACAGCAATAGGAAAGGTATCAATTGGGAGGAAGTGGAGTCGATTTGGGTTGCTTAGATTTTCTTTGTATCTGTTTGTGAGAAGAAGACCCCAGTGGAGGACTGTCAAATCTCAGCCAAGTTTGCTTTGTCACTGAATCAAACTGTACCGCATGTGTGACTTCTTATTTGCTAAACAACTCAGGACTCATTACACAACTGAACATAGAGCCTTGTTTTGTTTTCCCGTGGGCCAGAAAAGCTGCTTCTGCAAGTCTGTAAGAGCCTCCTCACCCTGAGCATCCTCCAGACAGCTTTCTCAGCTCCAAAAGCTGGACAGTAATGGCTCGGTATGTGCAGCCGAGCCCCTTGGGGTCAGTCACCATGTGACACAGAATGTCTTGTGATTTTCATGTCTGTTTCCCTAAGCAGGCAGGATGTGACATGTTGGTTTCCTAATCACAAGCTAGTGAAATACTGGTTCTCATTGGCCCTGGCCTCCTGGGAATGGAACCAGTCAGGTATCTGCATCTTCAGGCCCTGAATTTGGGCTGGCTCCTTGCTGACCCAGCCTGTGGATGCAGGCATGAGGTTATATTTCTTTTAGAGGGTGGGGAATGCAAAGCCCTGTGAACTAGCTTGATGGCCTCATTCCTTCCTGATAGGCAGAGGTCTTCCCACCATTTCCTAGCCTGTACTATCACATATCTACCCCAACCTCTTTTGCTTCTTTTTAACCTCCTTGTTTGAATGTAAACGAGCTGTCCCATGAAAACAAGGAAAGAAATTATAACTGAAGACTCATTTAAACTTCTGAATGGGACTGTGTGGGAAAACAGAAGGTATTTATTAATTAAAAAAAAAAAAAAACTAGATATTTACTTGTGGAGTCACCTTAGCAAAAATCCTCTTGGGTTCCCCCTAACAATTCAAAAAGGGCTACTAGCCATGCCCCATGTGTGATAGAGAAACTCAGGCTGTCCTTGAATTTCAATATAGGAACTATTTTGCCCTCTGCTTCAACTTTTCCCCCCTTGAGACAGGGTCTCAAGTAGCCCAGGCTAGTATCAAATTCACTATGTAGGTGTGAATGACTTAAACTTTTAGCCTTCCTGCCTGTGCTGGGACTGCAGGTCCGTGCCACCACACCTGGTTTGTTCTGTGCTGGGGATTAAACCCAGGGTTTCATTCATGCTGAGCAAGCATTCTACCGACTGAGTTACATCCCCACACCATGCCTATATGTTAAACTCTTCACTGTTGGGAGGAAATTACATTTGGGGAAGTTGTAAGTTCTGACAGTGGGAAGGATACTTAATTGGTTCTCAGCTCTGACTTCTTCTGAACATCTCCTCCATTGTGCTGGCTCTGCGAAAGGAGTAAGTGAATACAGACCTCAAAGGTGCCTCTCTGCAAAATTAGGATGCACTGTTCTCTGCTGTCCTCTGCCTTTCCACTCCTCCAAGGGACTAGTGCCCTACACTGGATGCAAATGAAAGGCTGTGTTCTTTTATTTTTTAAAAGTAAACCCAGCCAGTGTGTCCAGAGATTGACAGGGTATCAAATCCCTCTTTAAATTACCCAGATTATTAGTTCTGGAAACAAACACCCTGGGAGAAAAAAAGCTGCTGTTCTAGTGAGTATGCTGAGTGGCTCATGAGTGACAGCTAGTGTCTTCACCACTGCCTCCCTGCAGATTCACACCCAGTTCAGAGCACTCTACTCCTGGGACGAAGTCATTGCTTCCCAGCTCTCTGTACCTCTTGGGTCTTCAGAGGAGGTGGTGACATGTTTCCTACAGTTCTTGCTTTTCAGTTCTACACTCAGAAGCTCTTCCCAGACCCACTTCTGTTCCCAGTCTCAGGGATTGACCACACCATAATCAGTTCTCTGTCCCTCTAAGTCAGGGCTTCTCAGCCTTCCTAATGCCATGCCCCTTCAATACAGTTCCCCATGTTGTGGTGACCCCAACCATAAAATTACTTCCATTGCTACTTCATGACTGTAATTTTGCTACTGTTATGAATCACAATGTAAATATGTGTGTTTTTCAGTGGTCTTAGACTACCCCTGTGAAAGTGTCATTTGATCTCCCAAGAGGGTCACAACCCACAGGTGGAGAACCACAACTTTAGGTGGAGTTGACATTAACTCTTAGCTTTCTGTGGTCACTGAGGATGCTGCCCTCACAAGGATGAACAAAGTTCTTATGGGGACCTAAGTTAATTCTGGAGAGAGGATTATGTATCTCTGATCTATCTATCACCCCCATCTTTCTATCCAGCCAGACATCCCACAGGAGGTCTAAGATGAGACTGTCACCTCACAGCATCTCCACAGTATGTGTGGAGCGGAACAAGCCTGGCATCTCCCTTTATCATGGTGATGTCGTTTGCCATGAGGTCTTTCAGAGCTAAGGTGATTGTGGTGACAGCCTCTGAAATTTCCAAAACTTTGAGCTAAAGAAATTTCTTCTGTTTATAAATACCCAGCCTCTGCTGATGAAACAGTGGCACAAAGCTTATGGGAGTAACCAACCAATATCTGATTGAATTTAAGGCTCACTCTATGAGATGGAACCCATGCCTGATACGGCTTAGGTGGCCATGAATCTAGATAGACCATGGATCTAAGGGAAAACAAAATACTATTTTTCGGCTAAGGGAATGTAGCAATAAAATGATCCCAGTCAACATTCTAATAAACTCATCGATCAGTATCTTGCTCAGCCATCATCAGAGAAACTTCCTCCTGCAGTAGATGGGAACAAATATAGAGACCCACAACAGGACAATATGCTGACAGTGAGAGACCTTGGAATACTTGGTTCTAAATGGGATATCTTCAAGCCCCTCCCGCTCAGAGTTCAGGGAGTTTTGTAGAAGAGGAGGCAGAAAAAGTGCAAGAGCCAGAGGGGATGGATGACACTAAGGACACTAAGGATCTTCTAAACACAGCAGCATTGATACACATATAAACTCACAGAGATTGAAGCAGCATGCCTAGGGCCTGCACAAGTCAAAGCCAGATGAGGTCCCAGCCCTGAAAGAAGAAGTAGACACAAGCCCTCATCCTTAACCCAGAAGCTTTCTCCAAGCATCAACCACTCACAAAAGAAAATATAGTTTTCTCCAATGGAGTCTTACTGGGGATACAAACTGCAATTAAGGGTGGAGCCCAGGCCCAGCAGTAGATGGCCAACTCAAAATGAACTCGATGTATCTGTCTGTCTCTGAGTATATATGTGTTTCTTGTGCTTTTTCTTTTTTTTCCTGTTTGCTTGTTTTGTTTTATTCTGACTTTTTAAATTTGCTTGTTTGCTTTCTAAAAAGAGAGAGGAAAAAAGGCTTGGAGTTAGAAGGGTGGGGTGGTTGGGAAGATCTGGGAGGAGATGAGGGGAGGGAAACTATACATATTGTTAGTATATATTGTATGAAAAACCTGTTGTCAATTAACGAATAAATGCCCAGCCTCAGGCATTATGTTAACGTGATACAAACAGATTAGTATAGCCAGTCCCCTCCAGTCCTCCAGGGAGTGGTTCAGAGACTTCCAAGGTTGGCTGTCTCTCGGATGAGTAACAATGGGCAAGTTTTCAATAGCTATGTTGTTTCATTAAAAATTATGAATTACAAAATTCTGACTAATAACAGTAAGAGAAAGGAAGACACAGAAGCAGGAATGAGGAACTGTCCCTCTCCAAAGCAAAGTTTCTGACTGCCATCATTCCATTAGGCAGATAGCGTCTCTGGCCAGAAGTCTTCTTCAGAATCCAGTATGTCAGATGAGCTGGGGGCAATTTCAGTTGTCTGTGGAGAAGGGAGGTGTCTGCCTTTAAGACCCAAAGGATTAGTACCAGCCACTACTGCCTGCCCAGTGATCCCTGCCCACATATGATGGCCACGTGCAGTGAAGGATCCTTCATGTTTTCTCTGTGCTTGGTGATAAAGAGGTCAACCAGCGGCTGGTCCCGAGGAGGGCTGGGTAGACAGTTGATCCCACAACACCACTGCAGTGAGTAGAACCTATCATTTCAAAGAGAGAGTAGCTTTGCAAGGCAGCTTGGTAAAAACAAGCCTGGGTGACACATAAGACGGAGGCTCACTGGTGGACAATGAGGTAGTTGACGTCGGGCACAAACATAGTTTCTTGCTATCACTGACCTCGGCATGACTGCCTACCAATATTCATTCCTTAACAGAACACTGAATAGCCTGCAAGAGCATTTCACGCTGTCTTTTCTTTATAATTGAGTGGAAATGTTGTGGGGACAGAGTCAGAAGATAGTCTAGATCTGGATGTGTTGGGATGTTTTCTATTTAGATAGGTATGTGTAGGCGGCAGTGCACCTATGTGTGTGTGCATGCGTGCGGACAGCAGATGACAGTCTCAGTTGTTCTTCAGGAGACATTCACCTAGTTTACTGAGACAGTCTTTGACTGATCTGGAACTCACCAATTAGGCTAGGCTGGCTGCTGGCCAGTGAGCCACAAAGATCTGCCCATCTCGAAATTTTCAGTACTGAGATTCTAAGTGCATACCACCAAATCTAGCTGGGGATCAAATCCCTGCCTTTGCGCTTGTATGCTGGCACTTTACCAACTGATGCGTGTGTGTGTGTGTGTGTGTGTGTGTGTGTGTGTGTGTGTGTGTGTGTGTGTGTGTGTGTTACTGTTGCCACACAGCTCTAGGCAACCTTGGAAATGGATGTATTTAGGTTTTCCTGAATAATCTACATTCCATCTTAAAACTGAAAAGTGTCTTTACCTTGTTCCTTTCTCTTGCTTCCTTTTTGGTTTTATTTTTATTTTGAGACTGGGTTTCACTGTGTAGAACTCACTCACATGGTACTCACTATGCAGCCCAGGGTGAGTTCAAACTCATGGCAATCCACCTGCCTCTGCCTGCCAAATGAACCTTGGTACTTTCTAAAGGTGAGTTGTCTGGCAAGGGGAACCCTGTTTTTACTTTTCATCACCCTGGATACTGGGCAACCATAGACATAGATTCAGTAGCTAGACTTCCACCCACCAGGCTGAAGATGCATGATACTCGTAGCTGATGCTTTAGGACCCACCTCCCATCTCCTGTCAATCCCAGAGCCCCACTGGCTGATTCTCCGTTTCATCATTAGAAGTTTACTGGAACAAGCCATGTGAAGAGAAAGGGTACATTTTTATAACTTGTGGTTGCTATAATTAAAGTTATTAGTTAAGGAAGGGCTATTACTCGGGGCAAAACAATCAGAAGGAAGTTTTAGCAATTAAGTCAAATTCACTGTGGTGGTGAGGGTTTTTCCCCCTCCCCCGCTCACCCTGGTTCTTTTTGGAAAACAACCTCGGGCAAGTGTTCTGTACTTCTCAAAGAGCATGGTGACTCTGCCTAGGCTGGAGAGCAAACAGTGAACAGTGAACTGTGCTGTTGACTCTATCAGTAGGTTAATTAAGAAAGCTGTTAGCAATGAGAAAAAAGCTGGAACATTCTCAGTTCCTATTGACAAAATCCATGACATCGGCAGAAGCAATGCTTGTTCGATACTGAGAAAGACATGCTGGAGGCATTTAGGGGAAAGGCTGATGAAGGAATCGCAAAGTCCAGTACAGTGTGTCCAGATCACTGCTGACAGCGCTGATGATTTGAAATTCCATGTACATTTTTCTTTTACTATACATTACATGAGCAGA
Source organism: Cricetulus griseus (assembly GCF_003668045.3). NCBI lineage: Eukaryota > Metazoa > Chordata > Mammalia > Rodentia > Cricetidae > Cricetulus > Cricetulus griseus. Next base: position 249,853,632 of record NC_048596.1, on the reverse strand, counting down.
GGTATCTGGGGCCTCAGCTTGGCTCTGGAAAGCCCAGTTGTCTTAGTGATTACAAAAGAACTCTGGCTTAGGACTGGGGATACTGAGTCCTGGACTTGTGACTAGCATCCTATGTGTTGGGGACAGAGGGTTTGACTCTTTGGGGTTCTGTTTGAGATGTATGTACAGTCTAGCCTTAGGAATGCAAGCAGCTGATCTTTCTCCTGAAGCATCACCATACCCTCTCCACCTGGTATGCAGAATGAGATTGAATCCCAATCCATGACCAGAAATCTGGACGAAGAGTAATGAGTGCTTTCGAGGTCAGTGCTGGGGTTGTCCTGATTGCACAGAGCCCCAAACAAAGAACCTGGCTAAGCTTTATTTCACTGACTTTGAGTTTGGCCTTTTCTAATTCTTTTTCCCCAGCCATTGCTCAATCATGTTCCTCCAGAGTTGACCTCTCTTAGGACCACCCTAAATGCTTCCTAATGCTTCGAACAAACATTCTAGGCCTGGAGAAACTGTTAGGCATGGAGCAGAGGGGTCAACAGACAGAGCAGGTCCATATTCCCATCCCTTTTCCTCCATGAGGGCCCAGTTGCTCCAGTTGTCAGTTGAGCTAGGGCAAAAGCCAAAGGGAAGGTGCCTGTCTCTGGTAGCCAGGGAGGGAAGGGTGCTATAATTGAAGTACTTGTTCATAGGACCAAGGATAAAATGTCTGGATGCTGTATTGAAAAACCTGCATGTAAATGAAGAGGAGGGAGACCCTGCATGTTTCAAAGAAGGCTCTTAGGACACTCTCTTGGGGGAAAGACTGGTTAGAAAAACAGATAAAGAGGGAGAAGGGACAAACCAAGCTGAGAACGATAGGCTTAGAAATGTTAGGAAAAAAACAAATGAAATCTCAATTTGTAGAAACTAAGTGTATCTAGAACAGATTAGCCAGGTTTGGTAGCTCAGGCCTTTAATCTCTGGAGGCAGAGACAGTCAGATCTCTGTGAGTTCGAGACCAGCCTAGTCTACATAGTTTGTTCTAGAACAGCCAGGACTATGTAGAGAGACTCTGTCTAATTAATTAACTAATTAATTAATTAAAAAATAAAACTATGAGCTACCATAGAAGAAAAATTTAAAAGCCAAAACAAAACAAAACTAGATTAAAACACAACCCCAGACCAAGATTTTATAACAGAGCCACAGAAAGTGACACTGCCACTTTTATTAAACAAGACCAGGCTCAGCAGTGTGGCAAGTACTTTGGCTTGAGCATGAAACCTTGCCTTCAGGCTAAGAGTTTGGACACTTGCTCGTCAGCTGGCTTGGTAGGTTTTAGGACTGCTAGAGGTGGTGCCAAGCTGGAGGAAGCGAGTTGCTGTGGTGAGGATCTTATGTTTCTAGTCTGGCCTTGTGCCTGACCAGTCTCTGCCTCATCATTCACCTAACACTGAGCAAGCAGCCTTGTACCCTGGCTACTATGGCTTCCTCACCATGATGGACTGAACCCTGAAACCATTAGCCAAAACAAACCCATCCTTTCTTAAGTTCCTTCTTGATTAATGTCAAGAAACATAACCACTACAAGATGCTGTGAATGACCCAGCTCCAGTTTGGCAAATTTAAACCTCAGTTTTCTCTCTGTGATGTCCAGGCTGGTTGAATTGACCAAGTACTAGACACAAGAACAGAAGGGGACTCCATAAGAAAAAAAATGAAAGAAAAGCCAGGGAACACTTAGCATCATAGTTTACAGAATAAAGTCTGAGCATCCCAGACTGGCCCTGTAACAGGCACATTTTCATCCAGATGGCCATGTGCTACGTAAACTAAAGAACACGCCCAACTACTGGGTATGGTGGCATATGCCTGTGATCTTAACACTCAGGAGGTTGTAACAGTAGGATTGGAGTTCATGATGAGCCAAGGGTATACACTGAGTTTGAGGCTTGCCTGGGCTATGTAGGCCTTTGTCTCAAAGAAACAAAACCAAGCAAGCAAGCAAACAAACAAAAACATCCCCTCAGGCTTGTTACAGTACATGGGAAGCATGTGACAACTTGGTTCCCAGGGTGGATATCATTGGTCATCTATCTAGGGTTTGTCTCTTCTCCTTGTTCCTTATCCTTTCATCATCTTTGTCTTAATCTATGTACTTATCCCACACAGAGATGTATATCTTGGGGACGGGGAAGACTTGATTTGTTTAAGAAAACTACAGTACCACTTGTCAGTGATTGGTTCAGAAATGTGCTGTGATTCATGTTTAGGTAATGAGACATGCAAAGCATGTTCAAGGCCTCTCTGAGTGTTCCCTTGCTCTTATAAAAGTCACAGAGAAAGGCAAAAGTCTGTCTATGGGTAGTGCCATGTATGGCTTCAATTCCTGAAAGTGAGCCCATACCATCTTTTGACTGTGCTGAGACATATCATATCCAATGTTGCTTAAAGCCCTACCTATAAGATAGTCTTTACACAGCATATTCTGACATGTACTTTAAGCCTTCTGGAGGGTTGCTAATACCTAATATAATGCAAATGATACATAACATTATACTGTGTTGTCTAGGGAAGAAAGAAGTATGTGTTCAATATAGAAGAAATTTTAAAAAGATTTTCAATATGCACTTGATTGACATTGAGGCCACTGTATGGCACTTAGACATTTTGAATATTCTAATTATTGAATATTCTAATTATCTTAGTTATTGACATGAATACCAGCAGCTCTATTATTAAGGGGGAAGTTGTTGGAAACAGGGTTGCATCCACATTTATCTTTGTACTCACCACCAGCTTGAACAGAGTTGTGAGTTTAACAAATGTACTCAATATTTCTTGAAGGGAATCAGGTATTTTCAGATTGCTTTACCACCTACCCTCTGAGAACTCAGCAAAACAAGTTGATGTAATAATGGAAATAAGAATACTAATTATGTAGCCAGTTTTTTAGATGTCAACTTCAAATGAAAAATGTAAAAAGGTGACGTTTTAACAATCTAAGCTTTCTGGTAGGTCTGATTGAGTGACATTTTAATGATAGCAATTGACTTACATTGTAAACAGTAGTATTGATTACCTGAGACAGCACTCTGCATTTAACACAGGATAAGGATCATGTAGAAAACTTGACTGTGGCTATCAGTCCAGAGAAATGGTGTGATGCCCAGATTTCAAATGAAATTCTCAAAAAAAAAAAAAAAAAAAAACGAGAGCAAAAGACATCATAGAGACTGTGTTCCCAACTTACTTGATGGAATATTAGCTGATAAGATTTAGAATTCTATAAAAAGAAAAAAGTAGGGATTGGGAAACTATGTTTTGGCTTAAGGAGAGAATTTGACTTTCTGCTGTGAGTTGTCTGTGGAATTATGACTACCCTCGGAAATCATGGAGCATGTACCTTGTGTGCCTGTTTCTTAGTCGTTTCCTCTTTTAAAAATTATTACATTTACAGTGGGAGGAGAGGGAGTAGGCAGAATTGGGGTTAGAATGTAAAAAGTAAATTAATAAAAATGTTTTTAAAAAGTCTGAAAAGTCCAAAAATATGCCAGTAAGTTTTAAATAGACTTTAAAATAGACATTAATCAACATCTATAAAACTTATTACATTTACTTATTGATGAGTGTGCATGTGTGTACATGCATGGGGACGTGCACGTAACATGCTATGCGTGTGAAAGCTGGAGGACACCCTGCAGCAGTCATGGCCCTTCTTCCAGCACGTGGGTCCTAGGAATCGAACTCAAGTCATGAGGGATAGCAACACATGCTCTTAGCAGCCAAGCCATCCCAGCATCCCTTCATGGAGCCTCTTTTCAAATCAATCACATCATTCACTGGGCTCTCACCCACGTCTCATCGGGAATAGAGACATTGAAACTTCGTCATGTCTTATTTATTTTTGCTTTAAAATATTTCACTGTGACAAAAATGATAGAGACTAAAACACAGATACTCCATCCCCCAGCATTCTGGTGCTACACCGTCATTCGCCACTGCGGTTTCCAGTGCTTTCCATGAGACAACAACCATAAAGGGATGAGTGTCCCTCCCGCATCATTTTCCTTCCCTCCTCTCTCAGGGGGAGCCACTCTCCTGATGTCGGTGTTTTCCCACTGTGCTAGGAAAGGTGGATCTCTGAAGACTATGTGACATAGTTTTGTGGAGTTGTCACAGTGTGTAGCCTCAGCCTAGATTCATACTCCAGCCTGTTTAGTCATTAGAGCTGAAATTACCTGACCTTTCTAAACCTCAGCTTTCTCATTTATGAAATGATTATAATAAGACTTCACTTCTGGGTTTTCATAGTTTGGGATAAAATAGAGAAAATGCTTGATTCTGTCTAGCAGCTGCAAAGAAACACATGAGCATTCACTCGACAGTGTCATGGTGCTGAGTGCTTCTCGCCATGCAGGGCATCATACTAAGACCTTGATCACAGGAGACTACCAAGACAGGCACATGTGAGTCCAGTTCTTTTATTTAACTACTTCTGAGTGCATTGTGCTTTGTGTGGCCCATACTTTACATAGATTTCAAGCTTCTCCTTTTTAGCTATTGACAAAACAGGACAAAGGGCTGGAAAGATGGCTGCTGGCTAAGAGCACAGGCTGCTCTTCCAGATGACCTGATTCTAATTCCCAGCTCCCACACAATGGCTAACAACCATTTGAAGCTTCATGTCCAGGGGATCTGATGCCCTCATCTAGCCTCCAAAGAGAGCTGGCATATACATGGTACACAGATATATATACAGGCAAAACACCCATACACATAAAATAAAAATTAAAATAAAGTCAGAACAAAACAACTCTTCAGTGGCTAACTCCATACACATCTTTTTCCTTTTATTGAAAATAGAATTTTTGTTTATTTATTTGTTTGCTTTTCAAGACAAGGTTTCTCTGTAGCTTTGGAGCCTGCTCTGGAACTCACTCTGTAGGCCAGGCTGGTATCAAACTCACAGAGATCTGCCTGCCTCTGCCTCCTGAGTGCTGGGATTAAAGGTGTGCACTATCACCACCTGTCTGAAAATACATTTTTTTAAATACAGTGTATTCTGATTACAGTTCCTTTCCTCTACTCTTCCTAGTTCCTCCCCATCTCCTATCTCATCTGGATCCACTCCTTTTCTGTCTCTGATTCAAAAACAAATAGAGGAATTATAAAATAAGTCAAAACCAAACAAATCAGAATATGACAAAAGAACCAAACAAGAAAAAGATAATGAAAAAGCACAAGAATCACACTCAGGAATCCCATATACCCCTAAACTGAGAGCCATAGCTCTTGGATCCCATCTGGTACCCACCATGTAGGCCCTATGCCTCCTGCCTTAGTCTTTGTGAGTTCATGTATGTGCCAGCCCTGTTGTGGTTAGAGGCCTTGTTCCTTTGTTGTTCTCCACCCCTCTGGCTCTTAGAATTTTTCTGCCTCCTCTTCTGCAGAGTTCCCTGATCCCCGAGTAGAGAGATTTGATGGAGACATCTCTTTTAAGACTGAAAGTTCTAAGGTCTATCACTCTCTGCAAATTTTCTGGCTATGGTTCTCCATATTTGTTCCCATCTGCTACAGGAGGAAGCTTCTCTGATGATGACTGAGAGAGACACGAATCTATGAGTATAGCAGAATGTTGTGAGGAGTCGTTTTATTACTATGTTCCTTTAGCAGAAAAGTAGTATTTGATTTTCCCCTAGATCCCTGCCCTAGCTAGTCTCAGTTACTTGCCACCTAAGCAGAGTTGGGAATGGGTTCTAACTCATGGAATGGGCCTTAACTCAAATCAGATATTGGTTACTCCCACAAGCTTTGTGCCACTATTGCACTAGTGTGTCTTAAGGTGGAACAGCCTTGTATATCAAAGGATTTACAGCAGGGTTGGTATTTATCATTCTCCCTTCGTAGCATGCACAGAACCTTTTAGTACAATGAATACTAGTCCGTGGAGATAAAGGCTCTAAAGAAGTAGGCAACTGCTCAAGTTCTCCATGTTCAATGGGTTTATAGGTGCTGTCTTCAGCAATAGGATACGATGTTAGTTTGTAATGTGCTACCCATAACCTTTGCAATAGCCTGGGTTGTTTGAGGGTTTCCAAGGGACCCCTTTGGCCAACAACTTAACTAGATATAACCCATCCCTGGTACTGGACACTTCATTTGGTGACAAGAGATGTCCAGTTGGTGCTCCATCTCCCCTGTTATTTGGTGATTTCATTTCATCGCCTTCATATGTGTATATATTATGAGAAGATTCTACTGTATTGTTTCTATTAAGTGACCCCTAAAATGGCCGGTAATTTTAGCTGTGCATTTCCATATTTCTCCCCTTGTCTCCCTCTTACCTCACCCTCCCTATTTGATCCTTTGATTCCAGACCCCACTGCCTCATTCTTCCATAACAATCTATTCTATTTCCCCCTTCATATAGTGGTCCATCCCACGCCGTGAGTTCCTTGCTCTACATCTAGCCTCTTTGGTTATATGGATTGTAGCTTTCTTGTTAATGACTTAAAAGCTAACATCCACATATAAGTGAATAATACTATATTTGTTTTTCTGGCTCTGAGTTACCTCTCTAAGGATTTTTTTTGTTCTAGTTCCGTCCATTTACTTGTAAATTTCATGATGTCAAATTTTTCAACAGTGAGTAAAATTTTGTTGTATAAATGTACCACATTTTTGTTACCCATTTATTCATTGACGAACATGTAGGTTTTTTTCAATTTCTGTCTATTATGAGTAGAGCAGCAATGAACATGGCTGAGTACATATCTCTGTAGTAGAATTAAGTGTCCATTGAGAATAACCAAAAATAATATAGCTGGATTGTAAGGTAAGTAAATTCCCATCTTTCTAATGAACCAACTCCTCCTGGAAAGTCTGGTAGAATTTTGCTCTAAAACAATCTAGCCCTAGGCTTTCTCTCTCTCTCTCTCTCTCTCTCTCTCTCTCTCTCTCTCTCTCTTTCTTTCTTTTTGTTTGGTAAGATTGCAATTACTGTTTCTCCTTCACTATGGATTATAGATCTATTTAAATTGCATATGTGATCTTGATTTAGCTTTGGTAGGTGGTATAGATCCATTTATTTTAGATTTTCCAACTTGGTGGAGTTTGGATTTTTAAAATATGTCCTTATGCATATGACAGGTAGGATTTTAGTGGGGGGTGGTAGAGGAGGAAAGGAGGGAGAAGGGAACTGGGATCGTCATGTAATTCAATCTTGTTTGTAATTCAAATATATAAAAAATATGTCCTTATGATTGTCTTGATTTCCTCCATGTCTGTTGTTATGTCTTCTTTTTCATCTCTAATTTTGTTAATATTCATCTCTTCTTCACCTCTTAGTTAATTTGGATAAAGGTTTTTCAATCTTAATGATTTTTCTCAAAGAACCAACTCATTGTTTCTTGATTCTTTGTATTGTTTTTTATTTGTTTATATATTATTGATTTCAGCCCTGTTTGATTATTTCTTGTTGTCTACTTCTTTGGGGCATATTTCTTCTTTTTGTCCTAGAACTTTCAGGTGTGCCATTAGGTTACTAATATGAGATCTCTCCATAGCACTTAGTGCTATGAACTTGCCTCTTAAAACTACCTTCATTGTGTCCCTTAAGTTTGAGTACATTGTATTTTAATTTTCATTCATTTCTAAAAAGTTTTAAATTTGTCTCCTAATTTCTGTCTTGACCCATTTTTTATTTAGTCATGAGTTGTTCAGTTTTCATGAGTTTGTAAGACTCCTTTTGTTTCTGTTGTTGTTGATATCCAGCTTTAATCTGTGATGGTCTGACAGGATTCAGAGGTTATTTCAAATTTCATGTATCTGTTGAGATTTGATCTGTGTCCAAGTATATGGTCAATCTTTGGAGAAAGTCCTATGAGGTGCTGAAAAGAAGGTATATTCTTTTGTTTGGGTGAAAAGTTCTGTAAATATGTGTTAGGTTCATTTGGTTTAGGAAGTCATTTCTCTCCATCATTTCTCTGTTTAGTTTTTATCTAGATGACCTGTCTACTGGCAAGAATGGGGTATAGAAGTCTCTCACTCTGAATGCATGAAGGTCAATATGTGATTTAATATGTTGTAATGTTTCTTTTATGAACTTGCATTCCCTTGTGTTTGGTGTATAGATGTTAAGAATTGCAATGTCCTCTTGGTAGATTTTTCCCTCAAGTAGTGTCCACCCCTATTTCTTCTGATTAGTTTTGGTTTGAAGTCTATTTTGTCAGATATTAAAATGGCTAAACCAGCTTGCTTCTTAGTTCTGTTTGCTTGGAATATGTTTTTCGTCTTTTTACCCAGAGGTTGTATTTATCCTTGATGTTAAGGTGTGTTTCTTGGATGCAGTAGAAGGACAGATCCTGTTTTTGCATCCGTTCTTTTAGTGTATGTATTTTTATAAGGGAATTGAGACCATTGATGTTGAGAGATATCAATGAGTTGTGTTTGTTAATTCCTTTTAGTTTGTTGCTGTAGTATGGATTCTTCCTCCCTTCATTTGATTTGCTGGTCTGATGGTATTTATTCCTTGTGTTTTCTTAGGTGTGGTTAGCTGCCTCAGGTTTAATTTTTCCTTCTAGAGCCTCTGTAGTGGAAGATGCATATTGCATATTGCTCAATTTTGGTCTTTTTGTGGAATATATTTATCTATCTATTGTGATTAAAAGTTTTGCTTAGTATTATAGTCTGTGTTGGCATCTGTGATCTCTCAGAGATTGTAGAACATTAATCCAGGCCTTTTCTACTTTTAGAGTCTCCATTAAAAAGTCATATGTATTCTAATAGGTCTGCCTTTATGTGTTACTTGGTCTTTTTCCTTTGTAGCTTTTAATGTTCTTTCTTTGTTCTGTATGTTTAGTATTTTGACTATTATGTAACATAGGGAATTTCTTTTCTGGTACAGTATATTTGGTACTCTGTATGTTTCTTGTACCTTCATAGGTTGAGAATTTTTCTTCAGGTTGAGAATTTTTCTCCAAGATTTTGGTGAAAATATTTTATGTACCTTCTTTTCCTTCCCTTAATCCTATTTTTCTTAGATTTAGTCCTTTTTATAGTGTCCCAGATTTCTTGGAAGTTTTGTGCCTAGATACTTTTTTAGATTTAACATTTTCTTTGACTGGGATATTTATTTAGTCTATCTTGTCTTCAATGCCTGAGATTTTTTTCTTCCATCTCTTACATCCTGTTGGTAAGGCTTGCTTATAAGGTTCTTGTTTGAGTTCCTAAATCTTTCATTTTCAAATTTTCCTCACTTTGGATTTTCTTTATTAATTATTTTTCCACTTGCAAGTCTTGAATTATTTTTATTTCATTCCATTATTCATTTTTGTTTTCATAGATTTCTTTTTTATTTATTTACTGTTATTTCTTTTTTAAAGTATGATTTAAATATTTTTTATTATTTTTTATTTTGTTTTATTTGAGTTACAAACAAGATTGAATTTCATGACTATCCCAGTTCCCTTCTCCCTCCCCTCCTCCCCTACCACCCCCCTAACTAAAACCCTACCTATCACACTATCATTTCTTCTAAACTACACCTGACTCAACCTTTCTGCTCTCTCACGACCTCTGCATCCTTCCTCTTCTTCCCTTCTCATTCTCATAGCTCCCTCCCCCCTCTTCCCATGTGCTCAATTTGCTCAGGGGATCATGACCCTTTCCCCTTCTCCAGGGGACAAAGTTTGTATGTTTTAGGGTCCTCTTTGTTTACTAGTTTCTCTGGCAGTGTAGATTGTAGGCTGGTAATCCCTTACTCTATGTCTAAAATCCACATATGAATGAGTACATATAATGTTTGTCTTTTTGTGATTGGGTTACCTCGCTCAGAATGGTTTCTTCGAGTTCTATCCATTTTCCTGCAAATTTCAAGATTCCATTTGTTTTCTTCTGCTGAGTAGTACTCCATTGTGTAAATGTACCACATTTTCTTTATCCATTCTTCAGTTGAGGGGCATCTAGGCTGCTTCCAGTTTCTGGCTATTACAAATAGTGCTGCTATGAACATCGTTGAACAGATGTCTTTGTTGTATGAATGTGCTTCTTTTCATAGATTTCTTTAAGGCATTTATTCATTTCCTCTCTTAGGACCTCTAAAATATCCCTAAAGACTATTTTGAAGTCCTGTATTGTGCTTTAGCTATATTTCATTTCTTAGGGCCTACTGTAGTAGAGTTGCTGGGCTTAATGGAGACATATATTGTACTGGGTGTTATTAATTGTATTTTTTTCTGACATCTAGGCATCTGGGTTTGGGTTTGGGATAGTTGTAATTCTAGGTGTTGATGTCTGGTCTTGTCTTTGTTGAATGGGCGTTCTATTCTTTTGTTTCTGTTGCCCTTTTTGGTTCTTAGGAAAGTGGGGTGATTGTGTAAGTCTTGTATGGAATTCTTGTAGTATCCTGCCAAGTGTGCCTCCAGGAGTTCTGGTTAGAATATGTTTCTTGGTATTGAGAGCTAACACATGGGGATGGAGATAGGTTAGAAAGATAGGTTTGGGGGCGAGGAGGCCCACAAAAAGGAGGAAAAGAGAATGTATCACCATGATCTGCTTAATCCCCTCAGAATGTGGTCAGAAAGAGACTTGAGGCTGCAGTCCATAATCTACTATATATCTGGGGATAAGACTGGGGGATTAGGCTTGGAGGAGAAAATGGAGAGTGAAGATTTAAAGATTACCTCCCTGTTCCTCTGGCCAGGAATGGCCAGCAGGTTCCCAGGAAGTGCCAGAGGAAGTTGGTAGCTGAGACAAGGAGATGAGTTGGTGATGAAGCCTGTAGCAGAAGCATGATCTGCTATAGAAGGGGGCCGGAGGATGCTCTGCCACAGAGTTGGGCATGAGACTCAGGGATTTGCTTTTGAGTAGTGGAGGGAGAGTCCATAGACATCTTATTGCTCTTGCCTTCTTCTTTTCTTCCTCCTATTCCTATTCTTCCTATTTTTCCCTTGGTTTTATTTATTTGCTTTTAAACAAGGTCTTGGTTCTTAGACCTGGCTGATCTCAGGGTCCTTCTGATCTTAGAATCTGTCTGCCTCAGCCTCCTGAGTACTGGAATTAGGAAGGGAACTGGGATTGTCATGTAATTCAATCTTGTTTGTAATTCAAATATATAAAAAATAAAAAACTAAAACAGAAAAAAGGGGGAAAAAGAGTCTGTGCTATGATATCTGACTTCATACCTGTCTTCATCCTCATACCACAAGATAGTTTGGCTGGGTATAGAATTCTTGACTCAAAGTTATTTTTATCTTATAACTCTTACTCTATTGCTCTACTTGCATTTTTTCCTTCTTTTTCTTTTTTGAGGCAGGGTCTCACTGTGTAGCCTGGGATGACCTAGAACTATTATTCTATTATATCTTTTTTATCAGTTATGTCTGAAGTTCCTCTGATTCTTCTTCCTTTGTATATTTATGTGGTTCTGTTTTTTAAGAGTTTAGATAAAAAAAAAAACTTTCCACAGCATATGTAGGTAAATGCAATAATGTAACAACAGTGTTCCTACCTCAGCCTCTAAGTGCTATAATTGCAAATGTAAGTCACCGTGGCTGGCTTTCAGTTTCTTCTAAATAATTTTTAAAAATAAAAATATAGTCTTTTATAGTTACTTACATTATCAGGATAACAGGGCATTCATGTCTTTCTGTAAACTGACTTTACATCCATCCATTCTCACCTTCCACTCTGTCTGAATCATGTCCCTTGGCAACTCATGAAGTTCAGATTCCATAAATATGCTTTCTCTCAGCTTCTAAGATGCAGAAGTTTCTTCCAACCATACTTTAGTGAATAATATTTCCACTACTGCCAAATTGCAGGAGGCAGTTCTCTCTGTGGGTGTCAGTTTGGAAGACATGCTCAAGATCACTGATGCTGTTCTGCCACATCATCTTCTAGTAAGACTATTAGTAAGCCTATCCAGGAATTTATGGGTCTGAACTTTTTCAGATAAACTATTACATTGCTTTTTAGGTAGACAAATAGATAATAGATAGATAGATAGATAGATAGATGACATAATAGACAAATAGATGGACTCAAATAGATACCTAGATAGAAATAGATGATAGACATGACATGATATATGTAAATATATACAGGTAAATATAAATATATAAATCTGGGTAGATTATAGACAGATAGGTTTAGATGATAGATATGATAGATAAGAACAGATAGATACCAATGATTGAGATAAGTGATAAATATAGATGTTAGCTACAGATATTCATGATAATTCACTGAGATATCTTTTGCTTTATATCTTTCACATTCTTAAGCATGTTTGTAGCAGGTGCTTTGAAATCTTGGTGGCTAATCTCACCATCTGGATTTTCTCAGCATCTGTTTCCTTTGTCCTCCCTTCATTATTAGTCTAATTATCTATTTCTTTATATGCTTAGTAATCTTTTATTGCATGTTAGACATTGTATATGACTCATCACAGGGAGAGCCTAGTTATATTGTTTTTTCTTAAGGTGTGTTGAGTTTTGCTCTGGCTGGCTGTTGTATTAGCAGCCTATGTTCTTGATCCAAGCAGACTTCGCTTCCTTTGTGGAAGGCAGGAAACTACACAAAAATTGACCCAAAACATTGGAATAAGGACTTTGCCATTTGGAGCCTGGGCCATGAACACAAGAGTGTGTGATTCTGTGAGGTCTGCAGTTGGGTCTAAGGTCTAAGGTATGGCCCCTTGCTCTTGGTGTAGCTTATATTCATATGGTAGACTTTTTGAGGATCTCTCCCTGGTCACGACATTGTTTTCAACACTTTCTCTCTGGCTAGGTTACTAGTACAACGTCTTAAAACCCTGTGGTCTCTAGTATCTCTGTTCTTGGTCCAGGATCTGTGGGGAATCTTCTGTGTGTTCTTTATGGTAGAACCAGCTCTGTGGGCCTCTGTGTAGTTTCCTCCTTCTATTGCCAGGATGCCACCAATTCTAGCTGCCACTTTTGTTTTAAATAACAGTACTGGTATTGGGCAGTTCAATCTTGTTTCTGATTTTAATGAAAAATTTCTCCAGAACTTTATTATTATTATTTGTTGTTGTTGTTTCTGAATCTGAGAAATTATTTTCTGTCTTAAGATTTTTTAAAGGGCTTAGAGATGTAGTTCAAGGTGTTGGCTGAGCTCAATTCCCAGAATTCTACTGAGTATGTATGTGTGTTTGTGTGTGTGTGTGTGTGTGTGTGTGTGTGTGTGTGTGAGAGAGAGAGAGAGAGAGAGAGAGAGAGAGAGAGAGAGAGAGAGAGAATTTCTTCTTTTGATTTTCTCATGGGTAACTACTGGATTTTGTCCTATATTGGTATAATTCTACATTTCCACCCTTTAATTTATTAATACACACTGATAAAATAAAATTCCTAGAGCTTAGATATGCTTGCATTATGTAATAATTTGTAATATTAATAACTTTAAAGTAGTGAGTGCTTTAGAATATTACTTAAACCTACAAATTAGTGGGTTGATCAGAATTTTATTCCACATTTCCCTACTCATGCTTCCAAGATGAGTCATAGTCAAGACTGAGTTGCTGTTTGGGAAATAGAGGGAAATGGCATCCTCGATGTCAACCCAGGAACCCATGGCCCTTGTTCAGTCCCTTGTACTTTTGCATTTCAGCTGGCTCTTCTGTAAGATGAAGATGGAGCTCATATTTACACTTCAAGGTTCCTGTCAACATAAAATGTGGGAATGGGCACATTTTATATAAATATCAAGTCACTTGACAATGTCAGTGGTCATGCTCTGTTACCAGTCTTCTCTGAGAGACTACACGGCCAATGACACCAGACATTCCCTGTGTGGAAATACACTATGGAAAGAGCCTCTTTTGACCCTCACATCACTGTCTACTGCTGGGTTCATTGTCTGGATTGTCTGGTCTACTCCCAAAGAGGATCATGTTTGAGAAGACAGGAAAAGTAAGAAGTGGCCCACTCTCAATTCCAGGGAAAAAGAACCGAACATCTGTCTGTCTGAATAGTGGTTTTGTACCTTTGTAATCCCAGCACTGGGCAGTGAAACATACATGAATCCCTGGGGTTTGCTGACAGCCAGTCTAGTCTACTAGGAAAGATCTAGGCCAGTAAGAGCCTTTGTCAAAACAAAGCAAAACAAAACAAAAACAAATCCATGATGCCCAAGATACAATGTCCGAGGTTGCCTTCTGACCTCCACATGCATGATCTCACATGTATCTGTGCACCTGCACACATATGTGTATCTGTAAACACACATATATACACAAAGAAAGACAAAAAGAAGGTGAAAAACAAAGAAACCCCACAGTAACAGAGAGAGACACAGAGAGAATGCAGTTAAATTTGTTCTTGGCTAGGTGGCCCAGTTTTGCATGTTCCTAGACATAGTAACTAAACACATGTGTGTACACGTTTCAATCCAAGGCTCTGGGTGATAAAACTGGTAAGGACAACCTTAGGACCTATGCAGGTCACTTTTGAAGATGATCAATGGGACTCTCTTCTTTCTCTCTCTCTAAATTTACCACCTTGTTCATCTGGGGGTTTCTATATTCTGGAAGATCTGATTTTCCTATAATAGAGGCAAAGGGTAACCCCTTATTAGCCAAAAGAAAACCTGTTCAGTAGTGAGAGAAGCAGACACACTGGGGATGAACACAGAGAAGCTATGTGTTGGTAGCATGATGCACTTAGGGTAGATTCTGTTGTTTCCATTTTTAAGGTGGTAAGTTTTTAAGGTGGTACTGGTGTCCTGCTTTGTTGCTTTTCAGCTGCAAAGGTATCAATAGGCTTCAGTTTTGTCATTCTTGTCTCCCATGGATGCTTGCCTGCTTCTCCATTTGTCTCTCTTAGAAGCTTGAGAATTGGAATGTTAAGTTCCATTAGCTTGGGCTGATGCAGAGAGGGAGGCCAGACACAATTCAGAAATAGTTTTGGAAAGGGGACTAAAAATGAAACAAAACACCAACCTGGCACGAGAAAAAACTAAGGAAGAAGAAGAAAAAAAAACGATGTTGATGATGGTCATGGTTTCTTAAACCAAGATTTTCAAAGGCTGGAAAACATTGGGAAATCGAATTAATGACCTGGAAAAGAAACTCAACTTTAGAAATGTCAGGTTGGAGAGTAGTCATGATGAGGTGGAAGAGAAACCCTGACCTTTCCTCCCCGCTTCCCACATGCCATGTTGCAAAACTGCTTTGGACAGATAATTTTTAATTCTTTCCACAAACCGGATGTCACTTCCTCAAAGCTTGATGCAATGATAGCTACGCCTGCTTTATATGTGGGAAGCCAAATTCTTGCAGGAAAAAGGCAAACACCTTAATTTCCTCTGGCCTCCCAGGGCTGTTTCTGTGAAGAAGCTGTCAGAGCCACCCACTGTGATTTGTTTCCTAGAACACAGAGCTTCAAGCAGAGTTGAAAGTTCTAAATGAGTCTCAGGCTTACAGAGCTGACTCTTAAGAACTCTTAGGATCATATTTAAAACATTCCTTCTAGGGGGCGGGGGCGGGGGCTCAGGGCATAATGTCTTTGCCCTATCAATAAGAAGACCTGAGGTCCAGTTCACAGCAATCACAGGGAAAGCCTGGTACATGGATAATCCCGGTGTGAGGGAGGCAGAGACAAGAGGATCTCCAGGGCTCAGTGGCCAGCTAGTCTTGCTGAATTGTTAAGTTCCACGTTCCATGAGTGAGTGTCTCAGAGTGATTGAGAAATGCATTCAATATTGACCGCTAGGCCCTACATGCATGCACACACTTGGGAACATACACTTACATACATGAAAACATAAACACATAATAAGTAAGCAAAACATACAATTCCATGGACTATTTTGGTGATAATCTTTTTTTTTTTTTTTTAACTATGCCAAATTGGACAAGTTTTTGAATAGTGAAAGGGAAAGTATTTTAGAGAGAAAGCAAATAGCAAAAGCTTTTCTTCCTTCCTGGCCTGGCCTATGGAGCCTGTAGTCAGTGGGTTGAGTGGCATTTTAAGGCTGACATGGGGCATGGAACACCACCGCCGTTGTTCTAATAACAGCAGATGAACAATTAATCCCCACCAGAGACTTCTCAGTGCTTTGTAGGCCTACATTCAGTTACACTTCACTGCAACTGGAAAGAGAAGTGGTGGCCTTACTTAAAACGTGGGAGTGACAAGGTTGGCAAAGGATTGAGTCCTTGCCCAGGTCACACAGGTATTTTGGGGAGAGGCCGGATTTGTGTCTGGGCTAGTCAGCTTCCAGAACCCACACTTCCAACCACAGTACTGTGGTTCTGTACTAGATATAGGCGCTGAGACCTTAAAAATAGCTTGTTTCTGGCCATTTTGGGGAAAATATATTCACGGACTTCAGCAGTGGTTATTTTAGCAAAAGCAACTCTCCTTTTTCCTGTCACCCATTCATTTCATCATGCAAGTTTAAATACAAAACAAGCTAGAGTAATCATGCTGTCCACAGAGTACAGTAAAGTGTGGGTTGAAAAACCAAGGGATGGCTCTGTGAATGACCTTTGTCACCTTTATGTGACCTCCCCTGGCTTGAAAGGGAGTGACTTTGAGATATTGCTTTTAACATTATGGGGTATGGGAAGATTACTAGGAAAGCCTGAGATCAATCAGAATCCATGTTTAAAACAAAACAAAACAAAACAAAACAAAAACAGAGCTTAGTAACTTGTAATCCCAGCACTAGAGAGTAGGAAGAGGCAGATCCCTGGGGCTTGATGGCTGGCCAGCATAGCCTATTTGCAAGCCAAGCCAGTGAAATGCCCTATCTTAAAAAGCAAAGAGGATGGATTGTGAGAAATAATACCTCTGGCTTCCAAAGGTATGCTTACACAGTGAGCCTAATACAAATGAACAGAAATACAAATAAAACTATGGAGACAAATGTGAGTGACTGACATAACTTTTTATTTCGATATATTTCCTTTGATATAATATCCGGTCTGAATTACTTGGCAGTCACAAATGACACCACAATTTCTTAAATCCAGAGGAGGAAGAACACCTTCTGGAATCAGGCAAGTCAGAAGTGTAGCACCAATTCTAATCAAAACCAGAGACATATTAGGGGGTGAAAGCTGAATGAACAGAAAAGCAGAGCAACCAGCCACTAGAGTTCTTACTCTAGGAATTCTCAGACTGGAAGGGTGATCCTGTCTACAAATCCTCAGATGGAATGCTGTGAGCTCTTGTCATCCCCCCCCCCTTATGTTCCTCTCTCCACCCAGCCATATCACCCCTGTCTCTACCTCCCTAGAGCTGGGATGAAAGGCATGTGATCCCACCTGCTGGGGTCAAAGGTGTGAGCTCTGTTTCTCTTTTAGACTGATTCAATCTCATGTAGCCTAGGATGGCCTTGAACTCACAGAGATCTGTCTGTCTCTGTCTCCCGAGTGATGGGATTAAAGGTGTGTGCCACCACTGCCTGGCCTCTATGGCTAACTAGTGTAGCTAGCTCTGCACTCTGATCTTCAGGCAAGCTTGATTTGTTATGGCACAAACAAAATATCACCACAGAGAAGCTCCTGAGTTGGAATGTAGTCACTTTTGGAAATACAGAGGCAGCTGATGCTTCTGTAGAAGGCACAGGGAGGGGAGAGTCAGTGTCCTGCAAGTCACAGACAGGGCTGAATCTCTCACAGAGTGAGTGGTTCCATGCCACAGGGAAAAGATCCCATCTGTTCCTCCTACCTAAGAACCACAGAGCCATCCTTCCAAAGTGGCTGTCCACTGGCCTGTGTCTTGAAGGGCAGAGAGCCCTTGTGGAGCAAAGGAGAGAGGGCTTTTGGAGCAAAGAGATTATCAGCTCCCAGTGAATTGGGGGAGGGGGGGAGTGTTGTGGTGAGCCAAGAACTCAGTGGGAATTACAGAAGACCACTTCCAACCATCTGCTGCTCCATCTATCACTCACCTTATTTCTTTACAAAGTACAATATTACCACAAAAATGGCAGAAAACTATCCTTGTGAGATTGAAAGCTCTAATTGGTAAACCCCACTAACCTGAAGTGACAATAGTAATTTTAAAATACATATGGAGATCTGGGCATGGTGGCTCACACCTGTAACCACAGCACTTGAGAGGCAGAGACAGGAAGTTTGCCACAAGTTCAAGGGGAGCCTGGGCTATAGAATGATACATTGTCTCACAGTTAGCATGTGACACAGTGGTTATGACATCATGGACAGACCTGCATGGAGAGTGGAGGTAGACAAGGAGTCCCACATCTAGCTCAGAAGCTATGGGCAATTGATAGCTTCTGAGAGAGGGAGAGACGACTTTCTTTAAAAGTACAGCCCCTGACAAGGTGACCACATACAAGTAGAAGGCCACACTTCCGAGAATATATGGGCAGTGCAAATTGATCTTTATTTTTAAGAGGGGGGGACACAAAGTTGAATGGGTAGGGAAAGAGGATGGGTCTGGGAGGAGTTGGGTGAATTCTCAAAGAACTAATTTAGAAAGTATAATACGGGCTGGGGAGTTAGCTCAGTCAGTAAAGTTTCTTGTCTTGCAAGCACGAGGACCTGAGTTAGATCCCCTTTAAAATAGCTGGATGTGGTGGCCTGTCCCAGGCTTTCTTTTTGGCCACCAACCAACTCTCAGATCATGACAGGGATACTTATTAGTTATGAGTACTTGGCCTTATCTGAGCTCTTATTTTAATCTGTTTCTCTTTATCTACCTTTGCCTCTGAACCTTTTACCTTTCTATATGTCTTACTTTGTTGCTTTCTCCAGTGTCTGTCTGGCTGTTAGCTGCCTGGCTTCTGGCCCTGGGCATGTTCCTCCCTCCCCCTCATTCTCTTTTCCTTCTTCTCTATCTTTCCTAGATTTCTCCTCCTCCTCATTCTCTCCGCCTGCCAGCCTCACCTATCCATCTCCTGACTAGCTACTGGTCATTCAGCTTTTTATGAGACCAATCAAGTACTTAAGGGAGGCAAGGTGAAACAAATGTAACACATCTTTACATAATTAAACAAATGATGCTCAAACAAATGTAACATAGTTTTACATCCTTAACAAAGGCAGCAGAAACAAATGTAACACACCTTCTCCTAGTTAAAATAATATTCCACATCAATGGCCTGTGCTCCCAGCCCTGGGGAGACAGAGACAGGCAGACCCATCCTACTTGGTGAGCTCCAGGCCAGTGAGAATGTTCCAGTGGTAAAAATATCCTAGCAAAAGCTTTGTTTTGGTTTGGTTTGATTTTTTTTTAAATTTTCTTTGGAGGAAATGCTGCAGGGGTAAGGGAAGGATATGGGGGGACTGGAAGATGAGTGGAATTAGGGTGCATGATGTGAAATTCTCAAGATTCAATAAAGAAATTATGTTAAAAATATCCTAGCAAAAGCAACTTAAAGTAGGAGGGGTTTATTCATCTTACAATTACAGATTATAGTTTATAATTGCCAGGAGCCACAGAAACAGGGGTGTGTACACCCATGATGCCTGCCTGCTGTTTTATTTACTCATATAGTTCCAGACCCAACCTAGGGAACGGTGTTACCCACATTCACCGTGCATTTTCCCATCTCAATTCATAATCAAGACAAACCTCACAGACTTGCCCACAGGCAAACCTAGGTAATTCTGACCTCACACCCTAACACAGGAACGTGCCTTCATATACATACACACACACTCTCTCTCTCTCTCTGTCATGCATGCGCACACATAAGAAACCAGATGTGTGTGTGTGTGTGTGTGTGTGTGTGTGTGTGTGTGTATGAAATTTGATAAACTCAACATAAATAGCCATTCATCTTGGGGCTATTACTTAGCATCATACTGTGGTTAGAATGTTATTTTCCATTTTGATGATAGAAAAATGCCATGCATTTTCTTCCTCTTCATAAAATATTCTTGCAACATGGAAAAATCCTGAAAATTATATGTGATAAGAGATAGCTCAAATAACATTGGGAGTTATTTCTTTTCAAGGAATTGATGCCCTTGCAATTCCATTAATTATATTTGCTATATCATATGCTAAAACCATCCCTAGTGACCACAAATAGGTAATCCAGACATTGTGCTTAAAAATACAGGAAAAACAGATGCAAAAGTCTCTTGACAGTTATTAAGTGATTATAAAATGGGGACAGCACTTCTAGAAGCTTTTTGGAAGTGAGGGGTAATGAGAGATTGGTGGTCAATACTCATTTTGTACCTCCACAGTTCCAGGTGCAACAGCTAGCAGATGCTACAGCACATGAGGCATTGCATCACTGTTGATCTCTGACATTATCTAATTAGGTGTGGCTTCTGTTGCACAATGCACAAAAAGTTTCCCAAAGGCATTTTACTGCATGCTGTAATGTGACTGCATGAGCACCACACACTTCCAAAGAAAGAGTGTTATCTTGTTAGGGTTCACCTGAGACATGATATTTCCACAGTCCTAATATAACCAGGAAGCCAATTACACTTGGACTGAGGAATTAAGATTGTGCTCATGATCTGTACATTTTTCTTACAGAGCCTATTCTGCCTCTATCTCCCAAACTTTAAACACTTTATGATTTTAGCATAAAGCTAGTATTCATGTTAGGGGGTGCATGTTATGTGTGCATAGGTGTGTGTGTGTGTGTGTGTGTGTGTGTGTGTGTGTGTGTGTGTGTATGTGTGTGTGTGTAGAGGAGGGAAAGATTTGTAATGAGCAGTTGGATTACATGGTCTTGGGGCTTGGGGTATAAGGAGCTCCACAATCTGCCATTTGCACAATTAGACTCTCAGGGGATACTCCTTGTTTCTGTGCAAGTCTTAAAGCCAAAGACCCAGGGAACCTCTGTCCAGGAACAGATGGATGTCCCAGCTCAAAGAACAGCAGAAAGAGGGAATGGAGCAGTGTTCCTTCTCTTTAGACTTTAGTACAGCTCTCCACAATGGGAGTACACCTCAGAGTCTGGATGCCCATCTACACTGGTCCATGAATTCTAATGTTGGTCATTGGGAAGCACTTTCCCAGAAACACCCAGAAATCATGTTTAGCCTGGACACCACAAGTTAACCATTACAGGGATTTAGAAAAATATTAATAGAAACAAATTTGAACCATTCTCTAAGAACCAAGCATCTTTACCAAAACCATAAGCAAGTAGAGGTGGACACATTTATGAACTCAAGGACTACAATTTCAAAGCAAATGTCGCGGGATTTTGTTTTGTTACTCATATTGAAGTTTAGAACTTAGCTGTATAGGAATTTTGTCTCTCTTTTTTTCACCAACCATTGTGCCAAAGTAGCTGTGATATTGAATGTTTTAGGTGCACACATTCCACAAATTTCCCCAGCCTCCCGTGTTTCTAAATGTTGTATGAATTCTTTTTCTCACCACTGTGATCAATAACCTGCCAAGATGCAACTTAGGGTAATAATTTACTTTTCTTAGCATTACAGGGTGAGGGAGGCATGACAGCTAGGGTCTAGTGTGGTGGAAGCTAGTCACAGTTCCTGGGATCAGGAAGTAGAGAGCAAGACTCAGCCTAGAATTCTCACCAGGCTCTAACCTATAAGCTTGCCCCAATGACCTACTCCATCTAGTCCTCACTCCTTAAAAGTTCAACAACCCCCCCACACACACACCCCAAGACTGCGTCAGCAGCTAAGGACTAAAGAGCCAAACACAGGATTCTGCACAGGATATTTCACAGTCAAATTATGACAACATTAAAGTAAATCTGTGAAGCAGTAGCATCCAGGGTGGATATCTGGATAGGACAGTGATACTATGGTAACATATCAGGGCCTGGCTGGAAACTCCTGCTCACATCCAGTTGGCTTTCCATAGACTTTGTTTGGGATATGCATGGTCAGTGGAAAGGGACTGGAAGAAAACACACTAGTGTAGATTAGCTGGGAGGAAGGAAGGTTAATAGGAAGAATTCTTAGGAAAACCCTAATCCACCAGTCAATGACATGCTTGCCACAAAAGTATGAGGATATGAACTCCATCCCCAGGACCCTTACATAAAAACTGGATATGGTGGCACACTTGTAATCTTGATGCCTGAAAAGTGGACACAGGTGGACCCCTGGTGTCTCACTGACCAGCCACTCCAGGCTAATTGGCATGTCCAGGCTAATTGACAAACTGTCTTAGAAACCAGGTGGACAGCATATAAGGACCAACACTTGAGGCTTAACTCCAGCCTTGCATGAACACACTGGCATAGGCTTGAACATGTACACATACGTACAATAAAGAGTGAAATGGAAGCACAGTATAATACTCTTCACTTAGTCTTAGCCAAAAGCCTGAGATCATATCGAAAAAGCCAGCACAAGACTGGCTAGCACACAATACAAGTCCCAGGGCTGTTGCTAAGATGTTGATTTTACAATTGCAGACTTGATGACCTTAATTTCTCCAGAAGGATCCACTCCACCACCTACCAGGAGGGTTTCTTTTTCCCTGGGTTCCTATCTCCCTGGAGGAAGTTTTTCCTCACAGCCCACTTTCTTTCAAAGAACCACTCCATCTCTTCCCACAAAGGCAAGGAGACACCTCATACACAGACCAAAGCTCACCGGACAGATTGTCCATTATGCTCTGATTTAGTCTCTACCTCTCTGGCATTGCTTTTGCAGCTGGGATTAGATGCCTTGAGTGGCTGCACCTCCTGCCCAGCAGCCGTGCTGATTTCTCTGGAGAAGCCCATGTGTTGCCCCATGCCGACAGCCCCTTGTTTTAGCACTGGCTAATCACCAATATGTTCTGTTAAGTGAGACTCGTAGATGCTGATTGCGTTTATTGCATAAATTACTTCATTATTAAAATCAGGTCATTTGAGCCCCCCAACCATTACCATGAAGGCTATTAACATAATTTCATAAGCTAATAAATCAAGCAAAGGAAGAGAATTAAAGGATTCTTGGTGATAAGTGTTTCTTCAGAGATTAAGGAACACAATTTTTGTATGCATATTTTAACATTTCATGAGTGGATTCACACAAGAACAGACTCCCCTCTCTGCAAATCCAACCTACTTCATCTTCTCCATCCCTTGGCCTTCAGAGTTCATTTCAAAATTAAGGATTCCCGCCCCTTCAAATAACTGAAGCAATTTTCAACTAAGCCTACCTGCTCTTTGTGATATGCTACCTACAAAATTCTTATTCTTTTCTCCCTAGATCATAAAGGGTTTGGGATAGGGAGCAACATCAAGGTAGAGTTGAAAGGAAAAAAAAAAAAGTACCTTGGGTTGGTCTTAGATAATGCAATTTTCTTCTAGGTGAATTTCAAACATATCCAAGTCTTAAGAGGTTCTTGTGCGGTTCTAATTATCACTCTAATTACAGAACGTACTGAGGTTAAGTGTTCTTATCAAATGGTGCATTAAAAATGGGTTTTATTCCCAGGATGGATGTAATAGCTGTGATACTGGCCTGAACACACAGAAATGGTTCCCTGCGTTCATTTCACTCACCAGATTGTGGGAGATGTAGAGGGTCAGAGCCATCATTATCCCATGTGATGACGTTGCCTGGAAACGGAGATACGTTCCAGCGTAAATTAGACTCTAACAACTTCATCCTGTGTGCAATTTGTGTAATGTTTTTAGCAAATAGCAACTGATGGGTCATAACTGAAATCTGTGGAATGCTGTGAGTGTGAGCACAGTGTGTGCTTTACAGGTGAGTCTAGAACATGGGCAGTTCCTGTGTGGACAAAGAGTGACCACAACTGGTCCTCTTAGAGTCATCTTAGTGACTTCCAGTATTTTCCCCAAGCCTTGTTCTCTCATGTCTGCATCACTAAAACCCTTCATCAGCACCTCAATTCCCTTAGAAGAAAATAAATAGCAAGACACTTCTCAGCATGGGCTGTAAGCCTACATGATCTAGCCTGCCCTTATTGGTCCAACCTTATCTTATCATCTCTTTACTGACCGTTAATAGCACCATTTCCTGCCTGTGGTTTGGACACTCTGCTCTGTTCTCTGAATACAAAAACTTTTCTTTCTTCATGTCTTTGCTCTAGAGCCACTCCCTCCAGAAAGGCTTCCATGGCCTCCTTGATGAGATCGAAACTTTCTGACCTGGGGTGAAGTCCTGTGTGTCTCCTTTGTGTGTTTTTCCATGGTTGCAATTTTAAATTCCAAAGTGTGGTTATTTAAAAATCATGATCATTTTTCCAAAGTTAACAAACAAACCAACCCCAGATAAGTCTGAGTTACCCCAGCCAGCTTCTATTTCTTGATTCTTGTGCCCCATTTCTCCTTCCTCTGGAGGCAAATATTGTTCTCTCTTCCCAGGACCACCACCTCTTTCCCTTTGGTAAAACAAAAGACAGCAGAGCACACATTCTAGATCATGATTCTACCCCTACTTCAGCTCTGGAGCATGTGTGGTCTGCATCAAGACATAAGAACCTCTTCCCTCCTTTTGGGAGCTGCATCGTGTTCCAATTCACAACTGTCCTGTTGTTTGTGGAGCCAGCTTCATAGACAGGCTGTTAGGTTGCCTTCAGTCTGTGGCAAATAATGCTGCAATAGTGTGTGTGTGTGTGTGTGTGTGTGTGTGTGTGTGTGTGTGCGCGAGGGCGTGCGTGAGCGAGTGCATTGTGTTAGTCTTTTTTTTTTTTTCTGTTGGCATGATACAGAAACAGACAAAAATCTTGTTACAGAAAAAAGGGTTTATTTTGGTTTATTGCTCCAGAGAAGCAGAGTCCATCAAGGTGGGGAAGCATGGAAATGGCATGACACTCATCTGGATGACTGATGACCATACAGGAAGCGAGGTGGGCAGGAATTAGAGCTAAGCTAGAAACCGCCCAACCCTGTCCCCAATGATGTACTTCCTTCAGCCGGGATGTACCTCCTGGAGGTTTCATAACATTCATCTCTTAGATGTTTTATGGCTGTGATGAGCACCATGATCAAATGCAACTTGGGAAGGTAAGGGTTTATTTCACTGTACAAATCTCAGGTCACATTCCGCCACTGAGGGAATCAGGGCACTATCCTGATGACAGGAACTGAAGTAGAGGCCAAGAAAGAATTCTGCTTACTGGTTTGTTCCACATGATTTACTCAGCCTGCTTGCCTACACCATCCAGGACCATGAGCCCAGGCATGGAAGTACCCACAGTGGCCTGGGTTCTCCCACACAAGTCATTAATCAAGAAAATGGTCAACAGGTTTTTCCATAGGCAAATCTGACGGAGACATTTTCTCTTTTGAGGTTCGTCTTCTCAAATAACTCTAATTTATGTCAAGTTGACAAAACAGGTAGCAAGGGCACTTCCAAAACAGTATTACCATCTAGGGACTAGTGTTCAAATATATGACAGGAGCCAATGGGGGAACATCCTTCATCAGAACCACAATAGTGTGTGTGTGTGTGTGTGTGTGTGTGTGTGTGTGTGTGTGTGTGTATACACATGCACACCCATATTATTCTACACATGTGCATGCTATCCGTAGAGGAAATATGTATTACCAGGATTGGTTTCCAGAGTCAAAGGATAAATACATTCTAAGTTCTATAATGATTGCCATATTAGGCTCTGTCAATTTATTTTTTTCTGTCACTGTGATCACAATGTGGTCATTAGAACAGCTTAAGAGAGGCAAGATTCCTTTGGGCTCACAGTCACAGTGGGCAGGGGCAGGGGCAGGCATGGTGGAGTAGCTCATAGTGACAGGATCATACGATGGCGACTATTCACACTGGAGCAAAACCGAAATCAGAAAGACAGACAGAGAGAGGGTAGCTTTTGAAAGCCTGCCCCAAGTGTGCCAGCTAGATCTCCAATTACAAATGGTCCCACGGCTTCCAAATAACACCGCCAACTGGGAACAAACGTTCAAAACAGGAGACTGAGAAGGACACTTCAGATTCAAAGTAGAGTATGTGTTTTTCTTGGAAGGCATGTGCAAGACTTTCTACCAAAGTAGAATTCCTCTGAAGGCAGACATGTATTGGTTTTTTTTTTCTTTTTTTCTTTTTTATAATCCTGAGAGTTCTTCAAGAGGTCATCTCTAAGGCATCTATGGCATTCATGGGAAAATTTGATTCTAATTTAATTTGTGCAAGGCTCCCAGGGGGTAGCAAGTTGTCTAAAATAGGCAGGAGTCAGTTAGTGTCACATGATATTGACTTACATTCATGAAAACATCCACGTACACCTCTTCACAGGTTCAACTGTGTTCGCACATATGTGTGTTGTGTCTGCATATTCACACATGTGCACATGACATCACATGCTGGTGTGCAAAGAGAGGGAAAGTGATCAAAATTGCACAGGAGGGGCAAGTGCCCTTCCCCTTAACCCAGTAGGCTATTCAATAGTTTCTGTGTTGGTGGCTTCAAGGTCAGTACTGAAGAATGATAAAGCGTACTCACCACTGTGCAGCTGGAAGCAAAGACAGACAGGAGGTACCACCAGCAGCAGAGTGAGTCAGAGGAAGACCTTGGAAGCTTTAGCAGTGTCAGAATGAAACAATTAGGTAATTGGAGCCATGACTAGCTAGGCTTAAAACTTGTTAAGAAGTGGAAACTGGTGGCCAAGACTCATGATTCTTCAACCAAGAATTAATTGTTGATGCAATGCACATTAAAATAACTTTGTGGCAATAGTATCTCTCTTTATATGAGCTAGTCTAATCTGGCATTACCCCACAAAGCAAACTAACCAAGAACACTTTTTTCTAAACAGCAGTCACCTGGTCATTGCACACTGGTGAAGAGAATGGGGTTCAAATAGGAAAGGAATTTGGGCAAACAGCCCAACCAGTTATTCTCACAATTCTTTCTCTTTCATGCCCATTGAATCCACTGACTAGGGGAAAGTTGGTTGTGTGTGGAGAATGGGCACGAAAGAGAAATTAAATGGAATATCTGTCTTCACCATCAGCCCCTCAGTACTCACGGGGCACTCTCAGGAGAAACTTTCAAATTTTCTGCAAAGAAAGACAACAAAAAACAAGACTTCTTCCCAGGCTGTGTGGCTCTGGCTGCGAAAGACAATATTGCGCACAGGGTTCTTTGTTTACTTACAGCGGTATATCTACCATGTCCTGCTAGATACGTAGTGTGGGGCTGCAGGCTGTCATCTTCTCTGATACTAATGACAGGTCCTCAGAGCACAGAGTTCTTTGGATGGTATTATTGCTACCTTTAGAAACAAACAAACAAAAATTAAAAAAAAAAACACTCCATGTGCTATTTCTTTCTACTAAATCTTCCCGTATACTCTTTCTGGTGTGTGTAGTTTTGCATTTTACACGATGGGCACCCACTTTTTCCTAGGGCTCTTTCCTCACCTCAGACTTTTAACGTTGAAAGAAGTCTCTGGCTCGAATTTGTGAGTAACCCAATCCCCTCGTTTACACAGGAGAAAAATGAGGTTTCAGGACAAGATTGTACTGGAGGTCACAAGGCTGGCTGAGTTTTTATGAAGTGTTTTCAACCCTTTCATGTGTCTGCAGAGCAGATTAAAGAGAAATACTTTCCTTCCCCTCTCTTGTGTCCCCCGATTATTCCACATGAGGCCTCTTTGAGTCTTGAATATGGTACAGAGAAGTACAGCCATATCCAGCTTACCAGCGTTCTTTTTTTTTTTTTCTCCTTTACTGTCTCATTATTATTCATCCTTTCTCACTTTCCTTGTCAGCTCTTGGTGCATGGGCTGGATTGGCTGTTCTTTGCACTGGGTATGTGTGAAAATGTCATGTGTTAACAGTTAATTAGTAGCATTTCGAGAAGTCAGCCTGGCTAATGCACTCGAGCCCCTGTGTGTCAGCCATGCTGGAAGCAGCTGCTGCTCTTGGGGCAGTGAAGCCCTGAGCAATGGGGAGCACTGGGAGAAGGTTCTGGAAAGCAGCTGGCATCAATTTTTTTCTGGGACTGCAAAGTAACCTTGTTGGGGCTGGTGGGGGTGGGGTGGGACTGAACAAATAGCACAGCTGAAGGCCCTTGGCTACTCAGTGTACCTCTGACACTCTATGGATACTTAGAGGGGACAAACTGATGGGATTTGAAAGGGCCAGCAGATATACTTGCACAAAGAGCTGAGGTATTAAGAAAGAGAGGCTGACATTGTAACTGCTACACTACCTTTCACTAAATAATGTCCCAGTGTTGCCAAAGTCATATGTGTGTAACCTTTCATTCCTTGGAGCTAACAAATAGCACATTTGTGTGTGGGTTGGGGGGCTATCAGAAGCCTAATTAATAGAATAGAGAGGTTATAAAATCCAGATATTCTTGTTTGGGTTTAGCTGATTAGTTCATTGGTTGTTTTGTCTTTTGTTTTTGGAGACAGGAGTTCATGTAGCTCAGGTTGGCCTCATACTTGCTGTATACAAAGGATACCCCGGAGCTCCTGATTGTCTTGGCCCTGATTGTCTCTGTACATAAGTTTTCTATCCAGTCACTGTCAAGATAGGATGAAAATAAGAACATGAATGCTTTATGAGATGCTTCCTGGGGAATTCCTATTTTATCTTCATCAAGATTGGTTATGATGACACACTTTTCAACTATAGAGTTAGGAAATTGAAGATGGAATATGAGCTCAGCTTCCTAGCTTTAATTTCAATGCAGAAAAGACACTTGATGGGTTGAAATAATTAAGGATTTAGCCCCAGCTTAATATGCACAGGCCTGTGCTTAGAGATTGCCTGTGATTCCTGGGCCTTATACAGTTCATAAGATGCTTCACTGAGTACCTTTTCTGGACCAAGAGAGTCAAATCCATCTTATATTCCTCTTTTGAGACTGCCCTTGGGTGACTACCACTCTTGTCTCTGGTATTTAATGGAGACTAAAGCACACTAATTGTCATGCAAAATGCAAGGAATATAATTGGTTTCATGATTACTTGGTGTTCCTGAAAGACAAACCAGAGGGGCCTCTAACTAACCATAGCAAATTAAAAAAAAAATGATTACACCTGAAATTCCTCTCAAAGACATCCTATGAGTTGGCAGGAAAAGCACAAGAGTCAGAACTGCAAGAGAAAAGAGGAAGTGAAAATATTCCAAAGGCTAAAGAGCAGGCAGAAGGGCAATGCTTGTCTTAGTAGACAGGAGGCTTCATGGAGGCTGCATGGGGAGAGTCTGAAAACCAAAAAGCTAAAAGCCAGGTTGAAGTGACTGAGCCCTGGAATGCCTCAGCAAGAGGGGCCCCAGATACCTCGGCAGGGGTGTGGGCAGAAGTGAAAATAAGAAGATAAAAACTGTTTTAGGAGTAGTTTGAGCCTCAGATTTCCCCCATGATATCTGGCACCACCAGCCCCTCTCCCTTCCTTTCTTGGCAGAAGAATGAAGGCTTATTCCCAGAAGAGGTTGACTGACAGAGTCACCAGCTGGGGAATACTGGGGAGAGTTAACGGCATTTGAAAGTAAGGACACTAAAGAAGAAGCATCTGTAGAGCAAATAGCCTCCATCTCCTCTTGCTTCTGGAATGCTATCAGCCAGGAGTAAACAGGCATTGGTGGGAGAAGGCAGAGGCCTCTAGTTCTGCTATGTGAATATGCCTCCCTTAGACTCCAGTGTTTGAACACATCCCTAGGTGATGGCTATGTTCAGAGAGACTGTGAAACCTTTAGGAAGTGGAGCCTCCCTAGAGAAAGTGGGTCACTAAGAGATGAGCCTTGACATTTACACCCTGGCTGTATTTCCTGGACCACTGAGATGTGAACGAGCAGCCTTCTGTTCCCACAGCCACTCCTACAAGCTAATCTTACGGCCAAATGTATTCTCTTTCTTAAGTTGTTTCTTACCAGGTGACTGGTCACACTGACACAGGGTAAACACATATTGATGATGAGGTACACCTGTGAGTATACCACTGAGGATATTTCTAGAGAGGATTCCTGGGGGTGGGGGGCAATGGGTGGAGTGGTTCCACACTGATGATGAATGGCGCCTTCCAATAGTCCAGGGTTCTAGACAAAATAAAAGGTGCAGGAAAAGCCAGTTGAGTACCAGCATCTTTCTTCTTTCATGACACAAAGGGCCCCATATACTCCCCACCATGATGGGCTAAACCATCTGAAACCATTCACTAAAATGAATCCTTCCTTCTTCTTATGTTTCTTTAAGGTATTTTTGTCACAGAAACATGAAAAGTAATCAATATAAAAGCTGGTAGCTGAGAAGTGGGACCATTGCCATGACCGAGCCCCACCAGGTGGTTCTTAGGCCTTCAAAAATAGAAATGTGGAGTGTGGCGATACAGGCGAGAAAACCCCAGAAGGCTATGAGCTCAGAGTAATGGGCAATTCTAGTGGGAACTTAGAATACCGGAATGTTGGTAGAAATGCAGACAATGAAGTGGGTTCAGGTGGGAATTAGATAGAAAGTCACTCAGGTTGCCCTTTGGCAAAGAATCTATTTAAACTTTGTATATTACTTGGATCATTGTGGGGAAGCTGAGTTTAAAGATAGTAGTGGACTAGTCAATTCAGCAAAGGACTTTTCAAGACAGCATTGAGGTTGTGGCACAGCTACCGTTGGCTGCTTTTACCCGGGTTTACAATAAGAATGGGGAATAAAAATCAGAGCAAAGGGGATTGCAAAGATACACAGAATGACCACAAAAGGAAGGAGCTGAAAGCTGTGGACAAGGTGAGTGTCATTGGTGAAGACATTGGGGCCAATGAGGAGACACCAAGCACTTCATGCTGGTGGAATAAGAAAGTGACTAGGTACCACCCATTCCAGGGTACAGGGTATAAGACTAAACTTACCTGAAAGATGTCTGTGAAAATAAAAAGACACTAGCCTATCCTGGTTGCACAGATCTGCCCATGGAAGTGTTTCCTGGACTTAGAGATCCAGCCAATCAGAAACCCCTACAGCCATGGTCCAGGGGGTTCCAGCTACTGTTCAAGTTGGTGGAAGACTTTGGCACCCATCATTTATGGGGTGTTGGTTTTGCAGACATTCAGAATGCAAGAGTCACATGATTATAGAGGCTTCCACCCACACTTTTAAGGAAGAGCTGGGAGGCCCTTAAATTTGTAATAGAGTCAGTGTCCCCTTGGGAACCCATAGCTAAGGTACCAAAAAGCTAAATAGTGAAACATAAGCCACCCAGGAAACTGGAGACACTAGGAACATGGGTCATCTGCCAAGGAAAGCTGCAGACAATGAAGGCATCCAACCCAAGTGAGAGGCAATGTCCAATCTAGAAAGGTGGAACTATCCAAGTCAGCTGGAGCTCATATCACACTGCCAAAAGCTCCAGACACTGCACAGGGGGCTACAGAATTAAATGTTTGCCCTGATGATTTGTCTTGCTTTGAATCAGCCACTCCTTGGTATGCTCCTGTTTGTTTCTTAAGAGATGAGAATACATACTTTGTGCAAACATTTTGGCAGCATGTAACTCTTTATTTTATAGGTGCTTATAGCAAATAGCTTGTCTTGGGTCTTAGATGAGATGTTAAACTAGCATGTGTGAACAGTGTTGGTAAGGCTTTGGGAATTCTAGGTGCCAGTCTCAATGCAGTTCTAATTATGAGATAGATATTGTGAAGATTCAGGCATTATCCTGGCCTGCCCCTGTCACCTAGCAGAATGTACTCAGGCAGAATCCTGGTCAGCATGAAGATACAAAGGGCCCCTTTAAAAGAAAGACCCCTGACCACTTACACTCTCTCTTTCCGCTGTTCCCCTGGGGCAGACAGGATTTTCCTGTCTCCCTCTTCTCTTCTGTCCTCTCTCTGTCTCTCTGTCTCTGTGTCTTTTTACCTCTTTTCTCTTTCCTTCTCCCCCTTTCCTTTTCTAATAAAACTTACAACTAAGCTCTGTCTGCCTGGCATGTTTGGCCCTGCCTCAGTCACCCTCGCCTGCCATGGAAGCCACTAAGATCCCTCCCGCACTTTATTATAACAGTTATGAGCCTTTTGGGGACCAGGGATGTAATGTTACAGCTTTAAAATGATGTGCTGATATGTTGAGTTGATGAGGTTAGATTTGTGACCTTTAATTTTTATTATCAACTTGACTGGTGATGACACCTCTCCGTATGGCTGTGATGGCATTTTCAGACAGGAATCAATGAGGAGGTGGGTGGCACTAAATGTGGGCGGCACCATTACATAGCCTGGGGGAAAGAGAAAAAGGACAAAGGCAGCAAGCACAGGCATTCTGCTTCTTGAACTGCTCTTCTCTACCACATCTTCCTTGTTATCTTAGGCTAAGCCATCTGAAACCATGAGCCAAAAAAAAAAATCCTCCTCCTTAGTCATTTCTGCCAGGCGTTTTGTTGGAGTGACACAGAACAGCACTAATACACTGTGGTGAGGAGAATACTGGCTACATACTAATCAATGAAACCTGTGAGTGTATTACATCACACAGAAAGGATAATCAATGTGGCAAATAGTAATTTTCTTAGTTTTCTGATAAAAGATACTGCCCTAAAACAAGATGTTTCTATACCGGAATATTATGAAGGCTTCAAGAGCTTCTAGGTCTTAAAAATGTGGTTTTTTTTAAATATTATATTTTAAATGTTATATTATAATTTTAAATATTATATTTAACCCTGATGGCTAAAGATGGTGAGCAAACACTTTAAAAAGTAATTCTTAGCCATTTGTATTTCTTCTTTTTAAGAACTTTATGTTCAATTCCATAGTCCCCATTTTAAGTGGGTCATTTGGAATCTTGGTAGTCAGTTTTAGGTATTTGTACTTTCAGTACACTGATCATCTGTCAGGTGTACAGCTAGAAAATATTTTTCCCCATTCTGTATTCTGCCTCTTGACTTGATTGACAGTTTCCTTTGCAATCAGTGTTCAGTCACCAAAGGGATATCAATATTACACCGCTCCCCAAGGCACATGGATTATTGCAGAAGAGAGGAGCAGAAAGATTGTAAGAGTCAAAGGTCAGTGAGGACCAGAGTGAAACAGTATCTTCTGATATGATGGAACCACTGTACTCATGAACTCACCGAAGCTATGGCTGCCTGCACAAGAACCACACAAAAGATCGAGTCAGTCAACAACATTCCAGCATGGAAAGCGAGGGCCTCATGAATCCCCACAGCTATTTTAGGGGTTATTGATAGCTAATGGTTTTGTGGGAAAGGAGAGTCCTTTTTCTTCAAGGGTGTGGCCCAAATAAGCCAATCAGGCCACTGTGAATGATCCCTAGTCCATGCATATATGGGCAATACAAGCTGAGTAGGCTATGAGAGAGAGAGACACAGAGACAAAGAGACAGAGACAGGATGAAGAGACAGAGATGGAGAGAGTGGGAGAGGATGTTAGTGTGACAAGTGGAGCAGGAGAAACAGATCAGGGAGGCGTTAGAGGAGGAATAGTTGAGATTCCAGAAGAATCTATGGACCACAATGCGAAGACCTTTACTAAAATACCCTTGTATCTCTTTTCAAAGTATGGTAATAACGAAGCAATTCTAAAAACTTCTGGAGAAGATAATCTGATTATGTGCAATGGATCAGGTCTCATGGTGGCCCCAGAGCTCTTGAAAAGCGCTGCTCTAGAAGAGCAACTACTTTAGCAGCTCCAAAGAGACATTGCCGCCTGAGAACTTGTTCCCAGGCAAGCTGGCCAGCAAGTGTGCAAGTGAGATGAGCATCCACAGACATTCAAAGGAATAGGCCTAAAAGATTCCTCTTGTGCAGGATTGCTAGGGAATTTGCTGGAAAGTGTGGTCATCCACCATGAGAAAGAAAGCATGCTGGGAATAGGAGAGCATGTGCAGGACTGTGCGAATAGGAGAGCAAGGAAGGAAATCATTAGAGTGATGGTGTGTGGTGGCCACAGGAATAGTCAGGTCACAATGAGGCCAGGGCCTCTAGGGAGCTGCTGACTCATCAGATGTGCATGCTCTCAAGAGGGCTGTGCTTAGTGGGCTAAGGAGTTAGCTCAGTGGGCCTGAGTGCTGGCTGCACAAGCATAAGGGCCTGAGTTCAAATCCATAGAAACCATAAAGAAAGCTGGATGTGGTTACACCCATGTCTATAACCCCAGTGCTGGGGGTGGGTGAAAACAGGAGGCTTGCTGGAATTGCTGGCCAGTAGCCTAGCTCCAGGACCAATAAGAACCCTGTCTCAAGGGAAGAAAGTGGAAAGTGCTAGATAGAACAGGATACCTGATGTCCTCTTCAAGCCTCTGCATGTACCCGTACATGGGGACATCTCTGTGTCTCTGTCTCTCTCTGTCTCTGTCTTTCTGTCTCTCTCTCACACACACACATTACTTATTGTGGAACGTGGAGCTGAGTTAGTGTTAAGTATGGACAAAAAAAAAACAAGAAACAAAGAACTTAGAACAATTATTTACTCTGACAATTGAAGCAGAAATCTTTATATAGGAGAAGATAATGACTGTAGTCGCTATGAGGCCAAGTAATAAGTTAACATCTGTTGCTGTAGCAGGAAAAATACTGACCTGACTCACACTGGTGATGAGATCCTGCAGCTATGTGAATGGGATGGTGGTAGAGAAGCGTTGGTGTGTGTCTAGTCAGCCACCCAGGCCTTCCACACTGCACATTCAATTACTTAGGATCAAAAATGTTATTTTCATTATGTCTTCACTAAATGATTACAACTGCTTTGTCCTCCTTGTTAATGCAACGTAACCGCTTTTAAGTAACATTTACATCGTTAGATATTTAAGTAATGAAGAAGTGACTTCAATATCCACTGAAGGCCAACAAGTTGACTTAGATGCCCTGAATGCAATCCCCAGGACCTACATGGTGGAAGGAGAGAACCAACTCCTGCAAGTTGTACTCTGACCTCCACATACATGACATAGTGCACATACAGCAAGCATAGATAAATGTAAAAGAAAAAATTAAGTAAGGTATCTGTTAAGGTGTGTATAGGTTATATGCAAATTGCATGTGCTCTATATAAGGAACGTGGCTGCTTAGACTTTCAGACCCAGGGGCAACCTGGAACTAATCCCTCCAAGATCCTGAGGGACACGAAACATTTTCTTTGCAGTGATTGTGCCCATGGCATGGTAGATTACAGCAGCAGCCATGAATATTTTTCATCCTCTGTTATAGGCCACAGAAGAGGGTGGTTCTGAGCCCAGGCCTCAAGAACCTGTACACACTTCCTCTTCCATCGAGTAACCTTACCACCCTGTGAGTGAACAGGCCTAGCAGAGCCCATGGCAGGATGAGAAAAAATACAAGAAGTAAGAAGAGCCACCCCAGCTGGAGCCACTTAGGCCAGCCATCTCTGGGCCAACCCAGTAACCTCACAGCTGCACAAATGAGCTCAGCCAAGACCAGAAAAATCACCCTGCCCAGCCAACTTCAAACTGCTGATCAGCAGGACTGTGGGTAAATAAATGGTTCCCTTAAGCCAGTAAGTATTGAAGTCTTGAAGTGGACTGTTACACAGCAAACACCAATTGACACTGAACATGTGCGTGTGTGCCTGTGGGGTCTGTGTGTGTGTGTGTGTGTGTGTGTGTGTGTGTGTGTGTGTGTGTGTGTGTGTGTGTAGATGCTGGTGTTAGTAAAGCCAAACTCTTGTATTCTGCAATGGAAACTATTTCTAGGTCAGCAGACATCCAACACAGTAGAGACCAAAACAGTGATAGGATTTTCAAGTAGAAGACCCCAAGAGTCATGAACCCAGAGTGAGGAGGGACAGAGCAGTGGAACAGACATGATTCTTTGTCGTTATTTGTCGGTAGAGGCTCTATAGACTTGTTCATTTTTTGTTTTTTTTTTTTTTAAAAACTATACTTATTTATTTTGATAAAATGGAGAATTAAGTAGAAACAAACAAACAAAAAAAGCTAAACTAAATGCTCAAACGGTCATAGGAAGCCAGTGCTCAGCAGCTGACACTGCCAGGAGCAGTCATGTGGCCAACACATGCCCCAGGGCCAGAGGAATTTCCAGCTCAGACATTGCCACAACTAACCCAGATTTCCCTTTTGATTAGTATTCAGACTTCACGCTTGCATGCTTGTGGTTAGTGCACAGTGGGGGAACTGAAAAGGGGGTGCATGGAAAAATTGGATGTGGAGGGTCAGACATTGCAGGTGCTCTGCAAGTTGGTAGTCTCTACTCAGCAATCCAACGAGGACCACAAGCATCCAAAACCATAATGGAAAGCTGGCCGCACCCAATCAGGGCATGGAAAAGGCAGTCATTAAAAATGATTCTGTGGCAGCAATATTGAGTTGGCATCAAGGAAAAGTGGGGCAAATCAGCAGACTGAAAGTAGTGAGAGACACTGGAAAGATGAAGCAGGCAACACACACACACACACACACACACACACAGAGAGAGAGAGAGAGAGAGAGAGAGAGAGAGAGAGAGAGAGAGAAGGGAGGGAGGGAGGGAGGGAGGGAGGGAGAGTCAAAATGACTATCTTCTGGGCTGATAAGATGGTTCAGCAGGTAGAGACACCTGTCTCCAAGCCATAGGACCCAATTCAATCCTCAATTCCCACATGGTGGAAAGAGGAAAGCAACTCCTCTTGTTCCATGGTTCAAGTGTGTGTGCATGCAGCCATGCAGAGTCAATAAATAAGCTGAATAAGAGTTCATTAAGTGACTGTCATCACTCCCATTTCCCCAATACCGCTCCTCTTGCTCTAAGTTTAAATGAACATTGGATGCAGAGCGATGTGAAGTAAAACACAGGAAAACCTTACTCTGAAATGGTCATTTTTGATAATTACTTGTTTATATTTTAAGTTCCCTTTCTCAGATTAGAAATTAGTTGCAAGGTAATTTGGAAAATGATACAGAGAGCAAGACAAGGTGCTGTTTCATTAGTCAGGATAGACTAGGGCATGCCACAATAAGGAAAACTTGAAAATCTTTGCGACTTCCCAGGCCAGAGATACACAGTGGGTCTACAAAGGGACTTTCATTATCCAGATGCCTCAAGGACTCAGGCTGATCCATGCTGACATTAGCACTTTCTCTCAAAGGGGACCAAAAGTGGCATGCATTCCTCCTGTTCAGACTTCATCAGCCAAACTTTGTCTAAATTTACGAGTGTAGAGAAGAACAATCTGCCCACAGACCCAGAGGAGGAGTGGTGTAGTGACAACTAGTATAACTTAACTTCGTATTTCTAGGAGGTTATATGAGGTCCTAAAGTTATGTAAAGTAGTGTGGCTTAGTTTGTTTCTTTTTTTCCTTCCTGTGGTCGACTGGCACAGTACAGTATTTGCAGAGCAATCCTGGTTTTCCTTAAGTGGTTTCTATAAGGAGATCATTTTCATTCACCAATCACCAACCAATTTATTTTTGCTTACAAGTGTTCTTATGTGTGCCTGAATTTTGAAGATTGTGAGTTTAGGGAAACTCCACCCTCTGGGTGTTGAAGCAGTGACCCCAGCTGCCCTGGAAACAAAATTGGTGCAGGTGCACCGATGAAAAAGCATTATTTTCAGAATCCCAAATTGACAGTTGCACCTTAAATAGGACAAGTCAAGGAGAGCCAGGCTTTGGATCAGTAAGTCCGAAAAAGTATGGTTTTTCAGAAAGATGCAATGGGGCATGGCAGGCAGGAGGAAGTTTGCAGCCATTGGGGACTAATGGAGACACGCTTCTGGAGTTCTTTGCAGGGGACTTCAGTGATAAAAGCTTCGCTCCCTCTTTGTATATAGACACAAACATAAAAGAGCCCTACAAGTTCAGCCAGAGGCCCCAAACTTTCTCACCCATCAACTCCAAGTTCTCAGACCATCATCTCCAAACATAGTTATTAGATCCTCACTAAAGCCAGAAAAGCTGAAGTCATCAGGACTGTGGTACTTTGGAATAGGGAAAAACCACTGAAACCAGGCACATTTTCAAAAGAGATGTAATTTCTAGGACATGACAGGGCTAGGGCTGAGTTTCCAGTTCCTCTTTCTTTCTTTTCCTTTCCTTTCCTTTCTTTTCCTTTCCTTTCCTTTTCTCTTCTTTTCTTTTCTTCATGTGTGCATGTTTGTATGTGTGCATGGATGGTGGGTGTGTGCATGGGTGCAGACCTGAGGACAGCCTTAAGGGTTTTTCTCAGGGCACTGTCCACCTCCTTTTCATTGGCCCAGAGCTCACCAGTTTAGGCTAGACCAGCTGCCTGTAAACCCCAGGAACAGGCCTGGCCCCACCTCCCCAGTGCTGAAGTGGCAAGTGCGTGCCATCACATGTGTGTTTTTTGTTTTGTTTTTTAAGCATGGTTTCTGGAGGTTGAACTCAGGTCCCCATACTCCTAAAACAAGCACTTTACCAATTGTCTCACCTGCTCTCTTACAAATTCTTCTTCATTTTTTTTTTTTTTTGGGTTTTTTTGAGACAGTTTCTCTGTGGCTTTGGAGCCTATCCTGGAACTAGCTCTTGTAGACCAAGCTGGTCTCAAACTCACAGAGATCCGCCTGCCTCTGCCTCCCAAGTGCTGGGATTAAAGGCGTGCGCCACCAACGCTTGGCTCTCTTCCAATTCTTAACTTCCCTAACTATATGAAACACTCTGGCAGAACCGAACTGCATTGTGATGAACTTCTTACCTCCCCTTTTGCATTTTGAACTCTAGAATCTTTGTCATAGAACTTACCAACGGTCTGCCTTACAAAATGTGAAGTCATTTGTTTAGGATTTGATGTGGTTTGCTGTGAACTCGTGTTGAGGCTATCCACAAGCATGTGCCTCAAACTACACACCATCTATTAGGGTCCCTGAGAACACCTCAAGCTCTTCCTCAAGGCATGCTGCTGGCACGTTACCACCAGCATCTGGAAGAGTGTCTGAGCTGGATATTCTGAATTCTTCTCTACTTCCATGTTGCTATGTCTCACACCACACAATTGCTTGCATCAGACCTCAGGTGCTTTATATTGCAAACATCAGTGTGCACTGATCACCGCATCAAGAAACTGCTTTATGTAGGTGGAAATTTCAAGACTTGTTCACACTGAGCTCTTTTTTTTTTTTTTTTGCATTTTAAAGTTTATGTTACTTGGTTTGTGTTGGTGGGGGGCATGAATGCCACAATGCACATGGAGGAGAGAGGACAATTATCAGGAGTTGATTTTGTCCTTTCATCTTGTGGGTCCCTGGACATTGAACTTGGTTTATCAAGCTTGGTGATAGGTGCCCTTGCCTGCTGAACCATCTTGACAGCCTGAAGCTCTTTTAATGCTCCTTTAGCTGATTTCTCTAGACTGGGGGTTTCTCAAGAATGGTAACATTGCCATCTTAGGACAGGTAATTCTTTGCTATGGATTAAGGATGCCATGAGGATTAAAAGCCAGATGGACAAGATCTCCTGAGCAAATTGGGAGCAACGGAGGAAGGGGGAGGAAGCTAGGAGAATGAGAAGGGAAGAAGAGGAGAGATAAGGAGGACATGAGGGAGCAAAAACGCTGAGTTGGGGGAAGAAGAGAAGAAAACAAGAAATGAGATACCATAATAGAGGGAGACATTTTAGGTTTACAGAGAAATCAGGCACTAGGGAAAGGTCTGGAGATCTACAAAGATGACACCAACTAACAATCTAAGCAACAGAAAAGAGACTACCTTAAATGCCCTCCCCTGAAAATGAGATTGATGACTGTCTTATATGACAACCTATAGCCTTCATCCAGCAGCTGGTGGAAATAGAAGCAGACACCCACAACTAATCACTGAACTGAACAGGAATCCAGTTGCAGAGAAGAATGAGTGATGAGCAAAGGGGTCCAGACCAGGCTGGTGAAACCCACAGAAACAGCTGACCTGAACATTGGGGAGCTCTTGGTCCCCAGACTGGTAGCTGTGATACCAGCATGGGGCTGATCCAGACCCCAGGAACATGGGTTTCAGTGAGGAGACCTTGGAAATCTACAGGACCTTCTGTAGTGGTTCAGTACCTATCCCTAGCATAGGTGTGGACTTTGGGAGCCTAATCCACATAGAGGGATACTCCCTGAACCAAGACACATGGGGGTGGGCCTAGGCACTATCCCAAAGATATGATAGACTCTGATGACCCCCCCATGGAAGGCCTCACCCTCCCTCGGGAGCAGAAAGAATATGTGATAGGTAGGGTTTTAGTTGGGGGGTGGTAGGGGAGGAAGGGAGGGAGAGAGAACTGGGATTGACATGTAAAACAATCTTGTTTCTAATTCAAATAAAAAATTTTAAACATTTTTAAAAAGCCATATGGAAATGTTTTGACCATCTGCCAAACCAAATACAAGAAGGACCTATTCCCTTCAATTGTAACAGCCAAGGACTATTTCAGGACACTGCCAAATGTCCTAGGAGAAGTCCATTTGAGGATCAATAGGCTAGGCCACTAGCATTTAATAGAAATATAAAACAAAACACCAATACTAAGTTACAGAAGTCATGTTAAATTTCTAAGTGTTACCTTAAACAAAAGTAAAAGAAACTAGCATAGTAAAATAGAGTACTATTTTACCATATCCCATTGTTTCCAAATAATATTGCTTCAACATGTCATTAATTAAAAAAAATCAACAACAAGACTATAGCATGCGTTTCAATAGGTCTTAATAATAAAAACTCAGAGTCAGATATAGAATATCCTTTAGAGTTTGATTTGACATTTCTATAATTGTTTACCCTGCAGAATTGTGTGGTATACCTGTAATATGCTTTATATTGTAATAAGCAAAACACTGTTTCATTTTACTAGAGACATATGCTGGAGTATTGTCAGTCTTAATTTGTACAGGCATTCCCATGATGGCCATAATGGCTAATAAATGTGTGATTACAGAATCAGCCTTTTCAGAACTCAAAGCAGTTGCCCATCTAAATCCTCAATAGGTGTCAATGGTGTAGTGTACATATTTTAATTTTCCAAATTCTACAAAATGAAACACACCAATCTGCCAGAT
Source organism: Cricetulus griseus (assembly GCF_003668045.3). Taxonomy (NCBI): domain Eukaryota; kingdom Metazoa; phylum Chordata; class Mammalia; order Rodentia; family Cricetidae; genus Cricetulus; species Cricetulus griseus. The sequence goes on along the minus strand of NC_048596.1, from coordinate 249,812,843 downwards.
TTCATTTCTTTGAGTACCCTTTGGGTTACTTCCTGCTGGTAGCAGAGTTTGGTTGTATAAAGAACAAGTAGGACACTTCCTTATAATTTCCCTAGCTTGTTGCCGAGTGATGGAAAATCTTTTTTCAAACCTTTGCTATTGACATGTGTTTTTTTTATGAGATTCTGAGGCCTCCAACACATTTTATATCAACAGCTTATCAATTTCATCATTACCTTGTGCTAGAGGGCCTGGCAGACCCATATGGGATCAAATGTATCTCAGATCCATTACTCCAAGGGTGCTTGCTGATCTTGCCATTAGTGGCCTAATTACCCCTTTTCATTGTGCACTAGCATTTTCAAAAGCCAGAGTTTCGATTTTTATTTGTGTAGCTTCTGAATCTGGTATCATTCTATTTACTACTAATGCCAATCTTTGTAATAAATCCATGAAGGCTTCCTTTAGGCTCTGTATAACTTTAGTAAATGGCTCAATTTTCTTTCCTACATTTCCAATTCTGTCTCAAGCTTATAAAGCTGCTGAGTGCATGAAGCCAGGGTGTGGTCATCATATAGAGATTGCCTTTGTACATCATCATAATCCCTTCTCCAAGAAGTTGGTCTAGGGAGATTTCTATACCTTTAGCCCTACTTCATTGTTCAATGGTCTTAGCCTCAGCTTTCCATGAAGTCTTCCATTGCAAATGAGGACCAGGCTCCAAGACTGCTGTAACCAAATCTTTCCAGTCTTGAGGGATAATTCTATTACAAGATGACCATGAGTTTAGCATCTGCTTCACAAAAGGTAAATGCATGCCATATGAAACTATTGTTTCCTTGAATCTCCTTAAATCTAACATTTCCACAGGAGTCCATTAAGCTCTTGCACAGCCTTGGGGATGTCTGTCATTTGGCAGTTGGTCTCATGAGGTGACTGAATAAATTAAAGTTGGTTGTTTGAAAACTGTAGGCCAGTCCTCTCTAACCTTATAATGCAATGCTGAAATTGGTTCTTCATTAAATTCCTCTGTCTGGGTCTGAATATCTCTATGATCTGTTTTATAAGTTTTTCTAAAACTTTTATCTTAGCACTCATATTAACCAACTTTTTTAGTGATAAAACAAAAATGATAAAATTGATAATGTTTATAACTGACACTACCTAAGACCCATATAAATAAGTTATCCTCTCATTTAATTGCTCCATTTCAAACCATCCAGCATATTATCATACAGAGACCCTAATCCCTACATTGTAATAGTGTTTCCCATTTTTAATGTGTGAAAAATACTCTCTCTTTTTTTCTTTTTTAACTAATTCCTCCCTTTAAGAATTTCCATTGTCTCACCAAATCTGCAACGAAGATGGTGGAACTTAAGGCTGCATAGCACACCTGCTGGGAGAACACAGGAGGTGAACAGCCTGGCTGAGGACAGCTGCAGCTGCCAATATGTAGCCATGAGCTGAGAGTGGCAGCCCAAGTGGCTGAGGACAGCTGCAGCTGTCAACATGTAGCCATGAGCTGAGATTGGCAGCCCAAGGAGAGGGGGTCTAGGAAAGCCTACAACCCATGGGGCAGAGCGGCAGGCTGATTAAAAATGCACATGGGATTGTGTGAAAGAAGCATGTGTGTGCAAGAGCTCCGTGAATTCAGAGCCAGCCAGTATAGGGTTGGTAACTCTGGCTAGCACATTTGGAGCCCAGGAGCCTCTGAAGGTTGGGGTCTGTGGAGTTTGTTGCAGAGAGGCTGCAACACTCACTTAGAGGCTTAGGGAAAAAAGAGAGAAGAACCTAGCTGGCTGGGTGGTAACTCAGGCAGGAGCCCCATGTGTAGCTCTGGCCTGTGCCACTGACTTCATAGCCAAAAGCAAGCAGCTTTTTTGTGTGTGTGTGAATTCCTGCCTTAAAGTAGAGTGCCAATTGTAGCATGAGTTCTAATAGGCCTTAATAATAAAAGCCCAGAGTCAGATATAGGTGCAAATGCTGAGAGACCATAGAGACAAAGGAGCAAACCACAGCCACACCTTACCGCCTCAACTTCCCAGCTAAAAAGAGATTGAGCTCCTGTTTCTTCCCACCTTATCACTTCTTCTCTTCGCCCAGCCATAACATTTCCAGTCTGTCTGTACAGACCTCCAGACCTCTATGGTTAGCTATTGGCTACCTCCGCCCTCTGATCTTCAGGCAAGCTTTATTTGTTAGAGCACAAACCAAATATCACCACACAAGATATTTGGAGTTTTGTGTGTTTTATATAGGCAGCACATCATTTTTTAAAAATGTGTGTATCTGTGTGCACTTGAATGAGTTTATGTGCACCACATGTGTGCAAGAACCCACAGAAGCCAGAAGAAAGGATCTTCTGGAGTTATAGACTATTGTGAGGTGCATATGGATGCTGAGAGCTGAACCTGGTTCCCCTGCAAGAGAAGTAAACAATCTGTCCTATTGCTGTGATAAACATGATAACCAAAAGTAACTTGGGAAGAAAGGGTTTGTTTTGGCTGGCTTTTTACAAGACATCCTGAAGAGAAGGCAGAGAAGGAACTAGAGGCAGGAACCTGGTCATGAATAGCACCACCCACAATTTGCTGGGCTATCCCACCACAATCCTTAATCAAGAAAATATTCCACGTACTTGCTTCCAGGCCAGTCTGATGGGAGCACTTCCTCAGTTGAAATTCTCTCTTCCCAGAAATGTCTAGGTTTGTGTCACATTGTTAAAAACTAAGCAGCATATGCTCTAAACCTCTGAGCCATCTCTCTAATCTTTACAGCAGGTCTGAACACAGATGAGCCTTCTGTCAAGAGCTTGGTAGCCATGAGGAGCTATCTCTCTGATTCGACAGTACAGGCCTAGATGGCACATATTATCTAAATTCATGTATATCAAAGACATCATCCTAATAGGTGTGTTAGGTAGTGGGACATTGAGAGGTGATTTTAATGAGGTTATGAGGACAGAGCCTCCATGCAGGCTTAGCATTCTTACAAAAAGAAAATGAAACTAGACTTTCTTCTTTCAGCCTTGTGAGGATGCATTGAGAAGGAAGCCATATGCAAACCCAGAGGGTGGCATCCATTAGACACTGCCTCTTAAGGATTTACATCTTGAACTTGCCACCTTCCAAAGCTCTAATAAAATCAGTCTAAGGTATTCTCTTATATAAGCCCAAACCAACTAAGCCAATGGTATGAGTTCTATTTAATATCCTAGGCTAAGATTTGCCTTATTTGAGAGTCTGGATGTTATGTGTGTAGTCAGTATTCTGTGACTATAACAAGGAACTGAGATAATCAACTTAGAACAAGAAAAGGTTTGTTTTGGTTCACAGTTTTAGAGGTTTGGGTCTGCAATCAATTAATGTCCTTGCTTCGGGCCTTGTGGCACAGCAAAATTGGTAACGTCATAGCTGGGATATGAAATACAATAGACAAGGCAGGAAAGGAAGGCAAGGAGGATGGGGGGACATGAGGAGAAGGAAGGAGGAGAAGAAAAAACAGCAACCAGAGTCTCACCATCACCTTTGAGGATACATCCTCAATAGGATCCACCTTTAAAGTTCCACCTTCTCCCAATAACATTAACCTCAAGAGCATTTAATTCAAGGTGTTGAGGAATATTCTAGATCCAAACCACAGCACTATGGTTCGTTGTCTCCCTAGCTAAAAGTCTAGAATGGAAGCTCGAGAAAGGCAGGGACCATACCTTCCAATTTCCTGTTTTTAACTCATTTCCTAGTATAGTGCCAGATGTAAAACTATCTTCCACTGGCGAATAGATGTGAGTGTGTGCCTGAATGATGTGTTCTGTCAGCTCTGACTTCTCATATGCTGTGGTAATGCAGGAGGCAGATTTAGAGTAGACCCCATTATGCCTGCCACATGTGTGCATACCTCAAGAGCTGCCAGAAAAGAACTAAAGTGATGGTTTACCATCTACCACATTCCTCTGTGACACACTTATATTTGGGTTATGTTTATTAAAAATACAAAATGGTAAATCATCAGTTACTAATTTACCACAATGTTGGATAAGCTACAATTCCCTACCAAGCATTCAGGAAAACAATCATTGATTCTGTTTTTAGATAAATCCTATTATTATACCAGGATGAACTATGAAAGGATGATAAGAGCCATGCCATCTTCCTTAGAAAGAGTCCCTTTCCTCACACAGGAGAATTAGAACAGGTCACGGGAAATTATAAACTGTGTGTCTAGGTCCTCTACTTTGTGTGCGTGCATTTTCCACTGTGTTCCATTTTTTGATGAATCTTCTTGCCAAGAGAGATGCTTCTGTCTTGCTGACAAGATGACAAGTAAGACCCCCCTCAGCCCAAATAATATCTTTAATGCTTTTCCTCAAAATCATAATGTTCTAGAATCTTCTAATGCCATCTGCTTCCCAATTGCATAACCATTGAGCTTCTTTGGGGTGGGCAATCTTTCTAAGATTAAGCAGACAGAAGATATAGAAAACAAGAAACAGAGAAACAAAAGCTAGATGAAGGACTCCGAAGTTGAACTCACACAGGAACTCAAAGCAATATGGAAGCAGGTCAGAAGGTTGGTTTCTAAGTATCTATGTGGAGTCTGTATCAGTCTATTTATATGTACATATATTTTTGGAAAAAAATAAGTCTAAAAGGCCCCTACTCCATGTATTATATTTTATCTGTTCTACTACTGGGCATAATTACCATGTATTCTTAAAGCCTCATGAGTAAGTTTGATGATCTACTATCAAACTTTGAGGGAAGTAGTATCATAATTTCCCATGTGAGAAGGTACATGATGGAGAGATGTAGAAGGTTTTCCATGTTTCCCCTGTGAGCCTTTCTCCAGATTCAGAAAGATGTCCAATAATGGTGACATCTCTGTCATAAACAAGATTCAGAGAAAAGAACTTTGAACTGAAAGTCAAGGCAGTTAGATTTGATTCTGTCTGTTATTGGAGATCTGTCTTTAGCCATGTCATTTATTCTTGCAATCAGTTTTGTACCTGTAAAATGGATTTTATAAGCAATAACTCTTACTTTGTGTCTTTTGGAAATGTGATTTCAAATGTATTTAGGCTGCAGAGAACACATTCATTAAAGCTGTTATGATTATTCACTGGTACATAAAACAGAAGATCAAACACCTCAATTTTTCTATCCAAACATATTTTGGACAGGCTTACTCATTGATGAATCCCTTCCTAATATCTCCATGAGGAGTAGTCATTCTCAATTTGATGGAAATACCGTAGCAAAATGATCACAGATAAAGTAGAGACACAAATATTCACTGTCCTTTTGTCCTTGAGAAAACTCTCCAATTAACATAAAATTAGTCCCATAAATTTACTTATTATCTCATAGTATATTTTAATGTCTTTTTTATTGGAATGCCAATATTTTATATCTAATGCATAGAAATATAAAACACTTAAAGCACTCTTTTGTTAATATTTCTAAATGATAGGGCCAATTACAATGAGATTGTAGTTAATAACTAAGGATTAAAACATGGCTAGTTAGAATTAATCTGCATATGTAAACTTAATTAATGGTTTTATTCAAATTGGGTAATTTGCATAAAATTTGAGAGGAATTTACTTTATGATGTGCATTCATTTTGCTAAAGCTCTCATACTTTATAGCTATTATAAAGGCTTAAAACAGTTATTATTTGGAGATAATCAGCCTGAATGTGGTGATAAATTTATTTTCCTGGCTAGCCATTATTATATAATCCATCAAGCATATTTACTTTGACTCTAGAGATACAGAAAAAAAGCATACTTAACTATCTATAGAAAAAAATCTAATTCTAGAGTGATGGAAGGTCATAAATTAACTCTGAGATCCAAAGGCTACCTATGACTGCTTCGTGTGTGTGTGTGTGTGTGTGTGTGTGTGTGTGTGTGTGTGTGTGTGTGTGTGTAGGTGTCCTTGCAGGTATCCATGGAGGTCAGAAATTGATGTTGGGTATCTTCCTGTATCATTCTCTACTTTATTTTTTCTATATTGGATCTCAATCTGTAGTATTCAGCTGTCCTGGAATTAGCTGTGTAGACCATGCTAGCCTCAAACTCACAGAGATCTATCTGCCTCTGCCTCCTGAGTGCAGGTCACTGATGCCTCAGCTCATGCCTTTAATCCTGGTTTCTACCTTTCTTCTGAGGCAGAGTCTCTTGCTGAACCTGGAACAAAACAACTCAGCTAAATTGACCAATCCTACCACCTCTGACTCCACGGTGCTGGGATTACAGATCTGTGTTGCCATTCTCAGCTCTTCCATTGGGTGCTTAAGGCTGAACTTAGGGCCTCGTGTTTTTATGGCAAACCCTTTACCAATAGCACTATCTCCCCACCTTCGATGATTGGATTTTATCCATCCTGAAGAATGACAGGCACATGGAAACTATCTCAGAGAGGAGCTGCCACCAGATGTCTCTCACAAAGTACCACACTTCAAAGCTGTGGATGAAAGCTTTTTATCCCATTCCTCCCCCTTTCTCTAGTTTCTGTGAAGTCAGAACTCAGGGAAACAGTGGGGCTTCCTGGACTGGATGCATCACCACTTGGGATGCAGACCAAGATGCCTGGCGCTGCCCCCACCACTGTCATCTGTCACATTCTAAGGAACTCATTTGCTGTAATGACTCCAGCTAACGCAAGATACCTTACCCACCCGAAGGAGGAAAATATTAATGAGTGAATCCTGCCCAGAAACCTCTTGAGCCACTGCTGTTTGCTACCATGTCTTGTGTGAAAGTCTGACTCGGCTTCAAGGCCAACTAGAGGTTGGTCTGACGCTATCTCTCTGGTTAAATGGGTCACCGATGCCTGAACAGACTCTTCTCATGTCTTCACCGAAATTTCTTTTCCATGTATTCCAAGGAAGAGCCCATCCCATGTCTTCCCTACTTCCTCCAGTTTACACTAAGTAGGGGAAATGTTGGCCACTCCCACTTGGAGGCTGGCACAGGTGACGCAGGACAAGCCCACTTTGGCGTGGTCAGAGTGACATAGTAAGACTTTAGATATGAGGGTCGCACACAGGAGGCTCTCTTTGTTCCCTGGCCTGCTTGGCTGTGCAAGACTGACTCTGTTGAATGAGTACTTTCCTATTAAACATCTGCTCATTAAACTTGCTCTGACTTCTTTGTGATCCACATTTAATTGTGTTTCATGATAATACTACAATAATGTTTCCTGAGCTTGCACTTTCATTTATATTAAGTAATTTAGAGCCTACTTGTGTAGCAAGCTATACAGTCCTCTGATTGTCCTATGTGGTATCAACTGAATGAAAAGTCCTTAAAGAAGTTTTTTAGTACTAAATTTTGAATTGATAATAGCTATTATTATAGAGTAATTATATATCAGTTTATGGAGTATGCATTTTATTTCAATATGTATGTACAACGTGTAATTATCAGAACTGGCATATCCATCATTTCAAACACTTATAATCATTTTGTGCTAAAAACACTCAAACCTTCTCTACTAGTTCTTTTGAAATACACATGTAATTTACTGTTGTAAACTACTCTACTGTGTTGTCAAACATTTAGAAGCTATTCTGACCAAAGGGTACACTGTTGCCATTAATCACCCTTGTTCCAATCTTTCTGTATTGGTCAGCTTTCTTTAATAGTGGCAAAATAGAGGATAAATAATGGAGATTCATTTTGGCTCATGGATTCAGAGGTTCCAGACTATGGTCTTCTGGCTCCACCGTTTAGACAATGGCAGGAAAGCACACAGCAGAGAGCCTGTTGTGGGGACAATGTGTTTAGCTTACTGTGGTGGCCAGGTTGGGGTAGAGGTCAGGGTGCTAAGACTAAGCAAACTCTTCAAAGGCACCCCTTCCCTGTTTCATCCAGTTAAGCCCTTCTCTGTGAAGATTCCATCTTGTCGAAGTAGCCCATTAAACTATGATTTCTTATCAGTTAACCCATTGGTGAGGTTAGAACCCTCAATATTTAATCACTTTCTAAGACTCTCAACTCTGAACACTGCTGCATTGAGACCAAGCCTTCAATGCATGAGCCTTGGAGGTATAATTCATATCCAAATCATAGTGCAATCCTCCACATTTTTCCCAGTTTCTGGTAGCCACTATTCTAATCCCCACCTCCATGAGCTCAAGCTTTGTAACATCCAGATAAGAGTAAGACCACATAGCACTTGTTTTTCTGTGCCTCCAGTTCTGAAAGATAACATTTGTGACTAGTGTTCATTTACTAAACTGTTTTTTTTTTTTCTCCAGTGCTAAACTCAAGATAGGTGTTTGGGAATTCTTGAACTCTTAGACTGGGATTTTTTTTTCTTTTTTTTGAGTTCAGGTACTAGACACATTAACACTGCTGTCATTTGGAGGAGACTCAGGGAGAGCTACTAGGTCAACAGCTCTGTGGGGCTCTGAGAATATATAAAGGTCTCCAAAACCTGGCTCATTTTCTTGGGAAAGACAACCCAATAAACAATGCAGGTGATAGGATTATGTTCAAAAAGGATATCAAATTGTTAAGAACACCCAACTGCCTTTGATGATCTGGACTTTGAAGTGGAGAGTAAGCTCAAAACAGAGCATTACTTCTATTGGCTCCATCAGTAAGACCATTTCAGTCTTTCAGAGAAACGGCTACGAGGGATTTGAAATTATACAGGAAGTCTGTTAAGTTAGGTGCAAGCTGTTTCTTAACAGTTCATTCCAAAGGAGGTTCTGTGCAATTCTGGAGCTCCTTTCTAACTCAGTGTTCTACATGGTGGTTATGGTCATTGTCTTGTAGCCCATAAAATGCTATTATATCCACATCATACTTAAACACTACATAATGTTAATACTATAGCATCTAGCCCCATGTAAACCAAGTTGTCCAGAAAACAACAGGGTTGCAACTTTACATATGGTGAACATTGAACCCTCCCCTTCCCTCACTCTGTCATTACAGACATGGAGGAGCAAGTCCTTTTGTTTCCTCTATGTGATTGATGCCGGAATAAAAGTAACCTGACCTCTTTTCATGGCAGCCCAAGACCCAAGCCAGGGATCAAAGTTTCAAAGATGAGCTGTGTATAGTTGGGAAAAGATTGAGAGAGGAGTCATGCACCACTAATCCATTATCTTGTTTCCTTCCCCACCCCCTTTTTTTTTTTTTTTTTTGTGTGTGTGTGTGTGTGTGTGTGGTGTATACACTCACTTGTGTATGTGGAGGCCAGAAGTCTATGCTGGGTGTGTTCTTTTGATTCAGCCTCTTTCTGAACCTGGAGCTCATCAATTCAGATTGCCAATAAATTCCACAGATTAAATTCTTCTAGGCTACTTACTATATAGTCAGTTTGTGTGTATGCGTGTGTGTCTAGACCAAAGGCCAATACTAAGCATCATTCCTCATGAGCTGTCAACTTTGTTTCTTTGAAGCAGGGCCTCTTATTGAAGTTGGAACTCACAGATTCAGGGAAGCTGCCTGACCAGTGAGCCTCAGGGATTCAACTCCCTGGTTTTGGCCTTAGAGGCATGGGGCACCATATCTGGATTTTTTACATGGGTTCCGGGGACTGAACTCAAGTCCTCATACCTTCAAGACAAGCGCTCTACCAGCTGTTAATGTTCACAACAACTCAGTGCACTAATAACGGCCAATTTACAGAGAAGCAACTGAGGCTGAGCACTCGAGGAAAGCATATTCAGTATGTTAGTTGCAAAACAGACTCAACCCTGAGCAGGATGCAGCCAGAGCCCAGCCCTCTGTTTTCTCCCAGTGCTTCTTATAGGGCCACAAGAACATAGCAGTTAAAAGAATGAGTCATTGGCTTCTATTTTTCATTTCTTTGATCAAATACCTGAATCAAAAATAAGGGGAGTAGAGGTTTATTTTGTTCATGGTTTGAGAGGTCACCGTCCATCAAGATGAGGAAAGGGTGTCAGAGGGCTTGGCCCATGGTAGTCACAGATGGGTGAGGAGGGGGTTGTTACATGGTACATGGTGCTGATCAGGAAGCAAAAGAGCAAAACTGGAATTGGGAGAGCCTATGACTCAAGGCCTGCTACAACTGCCCTAACAGCCACCAGCTGGGCCCCATGTCCAAAAGATTCTCCAAGTTCCCAAAATAGCACTCCCAGCTGGGTGCCAAGGATCCTATTATGTGAGCCTGTGGGGACACTTCACAGTGAAACCACATTTCTTCTACCCCACTAGCATAGGCTCGAACTTTCAGAGCTTGATTGCTTGGCTGGTAGGAAAGACTCTGTCTCAAGGGAATATGGCTGCTAATGATAGAGCAGGACACACTGCATCCTCCTATGACCTGAACAAGTACATGAAATCACACACACACACACACACACACACACACACACACACACACACACACACACACACAAATCATAATTCACTGAAGCAGAATATTACAAAATTAATCCTCATGGGGGCCAGTTCAAGGAATACATCCTCCCCCCAATTCCTTGATTCGTGTATTGTACAGCTGCTTTCCTTTTGGCCACAAGGTAATTAAGAGGTGATAATAATATGAATCCTCCCTCATCAAAGTCATTAACACATTATTATTGTCATGAGGCAGCTTGCTACTGCTTGGTCATGGTCAAGCCACTTGAGGCAGCGAGTCCTTATATTTCTGGGGGGATTTCTGCTGTGGAAAATAATAGAAATAGTAGATTGGGGATGAATTAGCAGGTCACATTCTCTGTGACTCCCCAGTGATTTATTTCCCGAAGCACTGCAGATTTCTGGGAACCTCTAAGGGGCCACACTGACTCCATGCTTGACCCAGGAGGTGAAGCTTTCACAACCATACTCCGTGAATCAAGAATGGAACAAGCCCCACCTGTCCTTCCAACTGCCCGGGAAGGCTTGGCTCTATCCCTCCCCGTATCAGTCCTCTGTTTAAATTGAGGGAGAAGGAGTCATGCACCACTAATCCACATACACAAGAAGCATGACTGCTTCTCTGTTTAAATTGAGACCCAGATAAAGACACATTGGATCCTCCGAACACCAGTTTGTTTTCTTGTTCTGGGTAGCGAGTGCTACCAGGTGCAAATACATTCAGACAGCAGGAAAGGTTTTGTAATTCATCTCTCAGGTGTCTTGGGAAAAGCTATGTGTATCTGTTTATGTAACTTAGATATGTGTACAAATTGCTACAGCAAATACATTTGGCTTGGTTTGGAGCTCTCCCAGGCTCTGTCCTATTTTTAAAATTGTATGGTTTGCTCATATGTGTGTTTAAGTTGTATGACCCTTGAGGGCAGAAATGTATCTAATTTGTTGATCATGAGCCTTCATAGTAATCCGAGCATGGCAATTTAATGTTTTAATAAATTTACACAAATTAATGTGTACATTTTAAGAACCAAGCATTGTTAGAAAGGCTTTAAGAAATGAAAGGAGGACCGGGGAGAAGTTTCAACAGGTGAAAACACTTGCCACAGGAACCTTATATCCTAAGTTCTGTCCCTGGAGCTCGATGTGGAGGTGAGTACCAATAATTCCAGCACCCCTCTCCACACCTGAGAGATGGGAGATGGACACAGGAGCCCTGCTCTGAAGCTCTCAGGTCAGCAGCCTGAAGTACCCAGCACAGCAACAGAAACAAGAGAGACCCTGCCTTGACAAGGCAGATGGGGAGACCTTTATATGCCTGACATATCATGCATTTGCACTTGTGTGCACACAAAAACCAAACAAATATTTAAGAAACAAGAGGAAATAAATTCTGAAATTCTCTTCATCTACCTTCATCACTATTCCTGCTTCTCAGAATTTTGCAATTTTAAATGAATTTTGGATATTTCTTCTGATGCTTATTTCTGAATAATACATGTGTGCTATGTGTCCCATAATTTCTTTATTTAGTGCCTGCTCTAGTTGGTGACAATTTAAATAACCTATCCTATAATACTCTTCTCTTGTGTTCTCCTTTTGGATTAAATCAATAATCATGGCTTATATTATTATAACTATGTAAATAATATTCTCTGCTGAGCTAGCACTACACTATAATTACTTGTCCTTTCTTGTTCAACTTTTTGTTTTTCTTGGGGTTAGTAATTGCCATGGTTTTTCACCAGGTCGACTTTGTGTGTTACTATCCCCAAGTGCCAAAATGTTCAGTATTTCCCCCAAAAAAAACTTTCCACGTAGTAACATATAACAGATAATTAATTCCTCCATGTCTCCTTGCTGAATCCCCACACCTTTTTTTCTTCCATCCTAAATTGTTTGGGGGGAGCAAAACTACACTACTGTTGCCCCTGGCCTTGTGTCTTGTAGATCTCTTCATTTCCTTTAAGTGTTGGAGCTTCTCTTGCTTGGTCCTTTTGTTTTCCTCTTTTTGATTTGTGCTCTCATTTTGGTTGCACACACTTCCTGAGAAAGAGTGCATGCCAGGTGAGCCAACTGGGAACTTTCCTGTCTGAAAATATCTTTATTCTACCTTAGTATTATTTTGCAGTTTGGTTACAATTGAATATTAAAAATAAGTCTTATTCTGAATTTAAGGGCATTCAACCATCATCTCCTAGTTTCCCTTGCTCCTATTGACAGGTCCATTGTCATTCTTCTTCATGGATATGTGAACTGTTTTTTCTGGTATTCTGAAATTTCAAAATGATAGTCTTGACTTGGGTTGTGTATTGTTGTGTTCGGCATTCAATGGTTGTGTTATTCTAAAGTATTAGGAAGTTTATTTTGCTATTTCTTCTGTAATGTGTTTTCTCTCATCTTCCCTGTGATTTCATTTTCCATTTGTTTTGTTTTTGTTTGGTTTGGTTTTGGAAACAGGGTCTTACTATAAAACTCAATCTGGCACCAAAGAAACAAGACCCTGCCTCAGCCTAAGTGGTGGGCTTATGATTGTGTACCATGGTGACCTGCTCCATTCTGTCTTTGTGTGTGTGTGTGTGTGTGTGTGTGTGTGTGTTTTCATATGTGTTAGTTTGCATGTACATGGGTGTACATGCATCAGAAGACAACCTTGGGTGCTGTTCCTCAGGTACCATCCACATTTTTAAGACATTCTCTGACTGGCCTGGAGCTCACTTAGTAGACTGGTTTTGCAGAGCAGCCAGCCCTAGGTATCTTCCACTCTCTTCCTCACCAGTGCTGATATTAAAGGTGCACACACTGTTATGCCCAGTTTTTTAATTTTTAAAATATGGGTTCTAGGAATCAACCTCAGATCTTCCTGAAATAAATAAGTAGGTAAGTAGGTAAATAAACAAAAATAATTTAAAAGCACTTTACTGGCTGGGTTACCTCCCAGACACTCTTGGGATGATCTCTTTTATCAAATTTTTATTACCCATTGACCCTTCTGGATTAATCTCACATTTTTTGTCTTTTCTTTCCTGAAACCTATTCTGTCTTTGTGTTCTACCATCTGGAAGAGTTCATATCCTCTTTCTTTCTTGAATTTTACATTGATTTTTGTCTCTTTATTTGCTTGTTTTTAAAAGGCAAGATTGGGCTATGTAGCCCTGGCTGGCCTGATATTATGTAACTGAGACTGTACTCAAATTTTCAGCAATCCTAAATTCTACCTCAACCTCCCCAGTACTGGGATTATAGGCATGAGCCACTCTGCTTAATTGTGTTGATTTGATATCGCCAGGGTGCTTAGTTTTAATTTCTAGGAAATCCTTCATGTTTCATGAGTATCCCATTTTATTGTACCTCTTCTTGTTTTATAGATGTAATGTTTTTAAATCTCTGTAGCAATTAACTACACTCCATTGGCAGTAATCCCTACATTGTTTTTCTTCTACTTGTTTCCTTGGTCACTGTTTCCTTATTTTTTCTCTCATCTTTCATCTTGGATGCTGTACCCAGATCTAGTGACCATGAATCTGAGGAAATGACATGTTGTCAGGATGGTTCATAAGGATCATTGACTATGAGCCTCATGAAAGGATGGTGGTACACTGAGCTATCAGGTCTCACTTGGCATCCTGGACTTCATGCCTTTTCCTTAAAACCCCTCTATTTCTCTTCAGAAGACTCATTTAAAAATCTTCTTTGATTGACAAATCTAGATGGGGTTTTGAGGATGGCAGAGATGGAGAAAGTGGACTGCAGGGCTCTGATGGTGCAGATAATGGGTCCAGTTTCCCTTTTGTCTATGCTTTGGGTGCAGATCTGGTCCTGGGTTAAATCTGTTTGCATCACTATTTAGAGAAAATAAACCATCTATGTCTGGGCATGTAAAATAATGATGATAAGTGAACCTAAAGGGTGACCCTTACTATACCCTACACTTCATATTGGTACCTCCTTCAGATGACCATGTGTCAAGTCCTGCACAGCTCAGCCCTGGAAATGGAATGAAGAGGACAGATATATGGACTTATATACAGAAAAGCTGGAATCAGGTAGGTAGAGTGTCCTCTAATGGGGCAATACTAACTGGATGCTCAGAGCTTTTTTTTTAATTTTAGCTTTTTTTTTATTAGAAAGAAAATTATTTTACATGTCAATTCCAGGTCCCTCTCCCTCCCCTCCTTCCCTGCCCCCCCCAACTAATGCCCTACCCATCTCATACCCTTTCTGTTCCCCAGGTAAGGTGAGGCCTTCCAGAGGGGGTCTTTAAAGTCTGTCATATTCTTTGGGATAGGGCCTAAGCCAACCCCCTTGTGTCTAGGCTCAGGGAGTCTCCCTCCATGTGGGATAGGCTCCTAAAGTCCATTCCTATGGTAGCGATAAGTACTGATCCACTACAAGAGGCCCCATAGATTTCCAAGGAATCCTCACTGACATCCACATTCAGAGGGTCTGGATCAGTCCCATGCTGTTTTCCCAGCTATAAGTCTGGGGACCAAGAGTTTTCCCTTGTTCAGGTCAGCTGTTGCTGTGGGTTTCACCAACCTGGTATGGACCCCTTTGCTCATCAGTCCTCCTCTGCATCTGGATTTCAGTTCAGTTCAAGGTTTAGCTGTGGGTGTCTGCTTCTACTTCCACGAACTGTTGGATGCAGGCTATACGATGGCATATGAAATAGCCATCAATCCCATTATCAGGAGAGGGCTTTAAGGTAGCCTCTCCTCTATTGCTTAGATTGTTAGTTGGTGTCAGAGCTTTTATTATAGTCCAAGAAGAAAAATTAGTTAGTGTCCAGTAAGAGGTTTCTGTGGGGGAGCAGTCTTAGGTTGTATTCATCTGGAAGGAGGAAGCTCCAGTTGCTAGTTGTTGCACACATTGTTCAATCATTCATAAACACTTGTACTTGTACACCCTGTCAATATTTGCACCCCAATCAGAGGAAGACTTTGCCACTCACATGGGTCTGAGATTTTAAGGTCCTTGACATGACCCTGCTCATGTCAGCAATACATATTCACTAGAGACTTCCTCCACTCCCCACACCCATGGCTGAACTCCCTTTGTCTTTTCTGAGTCCTGTTTATGACTGGGTAGCCTATGTATGGCTCACAGCAACATATCGTATTGTTTTTAAGCTGTTCCCACTCCTTCAATCACTTTCCATCCAGTAGACATTTGTTGATATTGTTGACCATTAATATTCTTCCCCTGTGCTGCTTTGTTTAGTCATATGGCCTTTTATATTCCTTTACTGACATTTTAGAGTATCTCCAGAATGGAGTGGAGATAAATATGGGCTATGTGAGTTTTCTTGGCCCAACTAGGTCCCGCTGCCCTTCTCTGCCCCCCAAAAAGCATACAGATGCTATATGAATTATGAAACTGTTGGCCGGTGAATATGGTTTCTTATTTGGCTAGCTCTGGCTTAATTATTAACCCATTTTCTACAAGTCCAAGTATTTCCACGTGGTCCTATCTTACTCCTCTGGTGGCCTACATCTCAACTGTTCAGTGTCCCTGCAGAGAAGAGAGCAATTTCCTGCTTGTCCCTGCTTATATTCTGTTACTGCCCAGCTATGTCACTTCCTGCCTGTCTGTACAAACCTCCAGACTTCTATGGTTAGCTAGTGGCAAGCTCCATTCTCTGACCCCCAAACAGGTTTTATTTGTGCAAGAAAGATATCACCACAAATATGTATGTAGTGAAAGTGTGTGTGTGTGTGTGTGTGTGTGTGTGTGTGTGTGTGTGTGTGTATTCAGTGTCTTACATTTAGGTTTCTATTAATTCTATAATTTTGTTGATGACTTTACTAAGTTATGGACTGTTTTTAATAGATGTTATACCTTGACAAATTGATAAATGAAATAGATGTGGAAAGTTACATGCCATGTCTTCATATCATTTATTTCAGTGTTGGTACTTGGAAAGTCTGGGTTTTCCTTTACAAATCAAGGCATTAGCATGTAAAAATAGGAGGTGTGGCCTTGTTGGAGAAGGTGTGTCACTGGGGGCAGGTTTTAAGGAGTCAAAAGACTCTAAGCATTTCAAATTAGACATATGCTTCCTGTTTGTGGACTGAGATGTGAACTGTCAGCTGCTGCTCCAGCAGTATGCTTGCCTGCCTGCTACCCCACTTCCCGCTGTGCGGATCATGTACTCACATCCTTTGAACAATGAGCTCCAAATAAACCCTTCCTTCTATAAGTTGTCTTTGTTTGGTGTCTTCTTACAGCAATAGAAAAGCAACTTACATTTCTACTCTTTGTGCTGAAGACTAGAAGAGAGTGTGGAGAGCTTTGGCAGTCTAGCAAAGAAGCCTGCTAAAGAAACAGATAACAATTATGCAACATAATTTATCTTAGTGTAGAAATGTGTGCCTAAAGCAACAGGGGTGTCAATGCAAATACATTTCATTTCCTCTGGGTGGTCTTCATGTGAGAAGAAATAGAAATCAAGGCTCTGACTACTGGAAAGTTTGGAAAGGGATCGACAGAGCTGTGACATCTTAGCAGTCCTTCTGTTTTCCAAAGGACTTTGTCAAAGATGTGGGCAGCATTAACTACACATCTTCCTCCTAAGAGACTCCCCAGTTTCTGTCCTTCAGACTCAATCCACATTGCTGTGCATTCCCTCTAGAGAAGACCTAACTTTGACCATTGCCAGCACCATTCCATAAGTGTTTCTCCCAAACTGAATAAAAAGAAGAAACCTAGCTGAGCATAGGCGGAGTGTTCATCTCACTCTGCTTCCTGACTGCAGGTGACCAAAGAACTGTCTCCACAAAGTTATCTTCTAATCTCCACATGTATCCTGTGCCCTGCCCCACACACACATCACTTACATCCTAAATCTGCAATGTCAAGGATCCAAAACATTTTGAGCATTGACATGATACCACAAGTAGAAAAGACCACATATGAAGCTGTGTTCCTTGTAGTCACTACCGTCTTTCCCACCTCTTATATTTGTAAATATAGGACCAAAGGTTGGTTAAACCATCTTTCAAAATTATTTAAAATGTTAGATTGTAAGTTCATATTAAATGTTACATAAAATTACTCTCAGGCCACAAGAACTATGTGCATTCTTGGAACTCTGTCCTCTGGGCATTGCTGTCTTGGCATCAGAGAAGTTGTGGTTACCCATGTGAGAGCCACACAAGTTTGAGCCCAGTAGCATTCCCTCTTGGAAGAGCAAGGAGGGAAAAGTGGCACACATAAAGGTCTGTGAGAGCTTACAACTTATTTGTAAAATGGAGGCAGAGAAAGAACAGAGACTGGGCCTGGTGTGAGCTCTTGAAACCTGAAAGCCCAATCCTACTGGTACACCTATCCAACAAGGCAGCTCCTCCTAATTCTTCTTCCACAGTCCACCAACTGGACACCAAACACTCCGATACATAAGTCTATGGGGCCCATCGTCGTTCAAACCACCATCCTATAGATGCGTTTTTATATGTTCATGTCTATAGTCTCCTTATCATTTGACCTATGTAGATGCTACTGTATGTCTGATGACCTATATAAATTCACTGATCATGCCCCTACATAAAAATAAGTTTGGATAGGAGAGAATTTTGAGGTAAAGATTTTTCTACTCTATAAGAAGTAACCAGTGCTATGTGTATTTGTGTGTGTATTTATGTATCTGTGTATTCATGTGTGTGCATATATGAGTATAAATATATGTGCACATGTGTTTGTGTCTGTATGTTCTCCAGAGGCAATTACTGGGCTTCAGATAAAGGGAGTTCAAGTGACATTTGAAGTACACAAGTATATGAGATTTTAATGCTGATTTTATAAGGACAACATTGCAACTATCTTAGCCCTCCTGGGGTGTCGAATTAGTTAAAGGTTGAATTTTTTTCCAGCCATCTAGTGTTGAGATTAGAAAAACTTTATGCATATATGGAATGTGAATTAAATTACCTTTGAGCAGTTTCAAGGTCTTCACCTTTTCAGTATTTGCTGGGGATTTCCGTGTGACTGCTGAAACTCCAGCATAGACAAGGAATTTGTCTTCTAAGAGCAGGAGACATGCTTTCCTGTTATCGTGAGCTCATGGTGGGTAAGGCCATGGAATGCATCATCTCCAGCAGGTGCTGTCAGTGCCCTGGCTGATAAGAACGGGGTAGCCTTGCAGGGTGAGGCAGGGTTCCCTGCATAGATACTGCAGAATCTTCCCACTCCTCCCTCCCTCCCACTGCCTGCAATCCTTCACCCTGATGCTTTGCTTTTCCAGTAGTTTATAGACCCAGATATCCTGCTGTGCAAAACCGTCAGCCTTATGGAATCACAGGTTGCCACTCCAAGGCAGAATTGGCTTTCTGTTTAGAATGGACCTTAAATTTCCCATCATGGTACCATTTGTCCAGAAGACACTTGAAAGGGGAACTGTGAAATGAACAGTGCATTTCATATCATGGCAAGGGTGTTTTCAAACAGTGGCTGACAGTGTGTGGGAATGCTGTTAGTCAGTGAGAGTTTCTGGCTGACAGTTCCCAGGATGTCCCTTTAGGAATAGCAGGTTGTGTATCTGCATTTGGCAGGTGAGATTCTTTGGGTTTTGTTTCTGTTTTTTGTTTTCTGAGCCTCGCTATCATAAATTTCTCTGCATTTTCAAACGATGTACATAATAAGTGGCATTTCCACTGTATTCCATACTACTGCAAGGCTCTTCTTGTTTTGCATTCAGTAATCTGTTGCTTACTTTGGAAAGCCTACTAGAGACTGCCTGGGACAGGAGAGGGGAGCCGCCTTTCAGGAAGCTGGGTGGTGCAAGTAACTGTAATTCTTCCACAAATCTTGCCTCAGGGAGTTCATGTATACTATGCAAGTTCCTGGGTTATCTCAGCTCTATTTATGCTAGTGGGTTTGGGTTGGAGATTTAGGCCTATGTACCAACACTGGCATGCTATCAGTTTCCTCCTCTCATTGGCTTTTACACTTATAAGACTATGATATTTCTATGTAAGTGTGTATGTAGTGTGTGTGTGTGTGTGTGTGTGTGTGTGTGTGTGTGTGTGTTGGTGTGTGTATGTGGAGGCCAGAGGTTGAAACTGGCTACCTACCTTTATCAGTTACCTTATTTTTTGAGACCAAGTCTGAAGCTTCTTGATTTGGTCAAGCTAGGTGGCCAGCAGGCTCCAGATACCCTGATATCTCTGCCCAACTAGGTTCGGGGTTATAAATGATCTTCCTGAGATCACTAGGCTTTCTAAGATCTCATTTTTAGTTAGGATCTAGGAACAACCATTTTTTCCTTGTGATCCTGAAATAGAAGTAAAGAAAAGGGCACCGTTTTCTGGCAGGGCTTCTGAAAGCAGTTCTAGCTACAGTAATGAGGCCAGATGGCTAAATAGAAAGGCTGATGGACTTACAGATCTTTTGAGTTCAGTTAGCGCAGAGCTACCGCTCCCTGCCTCTTTGAGACTCCTGCTGTCTGTAACTAGACATAATTAAAAGATTAAAGAAACATTTGGCAATGCAAAGTTGGTCACTTTTTAATCAGGGAGATTGATTTTTCCAATCTCAATGTGAAGGTGGAATTTTGAATAATTTATAGGCTAGAAATCAGCGGCTTGTCACAACTTGGTTCGAGGAATAAAGGCTAACCAAAAGAAGGTCTGCTCTCCGCTTCTCTAAGTGCCTTGCGGAGATGATCATATAAAGTGGAGAACAGTGATTGAGTTGTTAGGCATCAGACATTCCCCAGCCTCTGCCAAGAGGATGACGATGAGTTCCATTCCCTCCCCCGCTCTGCTCCTCTACTCTGGCCTGGAGGTCTGGATAGATTCTCTTCACTACTCTGCAGCATGACTCTTTAATCTTGTGGATAGTGGCAGAGTTCCCATCCAGAGTCCCCTGCTCTGCAGCCAGTCAAGCTTCCATTAGCCAAGAAGATACATCCCAGGGCAGACACTGTCACAAATCCCAGAATCCAACCTGAGATCTTGTATACACACACTACCATGGAAGCTTCTGGAATGCTGGAGAAAGGCTTTTCTGGTATGAAAGGAAAAAACTTCCAATATTAGCATAGATTCCAGTAATACTTATGAGAAAACATAAAATACATATCTAGAAGTTATGGTGCTAAGAGGAAAAATTGATTGACCATCAGAAGCCAGAGGAGAGCCTGGAAGGAGAGGATTACCAACTGAGGTTATGCTTGGTGGATGGGGGGTGGGGGGGAACACTGAAGAAATTTCTTTACTCCAAGCTCAAATTTTCAGTGAATTCACTAAATTAATGGATCCTCCCTGAATCAAGATGAGGCTGGTTGAAGAGCCAACTGTGCCAGGTCCCCTCTGAGGAGTTTTGTCCAATTTACATGGAGCCCACTGTAGTGACACCTCACACCAGTAAAGCCTTCTAAAGAAGGTTCCCTATAAATAAATTGTTCAGGGGATGTATTCTAATGAGTAGCAAAAATGTCTTACCTCTCAGCAAGTGTCCCCGCTAATTGAATGTCACACAATGGCCACGGAGAGCCATATTTTCTGACAACTTCTGTGTGTCATCCTTGCTGTCTAGCAGATGGATTTTTAAGAATGAAGAAGGTTGTGGGTGTGGCTCAGTTGTTAGAGTGCTTGCCTATCATACAGGAAGCCCTGGCTTCAGTCCCCAGCACTGTGTAAGCAGAGCATGCATGCCTGTGATCCCTAGACTGGGGAGGTGAGACAGGAGCAGAAAGTCAAGATCATCCTTGGCTACATAGAAAATTCAAGGCCAGCCTGGAGTCCAGGAAACTCTGGATCTTTAGGACAGAGGGAAATTTTCAGACAGTCTGTCTTGACACATGATCTCTTTGCAGCTCTTCACATCAGCAGGGGTTTGTCAAAGTAGAGGAAAGTCTTTCTCCACAGCCCTCTGTAAGGTGGCAGTGAGCATGGGTGGGTTGTCATTTAAAGTGCATTAGGCAACAAACAGAGCAGCTATTGAGGGAGCCTTTTTGACCAGCTCTTAAACACTTAACGTGGCTTTTAGGATGCTGATGTCTGGAGAAGGAAGACAGACAATGACTAAAGATTGTGCCTTGTGTTGTGGTCATATAGAAAGCATTATCGTCCCTCAGAGGGAAATGACATACAGAAGACATCAGCAGAAAATATGCCTCCCCATGGCCATCATGTGACATTCACTTAGTTGGGACACTTAGAAGCCGAGAAGTAAGACGTTTTTGCCACTCATCAGGATAAATCCCCTGAACAATTTATAGGGGACCTTCTTCAGAAAAACTCACTGGTGAGAGGTATCACTATAGTGGGCTCTGTGAATTGACTAAAACTCCTCTCTACTGAGGTGGTAGCAAACAGATCAAATCCAGGGACCAAACTCCTGCCCTTCAAATATCCAACTATGGGGTTAAACATAACAGTGACTTTCTGAAGGCAAGCATCACTGGGGTGGGACACCCTTCACGCTCGCTCTTTAAAGCAATCACTGGTGTTCCTGGGGCAAACATGACAGGACATTACTGTGCTCCAGTTCTATCATAGACTACGTACGCCCTTGTCTTTAGCCCTGGGACAGGGTTTCTTCACTGTGGCACAGTTGATAGTTGGAACTGGATTATTCTTTGGGGGGAGAAGTTGTCCTATAGCTAATCCTTGTGCAAGGTTAGATGTCTACTTACAACTGTATTAGTGGCCCTAATGACCATTAGCACTCCTGGCCTCTATCCACTCAATACAAGTGGAACCTCCCCTAAAATGCCCTGTTATGACAACCCAAAGCATCCCCAGATATTTCTAATAGCCTCTTGGAGAGAAGGGCAAAATCTCCCACAGCTGAAAAGCTCTGTCTTCAACCTATAATTTGTACTGAATTAGCAAGCCAATTACAGATCAGGTTGAATCTGCACTCATTTATTAAGCTTTCATATAAACAAATAATAAGACCACATTAGACATGAGCTTGTGGGTTTGAGCCATACTGGAATCATTCTCTCTTAATTGTTACCTACACTGTTTGCACCAAGATGGCAATACAGCCCATAATAAAACTGCAGCCCCCATAGTTTGATGCCACCACCTCTCTGTCAACTCCCTTCTTTTAGTCTTTATGCAGTGCCTCCTTCCCACCTTCCTGGCCAACACATTGACTTAACATGAAGCCCTCTTGAAGAATGTTTTCCACACAGTGCTAATGTGAAGAAAGGGTTCCCTGCTGAATAGAGGCATCAGGGCTCTGGATGGCTGGGAGAAACTTCTGCATGGAGTCCTTGTCAACTAGCATAAATCACTCCAAGCAGAGGCCACTCAGTCCTTGGATTTGTGTGGCCAGCTATGGGAGTGTGGGTCCTGTCAGTGCCTTTAACTGCTGACAGCAATGTTCAGTATTTGCCTCAGCTTTGCTCAGAGACAGAACAGGCTCTGAACAGAAAGCCCTCCCTCTTAAAGGGTATGAAAGCATTTTGTCCCCAGGAAAGGAACAAAAGCAATCAGTGGTTCTTGGGGAGCCAAGTCATGAAATTAAACCAAGTGTGACCATTGGTCTAATTTGAACTGCATGTGGGGGTTCTGGGTCAAGAGTGGAAAGTCTGAGCAAGTGGGATCCAGGGAAAATTCAGTAGGACCAAGACACCAACCTGCAGTAGAATACCAACGACGAACTCTGGAAACTTCATGAAACCAAACAGCAAAACTTCCTTTCTGCATGACTTTAGAGTTACATATAAATGTTCAATCCTCGAGTGATAGAGGGAATTCCTGTCCTAAGGGTCTTTTAGAACTTTAGCTGATTAGCTCAAAGAGTATGGATACCAGGGCCACTAATACAGCTATAACTAGACATCTAAATGTTGTATAAGGATTAGTCTCTTGAATTCCTTATCATTATACAGGTGAAAAGATTTTTAAATGGTCTTATTATTTTAAAGTTCTATGCTGTGTGTGTTAATGTTTCTTGGAATGTCTAACCAAAATAGACTCATAGGTGGCCCAAGCATCTGGGTGTCATAGGGTGGCATTCAGTTCTTAAATCCTTGGTCACCTCAGAATCTGTAGAGTAGAAGAAGCCATGTAACAAGCAAGCTATGATCAAGGACTGTCACAATTCCTCCCCTAAATCAGCTGCAATCTGTGTTTGAGAACACTGTCTTTGCTGTCTATAGATATGTGTTGATTTTCCTTACTGAACCAGTTTGAGATGTCTAGTAAAAGCTGATCTGGGGTTGGGCATTGGTGGTGCATGCCTTTAATCCCAGCACTCGGAAGGCAGAGGCAGGTGGATTTCTGTGAGTTCGAGACCAGCCTGGTCTCCAGAGTGAGTACCAGGATAGGCTCCAAAGCTACACAGAGAAACCCTGTCTCGAAAAACAAAAAACAAAAAAACAAAAAAACAAAAAAATTGATCTGGGGTATAAATACTTGCTGAGTTTCCATCCTTACTAAGATTTTTTTTCTCTCCCTACACAAATGATCTCTTATCATTGGTGCAGTCTGGATTTTTAGTTGACTTAAATACCACCTATTTACTGATGACTGCCTAGTCCAGTTATCTGAGTTTCTGCTTCTAACTCAGTGCCATCAGCAACCAGTATCTCGAGGCTAACAGGCTCAGATCTTCATGGCTGATTCCAGTCAGCTGACCTCTTCTCCCTGTGGTCATTCTGAGCTCAACCAATGGCAACTCAATTCTTCCTTCCAATCAGGCCCAAACCCTTGGTCTTAAGATACAATATTTCATTATTCATATCAAACCTAAATAGTTTTCCCTGCTTTCAAGAACATTCATCCAGTATCTAGCCATTTCTTACTGCTATTGCTTCCATTACAACAGCCCTGTGCCACCCTTCCCCTCTTTTAAAAGAATTTATTTTAAAACTTTTATGTGTATCTGCACTTGCAATTGGAGCACACATGTGGAGGCTACAGTAGGCATCAGTGTCTTCTTTAGTTGCTCTCCACCTTACACTTTGAGACAGAGTCTCTCTCTGAATCCAGAGCTCATCAGTTCAACTAAGCCGGCCCTAGGGATACTTCTGTCTCCACCTCCGAGTGCTGGGATTATAGGAACATAGTCCCATGCTTGACTTTTTACATGCTGGGCATGTGAATTCAGGGTCTACTGACAGCCACGTCTCTAGTCCCCACCTTTGTCTTTTGTTTAGTTAAATCCAACATCATCTTATCTCATTTTCCTGCTTCCTCAGTTGTTCCATTGGAGTTCATTTTCTTACCAGAACAACAAGAATGGCCCTTTAAAACTGCTTCTCAGCAGGACAATGGTGTCACATGCCTTTAATCCCAGCATGTGGAAGGCAGGGGCAGGAGGATTTCTTAGTTTGAGGCCAGCCTGGTCTGCAGAGTGAGTTTCAGGATGGCTAGGGATAACAAAGAAACCCTCTGTTTCTCAAAAAACAAAACAAAAACCTAGAAACCAGACAAACAATAAAATTACTTTTGCAGAGCAGACAGGTGTTTTATGCCTATTATTCCAGCACTTGGAAGATTGGGGCAGAAGGATTGCTGTGAGTTTGAAGCCAGCCTAGACTACACAGTGAATTGCAGGTCAGTCTGAAACAGAGTAAGACCCTGTGATCAGCAGCAGCAGCGGCAGCAGCATCGTAATTGCCACTCTGCTTAAAAAAACATCTAAAGCCACCACATCTGAGCAGCACCTTCCAATGGATGGGAAGAGATAATGCAATGTTCCCAATAGCACTTTCTCCCCATCTTTTTGGGGCTCCAGGTACTCCAGGCCAACTGTCCCCGTTATTAATATTTTGAGCCCACTCAGAGTCCATGTATATCTGAGGCTTCCCACTAGACTGCTGTTGCTTCAGGAAGAAACCTTGATTCTCCCTCACTCCCTTCTGCTCAAATGCTACCTTACAAGTAAGGATGTCTCTGGTATCTCTGTGTAAGGCTGCAACCGCACTTTCCCATACCTCAGCCTTCCCTTGGCTAAGATTCTCCAGGGCAGCCATCACTTACACTGTTCTATTCACTGTCTCTCCTCCTTTAGGGTCTGCAAGGCTGAGGAAGGCAGGACTCCATTTCACTTGTTGATCTAACCCTAGAGCCTACACCAGTGTCTGTTGATAGATTTTAGGTGCTCAGCACACATATGTAGACTATACGGCACATTTCAGTTCTCTGTGTGTGTTGCTTTTCATAGGAAACATTCCAGAAGCCTGTAAGTCTGGTTGAAACGTGTCTCCCACAATGTACCGTGTTCCCTTTCTGGTATTCTCAGGCTTCGTGATGATTCTATAGTTAACTTATGTAATCAACACAATGCAACACTGGGGTCAGTTAATCTCTTCACTGGTGAAACCTTAATAGTTGCAAAGTGATCTATGTGTTGTTGGAACTCAAATATTTGCTTTGTTGAATATATTTTCTTTAATATAACACTTTGTGTACTTTAGAATATGAAAGAGGATGGGTCAGAGATATGACCTTTAAATTTTTATATGTATTGTAACAGCCAAGCTCCATAACCACCAATAATGAACCCAAATTATTTTCTATTCTGTGAGCATTTTGGTTCTGTCCCCACCTCCCTGGGAGGGGGGTGTCATTCTGTTTAGTCTGCTTGATGATTCCTGGGATGACAGCATTGGTAAAAAAAGATTGGTTGGGGGGGGGGGGATAATCATCCACCAGACTGTGAAAGAAGGTGGGGATCTGTGTAATACTTGTAACCCCACACTCAGAATCTTTTTGAAGCTTAAGAAAACATCTTCTGGGGACATACTAAAAAAGAGTTCTATTTCTGTATACATTGGACACAGTGAAGTGGTTGCCCTGGTGAGAAAGTAAATAGCTGTGGGGTCTAGACCAAGATACAGACAACACATCAATAACAGGCCACTAAGGAAACTGAGAGAGGACTTCACATCCGGGCAATTATCACTCTGTCCCACAAGATGTCCCTGCTTGGGGCAGGCCAGGGCTGCCTGGGCCTGTGTGGGCCCTGTGGTGAGTTACTGATGCCTTTCCATTAATCTACTTCTCTGGCTTCTCATGAGAAACCTTCCTGGAATTGCAACTGGCTTCGGGGCTCCAGAAATTTAATTTTATACACAATAAATGAGTTTGGCCTGAGGTTCAACCTGGATGTTTTCCTGACTTTTGCCAATTTCAAAACGTGAAGGTAAAGTCATTGAAACCAACAAATGACTTTGCTGGATACCAACAAGAGATTCAAATTCTTTTTTTTTTTTTTCCAAATTCTTATTTTGGAGGAAGCAAAAATAAAGTTCTCATCTCTCTCTCTTCTTTCTTTTTTTTTTCTCAGTTAATTACCTTGGAGCATTTGAGAATTCTCTCACTAATTTTAAAACCTTGTATCTGATTAAGTACCATACGCCAGAAACTCATATTCCACTTATGCTCTCGCCCTAGTTGGTGATTTTCATTTTAAATTTCATAGTGATTTATAATTTGGGGTGGGGACAGCACACAGTAAGAATTAGTTTGAAATACTTGTATTTAAGTCCAATCTGCTGTAACATCCCACCATTATGGTCTAAAAATGATTTGGCCCCAAAACATTCCATTGGCTGCTGGACTAGTAGTAATATACATGGTTTGAGCCAAGACAAGGCTTCCTGGAATAAATAAACCAAATAACCAAATACTGTTCCTCTGGTGAGTAGCGCACATGACAAGATGAATGCAGATAATTTCCACCAGTGTGGCGAGGCTGATTTTCACAGGTTTAAGCCTCTAACAACGAGGAAGTAGAAACACTTGTGGGAGTTTTTGCATTCCTGAAATTGAAGTTGTGCTGGGGTTTTTGCTTTGTTTTTGCCTTGAAATTTAGTGAAGAACTGAAAATAGCATCAAGGTTTCAGGAACCTTGGAGAGACTATTGATCTGGATGCAGGTGGCATTGTTCAGAGGAGGTGATCACATTAAATTAAGGACTTCGGGACAGGGGCAGTGGTTCAACAGGCTGTTCCCAGCACGCTTCCTAAAAATAAGGAACACCTACTCTTTTTTCTGTCTTGGCTAACATTTATGTGAGAGGCCTGAATTTTGGGGGAGGGTGTCACTCATGTATCATACTGCTCACACTTTTTTAAATTTTTAAAATTTTTTGTTATTTATTGATTTGTTTTTTGAGACAGGGTTTCTCTGTGTAACTCTTGTTGTCCTGAAACTCACTGTGTAGATCAGGTTAGCCTCGAACTCACAGAGACCCATCTGCCTCTGCCTCTGAGTGCTGGGATTAAAGGAGTATGCTGCCATTGCCCAGCAAATTTATATTTTTTTATAAAATTTCTCATATGAGCAGGGTGGTGGTGTTGCACACCTTTAATCCCAGCACCCGGGAGGCAGAGGCAGGTGGATCTATGTGAGTTCGAGGCCAGCCTGGTCTACAAAGCTACACAGAGAAACCCTGTCTTGAAAAACCATTTAAAAAATTCTCATATGTATGCTTTGTATCGTAACAACTCTTATCTCCCCATCTCCCACCCTACCCTCACCCCTGTCTACCCTTCTCCTGAATCAGTTCACCCTCTCACACTACATAATGCAGTAGCTTTCAGTGTGGTTGTGAGATTGTACATCCATGACCACCCTCCATGTTTGGAACATTCTACTATCCCAAGAAATCCCAGACTCGTGGATGGTCTCCCCACATTCTCTTTCCTCTCAACTGTTGACAGCCATTTATCTACCCTTTATCATGAGTCTATCCATTTTATTTAAAGGCAGCTATAAGATGGATGACCTTTTTGTGATGGTATTTGAAGATAGATCCAGTGGGAGATAATCCAGGTTAGAAGAAGTCATGAAAGTAAAGCCCTTGTGATGGAATTTCAGTCATATTCTCCTTCCCCTTCTTCTTCTCTCCCTTCTTCGTCCCTTTCCTTGTCCCTCTGCATGTGAGGACAAAGTAAGAAGAAGTCTCATTGCAGATCAAGAAGGAAGCCCTCACAAAAGAACAAACAACGGCATTGATAACAGCCTTACCAGCTTCCAGAGTTGTAAAAAGAAAAGAGAATTTACTAAGTTACTTGGTGAATGATATTGTGTTATGGCAGCCCACCTTGGCTCAGACAATATCACCATTCCTTTCTGTGTTCATTTTTTCAGTGCTCAAGTTTCTCCCCTTTCTAAAGATACCCATCACATTGGATGGAGGGTCCCCTTCAGGAGTTCATTAAGGCCTTATTAGCTCTGTAAAGACCTGATCTCTAAATAGGGTCACATTCTGAAGCAATTGGTAAGAGAATCCCAGTGTCCCCCTTCTGTGTGTAGGGGGCAGAGAACAGTGGAAACCACAACAGCAAATGAAGCCAAATGCAAAGTAAAGAGACTACCTTGAGAGGCACTCAGAAACAAGACAGGAGAACAAATAGAAGACCATGGGGACCAAGAGGAGAAGACGATCCAGAGCTGTGATGGGAGTAGTGTAAAGATAGTTGAGTATCCTCTGGTAAAACATGGGAGTTTTTCCTCTATTCAGAACATGTGCTAAATTCTCATTGCACCCCATGGTACTCAAGTGGATACATAGGCACATACCTGGTGTAGCTATATGGGACCATGCCTTTATAAGGGCCAAGCAATGCCTCATATCTGTCTTAAAAGTCTTAATAATTTGATCTTTGTAGTTACATTTTGAATGAAGTCTTATGAGATAGTGAACTATTACTTGAGCAAAGATATGAGTCATCTGTGTTTCCCATAATTCCTTGCTGAATGAGTCATTCAAGTTATGACAGGGCTGTACTCACAGTGAAGTTGCATCCAGATAAATTCATTGTAAATTGATAGTGTCCTAAGTTGAAAATATGTTCAACGAGTATAGCCCTCTACATGTCATAGTTTAACACACTAGAGTGACAGTGTCTTTGCCTCATGACTAAGAACAATGTCAAGTTGTGGCCCTTCACTTCAGCAGTGGTTCATTCAGCACTGTGAGACAGGATCCAACCAATACCACCAGCCACAGGAAAGATCCAAATTCAAATTTGAGGTACAAATCTTTTTTTTTTTTTCAAGACAGGGTTTCTCTGTGTAGCCCTACCTGTAATAGAACTAGTTCTGTAGACCAGGATGTCCTTGAACTTGGTGGAGATTTGACTGCCTCTGTCTCTCAAATGCTGGGATTAAAGATGTGTACTACTTCTGCCTGGCTGAAGTACAGTTCCTACTGAATGCATATTGCTCCTACACTGTAATCTTTAAAGATGGTTAAGTTAAACCACCCCATGCATGAGACCATCTGTAGTGGCCATGATAACCCCCAGTCACAAAACTATAGGGCACATGCATGTTCAGTGTTCAGAAAAAGCCAATGTGGGTGCAAAGAAAATGAGTTCTGTGCATGAGTGATTAACCAAGGCTCTGATGACCCTAGAAGCCATCTTGTTCCTTTTGACCAAAACTTGTCTTAAATGCAAAAAAGGTGTCAAATTCTTCCCAGAAGCATAAGTGACTAAAGAATCCTACACCATCCTTTCTTATGCATGTCCCCTGTACTAGCCAACCCAAGGCTGAAAGTGCTGCCATGGAGGAAGGCATAGCATGGGGCCTATAGAGAAATGTCTTGGCAATTAAAATGCTCGAGCAGCTCTTACAGAGTTCAGTGCCCAGCACCCAAGTCATGCAGCTCACAGATGCCTGTATATACTAGACATGTGCTCCTCCACTGACCTACTTCTCCATACCAGTTTTTACTTTTTATTTTAAGACACAGTCTGACCTGTCCTTAAATGCTATAGCTCAGGCCGTCTTGGATGTGAGATCTTCATACCTCAGATTCCCAGGCCTGCAGGTTTGAGCTACCAAGCATCCTCACTTACCCAAATCATCTCTATTTTCTGTCTTAATAAATAAATAAATAAATAAATAAATAAATAAATAAATAAATTTGACAGATTGAAATGGGACATGTTTCTATAGAGGCATGATCAGCAAAAATTATTGAGTGAAAAAGTTGAGAAATTTGTCTTCAGTGTCACTTATGTTTCTTTTCTTTATGCCCATGCATGTACAGAGAGGATTTGCATGTGCATATATGTGTACATGCATTTGATACCTGAGGTCAACATAGGGTCTCTTCTTTAACCATTTTTCAATGTACTTTTTAAGAAAAGGTCTCTGCAGCAGATGGGAACAGATGCAGAGAACCAAAGCCAGACATTACCCAGAGAGTGGGAGACTTTGGAACAGTCAGCCCTAAATGGGATGTCTCCATCAAATTTCTCCCTTTAGGGCTCAGAGAACCCCATGAAAAGGGAGAAGGTAAGAGTGTCCTTTGTCTAATATTATGGTTTCCAGTTTAGCGTTTGTATGGTATTCTTGAGTATGCAAATGAGTGGATCTCTGTCTCTCATACCTTTTCTTGGGCGTTTTTTTTTCCTTCTGTTTGTTTGTTATATTCAATTCTGATGTGTTTGTTTTTGTTTTATCATAATATATATGTATACATATATATACATATATATATATATATATATATATATATATATATATATACTCATAGCCTACAGAAACCTATTTGCTTTCTAGTGAGAGACAGAAAAGAGGTAGATCCATATGGGAGGGGACGTAGAAAATAGCATGGAGGAGTAGAGGGAGGGGAAGTGGTAATTAGGATATATTATTATATTATGTGAGAAAAAATATATTTTCAATAAAAAAGGGAAAATGTAACAAATAAAGAAAGAAAGGAAAAACAAAAATAAAAGGCCTCTCACTGGGAACTGGAAATAATGGATTAGACTAGAGTGTCTAGTCAGCAAACCCTATCTCCACCTCCCCACCATTGGGATAGGATAGTAGGTTCATGGTATTATGCCTGGAATTTTGCATAATTATGTTTGAAGACCACTTGTCTAACTAAAACATATCTGTTTGACCTTGAAAATATACCTAACATGACTATAAGTATGATTATTATAGATGACTAATTACTAACCTGTATTTCTTAATTACCGCAAACAGCTCATAATAATAACTTCCAAGGACTAGAACTTTACATTACATTTTTAAATGAGCTACATAAGTACAATACCTTAAACAAGAGTAGAAACATATTTACACTATAAGAAACCTTAAATTTATATCAATATACAAGAATCCATACCAATGTAAAATATTTAAGACAAGTAGTTGCCTTTTTAGTTTAAAAGTAGATTCAATAATCTACTCTTTTATCCTACCATTCCTATATCTCCCTTATTTTCTTTTCAGAAAGCAATCCCTGAATCTGACATTCCCTGACCATGACCAATAGCAACGTGTAACCAACCTCCCAAAACAATGACAAGCATCCATAATCCACTGAACAACACAAAACTCCCCACCCCAACTCTTGGAAATGTGGGCATATGTTCTTAAAATTACCTCCTGTTGTCTGGGGGTGATGGCATCTTTAGGGAACCCTGAGAAAATTGAGATGATGGACAAATCCTAGGAGAAATGGCTGTTGTTCAATATTAGTTTCATAGTTGTTGTATAAAATATTGACTCAAGGTGGGGATATTTAACATCACTTGTAGAATAACTTTCCACTGATACCTTTTAACAGACTGGAAATTATTATAAGTAAGCACTATGAAGGCAAATTTTTCTCTATCCTGTTCTTGTAAAGGTATAGTAAAAAACATAAGCTGTCTTTTAAATCAATTACTATATAATAGACCATCCCTTAGGTAACAGAGACGGCAAGGGAATTCCAGGGTATAAAGACCCCATTGGTTGAATCACCTTATTTTGGCTCTTAAATATACTAATATTCTCCATTTTTCAGATTTCGTTTTAATGACAATTATAGGAAAATTCCAAGGACTGGTCGATTCTTTAATATGTTGAGCATTTAGCTGTTCCGAGAGCATCTGTTTTAATGCCTGTAACTCCTGTGATGTCAAAGGCCATTGTTCCATCCACACAGGTTTGTCAGTTAACCAATTAAAGGTATGGCTGCTGGTACCTTTGAAAGATCACCAGCTGTTGTGCCCTGTTTATGTACAATCTGAACTGTTGGTGACTGTTCTTGATAATACCTTTTAATATTTTTCTCAGAAGTATACCTTAGCTTATGGTTTGTTTCTGAGATTGGAGGAATGTTAATCTGGGCTTTCCATTACTGTAGCAGATTACACCCCCATAAATTTATTGCTTTGTTAGCTACATATGGTGTAATTTCCTTACCTGTCCTTCTGGCCCTGTACATTTGACCCACCTTGTACTTTGTTTTACCTAAGATAAAGTTCCAATCCCTAGAAGCTGAACACTTACCTCCTGAGGAGGTCAATCTGGTGCCAAGATTTTGGTGAAATTATTGTTACATCCATACCTGTGTCTAGTAAACCTTCAATCACAATGCCACTTGTATTTTTAGCTTTTGTCTTTTATCATTAATAGAAGTTTGCCAAAATACTTGTTTTTGTTTTTTTGTTGTTGTTGTTTTTAGCCTTTCCTGAAAATTTTGTTTTATGTAATGAAGCTGTTATGTCATCCAGAGCATTATGACTTTTAAAAACATGCATTAAATATTTTAATTGCTCTTTGGAGGGTTTTCTGCAATTCTGACAGGGAATGATTGAACCAAATTTGACACTGGGGGCCTGCAAGAGTCCCCCTAAGGTGTTTCCCAATGGGAAAGAGTTGCCTTGGTTTTCTGTTGTTGATCTGCATTCATTAGTCCAATGTCAGCATTTGCTACACCTTCTGCATATTCCGGAAGGTTGGGCCTTATGTTTGCATTATCTCTAGAAAAAACATTCTTTCTAGGAATGTCTTGCCTACAATCCCTTTTCAGGTGACCTAGTTTACCACAATTAAAACATCTAACCTCTTGATTTTTCTTAAGATTTTTAGAAATCGCTTCTCTTATCCAAGTATCACCATAAGCTTGAGATCCAATATCAGCTGTATTTCTAATCCATTCATCTATAGGAGCTGATCTTAGCTTTAAAGGCTTAATCACCCTTTTGCATTCTGAATTAGTATTTTTTTAAAGGCAAAGATTCAATTAATATTTACTTAGCTTCTGGGTCTGATACCAATCTATTTACAGCTGAAGTCAATCTGCATTAAAAAAAAATCAGTGAAGGCTCCTTTGGGGCCTTGTATAATTTTAGTAAATGACTTAGTCCTGTTTCCTGATTCTCCAACCCTGTCCCAAGCATTCAAAGCTGCTACATGGCATAGAGCCAAAGTGTGATCATCAAATCTAAACTGTCTTTGCAAATCAGCATACCATGGACTTTCATCAAGAGCTAGACTTGGGAAATTTCCGTATCTCTGACCCCACCTCATTGTTCTACAAGTCAAGCTTCTTCTCTCCATTATTTTTTCTATTGTAACTGAGGACCAGCTTCAAATATTGCTGTAGGTAAATCTTTCCAGTCTTATGGGAGGAGGGAAAACCAGCCATGAAGGCAGTGGCTGCAAAGTCAGTGGTGAGTGGCTGCTTCATGATCTTGTGTCCTGACTTAGATACTAGATGAAGAATTTATCTAATTATTCTTTCAACAAAAACTTGAGGTAAAATATAAGGTATCTGGGCAAAAACTTGATTGACCAGGGAAATGACCAGTAACCTCCTTCCTTGACCCAAAAGGCCCAGCATCTCTATAAGCCCCTCCACACTGCTTCCTGTGTCTCTCTATATGTCCTGGGTCCTCCAACAGCTTTATGGATAATTTGATCTCCCAGTAGCTAGCTCCACCCTCTGATTTGACATAAACTTTATTGGCTGTCTCGGGGGTGTCAGAGTATAATCAAAATATCCCACAACACCAGTTCCTCTTCAGGCTAATCATCTCATGAAACTCACCCCGAAAATCATATAGAACATTGTCTCTTCAACTCTAATTCACACTACTAAGCAGGTTGTTTAAAATGTTACTTGTACATCCAGCTGTGAACGTCTTACTGGGGCCTCTCAGTCAAACTACGAGCACGTGTACTGATCCCAGTAGGGAAAGTTCCAGAATCACAATCCTGCTTTTGAAGAGAGAGGCCTGACTTGACTTTGCTGTACTCCCCCTTTGCAGTGTGCTCTGCTCTGTGTTTCTTGGACACCAGTTGCCTCAGTGATGTCTGCAAAGGAAGCATCATGCTGCACATTCAAGTGTGACTCTTGTCACCTGTCTCTTCTGGACCCTTATCTATGCTAGTGGATCCAGATAGGAAACACATTATTTTGTCTGAGGTTTTTTTTATTTAATTGAAAATTGATATATACAATATATTTTGATTACATTTTCCTCACCCCCAACTCCTCTTACATTCTCCCCACTTAACCCACCCATCCAAATCCACGCCCTTTTTCATTCTCATTAGAATAAAAACAGACATCTAGAAAAATAATAAGATAAAGTAAAAGCAAACAAACCAGACTAAAGCCAAACAAACAACATCAAAAAAAAAAAGAAGAAGAAAAAGCACATGAAACATACAGATGCTGAGACACACATGTTATAACACACAGAAAACATAAAAACCAAAATTAGAAACCATAATATACAAACAAAATATCTGTAAGGTAAGCAAAATGAAAACAGCCCAGACAAAGTGTTGTTTGAGACAAAACAAAGAAACAAACAAACAACAACAACAACAAAAATCCTACAAAAATACCATTGACTTTGAGTTGGTTTTGTGTTGGCTCTCTACTCCTGAGCATGGGGCCTGCTCTTAAGTGGGGTGTGAATACCCAATGATGTTCTGTTGGAGAAAACCAATTTGTATATGTGTGGTAGAGGCAGGTGTGTGCACACGTGAGTGCAGGTGCCTCCAGAAGCCAGAATTGAGGACTGAGTCCCTGCAGCTGGAGTTACAGGAGGTTATAAGTAGCCCAACATGGGTGCTGGGAGCCAAACCAGGGTTCTCTGAAAGGGAAGTCCATGCTCTTAACCATGGACCCATCTCTCTGACTCCCAGGTTCTTTCTTCTCATGCAGAAATGAAGCAAGCAGCTAACTCCAAACTGATATGTTTATTAAGAAGTTCAAATGTGTATGACAAGCCAGTGAGGGAAGTCCTTTAGAGAACAAGTTTCTATGAACTCTTCAGTCATTCCAGGTGAGGAACCAACTGCCTTTGTGGAGAGCTGGACCCAGGGCAATGAGGACTTCAACGAGGCTAGCTGGCAGGAAAGATTTCCAGAGAACTTTCAGAAAAGTGTCGAAAGGAGTTTCCAAGTGGCTTGCTTTCTAACAGCAAACTTAGTATTCTTTAGAAATGAAAGGCAAAGATTAGAGCCTTCTGGGAATCGACCAGCTGACTGATATACAGTTGCTAACTTCAATTAGGAGAGCAAGCAGGGGGTAGCGGGTGTTACCTTAGGGAGATTTGTCAAATGGATAATTCAGAAAAGTCATTCCTTTTGAGCACGGAGTCATTAACTCCTCCCGTAACTGACTGTGAGAGCTGTGTTTGAGCTTGTCCTGAAAATTACTTCAAGAGAGGAGTGGACCAGAAGGCTGCCTCGATGCTGCCAGGATGTTCACACATTTTAAGGAAAAGGCTGCTTCTGCTGGAAACCTGTTTGGAATACTTGTTGGGGCTCCTCTGTGCTGCTCAGAAGCGTCCATCTGTTAGTCAGCTGCAGCTGGGCCCCACTCCAAGGTGGACATGAATTCTTAGGTAAGGCATCCCTTAACTTTTTTATCCAGAGAAGCACCTTCAAATGTTCCTTTTTGCATCCTTAATCATTTGAGCAGCACAACTCAAAAGGTAGGCAGTCCTTCATGAAAAAGTTCTCTCTCTGCTTTGTTCAGCCTGTCAAAATGCCCTTGTCCTTATTTGAGAAGGGATTCCAGGTTTCATAGCTTTGTGAGTGTGTGTTAGCTTTCTGACGCTGCTATAACAAAGTGCCACAAGCTGGGCATCTTACACAGCAGAAAGCCATTGTCTCACATTTCTAGAAGCTAGAGGTCCAAACTCGAGATGGTGAGTATGGTGGGTTCCTACTGTGACCTGTGAGAGAAGGTCTGTCTGGACCTGTCTGCTGGAATGTGCACGGTCCTCCATCACATTGTCTTCCCTCTTTCCTGATCTGTGTCCAAATACCCAAATGTCTTTTCTAAAGACATCAGTATGTACTGGGGACAACTCTAATGCCTTTTCATTTTGTTTTTGTGGAAGGGCTTCATTTTGTATCCTACACCTCCCTGTCTCTATCTCCCAAATGAGAGGATTATAGGCATATGATGTCAACACATCTGGCAAAGCATTTTTGTTGGTTGTTGTTGCAATCCTTAGGACTAAGACCAGGGCCTTGTGCATACTAAGCATGTGTGTACCACTATGCCTAGAGCTCCAACCCTGACCTCATTGTAAATATCCTCTGTAAAGATTGTGTCTCTAAACAAATCCAAAGGCCTCAACGTGTGCATTTTAGGAGGACAAAATTTATCTCCTCCTTGTAGGAGAAGGTGGCATTTAGTGAAAGAAAAACTGTGTAAGAACTCCCAAGTACTGCAGAGGCACTGGCCCATGGTGCCCTCTATATTGGATACTTCTCTTATTGTTCCATAAAGTTTCTGATAGAAGCCACTTGAAGGAGGAAAGACTTATCTTGGCTCACAGTCTCAGATGCATTTCATTGTGGAAGGGAAGGGGCCATCCTTTGCAGCAGGAGTATGTGGAAGAGCCCTTCACATCTTGGTGTCAGAGAGCTTGGGCCAGAACAAGAAGGCATCACCCTCAAATCCCATTCCATAGTCATAGTGACTCAATTCTGCCAATATGGCTCCCATCCGTCTCTTAAAGGTTCCAAAACATCCCAAAACAGCCCCCAGTGACTGAGGAGCAAGTGTTCAAACACATGAACCTTCAGGAGACATTCCACAGCCTCCATGGTACACTCAACACAGCAGCAAATATTTCCTTTGCCACAAACAAGCCTTCTAGAAACAGTTGATTAAGACACTGAGGGGAGTGCAATGCTTTAGTAACTGGTAGTTTTGTTTCTTGCAGTCTGCATTACTTTGAACATGCCACTTAGCTTTCCTTCTCGGTAAAATCGCATATGATACCTGGCTCGTTGAGTTGGTTTCTTTTCCTGTGACTGTGGTAATATACCCCAACAAAAGCAACTTAAGGGGGAAGCGGCTTGGTATGACTCAAAGTTTTGCAGGAGAGGTACAGTCTATCATGACAGAGAAGTCACAGTGGCAGGAGCCAGAGACCATTGGTCATATTGCATGTCCTCTCCAGATGCAGGGGTGGATGCTGCTTTCTCCACTT
Organism: Cricetulus griseus; assembly: GCF_003668045.3. NCBI lineage: Eukaryota > Metazoa > Chordata > Mammalia > Rodentia > Cricetidae > Cricetulus > Cricetulus griseus. The sequence goes on along the minus strand of NC_048596.1, from coordinate 249,775,347 downwards.
TATACGGTGTGGAATTCCCTGTCTGGGAAATAATACTGCTCCCAGGGGGAGATGGGTCTTCCTACCTTAACCTAGTCAAAACAATCCTCCAAAGGCATGCCCAAAAGGCCTTCTCCCAAGTGATTCTATAGTCTGTCAAACTGAAAATTAGCAGTAAAGATCACCTACCTAATGTAGGCAAAATTGTTAGTTTGAGTTTTGGCACACAGTAGCTGCTAAATAGATGGTCACCATCCTGTCATGTCATATTTTGTATCCTTGTAGAATAAGATTATGGATCAGGAGCCAGTGTACATGATGGAGAGCAACCATGGCCACTTCCATACTGTGAACACTCTGATTCTGGCAGAGGATTTAGAGACCAGGCAGTGCTAAGCTGAGAGAAATTGCTAACAACTGTGATACAGTCCCCTTCTGTATGTGCCTTTTGGATAAGCTGCAGAAATCAATGCCATTGATATGACTGGATTTCTATTTTGTTTGTTTGAGGTTTTTTTTTGTTGTTGTTGTTTTTCCTCCAAGACAGGGCTTCTCTGTGTAACAGCTCTGGCTGTCCTGGAACTTGCTCTGTAAATCAGGCTGGCCTTGAACTCACAAAAATCTGCCTGCCTCTGCCTCCAGAGTACTGGGATTAAAGGTGTGTGCCACCACTGCCTGGCATGACTGGATTTCTTACAGAAGAAGCTTGACAGAAATATGGTATAGAAAGTCGTGGTAGGTAATGCAGTCTGAAGGGAGCAAAGACAAAGGTATCCAAAAGCAAAGAAGGGCTGGCCATCACAGAGATGTGGACCCTTATACCTCAAGGAAATGAACACAGTGCTCTGGATGCAGAATGTGTGGCCTGATACAGACTCACAAAGTTCTCCTCAACATCATTTACACCTTGTTTAATCATCATTTGTCCTTCCTAATAACTATTTTCTTGGCCTCCTCTGGTTCTCTTGGTTAATGGATGCTTACGTTTTCTTCCTACAAATTCTCTTTCTTTCTCTCTCTCTCTCCAACTTACCTTCCACAGTGTATGCCATATTAAGTGTTGCATTCCTTATACTTCTGATTGCTTATAGTCCTATCAAGGGCTTACTGCTTAATATAAATAAAGCTGTTCAGCCATTTGCAGTCCACCCATCACTTTCTTCTGAATCATTTTCCAGCCTCCTGCGCCATCATTTAATACAGTAAGCCCTCTAATCATGAAGAAGTCTCCTACTCCTTGAGTTCCCATCTTTGATGTTGCCTTGACTCCCCAAAGTGATGCTATTTTTCTCCTTAGTCTGTGTTTCACTCACTCATGCACAACTAGGATCTCCAAATGTCAACTTAACCTCACTCTGACCCATGACCCTCCAAGAATAAGCAGTCCCACCAAGTCCCCCTAAATATAGTGTCCAGCGTTAAATCCCTTGTGGGTAGTCCTTTCAGTGAACTGCATGCATGGTATGGCTGCAGCTTGCCTCCCAGAGCTTGACTCATTGCGTGCCTGACGTAGGAGAGCTCAATTCATGTTTTAATGAAGGGGTAAAGGCATGAATGAAAGTGACTGACGAGAAATGGGGAAAATCCAAGACATCAAATAATCTATATTTGTGTTTGGAATGCATTTTATACATTTAGAGAACATCAAACAACAACAAAAAAAAACTTCAAAGTAGTGAAGCCAGCCTGTGCAGATCCCAGTTGGGTGGGGTGGCCTGGAAAAAGGGTGGGGATTCTAACAGGAAGGGAGGAACCTCTCACCAGCCACTACTCTTCCCTAGCCTCCATGGCTAGTCCAGAAATCAGAATCAAAATGGCTTACAGCTCAGAATCCAGAGCTAGATAATTAGTAAAAGATTGTAACTTCTGGAATTGTCAGTTCTGTGGAAATCTGTAGCCATAGAATACAAAAATAATGATCTTTCATTATCTGTGAAGCTGGGAAGGGCATATTCTTCTTAATTGAAATTGGGTTCAAGAAATAGCAATAAATTGGAGGCAGAGTTGCACCCAATATCTCGCAAAGCCACTGGCATTCCGAATGCAATTACAGTGCTGACCATCCACCCTGAAAACAAATTATAGCTGCTAATGACAAGCAATGGCAATCAGAACGTTTTTAGAAAATTGCCTGGAAACAGCATTGTCAACAAGGACCACTGGAATATGGCTGTAAACAGCTTAAATAACAGCAGAGTGCAGTGACCTCTACCCCGCTGGATGTGAGGGAGCCGTTAAACATTCTGGGTCTTCTGAGAGACAGCGGAGCAGTCTTTAACCTCATCTTCCTGGGTGACTGCAAATGCGGTAGTGATTCCAGTGCCCTTGAACACTCTGCGATTCGGGCAGTTTTATCTTGTTTACTCCTGTGTTCTGGATATGGCCCCCTTTTCCCTCCTCTTTGCCTTTTTTGTTATCTTTGGCGTTCACTCTTTTTTAGACATGTGCCTCAGTTGGAACAAATCCATGAATACAAACAACTTGAAATGTTCCCAAACAGCCCCGACCACTGTGATATGCCGGCATCTCCTAGAGTCCACCGTGCTCCCAGAGATGGGAGCAGGAGAGTTTCTTGTTAGCTGTAATAGAAGCTGACATTGTCATATCTCCATTTGAAAGCCCCAGAGGCCGGTGCAGCTTCAGACTGTGATAAAGCAAGTGGGTGGATGGGTGGGGGGGGGAGGGGTGGAGAAGGGAAAGCAATGTGAGTGGGGGGAAGGGTGTCTGGGAAAGGAGACCAGAGGATACACTGAACAAGCATTCTTAGAGTGCTTTGTCAGTAATGCAGTTAAAAAATCAAAAGAAGGTGGCTTCTTCCAACTAATAAATTCCCACTTTTTCTGGGGGGGGAGGGGGGAAGAGCTAAGCTTTAACCCTTTCATTGCTGATTATGGAGAAGCTAGCTTGTAGTTACCTGGGATTGGTTGTTTGTCTTAGGAAATACAAGTACCCGGGATACTTTGTTGAAGCCATATTAAGTGACATTCTTTTCTAGAATGTGTATTCCACATGCTTCTCTGGGTGGAACCCTGCCAAGCACAGCAGCTTCTTTGCTGTTGAAGACACCAGGGTCATCATTAGCGACATTGCCACATAATGTTCTATAATACGGTCAGGCCAGGCATCCAACAGGAGGCCACTTTTGAAATGTTCAGCCCATTTTGAAATACTTGTCTCTACTTCTGCACTTTAGTATTTTAGGCTGGCAAATGTCACTTCTGCAATCTCACCCACTTGTCAGTTTCCAGCTTCTCACCCACTGTGGCTTAGAAATGGTAGCTCGTTCTTGTCCAGTACAGTAACTGAATCTCAGTGAGAAGCTGGGAGATGTATGTGGGCACTGACATTCATTTTGCCTACTGGAACCCTTTGACCTTTTCCCAGGTCTTGACCACTTTTCAGAGAGTTGAGCCAACTAGCAAACGGGTACCACTGAACTTACTCAAAGGTGAACTGATATCATAGAACATAGGTGTGTGACAGGGCTCAATGGGGAAAAGCACTTGCTCTACGTGCCTGATCTGGGCTTCATCCCTACAGCCTGTGGAAGGAGAGAACAGATTTCTAAAGTTGTCCTTTCACCTTCACATCCACTCCATGTCCCATGTGTATTAACAAGCACACATGCACACGCACATGCACGCGCACACACACACACACACACACACACACACACACTTGTAATAATGAAATAAATTTCTTTAAATATTAGGTATTTGAGAGACACTAAATATGTTTCCTTTATCTTGGTTCTTTGGCTTAAGTTTAATAGCTTGGAATGATTTGATTTAGTGAGTTAAAATTGTATTTAATTTTAAGCTTATTCTTATTAGAATGAATATAATTCTTTTCTAGAAAAAAGATACACTCCACAGATCCATGTTCTCCCCCACTGCAGACAGGCTCTTTTGTTTCCTGTGCGTGCACTGGGAAACACAATGTGTTTCTGCTTTCCAAGTGTGCATCGTGCATCTAAGATATACTCGCCCATAATTATTTCCCGTGTTACTCTCATGTCTCTGTGGCTGTCCTTTTGATGTCTATAGAGTATTCCAGTGAGCCATGAATCACTGAGTCATCTTCTCTTTATCAGACCTTCCGCTTATCTTCACACTCTAGTTTTTAATAATGGCCACACCATGAGCAGACTCCTTGGCACAGTCTCTGTTTGCTTCTGTACCACTGTTTCCTGAGGAGTCACAGAAGTAGAATTGGGTGAAGGAGACTGACAATACCGAACCGGCTACTTACAGGGTAGATGTTGTTGTATACCTCATTTAATGAGAAGCGAACAAAGAAGTTAGTTTAAAAACCTAGGGCTAGGGGATGGCTTGGTAGGTAAAGTATGTGTCCTGTGTGTGAGAATATTCAGCTCCTCAGCACCTATGTAAAGAAGCCAGGAATTTCAGTGCATGTCTGTACTCCCTGAACTTGCAGTGTGATGATGACAAGAGGATTCCTGGGGTTTGCTGGCCAGCCAGTCAAGTCAAAGAAGCAAGCTCCAGGTTCAGTGTGAAGGACCCTGTCTCAAAAAAACAAATGGAGAGTGACTGAGGGAGACACCCAAGGTAGACCTCTGGTCTATACACACATGTACAATACATGTGCATTTACAGACACATGTATACATGCAATGCACAAATCGAAGTCAGGTGTGGGTAGCCATGTCTGTCATCCCAGTCCAAGGGAAGTGGCAATTGGAGGATTGGGAATTCAAGGTCATCGTCAACTACATAGTGAGTTCAAGGCCAGTTTGTGCTACAGGAGACTGTCTAAAGCAAACAAGCAGGCAAGAAAAAGAACTGTTATCCCAAATCTGTAGGTGGGGAACAGAGGACCAGTGGACTAGGCATAGAAGACATTTTATCTAGAGAACCATTGTCTATCCTTACCCTCTGGAAGGATAGAAGCCACAATAAAAATAGTAAAATGATTTCATTCACCAGATTAAGAGAAAAATTAAGTCTTCTGTAGCAGTGCAAGAGCCAAGAGGTTCTTAGCTTTGAAATGGGAAGAAGAAGGTGGGTATGAAGAGACTTCTCTGGATTAGAAGCAAGAGGAGGCCAGGAAACCCTTTCCTTGAAGGTTGCAAAGAGGCTGCACTCTTAGGAGAGAGATGTCTATACTTGGGTTCAGGCCATTGCATCACTATATAACCCTTTAATTCCCATGACTCAGTGCAAGGCCACTACTTTCAAGAGCTTGCAGGATAGATAATATGATACACGGAACACCGATTGGCCCTGGAAAGTGGGGAGTGGAGATTAAAGAAGCGTTGGGGAACAAGAAGACAGGATGCTTGCCCTGAACATGGGAGTCAGGGTGAAAGATGCATGGTCAAGAAACACAAGGCTCCCAAGAATCCTGAGTGGAAAACTGAAGCCGCCATATGTTTTGCGGCTGTGGTTCAAGCTGAGACTTATAGTAAATGAAATGAGAACTCAGTGGATTGGTGCACATGGCCTTTGGAGAGCCAGCCAGGAGTTACAGTAAAACTAGTAGGTTAAAACCCAGGTATTCTCTAACCAAAATTAAGCTATTATACTGAAGGCAAAATTTTAGTAGCTTTTCCACAAATGCCAGAATTTGTAAGCAAAATCAATATGATGTTTTTCTTACCCAGGCTTGAATCTTATTGTTTTTTTTTTTTTCTTTTCTTTTTTTTTTTTAATCCAGGATCCAGCTATTTAACCCAGACTGGACTCAAACTCAAGGATCCTCTTGCCTTGGCCTCCTGAGTGTCTAGGATTACACTCACCTATCACTATATCCAACCTTGAATTAGGATTTTACATGGCAAAAGAAAAGAAAAGAAAAGAAAGGAAAGAAAAGGAAAGAAAAGGAAAGGAAAAGAAAGGAAAAGAAAGGAAAAGAAAAGAAAGAAAAGAATTGTACATGGGTAATGTGTATACTCTCTAATTTATACATTTGTTTTTATAAAAGGCACGCTGGTCCTGTGTCTGTGTCTCTCTGGTGACCCATGGAAAAGTTCCTGGACTCCAGGAAGCTGGTAAGAGAAGTGATTTCTGTTCTCAAAGTAGTGATCAATCAAAGTGATGGCTTAGTGTTTGGAATAGTTATTGTTAAGTCAATACAGCATGTCCTCTCTGGTGGGACAATAAAATGAACATGTATTAGTCAGGTTTCTCTAGAGTCACAGAACTTATGCGGTAAACCCTTTTATCTATACACCTTCCTGTGCTAGTCTTAGACCTCTGGTTTCTGCTATACTATAGATGCTGGGCCCTCACTGGGACTCCTCGTGGCCTGTTGTTGCCCTGTGTCATGGAGATCCTGCTGCTTTGGCTCCACAGGACCTTTGAGTGCTGCAACATATCATATATGGGTGGATGTGGAGTGGACCAACTTATAACCCTGGTTCTGGGCCTGGGTAGTTGCAGGGCTGGTCAGCCTGCCAGCTTTCCCCTGTTCACCACCAGGGTAAGCTCTCCAGCATTGCCCTGGCCTGTTCACCCCTTGCAGTGATGAGCAAGAGACCAGACCAATTCTCCTACTCTCATGTCCTCAGGGTCGGCTTTCCCACACCTACACCACCAGGGCCAGCTCTACTGTGTTGCCCAGGTGAGGTGTAGGGGTGGCTCTCCCAAGTGCTGTAGCTGGTGAGGGACAGGGCCATCTCTCCCTCTCTTACGACCTCAGGGCCAGCTCTCCCACCTACTACAGGTGGTGGCAGTGGGAATCTCTCCTCTGGCCACGCCACCATATGGCAGATGAGGCGTGGGGCCAGATCGTCCATGCTCATGTTCTCTGGACACTTCACCCACACCTGTGTCAATAGGGTCAGCTTTACTGTGCTGTCCAGGCAAGATGCAGGGTTCACTTGGTGGGCAAGGGGGGTCACACCTTTCCCTTGCCCTCACTACCACGTGCACATGTTGTCTTCTTGCTTTACAATCCAGATAACAAGTGTGCCCTCCATTTTGGGATTATAGTTCATTCCAAATATGGTCAAATTGACAACCAAGTATAGCCATCACAGTACATGCACACACACACACACACACACACACACACACACACACACACACACACACACCAAGACATAACAGACTGAAATCAGTTTCAAACGGGCAGAAATGAGCCCTTATGCTTGGGCACGGGGATGTGTCCTGTTTAGCTCTGCCCTTGCCCCACTCAGTGAGGGTTTCTGTGATGTGTTGACAACCATGTGGATTATCATGTTATGTGCCATGTACCTAGGGGAATGGGTATCCTGGTCCCAATGCCTGAGAGGGTAAATGACAAAGGGAGCAACTCTGTCTGCGTGAGAGGATGGCTACCTGTTTCGGTTTCTTTTCTGTTGCTGTGATAAACACTCGGGCTAAAGCCTTTTAGGGAGGAAAAAGTTTAGTTCAGTTTATTGTCCATGTCTTAGTTGGGATTTCTATTGCTGTGATGAAACCAATGATCAAAAAGCAAGTTGGGGAGGAAGGGTTTATTTAGCCTAGACTTCAGCATTGTTGTCCATCATTGAAGGAAGTCAGGATAGGAAGGAACTCAAACACAGCAGGAACCTGGAGGCAGGAGTTGATGCAGAGGCCATGGAGGGGAGCTGCTTATTGACTTGATTCCTGGCTTGCTCTGACTGCTTTCTTATAGAACCCAGAACCAGCAGCCCAGGGGTGGCACCACCCACCACGGGCTAGCCCTTCACTACTGTACTAATTGAGAAAATGCCTTACAGCTGGATCTCATGGAGGCATTTCCTCAACTGAAGTTCCTTCCTGTCTGATGACTCTAGCTTGTGTCAAGTTGACACAAAACCAGTCAGTACAGCAGTCCATCATTGATGGAAGTCAGGGCAGGAACATAAAGTCAGGATGGCTTGGTACTTCATAAAGCATTTCCTCCAACCCGGAAACCTATAACCAAGGTGGTACAACAAGAACCATGGAGGATGCTGCTTGCTAGTTGGCTCACTCACCAGCTCATGTTTAGTCAGCTTTTTTATGTAGCATAGGACCACCTGCTCAGGGATGGTGCTGGCCACAGTGGGCTAGGCCCTCCTGAATCAATTAATAATCAAGACAATCAAGACACAGGACATGTGTGCAGGACAATCTGTTGTAAGCAATTTATTGATGGGGGCTTTCCTGGAAGATGACTCCAGTCTGTATGAAGTTGACAATTGTATTAGTTATTTTCTGAGATCAGGCACGTTCAGGGTGGTAAGGCCATAGGTATTAGTTATTTTCTATTGTGATAAAACACCATGACCAGAAGCAATTTGTAGAAGGGAGGGTTTATTTAAGCTTGTGATTCCAGAGGGATGAGGGTCCACCATGGTTGAGAGGCATAGCAGGATACAGACATGGCAGCAAGAGCAGGAAGCTGAGGGCTCATATCTTGAACACTAAGGACAAAATTGGGAGAGATGGAAAGAGGGGGAGAGAGAGAAGGGAGCACCCTGGGAACGGTGTGAGGCTTTAAAACCTCCAAGCTCACTCCCAGTGACACAGGTTCTATAACAAGGTCACACCTCCTAAGCCTCCCCAAAGAAAGCTATCAATTGGGGACCAGCTCTTCAAATGCCCGAGACTATGGGGGACACTTCATCAAAACTGCCACAACAATTAAGGCTGCCTAGATACTCGCCTGAACAAAACTGAGACAAACCAGGGCGAGCTGAGAATGCAGACTATTTCCAGGGTGAGATGTCTGTCTTAGCTATCACATTCAGAGTGTCTACTGTACTGGAGACACTGAATACTTACATAGTACTTTAAAATACGCGATCCAAATAAAAAGGCATATAACAAGTCTAAAAATTCAACTCATTTGAGTTCACCCAGTTAACAAATTACAAATGGGACTCAGCTCTCTCTGAAACCAAAGCTGACACTTTCTCTATTACATTAGTTTTCTATTTGTGTGTATGTGTGTATGTGTGTGTGGGGGGGGGGGATGTAAACTGACCCCTTTCAGAGTTCAAAATAAGTTACAAGAATGAATGTGCCATAAAAGTGTAAATGTCCGCAAGGAGGAGAGATTTTGCATACTCATTCAAGAGTGTTTTCAGGCTTCCCCAGACTTCTACTAAAACACCCTTACCACCCACACCTACCATATGCAAGGAAGGATGGCTTTATTGTCGCAGGAAAATAGAGGGCTGTTTGTTTGTTTTGAGACAGGGTCTCTCCATGTAGCCCTGGCTGTCCTGGGTTTGCTATATACACCAAGCTGACCTCAAACTCACAGAAAACCTCCTGCCCCTTCCCCTGCCCCTACCCCCACCCCCGAGGGCTGAGATTTAAGGCATGCACCATCATGTCCTGCCCCTTCTGTTGTTTCTGTTTGTTTCACTGAATCTTCAAGACTATCTATTAAAAAATAACTTATTTTTTCCTTGCCTTAAAAGGATCTCATTTTCATTCCTTGTGTCCTATAGAAGATTTTAAAAAAAAGAAAGCTTAAACTTTCTTTTACATGTATGTTCTATGGGTTTTTTTGTTTGTTTGTTTTTTGTTTTTTGTTTTTTTGTTTGTTTGTTTTTTTTTGAGGGAGGGCACTTGCATATTAGCATGTGTGAGATAGAGAAGACAACCTGCAGGAAATCAGTCCTCTTCTTCCATCAAGTGGGTCCCTGGGATAGAACTCAGGTTGTTAGATTTGGCAGCCAATCCCTGCTCACCATCTTGCCAACCCAGAGGATTTTTTAGGTAGGTGTTTTGGTCAAGGTTCTCTAGAAGAATAGAATGAAGGGGATGGAAGTGTGTATACTGAGATGCTGAGACCCTGGTACTCACTCAGCCGGAGTAGTCCCAGAATAGTGGGGCTCTCACTGAAAGCTGACAATTAGTAGTTACTCGATTCACAAAGCAGGGTACCTCGGTAATCCAGTCTAGCACGGGAGGTCTGCAAGGTTCCTGGGGATCCATGCACTGGTCCCTGTCCATGAAGAAAACTTGGAAACAATGTTTCTACTGCCAGTGTAGGAATCACAGCAGCAACAGGGCAAATCAGCAACCAGAGGAACGGCCATGCCAGTGAGTGTAGATCTATATGATCTTCCTTCTGGCACACCCCTTTTCATCTGGGCTGCTACCAGACCGCACTGCCCACAGCTGGGGCGGGTCTCCCTGCATCAATCAAAGCAAACGGGAAAGTTCCTCAGGTGTGACTCCCTGCTCAGATGGTTCTAATTTGGGGCAAGTTGAGCTCAAAACCAAGCACGATGAAGGCACCATGGTATTTCCCGAAGCCATCTGCTGCCATGGCTCTGCTTCTAGGAAAATCTTAAGATTGTCTAAAGTGTAGCAGGACCTCAGTCTGTTTTTTGAGCATGTGAGCATGTTGTGGACTCTGCTGCTGGGAGTATCTTAAGGGTGTTCAGAGCATAGCAGGACTTCATTTCTTTGCCTGTGAACAGTCAGTGTGAGGAACCACACTGTGCACTCACATACCATGTGGTGCTCTGAAAAACAACCTTTGAGTGTCTGTCCTCAGCTTCTGCTTCATTTTGAAACAAGGCCTCTTTGCTGCTTTGTAATCCAGACTGGCTGACCTGTGAGTTTCTGGTAATTCTCCTGTCTCAGTTCCCCATTTTCTGCAGGCGGGCTGGAACTGCAAATCTGTTTTTTATGCATGTTCTGCAGATGCAAACTCAGGTCATCAGACTTGCACAGCGCTGTTGCACCCCGACAGCCAGGATCTAAGTCTCATGCAGACAAAGCCACCTTCTGATGCCCTGTCTTTCTCTCTGCCTCCTGTGAAGACAGTGGGGCTTTCATCATCTCCTCCTGGACTCCTGGAAGATCCTCTGCCCTCATGCCCAGCCTCTCTTTTGATCTTCAGTCCAAACTGTGTCTAAAATCTGCTTGAGGCTCTATTAAGAAGCACTTGATTTAAAATGCTATTTTTTTTTACATGCGACCAAAATAGCATTAAATATTATGTTACAGTTTAAACTGGATTTAGAAATAACATATAGTTTTCTTCTAAGTGCCAAAGGCTCTAAAGGGTGTTTTTTAAGTTTCTATTAGGAGGTTTATAAGTCACAAACCTGAAAATCATGCACAAATAACTGTTGCAAAGCATCCTTCTTACTAAACAAATTTGGCTATTGGAGAACATTAGAGACATTACAGCATACACAAAGAAGAAAGCAAAATCCATTGCAATCTTATTGTTATGAAATAACACCAGTTAACTTCTAGAGGACAGTTAACTCTCTCTCTCTCTCTCTCTCTCTCTCTCTCTCTCTCTGTGTGTGTGTGTGTGGTATGTGTGTGTGTGTACATGTGGTGTGTCTATGTGTGTGTGTATGTGTATGTGTATGTTGTGTATGGGTGTGATATCAAGAGTGTGGGGTGTGTGCATGGTGCTTGTGGTATGTGTATGTGTATGGTATGTGTATGTATGTGTGTGTGGTGTCAGGTATGTAGGATGTATGTATGGCATGTATGTGTGGGGAATGTGGTATGTTGTGTGGTATGTTTGTGTGGTGTGGAGATATCTGTTTAACCTGACAAGTTTCTGCATTCATTTCCCAAACAACCTTTGGCAAGGGATTGTATTTATTGGCTTTTTCTTTAGGATGTAAACAAAAACCATAATACCAAGAATATTAAGTAATACTAATACTATTTTATAGCATCACATTTGATACTTTTAGATGCAGATAAACTAGGTTGTTATATGTGCACATTGGAACTTTTTATGTAATGAAAACAACATAAACAATGGCAGTTCCTTTATACTGTTTTGATAATGTTTTTCCCCACTTTGAATCATACGACCACATGTCATATGACTGGAAGAAGCATGGAAGAAAAAAGAAAATACTTTTTATGAGAGTCAGGTCACAAGGAAAACAAACAAAGAATTCTACAATAATCTGTTGAGTTTCACACTGTTATGCTTACAGCCCCACCACAAACCTCTGGTGGGGGCTAGGTAAAATGTGGCACCTCCAGATGGAGTTTTCAGAGTCAAAAGACCCCTCCTGCCTCAAGAATGGGGGTGCCTGTAACAAAACCTGAAGAGAGGAAGCGACTTACCACAATCAGGGAATAGGCTTCAGAAAGGCATGATTTCCTTTGTCTCCCAAAAAGTGTAGCCAAACAACAGAGATCAAATATTTTTTGCAAATGACCATTTTCTTAAGGGTCAAAAAAATTATATGTTGTATAGTCACATGTTTTATAATATATAATGCATTGATTAATGCAGTGGTAGACATATTTATTAACGGGTGCATGGCTTTGGAGGAGTTAATAAACATTTGTGTTAATGTTTCAAGAGTGCACACACTCATTTAAAGCCTGCCTCAAGGGAGAAGTATACAGCCCAGTCTTTTGGAATGTTGTCTGAATATCTATCTTCTCTCAAAATCACTTCTTCACTGGACTCCTATCAGGAATTTTATCAAGTGGTAAATAGTCATATTCTCCCTGGAAAACATCCTCATTTCAATTGCTTGCTGTGCATACATGTCTTTGTGACAGCTGAGCTAATTACAGAGTGAAGTCTGGAGAAGGAAGAGGAACCCCTGTCCCCATGCTCAATGACACTCTATTTCTCCTCTCATTCATCATGTAGGAGTATTGTTCTGAGGACAGCAATGGAAACAGAGATCATTAAGACATGGCCTAGGGCTGGAAAGAAAGCTCGCTGGTAGAATGCTTGCCTAGCACATACAGGGGCAAGGCTCTGGGTTTAATCCCAAGACTGAAACAAAACAAAACAAAACCATGGCACAGACGATAATTAATAATTCAAAGGAAAGCGAGACAGTGCTGCAAGTGAGAGGCGGGATCTCCAAGAGCGGAGAAGTAGCTAGTAAGCCTAGCTGGAGCTATCAAGCAGGCTTGGGTGCTTTATGGAGATATCCTCGGTGAGATGACACTGGGTGGTTCTGGATGAGAAACCAGATTTCTGGGGAAGTGTGGGAAGCAGTTTCTCGGTCCAAAAATAAAATAAAATAATGATTCTAATTGACAGAGTCCTGTGAACTCAGACAGATACATGAAAGAACAGGGGAGACTAGAAAGGTGACCAACAACATTCTGGGATAGCATGCTGAAAATATTCATTGTAGGTCTGTAAGAGAGTTAGTGTCACCCTCTATTTGATCCATGAAGAAACTGAGGCATGGAGAAGTCCAAAATTGCAATGTGTTCCCGACCTCCAATGCACTTCTCTGCTCACTTTTAATATGCAAACACAGAAACAAAACTATGGGGCTGAGCGATAGCTCAACTGGTAAATCGCATGCCTCATAACTAGCCAAACTTGAGTTTAGATTCCCCAAAGCCCACATAAAAGTCTGGGTACAGTGCCGCGTTTCCATAGTGCCCATGCTAGGGAGGTAGAGACAGGAAGATCCCCTAGAAGCTTACAGAGCAGCCAGGGGGGCCTCTGTGGTAGAGTTCCGGGCCAAGGAAAGACCCTGTCTCAAAAAAGGTTAAAAGTATCTGAAAGCTAACATTCAAGACTGTGTATGTGTGTGCATGCACAAAGTTTATTTTTAAAATGAAGCCAGCAATGTTTCTTTTTTTATTACATTGTGTGTGTGTGTGTGTGTGTGTGTGTGTGTGTGTGTGTGTGTGTGTGTGTGTGTGTGTGTGTGTTTGTGAATGTGCAGCCCCATAGTGCACATGTGCTCAGAGGTCAACTTGCAGGAGTCAATTCCATCCTTCTACTCTGCGTCTGGAACAACAAACTCATGTTGGGTCTTGGTCTCAGGTGCCTTTAGCTGCTCAGCAATCTATCTCTCTGGCTTTGCAATACTCTTCTCTGTAATCATGTGGGTTAAGAAGAACTACACTAAAGCACCTGTAAGACTTAGTGGTGCTATCATTGCTTCTTTAAATCAACACATTTGAAAACTTGCTGTGAAGCTCACACTGGCAGCTGCAACTGCATTATAATGGGCTCTGAAGCCTGTGTGCCTCAAGTCCCTGAAGTTGGCCCTGGACCATAGCAGGTGTTCCAGTAACATAAAAGAAATCAAGCCAGTTCTATGATCCTGTTATGGTGAAGAAGTCTATTAAAGTTGAACAATGCAATCTTGGTGGGTTAGGAGTAAGATTCAAGTTCAAGTCTTGATTCTAGGCTATTTCTTTTTATTTTGGTTCTGGGAGTTGAACCCAGGGCCTGCGTGCTGATTGTATATACTGCTACTGAGCTATCCCACCTGCCTCTATACTTTTTTGCTAATCCTGGCTAAAGCTTAATTTAACCCTGGACATTTGACAAGTCTCTACCTTATCATTTAACAGAAGAATATTTTCTTTATTTGTATTAGAAACAAGATTGTTTTACATGTCAATCCCAGTTCTCTCTCCCTCCCCTCCTCCCCTACTACCCTATCCCCCTACTAAAACCCTACCTATCACATAGCCTTTCTGCTCCCCAGGGAGGGTGAGGCCTTCTATGGGGGGGGGTCATCAGAGTCTATTGTATCCTTTGGGATAGGGTCTAGGCCCACCCCATGTGTCTTGGCACAGGGAGTATTCCTCTATGTGAAATGGGCTCCCAAAGTCCACACCTATGCTAGGGATAACTACTGAACTACTACAGGAGGTCCTGTAGATTTCCAAGGTCTCCTCACTGAAACCCATGTTCCTGGGGTCTGGATCAGTCCCATGCTGGTATCCCAGCTATCAGTCTGGGGACCAAGACCTCCCTGTTGTATAGGTCAGCTGTTTCTGTGGGTTTCACCAGCCTGGGCTGGACCCCTTTGCTCATCACTTGTTCTTCTCTGCTAAACAGAGGAATATTAATACTGCTTGGCAGGATTACAAGGACAGATTAGAAATAAACTACAGATAAAAAATCCTGTTTCATCATAGGTACTCTAGAGGGCTGCTAGTATGACTTTCTATGTTAACTTTTAAACTATTTTTGTTCGTCATTGAAATTTCTACAATGTGTTTTAATTCACCTCCCACCCCTGGCTCTTCCAGATTCATAATTATGTTGCTGGATACACTTTCTAGTATGTGAAACCATTGAATGTGTCATATAGCATGTAACTTTCTCAAGCTTTAAACAGTAAAAACATAAAACAGTGCTGTAAATATGGACAACATCAGCTAATCTGACTTCTATCCATGGAAATAATATTTGATAATAGATATAAGAATAAGATTAAGGTGATCTATTGTACAGTAGTACAACTGGGTTTAAACAAATCTGTAGTTAATTCTTCCTTCCATTTTCCAATAGAATGAACAATTTTATTAGAAAATAATCAGAAAGTGGATCTTTTTTTCCTAAGCATTTTCTTCATCTCTGCTGCCCAGCCCCCCATAATCTCAATGACTCTTCTGGAGTTCTCAGCAGATGGCACTGGATTTTAAGTGTAGTAGTTATTACATTCTTCATCTTTGGGGAAACTGATTTGATAGGAACAATGGATTTTGAGTTACAACGTAAGACAGTGTGGAGAGATATAGAAAAAACAAAACAAAAAACAAAAACAAAACAGATAACTTGTCAAAGTAAACAGTAAAGTAAACTTTAGAGAAGTTATTGCTTCCTCTCCAGACACAGCCAGCCATCATCCTGTCGTTTTTTAAGTCTGTTATAGACTGTGGAGTACACTGCTATGCATCTTGTAAAATGGATTCTTGTGAGCTTTTGCAGTGTTCTGCACTCCCTGAGCATCCTTCCCTCTCTCCATTCCCCAGAGATCCTCTCATTAGAGGCTTGAGATGCGTGAGTTAATGGGGTTCATGATCCCCATTCTGGTTTTCTTCTACGTGGGTCTCCTAAGACTATTAATTTACACATTCTATTTCAGTAGAGACTTGAACACAAAAAATGTCAAGTTGTTACCCACATGATTTTGTCACTTATTAGAGACATCTCAGTGGTCAAGTCCCCCTTCACCTAAAAGACTGGAGCCTGAAGAGTTCCAACTTCTTTGAGGGGGATCCCCATGGAAATTCAAGGCTTGGGAATTTCTTCTTACAAATCTCAACCTGATGGTAACGCTACCTTTAAACTATAGTCAGGACAAGTTTCATCTTGTCTGGTAATAGATATTAGTTAACAATCCAATTTGTCTGCTTTGTATCAGACATACACTGTCCCAGGATGATTTTAGAAAGAATAAAATAGAAAGAGATTGGATCTTACTGGGGGAGGGGGCAAAAGTCTAAAGTCCTTTCCAAAATAAGCTTGAAGCTTGCAGTACTGTGTCCAGTCTCAGAGGAGGAAATCCAGGATGGAAAGACTATGAGTTCAATCAACCCCATGTCTTGTTCTACTGCCCCAGCAGAGGTAGCAATTGGAGACTGAATGGTGGCCCTGGGGATTCTATATCAGAACCTGGATTAGTGGCCTGGAGAAGGACTGTTGATCAAGACATTCTCCATGAACTCAGGGAGACTTGGGCATGTCCTTACTCAAGTACACCTCTCCTTTATACTTGCTATAATGTCCACATGGCAGTGGCTGGCCTCTGGCCATTTGTTCAACTATGTACAAGAGTAATCACTGTCTCTCCCTGGGGTGCCCTCTTTGCCACTCAAGTCGGAAGATGAAAGAATGGACACTCAGGCAGGGGCCAAGAAGAACTTGTTGACATTAACAAAGTCCTCCTTGGGTTTTTCTTGACTGGGTCAGCACAATTTCCCTGGGCATGACTTGAGAACCCCTCCCTCTTCAGGAAGCTCCTTTTGGGGGTGATGGCTGTCTGATGGAGGAGAGAGTGGAACAAGGGCTCAGATACTCTAAATTTCATGTTGCCTGGGAGATTTTTGTGGTGCTCTTACTTTGTTCAAATAAATCTCTTGTGAGTGTTCTCAGGGAGAGTGTGATCTGATGTGTACGAAAAAGTCTCCATGAAGGGTGCCTGCAAGGAGACTGTTCTTCTGCTCTGCCCCCAACTTCCCCATATTTTCCCATCCTTTGTGGTTTGAATGAAGTATCAGCCCCGGGCTTAGGTGTTTCATCATTTGCTCCCCAGCTGCTGGGGCTATTTGGGGAGGATATGGAATGTTTGGGAGGCAGGGGCCTAGCTGGAGGAAATGAGTCACTTGGCTTTATTGCCAGGCCTGTTTGCTATCCCATCTGACTGCCAACTCAGTGTGACCAGCTGGGGCAACCACCCCCCCACCACCCCCAACACCCTGCCATGCTCCATCCCTTCCCTCTCTCACACTCCCAGCCCCCTGTCCCTCCAGCCTGTCATAGTGCCTTCCTGTGGTGATCCATAGCCACATGTGAACCAAAACTACATCTTTCCTCCCTGAAGTCACTTATTCAGCTATCTGGTCCGAGCAAAAGTAACTGACACAAAACCTCCGTTCAGTTAAGTTAGTCTCTCACAGAGCTGCACGCCTAGCTTCCTAAGTCAGCACACTTCTCTCCACTACCCAGAAAAGCACGTTTGTTTTCTTCTCTTTTCTAAGCCTGCTTACTGGCCTTTTGGCTTAAGGGTTGCTCCCCACCGTGGCAATGCCTGCCCACCATGTGTGTGACCTCCTTGCTGGCCTAACTCAAATGGTGTGGCCTTTTTTGTCCTTCTCGTCCTCTGGGAAGCTGCTGAGGTTCACAGCTTGCCTGACCTGGTGGTTTATCTTTTAAACGCTAATAAAATTGTCCTTGAGCTTCTGATTTTGGCCATGCTTAAACTCATTTATTAGGGAGACTAAGATCCCCAGGAGGGGACCCTAATTTTCTGCTACTAGCTTTCAGCGTTCGTCCAGCTGAATCACTTCTTTCGGTGAGCTATCTGCATGTATGTGAAGAAAGCTGTACACCATTCCACCAGGCACTCTCTCCTCTGGGCAACCATTCAAGTTACATGTATCTCAATTTTGTTATTGTTGGCTTGTTTGTTCTTTAAATCTCAGTTAAGAAGAATCGAAAGGGAAACGGTCATGGTGCACTTCATGACAGACTTGGAATGCTATTTCGCAGTTTCCCTACAATCTAAAGAGTTTCTGTCACTGACTCCCAGTCCCCTCCCCCAAAGCCCTAGGGAGAGTTGAAAAGAGTGCACCTGGCTAAGGACAGTCAAGAATGGCAGGAAATGGCCTTCACTCTGTTTCTTGGTCATCATTTATTATTTCACAAAGGCTCCCATGAGTACCTGTCACTGTCCCCAGGATTTGGAAGTCCCCTGGATCCTCTTTCCATTGGCTTTTGAGCTGGTCAGGGTCTGATTAGTGTCCCTTGGTTCTCTGTGTGCATAGACAAAGTGTTCCAGGGCTCACCCTCTTATGGGTGCAGATGACATCAGAATTAGATGGCATCAAATAGAAATTCCTAATAACCCTTGTCTCCCCTCAACCCTCTGCACTCCCAGTGCATCCGCAGAGCTGGGGCTGGGCCCAGGCTCTCACTTTGTGCTCAGCTGCTGAGTAGAGAGATTGCAATGTGTCCTCATTCCTCCATTCCCCCTTCTCCTTCCAGGTGCTCATGGGAAATAACCCCTTGACCCCTTCTGTGCCCAACACAGAAGCCCATAGAAACAAATGCTGAGACTTTCTGGACATGCTACCTTATGCCAGAAGTTTCTATTCTTTGACCTTGAAGTTGACCTTAAAATTCATCTTTGTTCTCTTTCCAGGGTTTCTTAATGCACAGCTCACTGTCCCATTCTGGCTGCTAAGTTTACTCCCAGCTTATTAGAAGTGTTTCCTACTTTTCCCCTCAATCTATGAGAGAGTAAGAGTTGCACAGGCAGGTTACACACAGACACACACACACACACACACACACACACACACACACACACACACAGACACACACACACACACACACACACACACACTTGTATGTTTCTCACTGGGTAAAAAGACCATCTATAAGAAGGACTGAAGACTGTCCCTAACTCATTTATCTAGGGACCTGCCAGCAGGGACCAGGGCCTGCTGAAGTTCTTGACTAGATAGTGGCTTCTTCCTTAAGCCTGGTCAAAGCTCACAGTTCTTCTAAATCAATGTTTCTTGTGGGAAGGAAAGAAGGAAGGAAGGAAGGAAGGAAGGAAGGAAGGAAGAAAGAAAGAAAGAAAGAAAGAAAGAAAGAAAGAAAGAAAGAAAGAAAGGGTCCTAAGGTTGCTGCTCTGAGAATCTGTTTTTATTGAAAATGTGGCTGTTTTGCTTATCAAATGTCATTTGGCCTTGTGAATTGCAGCCAACTTTTACCAAGAGTTGACAATGTTACAAATTTTTAAACCTGCATGTCCAGCAATTTAATAAATGAAAATGTCAACTTGTCATTAAGGCTCAAGCATGCAATAACCTTCAGTGGCTGACACAGATTCTCCTTGGTCATTTGTTCCTCCTGGAAGAAGTGCAATGCCATTGAGTCTTGATGACAATAGAAACAAGCCTTGGCCAGGTCCACACCCAGTGTGGGAGTGAAGGACCTAAGTTTTGAAAGGCAGTGGGCATCACTGATAATGGAGTTTTATTAGCAGCAGATGTGTGGCTGTGATTTTTGGTGCCAGACACACTGTTATTGAAACAAGTCAGATGACAGAGAATCCGAATATCTTTGTTTTTAGGAAGGAGAAACATGAAAGACTGAATTCATAATCCTTCTCTGTAAGAGAATGCCGAATCAAAAAAAAAAAAAAAAAAACTCCAAAATGTTTATGAATATGTTGAGTAGTGTGTAGGGAAGCTGAGGCAGGGTTTTAGGAAGTAATTACACTTTTAAAACATACATTATTTTAAAAACCATTCTGCTAATGTCTTAGAGAACCTCTGTATTTATTTACAACAGCCTTCTCTAAACAGGTCTTCTTCTTCTTCTTCTTCTTCTTCTTCTTCTTCTTCTTCTTCTTCTTCTTCTTCTTCTTCTTCTTCTTCTTCTTCTTCTTCTTCTTCTCTCTCCTCCTCCTCCTCCTCCTCCTCCTCCTCTTCTTCTTCTTCTTCTTCTTCTTCTTTCTTCTTCTCCTTCTCCTTCTCCTCCAACTCCTCCTCCTCCTCCTCCTCCTCCTCCCTTTCCCTCTCCCTCTCCCTCTCATTCTCATTCTCATTCTCATTCTTATTCTTATTCTTATTCTGGTTTGATGACCCTAATGCTTGTATTAGCATTGCTGTGGCAAAAGACCATACACAAGCAACTTAAGAAGGGCAGAGTTTATTGTGGCTCACAGCTTGACTGGGTACAGTCTCTCACAGTGGGGAAGTAATGGCTGCAGTTACATTGCATCCCTAGTCAGGAAGCAGGGAGAGAGACAAAAGCTAATATTCAGCTCATTTATTCTCTTTTATTTGGCCAGGCCCCCAACCATGGGTGGGTGCCACCACATTCAGAATGGGCCTCCTCTCTCCCATTAATCCCCTCTGGAAATGCCCGAGGTGAGTCTCCTTGGTGGTTCCAAACCTAGTCAAGATGAACCATCATGAGTCTATGTACCGAAAGGCCATTTTTCTCTGCCTTTTTGATCAATTTCATCTCTCTCTGACATTCACTTTTGTTCCACATCCTTTATCAAGACTCCTTTACTTAACGAAACTCCCCAGAAGTTCCTAGTGACTTTTGCAGTTATATAATGTTAGTGAGAACTCATGGGGCATCGCTTTTGAAGGAGGCTGGGGCATTAATTATTCTTAGCGGTTATGTAAGGCATGGCCTCAGTTATGTAGATGAGGACATAGGCACTAGAGAGAAGCTACCAGGCTCCTGCCTGGTATTGTCCTGTCCAAAGTGTGTCAGCTCTTTAGCTTCTTAGTATTGCCTGACATGGACCTTCACCAACCTGACAGATGCCTGTATATTTATTTCTGAAGTTTTTGTGTGTTTATCTTGGGCTCCTTCCCATTCCAATGCTAATATACAGAAACAGAATATACAGAAACATAATATACATCACTTGATATGCATCACTTTTGAATTGTCCAATTTACAAAAGTAATTCATTACCTATCGTTTCCCCCCCCAAGCACCTATATTTTCAGGGCTTGTTTGAGTTAGTATTTGTGCATCTATTCTCTCTGCTACACAAGATGTTGAGACACATATTCATTCTGTGCTCCAGTGATTGACACTCGGGCTGTCTCTGACTCTCTAACGTCACCAGGTCTGACAGAAAATCTGCCTGATAAATATTGTCACTCCAAATTTGGAGACAAATTGAGGTTGAGAGACGTGAAAGCATTTGCCCCAGCTTCTAAGGTTAAGGATAAGGAGAGAGACCCAAGAAACACCAACTTGAAAGTGGAATTGCATACTTAATATTCTACAAATTCTAGTTCACTCTCCTATTCTCAGTGTCTCCTCCATTCACCTTTGACAATGCCTCCAAGTTAAAAATAGAGATTTTGGGGGAGGGGGCGGGGCTGTGGGGGCCAGGATACAGCTCAGTAGACAGAGCTTGCCTGGCAGGTATAAGGCTCTGGGTGTGATCATACTGTGTCTGAAGAGAAAAAAAAAAAAAAAGTTGAGATTCTTTGACTAAGGGTTCTGTTTATGTAAGAATAGGTGTATAAACAAAACAAAATGTCATCTAGCCAAATCATGAGATGGTATCACCTGCAACAACACAGATGGAACTACAGGGTATTTCGTTCAATGGAATAAGCCAGGCAGAGAAAAGCAAAGGATGCATTTTCTCACCCAAATGTGGAAGCTGAGGAAAGTTGATTTCATTGACCAGAGTAGAATAGTGGACACTAGAGGAAAGGAAGTAGGGATGGGGAGGGGCTAGAGGAAGGTTGGACAATGGGTACCATATGTGCATGTGTTTGGTTTGGTTTGGGGTTTGTTTTTGTTTGTTTGTTTTGTTTCCTTTTTTGAGATGAGGTTTCTCTGTGTATAGTTGGAAGTGTGCGAAAATCCAACCAACAGTAGCTTCAATGGGAGGCAGTTCAGTTTTCTGAGGGGTCTGACACTGTTGTCGCTAATAGATGGATTAGCCCATTAGGGTTTGAATCTGGGCCCAGAAAATAAGTTTTTAGGCTCCATCCAGACTTTCTGAATCAAGAGTCCTTTGGATGAGTGTGGATGCACACTCAAGTCTGGGAGCCATAAGGTTATCCTCTGTTATGAGAGATCCAGATTTTGGCAGTTAAGGCTGGTCCCACAGCAAGGTCCATGGCAATGAGGACCCCAGTTCCTTCTGTACCCACCCATCTCAGGCATGTTCAGAATGGAGCTTTTTTTTTTTTTTTTTTTTTTTTTTTGGTTTTTCGAGACAGGGTTTCTCTGTGTAGTTTTGGAGCCTATCCTGGCGCTCGCTCTGGAGACCAGGCTGGCCTCAAACTCACAGAGACCCGCCTGCCTCTGCCTCCCAAGTGCTGGGATTAAAGGCGTGTGCCACCAACGCCCAGCCATAATGGAGCTTTTATCTTTGGAACATGATATACTGTAGATACATCTTCATTTCAGTCCACAAAAATAGCTGGATCCCTTGTTAGTCAAAGTCATACAGCCAAAGGGCAGCAGAGCCCACACAGGCAAGTATGTGATAAGAGTCATACTGCCATTGTCTTGTTTTCTTCAGTGTTTTGTAGTTATGACAAAATGCCTGAGACAACCCAAAAAGAGAAAGATGCTTTAAGTTTAAATTTATTTTGGTTCTCAATTTTTGAAGTTCCAGCCCTTGATTTGATTTACTCCCACCACATGACATCAAAGCCACTCCCACCACAATTCAGGAAGCCAAAAAGGGTAAGAAAAAGAGACCAAGGTCCTACAATCTAATCCTCTTTTGGAGTCACCCTGCCTCCCCCAGTGACCTGAGGATCTACACATGAAGTCCATTGATTAATAATTTCACCCCTTCCCAAAACCAAGCTGGGACCACATGGCTTTGGGAGGACATTGCAGATCTGTAGCATCCTTGTACCCGGCAAAGTGGGTTCTCATTCTACAAAGGTTACAGGAGAGGGAAAACACATGGAAGCAGGTCAGCTGTTCTGCTGTTTGTATTTACAAGCAGAGATGGGAGAACCAAGAAGGCAATGGCATTGGCCTGGTTCATGGTTTTTCTGGGCACTGACTTTAACATAGACTGAGAACTCACAACCCTTTGGAGCCTGCACACTGGCAAGGGATTGTCACTTCACCTATGCACACTGCTGCCATTTGAATTTGCATAACTCACAGCCACTGAATCTGAAAGGCTAGCTTCAGAGCCAAGGCCATCCTGTGAAAGCCACAGCAGGGCTTTGTGTAGGGCAGAAACAGATTAAGACCTCCTGGCTGGTAGTACTTTTTCTGTACACACTCCCCGGCCCAGCATTGGCAGCTTTTATTTTTGTCTCTCAGTCTTGACTCCTTGTCATCTCCCCATCCCAAATATCTTTGCCTGTTGATAACCAGCTCAGGGTTATTTTTTTTTTTTTTTCCATTTGCTTCCCAGGGTTACTTGGGAATAGGCTCCTGGATAGAAAGAAAACCTGTATTCTTTTTTTTTTGAAACCTCCAAGGACTTCGTGGTAAATAAGAAAAGCCAAGGGGGTCTGGTCTCAAGCCCACTCATTTTATCAATGCGGGGCAAGCTTGCTTCCTGCAACCTTCTGGCTAGAAGGGCTGTTGGCTGCTCTCTCACCCCCAACCTTTCATGTTCTCTTGCTCCTAAGAGTGGGGTGTGCCCGTCAACACTACAGGTGGGTCCACAGGGAGCAAGCAGCTGCACAGCCCAGGACTTTGAGCTGTTAGCAGCTTTCCTGGCTTTGTACCCCTGCCAACTCACACACACACACCTGGGATTTCAACAGCTGCCAGCCTCTAGCCACCCACTTCCCACCATGTGACCTAATCTTCATTCCACCTGTTCCTCTTTGGGTGCAGCCAGGCCATCCCCACCTGGCCTAAAGGTGGCCTGGGAAGGTTTGTTAGGCCTATCTTACTCATGCCTGAAATAGCCAACTCACGTTCATTTCACAGCAAATTACAAGAGATGAAGGTTTACTATGAAGTAAGACCAGACTTGACAATTAATCAGCTTGGTCATTTGGGGGATCAAATGAAATTGGACCTGGTGTCTCCTGGATGCTAAAATGAAATGGAAGTCTCTCTTTGGGCATCATCCGGGCAACAGCTGAGAATACAAGCTCAGCCTGTCCCCATTTCTCTCTTTGCATACAGATGGCAATTTATCATTTCAAAACAGAGCAAGGAAGAAAGGAGCAGGCTGCCCTTTGGGTTTCTAGAGTGAGTGTGTGGGGCCTCTGTTTGACTCAACAGACACTTATTTTGCTCTTTGTTCGTCTAAAAGCCTCTCAGGAGCAGGGGGTTAAGAACCCTGTATAAGACCATATCTCCCCTCTTTTCTGTAGTGATATACTGTTTATGATTTATTAAAGTTTGAGGATTCAGAAAAACAGAGTCAGCCTCAAGGTATAGACAACAGGCAGTGGTGATACACACCTTTAATCCCAGCAGCCAGAAGCTAGGAGGTGGCGGTACATACTTTTAATCCTAGGGCTCAGGATTAAGAGATAGACAGATTTCTCTGAGTTCAAGGCCTCCCAGGGATACACAAGATTGAATCAGACTAAAAGAGTAACAGATCAAACACCTTTAATCCCAGCACTAGAGGGGTAGAAAAGATAGAGGCAGGATTTTCAGTGGTCAGTATGAGGCATTCATTCTCCAGCCACACTGAGGAGAGGTTACAGTCCTGAGGCTTATGGAGACAGGATCAGCCTGCGGTCGAGGTAAGAAGCTAGTGGCCAGCTGCTTTGCTTTTCTGATCTTCAGCTTGAAGTTCGAACCCCAATATCAGTCTCTGGGTCTTTCATTTTTCATGTTACACTTTTCTATCATTAAGATTTATGTTATCATACGAAGAAGTGGCCTTCTACATGCATGTGTTGGTGTGATGTATGCAAGTGTATGTACATATATGTGGGGTGCATTTGTGCCTGTGTGGAGGCTGGGGGTCAATACTGAGTGTCTTGCTGTGTCACTCTGCACCTTACTTTTCATTTTGAGACAGTGTCACTCACTGAACCCATAGTTGTCTATTTCCACTAGATGGCCTAGTTGGTGAGATCCTGAGAGCCCTGTCTACCTCCCCGACACTGGCATAATGAGTGATGCTGCTATTCCTGGATTTTATGTGGCCTCTGGGGACCCAAACTAAGGTCCTCATGTTTGCACAGCAAGCACTTTTCTCCCGGACTCATCTTCCCAGGCCCAAGGATGGGTCTCATTGTGACATTTTCATACTTATCACTCTACTTTAATCTCATTCCCCTTTTCCCCACTGCTATCTCCAATTTCTGGTATCAATAGCCTCCTCTTTCCAGTTTCCTTTCTCCTCCTAAAGAGCCCCCTGATTCTGCTTCACAGAACCCAGTGAGCTGTTAATGTGAATGACCACTGATTCTGATTGGAGCTTTGTAACTTTACAGAGTATGTAAGCTTTGGTTTTTGTTATTTTTTGTTTTTTTTTGTTTTTTGGTTTTGTTTTGTTTTGTTTTTTGAGACAGGGTTTCTCTGTGTAACAGCCCGGCTGTCCTGGAACTTACTCTGGAGACCAGGCTGGCCTGGAACTCACAGAGATCTGCCTGCCTCTGCCTCCTGAGTGCTGGGATTAAAAGTGTGTGCCCCCACTACCTGGCATGATGGTCAGTTTTAATGGTCAGCATGACACAATCTAAAATCACTTGAGAAAAAAAAATCTCAGTGAAAGAATGTCTGGATCAGGTTGGCCTGTAGGCATGAATGAGGACAATTACCTTGATTATACTAATGGAAGTTGGAAAACCCACCTGCTGTGGGTGGCACCATTCCCTAGGCAGGGCATCTTGGACTGTGTAAGAATGAAGAAAGAAAACTTGAGCACTAACACACTTGCCTTAATTCACTGCTCTCTGCTCTTGACTGTGGATATAATGTTATTAGCTGCTTCCTGTCCCTGCTGCCTTAACTTCCCCACAATAACAGACCATAACCTGGAACAGTGAGCCAAATGAGTCCTTTCTCCTGTTAGTTCCTTTTGTTGGGGTCTTTTATCATGGCAACAGGAAATGAAACTAAGAAGCAGTAGTATCTGAGTGTTGGCTTTGTATTTTCTCTGTTGAGAGGCACACTGTGGAGTAACTACAGTTAGGATACTGCCTCTAATTGTGCCTGACATTGTTATGCCCTATGATTGTGCAGAACATTCTGGGCATGAATAGAGTCCAAGGCTGAAGACGGCAATCACCTTTGGAAACTGCCAACAGACATAAATAACTCTGCTGGGGCCAACTTTTCTCAAGGAAGTAATAAAAGCACACTTGTGGCTAATGGCAGGACGCAGGAAAATGCTTTTTCTGGCTCCATCACAGCCTTGTGACTTTGGATCTATCAATCCGTTGCCTTTTCAAATGTAGTTTCTGTACAGTGGTGTTCATCCATCAAAGTGTGGTAAGCACTTAGTATATGCTTGGTGTGATTCAATGCCACTTCTCTGAGTCATAAAACTGCAAAAATGACAAAAAATGGGGAAGAGAAAGCAGGTTAAATGTGATATATATAACTACACTCTTGTTTCAAAGGGGAATCATTCGTAGATATCACTGGAGTGGCCACTAAAGTTTCTGTGTAGTTTACCAACTTGACCATTCTACTAACACTTGAATAGAACCGCCTCTCCCAGTAGACAGAGAGACACCAGTGCTCACACCAGCTATTTGCTTTTTAGAAATTCAAGGGATCACATTACTTTAGCTTCATGCATTCAAATAAGGCTACAGGTCTGGTCTTTACCAATGAAATGTGAGGGAAAATTGAATTTCCTATCTGACTTGAGCATCTAATCAGTTCAGTTCAGCTGTATCCCTTTCTTCCTGCCTCAGCACCATAAAGTCCAGTCCAAGGGAGAAGGCTGAACTATCCCAAAGGGAAGCCTTCCCTGGAAGGCCACAGAGGCCTGCAGAGGTCTTTGCTTGAAGAAAACAATAATAATGGACTCTTGGTTGCTCTAAAAGCTGCTGAGATGTGGAGTTGGTTGTTACTGCTGAATCGCATGCACGGTCCTAAATGGTGGAATACTGAACGTTCTCACTGAGCATGAGGAAATGTGTGAATGTGGCTGTGATGGAGATACTCAGTGCATCCTGTTCTGGGTGCAGTGACACACCAGTCACCTCAAGGTGTTTAGTGCAGACTCAGGCTCCTCATGTACGAGAAGCTTATGACACTTCCTACAACGCATCTCACTGCTAATGTGACACACTTTCCACATTTCACAAGTAAGAGATACACAGAGGTCAAGTGACTCGCCCAAAAGCACACAAGTGGTCGGCATGCTACCAAAGCCCTAGGGTCTCCGATAACCTAGCTGCCTCCCAGAAGCTGATCTAAAATGTTCCTTCCTGCTCGTACAAGTTCACATGCACTCACATGAGCCTGAAGTTCATATGGACCCAGTACTAATCAGGACTGGTAGTGTCTACAAGTGTCTGAGGTCATTTCCCTTCGGTATCAAGGAAACCATCATGGGGGTAGAAAAGGAAAGACTAAACTCATCGTGAGAGGAAAAACAATCCAGACAGAGGGTCAGCAGAGATGTCAGCCAGTGCAACAAGAGCTGGGCAAGATTTCTTTTTCTTTTTCTTGAATTTCATTTGAGGGTCTCATGTGGTTCCATCTGGTTTCAAACTCACTAACTGGTGACTTTCAACTCCTGATCTTACTTTCTTCACTGCCCAAGTGCTGCGATGACAGGTACAGCCACCACTCCTGGTTTATGCAGAACTGGCACTCGAATCTATAGCCTTGTGTGTACTAGGCAAGCACTCTCTCAACTAAGCTACATGCCCAAGGCAAGATTTCTGTATAAAATGCAATGCATCGTTAATTTGACTGTCAATTTGATTGGATAAGAAACACCCTGAGCATTCCTAAGGTACACCTTTGGGTGTGTCTGTAGGTATTCCAGAAAGGACTAGTTGAGGGAAGAAGACCCACCCTGAACGTGGGTGGTACCCACATTTTGTGCCCCATGGCGGTGAAATTAATACTCAGGCAAATTCCACCAAGCAAAGCTGTTGTCTATTTTTGATAATGGAAAATTGTTGGGTTTGGTTTTAAGAATTACTGAGGGGAGAGGTGGAGTGATGGCTCATTGGTTAAGAAGAGCATTTGATGTTCTTACAGAGGTTTATTTCCAAGCACCCACGTGGTGGCTCACAATTGTTTGTAACTCTAGTTCTAAGGGATCCTATGCCAGAGCCTCTTCAAGCAACTGATACATATGCAAGAAAAACACACATACATGAAATAAAATAAAATAAATCCTTTTAAAATTCTGAGTTAGATAACATTTTTAAATGATTAATTGTTTGCTTGGATAATGTCTATAAATTCTTTGTGGGTTGAGGGTTGTTTGGGAGATTTTTGTCTGCTTTTAGAAGACAGAGTTTTACTACATAGCTAGACCAGCCTGGCCTCAAACTTGTGACAGTTCTCCTACCTCAGCTTCCCAAGTGCTAGGATTACAAAAGTGAACCATCACACTCAGCTCCACACTCAACTTTCAAAATTATCACAAATTTGCAGAGATGTTGGAATTGGTATACACATAGCTCTTGATCAAAACCATCCAGGAGTATGTTCGTGGCCTGTTGATCCATCACCTAAAATATTTTAGTGCACATTTTCCTATCTTCAAGGGACTTTCTTCTATAAAACCATAACATAACCATCAAAGTCCAAAAGCTAACACTGGGTATATTGCTATATCCTCAAACCATTGCAGGGGAGGGAGATTAAAATTGTACCAGTTGTCTCAGAAATGGATTTATAACAAAAGGATCCAGTCCCCAGAATCTCACATCCCTACAGTGTCAAGGGAAACTAGCATTGGGATGGAGTAGGGCAGGCTAACCCCTTCAGTGTCAAGGGAAACTAGCATAAGATAGTTTCCTATGGAGGAGGACAGCCTAACCCTGTCAGTGTCAAAGCATCAACATACTCTTCACCTTTCTTCTGTAGGAAACTGGCTCAGCCTTACTCCATGAGCCTGACATACTTGGAGAGTGTAAGTGAGTTTCCCATATAGGCCTTCCTTGTTTGGCTAGGCATCACAGGTAGGAATAACCCACAGGACTGTTGTTATGTTTATACCTTTAGGTGATAGGTATCTTCATTTCCCACCCCCTCCCATGAAATTCAGGTCTGTTTCCAAAACCAAGATCTGCCAGGTGCCTTCCTGCACAGTTACTCCTCTCCCCTCCTATCTTAGCTAGGGTTTCTGTTGCTGCACTGAAACAGCATGACCCAAAGCAAGTTGGAGGGGAAAGGGTTGATTTGTCTTACACTTCCATATCACTGCTCATCATCGAAAAAAGTTAGCATAGGGGCCCAAACAGGGTAGGGACCTGGAGGCAGGAGCTGATGCAGAAGCATGAAAGAGTGCTGCTTATTGGCTTGCCCTGCATGTCTTGCTCAGTCTGCTTTCTTGTAGAACCCAGGATCACAGCCCAGGGGTGGCATCATCCACAATGGGCTAGGCCCTCCCCCACCAATCGCTAATTAAGGAAATGCTTTACAGGCTGGCCCACAGCCAATCTTATGGAGGCATGTTTCTCAACGGAGGGTTCCTCCTCTCAGATGACTACAGTTTCTATCACTTGACAGAAATAAAAGCCAGCACAGCTCCTCTGTCTGTGGCTTAAGTATATGAAGGAGTAATACCTTGAGGACTCAAATTTTTCCATTTGTTTATCCTATGTAATGATCAGGCCTCCCTGCTTTAATGGTTGAGTTAAATTATATATGAAATAATATATCACAATGCTCAAATTGGCCTGGCTTTGGCCAGGTGCAAGCCATCCAGGATGGTTTCCATGTTCTTTCCATGACCTCAGCATTCCATGCTCTTTCCCCTAGTCTCCTGCATACATATGCTTGCTGTGATACCTCCCAAATAGCCTTTGGTTTTTTTGTTTTGTTTTGTTTTGTTTTTTTTAAGGAAGATGCTAGACTGACCTAAGAGAAAACAAAACTCAACTATCTTATTTTATTTAGCAGCTATTTAGTTTCTTTCTTTGGTGGTGGTTGGGCAGGAGTAGAAGACAAGGTCTTTTACACCATAGCCCAGGCTGGCCTGGAACTCATTATACAACCCAGATTGGCCTCAAACTTCACAACAGCCCTTCTGCTTCACCTTCCTGAGAGCTAGAATGACAGACATGGCCTTACTATGTCTGGCTTAAGAACGTATTTCCAAGGATAATTTTGTTTGCTAAGAGACATTGAGTTTGATTGGGGTGTGTGTGTGTGTGTGTGTGTGTGTGTGTGTGTGTGTGTGTGTGTGTGTGTATTTGTGGGTACCTAAGGAGGTTATCAGATTTCCAGGAAACATGAGTGCTGGGAACTGAACTCACTGAAAGAGCAATAAGCACTTATAAACTGACTTTTGTTTAGTCCTGAGTCTTATATTAAAAAAACATAGATTTTTGCAGAACTGGATAGAAAGGCTCCTTATTCATAGAAGGTCCCTGCTCACCTGGAATAGCCAGAGTCAAGCTGCAGAGCTTTTACTAAGTGGCCAGTGGCTACTAATGCAGTGTCTCTGTTCCATCCGGTATTTCTCTCTCTTTCTGTGGGGTTACTGACATGTGGAAGCAGATTACTTAAACTGTAACTCAATCATTTCTTTTGTGAAGACGTTAAAACAGGAAGATCCAGTGACACCCCCTCCATTTCTCAAACTAATATCAAACCAAGAGAAATAATGTTATCATTGCCTCCCCCCCACACACACACACACAAACTGAGGTATGTGTTGATACATTGAAAGAGACAGTGGGACAAAGCAACTTCATGACAAGTCTAAACAGTGACCACACAGAAAAGTGTCCTATTGGAGAACCGTGGTTCAGGGCACAGCTTACAGAAAAAGTAACAGATAGATGTGTGCTCTTAAGAATAAAGCAGACTTAAGAAAGACTGGGGCTCAGTTTGTAGGGGTCTTGTGTAGCATGCATGAGGCCCTGGATTACATCTCTATCGACACATAAAACTAGGCATGGTGGCACATCCCAGATTCCTGGAGAAGGAGGCAGGATTAGAAGTTCAAGATCATTCTCAATTAAATAGCCAGTTTGAAGCCAGCTTGGATTCCACAAGATTAATAATTAATAATAATAATAATAATAATAATAATAATAATAATAATAATAATGAGAAGAAGAGAAAAGCAGACCTAAAGACTTAGGGATGGGACAAAGAGGAAGTTGGCAAAGAATTATTAGAGAAAGGCAACAAAGTAACCAATGTCATCAAGAGTTTGACTTCATACTGTTGGAAGCAACTTACAAAATAGGACAGCGGCCTATTTGCTGCAATTAATTAGATTGATGTATTTTCTGTTACATGAAATCTTTAGGGTGAACTCAAGAGTCTTTGAGGGCAACTTCAAACAAAATAAAACCCACCAAAAGTGGTCTAACAGAGTGGTCTAACACGCGC
Organism: Cricetulus griseus; assembly: GCF_003668045.3. Classification (NCBI taxonomy): domain Eukaryota; kingdom Metazoa; phylum Chordata; class Mammalia; order Rodentia; family Cricetidae; genus Cricetulus; species Cricetulus griseus. The sequence continues at coordinate 249,744,024 of NC_048596.1, read as the reverse complement.
ACACACACACATATACACCACATGCACATGCAATAACAGCATTAAATAATAGGAACCAGTGGCCTTGGGCACCCCTTGTCTTCTCCTTGTGATTGGACACTGGTGCCACCACTGCAGGCACAACATGTTCACTTAATAAAAGAAAGAGAAAATAGTAGTCTACTACTACAGACAGGGTAGTCATTTTTTCCTCACGAGAACCCACAGCCCTGCCACCATCACCCTCAGTAGCTGCTGAACAATGGGTGTTCTTAGTTTTCTTGTCCTCACTTTCAGGCACACAGCAAGAAGAAAACATGAAGACTTATGTTCCCAGACCCTATAGTAGAGGCAGGGGGAAAAAGTGATTAGGAATTAGTGTCCAGATATTCATTGGTTATCTGCCACAAAATCAGTCAGCCCGAGTTCTATATATTGTTTAGAATAGTCCTTTCATTAGGCCATATAAAACCTCCCCAAAGACTCAAGCCAGGCTCCTCGATTTTCTGAATCTGAAGAGATCTGAGTAGAAAAATACCCTGTGTCTTAGAGACTTAGAGACTTCATTGCCTGAAGCCTGAAGACTAGCCAGTGGTTCCATTAGGTATATGATCATTTGATTCACTAATTCAAAACTATCCATTCTTGACCTCTCAAAGTACCATACAGTATAAAAAAATTAGAGAACAGCGTCAGTGAGATGGCTCAGCATATAAGTGTGCTTGCTACCAAGCCTGATAACTTGAGTTCAATCCCTGGGACCCACATGGTACAAGGAGAAAACACATTTCTACCAATTGTCCCCTGATCTCTACACGTGTGCTGTAAGATCCCACACAACACACACACACACACACACACACACACACACACACACACACACCCCAGACGGATAGATGGATGGATAGATAGATAGATAGATAGATAGATAGATAGATAGATAGATGTAATAAAAATACAGGACTGTGGGCTAGGAATGTATGACTCAGTTGGGGGGATGCTTTTTCAGTGTGCACAAAGCCCTGGGTTCCATCCCCATCTCCACATGAGCATGGCGATGATTGCTGGCACTGGGCAGGTAGAAGCTTACAGCCATCTTTGACTACATAGTAAGTTCAAGACTAGCAAACCTGAGACCCTGCCTCAAAAAATTCTGTGTACATACACACACACACACACACACACACACACACACACACACACACACACACAAACATACCCCACCCCAGTCTTCACTGGAAAACTTCCAGGGCTTATTTGTCTCCTCAGTTCTAGGAATAATGTTGTGCCTCTTATTCACAGTTGATTCCAGATATGTCAAGAAGAAAGACTCAATAAATGAGGTACAAGCAAAATATCAGAAACTCAACATTGGATCACTTTACCAAAATGCGTTTGGATCATCTTTTAAAAAATTGATCTACAGGATAGGCTTCAAAGCTACACAGAGAAACCCTGTCTCGAAAAACCAAAAAAAAAAAAAAAAAAAAAATTGATCTAACATCTTATTAGGCAGATGTGACAGAATCATTTGAATGTGCTGTGGACATTTTACAATACAGTCATAAAACTTCCCTAGATATAATATTCTGCAAGATTACAGGTTTTCCTTATATTATGATTACTATATATTATATTATTATTATTATTATTATTATTATTATTATTATTATTATTATTGGTTTTTCGAGACAGAGTTTCTCTGTATAGCTTTGACGCCTATCCTGGCACTCGCTCTGGAGACTAGGCTGGCCTCGAACTCACAGAGATCCACCTGCCTCTGCCTCCCAAGTGCTGGGATTAAAGGCATGTGCCACCAAAGCCCAGTGGTTTTACTTATTTTTATAAACACATTTGCAAAGTACTTGGCAAGTGTGTGGAGAGTGCCTGGCTTATTTCTGCCTCCCATTGCCACATAGACTTGGCTACACTAGGATCCATAATGGCAATGGCTCATCTATCCTAGACAAGCCTCCAAGTCCCAGGTGGTAGGAGGGAGACAGTGCAGCACGGTGGACTTACACGCATGGTCTACAAATATGGCACCATGTTATGCATCAGTGACCTGAACTACTCAAAGTAGTAGTTCCCTCCACAGATCCAGGTCAGCCTGGATATGCTAACTAGAGAGTAAGAGATTAATCAAGGTAAGGCCCCTTCTATACTATATTTAAAGCTAATCTAATGGTATTTTCTTCCCCTACAGTCTTATGTGACATGGGACTTCTTTCTTAATAGCAAATAATTTCTTCCATATACTTAGTTTTTAAAGTTCTTTTTTATTTTAATTTTATTTATTTGTTTGCTTGCTTTGTGCTATGGCATCCATGTGCTGTGTGTGTATATGTATCAATGAATGACAGCATTCACAACCTATAGGAGTCAGTTCTCTCTTTCCATCATATGGTCCCAGTGATCAACCTCTAGTTCTCAGGCTTGGCAGCAGGTACCTTTACCCACTGAGCCATCTTGTTTTGATTTTTATCAGACTGGGCTCAAACTTGGAGATCTGCCTGCCTCTGCTTCATGAGTGCTGAGATTAAAGATATGTGCTTACCACGGTCCAGCTGCTGCTCCCCTCCTGCCTTTTTTTAAAGCATTTTTTTCTAATATTTAAAAATTACATTTATTTATTTACTGGGGTATCTGTGTGTACCACAACATGAATGCAGAGGCAGAGGACAACTTGCAGAACTTCTTGGAATTGATTCTCTCCTTCCATTATGTAGGTCCTAGAGACCAGAGTTAGGTCATCAGGTTTAGCTACTGAGCTATCTCTCTATCCCATTTTTTTCTTATTACACTTGGAGATTCACAGAAGGAAACATAACAGCATCTTTTTCTTCTGTGGAGTTTTGACAGCTAGCAACTCTGTGACACATGCCATCAACAGTCTTTAATTCAATTCATATAGCCATCAGATTTTTATTGAGCATCTACTTAGGAGCTAATGTTCTAAGTATTGGAATATTGTAAATCTGTGCTATGGTGAAATCTCCTCACATCACAAGATAGCTGCAGCTAGCTACAGTTGTGTGTGTATGTATGTATGTATGTATGTATGTATGTATGTATGTATATATTATGTATGTTAGTGTGCCTGTGTGTATGTCTATGAGGGAAGGGGTGGATGAATATCTGAATACAATACCTTTGGAGGCCAGAGGACAAATTTGTATGCCCTACCTTAGGCTCTGTCTGCCTTTTGTGTGTGTGTGTGTGTGTGTGTGTGTGTGTGTGTGTGTGTGTGTGTGTAAGTGTTTTTTTTTGTTTTGTTTTGGTTTGGTTTTTTGTTTGGTTGGTTGATTTTTGTTTTTTTGAGACAGGGTTTTTCTGTATTGCTTTGGAACTTGCTCCATAGATCAGGGTGGCTTCCAACTCACAGAGATCCACCTGCCAATGCCCTGTCTGCCTTTTGGGTTTTTTGTTTGTTTGTTTGGTTTTTGTTTTGTTTTAATTTGAAATTTTTTTCTTTCTCTCCATTTTTATTTAAATTAGAAACAAGATCATTTTACATGTCAATTCCAGTTCCCTCTCCCTCCCCTCCTCCCCTGCCCCCTACTAATACCCTACTTATCCCACACCATTTCTGCTCACCAGGGAGGATGAGGCCTTCCATAGGGGGTCTTCAGAGTCTGTCAGATCCTTTGGGATAGGGCCTAGGCACACCTCCTTGTGTCTTGGCTCAGGGAATATCCCTCTATGTGGAATGGGCTCCCAAAGTCTATTCCTATGCGAGGGATAAGTCCTGATCCACTACAAAAGGCCCCATATATTTCTGAGGTCTTCTCACTGACACCCACATTCATGGGGTCTGGATCAGTCCCATGCTGGCTTCACAGCTATCAGTCTGGGAACCAAGAGCTCTCCCTTGTTCAGGTCAGCTGTTTCTGTGGGTTTCACCAGCCTGGTCTGGACCCCTTTGCTCATCACTCCTTCTCTGCAACTGGATTCCAGCTCACTTCAGTGTTTAGCTGTGGGTGTCTACTTCCACTTCCACCAGCTGCCTTTTGTTTTTTAAGACAGGGTCTTTCACTGGTCTTGAAGTTGCTAAGTAAGCTACACTGGCTAGTCAGAATGCCCCTATCTCTGCTCCAGTTGTGAGATTACAGTCACATTACACCCTGTCCAGATTTTTCACATGGGTCCTGAGAATTAAACCCAGATCCTCACACTTGCCCCACAAGCATTTTACTGACTGAGCCATCTTCCTAGCCCTTAGATACATTTTTAAGTTAATAAATGAGACCCAGAGACAGAAAACAAGCCACACACCTCATCTGCAAAGTTAGGTGGGACCTGCCTCACCTTGAATGTCATATTTTTTGCCCAGTATCTTGCTGAGCTTATCAGAAAGACCTATCCTGGGTACCACATGGGATCTTTTTTTAGACTACAATTCCTGAGCATCTGTGAAAGTGTCACTAGTGCTGGTTTATTTGTGTCATGTAAGTCTAATGAAATGTAGGCAGAATGCTTGAAACAAAGCTAAGATGAGGTGTCTGGTCCCCTGACTCCACATTAAACTATGTCAAGTGAAGTCATTCAGGAGATGATGGTTGAGTCTGGGATGGTGGTGAGTGCTTATCTGTCATATAAGGGCCCTGGGTTTGATCCCCAGGACCAAGAAACAAAACAGAACAAAAGTAAATCATTATTGAGTACCTAAGATGGCCACAGTGGACAGGGACTGACAGATACAATAAATGTGCATGCTCCTTTACCTCATTGTCTTTCTTACAGTGGAGCAACTAAGATACTTGGCTAATTATCATAAGTGGCTTTGAGAGAGAGGTCCAGCTCAAACTGAAGGGTTCTGCAAAGAAAGCCATTATCTTCTTACCAATGCTGGTCTGCTAAGACAAAAAATAAAATAGAAGCAGGGATTAGCAATCCTTATTACTTCTACAGGAGAAGCATTCAGCAAGAAAAGAGTGGAACTCTCATTCCAGACAAAAAGGAAGCCTGGGAAGGAAGGAAAAATAAGGAGCTGTGAGAGCTGAGAGAGTGACAAGACCATCCTGTCAGCTGGGGCCTACGTCTGGTGAAGGGACAGGGAGAGGAAGTGTTGGAGAGTAAGGCCAGAGGCTGGATATTTTGCTCCATGCTCCTGAAGATGTTTCCAGGCTCATGGGGCACCAGGAATATTTCTAGAAGTTTCTACACTTAATTCTTTTATTTCTGCCAGATACTCTCCAGAATGAATCTCAACAGTACCCACTGCTTACAAAGTAGGAATTGGAGGTTCCCAGAAGTCAAGCCACTTTCCCAAGTTCATACAGCTGAGGCAGTGGCCACAAAATAAGGTTATGTCCTAAAACTGCTGAGATGTTGCCAAGAGATGGGAGATAGGTTTTGAGATGAGACTCACCTCTGTCTATTCTAGTACCTATCTTCACCCTTCTAGATGATTTGCTAACAATATGCATAACTCATAAACATTCTTCTCTTTCTCATGTGGAAATTTATATTGTTTGTTTACACACTTAATGATTACCTCCTCAGCGTATCAATAAAGCAATCTAATAATTGAAATCCTCTGGGATGAAATAGATTATAAATGGAAATTTGTACTTAATGGACTATTATACTTAATGATCAATTAGCTTGGCTAATTTTGCTCTACCGCCTTTCTCTAATAACATTTTGTCAGAGATAAATAGATGTAGCATAGACTTGAAAAATACAAATACACAGAATGATACACACAGAACGCCTTAAGTCATTTTTAATCTTAAGTTCATTTTGTTTGCTGGAATGTATCCTAAGGAAACGATCAGGTGTAGATTTCCTGTCCATTCTTTTCTTACTGTTTCTACTCATGAGTTTTCTTTCCCCATCCCTTGGAGTTGTGAAAAATAACCCATATACCCATTTAGGTAAGATGGTTCCCAGTTGGTTTCCATGTGCATATGGTCACAGCCATCCCCCTCTGCTGGTTTCCACACCTCCTTGATCCACAGGGGTGCAGGGTCTTCACCAGGTATCCTCAGAGTCTTCCACCAAGGTTCTGTTATCCTAGCCTTGTGAGAAACCAAACCTTCTTCTGATGGGGGAGGTCCTTCTGGGTATATATTTGTCTTATTGGTTGATAAATAAAGTACTGTTGGCCAATAGGGAAGCAATATAGGTGGGACTAAAGTCAAGGATGATTCTGGGAAATGTAGTAAAAGAAATCTTGTGATCCAGGCAGGAAGTGACATAGCAGGCAGACTCAATGTATAAGCAGGGACAAGCAGTAAATCGCTCTCTTCCTCTTCCTCACCCTCTCTTCTCTGGAGCCTGCCATGTGAGCCCAACAAGAGAGGATGAATGCCACTGGCATCCTCGATCAGATAAGTCTTTATAAAATATACAGATTAATAATTATGTTTGAAGGCTGGTGAATCCCACAGAAACAGCTGGCCTGAACAAGGGGGAGCACATGGACCCCAGACTGCTGTCTAGGAGGCTATCATGAGACTGATCCAGACCCCTGAAAGTGGATGTCAATGAGGAGGCCTCTATGGGGCCTCTGGTAGTGAATCAGTATTTTTCCCTGGTGTAAGAAGGTACTTTGAGAGCCCATCCCATGTAAAGGGATGCTCTCTCGGCCTGGACACATGGGGGAGGGCCTAGGCCTGGCCCAGGATGATGATGTAGAATTTGGGGAGCCCCCATGGAGGGCCCTACCCTCCATGGGAGGGGAGGGGGGCTTGTGGGGAGTTGGGGGAGAGGGGAGGGAGAGGGAGAGGGAGAAGGGATTGACATGTGAAGCAAGCTTGTTCCTAATTTGAACTAATAAAAAAATGATGGATCAAAAAATAATAATAATAATGGTTGACACTTAAGACAGAGATAGCAGATAAGAAATCCTAGTCATTGACCAGCAACATTGTAATTAATATAAGACTCTCTGTGTTATTTCAGGCACCCAAGTGGCAGCAGGGCTGGTATGACTTGGTAGAAAGACTTATTGTTACATTCTTCCCTATCTCCAAACATCCTAGACTCTCTGCAAGCTCAAAGCCTTCATTACCTCCATCCTGCCTGTGAATTCCTGTAGGCTATACTTCCCATCACTCATCCTCCCAGGAGCATACTTTTGATAGCAAGACCCCCCCACTGTATCTGGGACCAAGACATCCAGGGTGCAGATCTATAGCTCCACTGAGGCCCTTAAAAAGAAGAGGGAAGAAAGACATCTGTGGTTTTGAAATGAAGCTAAGGCCCATAAATCAGGAAATTCAGTCTCAAAATATTCTCAGTATTTTACATTAATATTCAAATAAATCACCTGATTGCATGTATGAGAATGAGCACTGGAAAAACTTTTAATATCCCACCAGTGGGATTATATATTGGAATAATATACAGCCATTTAAAAGGTTCAATTAAAAAAACTATTTTAGAGTTCAAGACACATACCCTTTTTTTCAAAAGACTTTTCTTTCAGTTTTAAAAAAAGGGTTTTGTTTTGTTTTGTTTTTTGTTGTTGCTGTGTTTTTTTGTTTTGGTTTTGGTTTTGGGGGTTTTTTTAGGTTTTTTTTTTTTTTTTTTTTTTTCCTCAGAGGGAGTGCGTGCCTTGTTGAATGAGTGGAGATCAGAGGACAACTTGCAAAAGTCAGTTCTTTCCTTCCTCTATTGTAGGGAGTAAGTGAAATCCTAAGTGACCTGATTTTTTTGACAAGGACACAGCCATATTGAGAACCACAAAGCCTCAGCCCCTGCCTCCTTGTTCAGCTGTGTGCAATAACTCCTGTTCAGCTGTATATAATAAACACATTGAGCCTCTAGGGTGCTGTGGCTTCTGCAGCAGAGAGTCCAGTCTACTCAATCCCATCTTTTCTGTCTGTGCATTTGCCTTATTTTTATACCCTCACCACCTGAGTCAGGTCAACCCTAAAGCTGTACAAGAACACAACACACTATGTGGGCCCTGAAAATTCAACTCGGTTTGTCAAGCTGGGGACAAATGCCTTTACATAGTGAGCCATCTCACCAGGCCCACTTCATAGATACATAGTTTTTATTTACTTATATATAGTGTGTGTGTGTGTGTGTGTGTGTGTGTGTGTGTGTGTGTGTATGCATCCACATGCACACATATGCATGCCACTGTCTATATATGGAGGTCAGAACAGATTTGTGAAATTATTTCTCTCCTTCCACATTTCGATGGGTTCCAAAAGACCTATTACACACTTCTTGGGTTTGGGGGGGTTTGTTTTTATTTCTGGGTTTTTTGTTTTTGTGTTTTGTTTTGTTTTGTTTTATTTTGTTTTGTTGTTTTGGCAGTGCTAAGGATTGAACCAGGGCCTTGTGCATGCCAGGTAAGCACTCTATGACTGAGGCATATCCCTAAAACTTATCCTTGGTGTGCTAATGTTTAGGTCATTTACAAGGCAAGAGTGTGCAATGTAATATCTGTCTTGGAGGTTACTTACATGTGCAAGATTTAATACTAGACTCCATGCTTGCCTTATAAGCAGGGGGACTGTGCATGGGGGTTCCTTTCCTTCTTATGTTACTGTGCATTTTCCCCATTTCTTCTTACCCTTCTGTTCTTTTTTCATGCTATCCCTTGGCCCACTATAAGGATGTTTGTATGTGTGTGCACATACATAGGTACATGAGTACATGTGTGCATATGTGAATACATGTGGGAGCATATGTTTGTGTTTGTGTATGCATGTGTAATTACATATCACTCGCTCTTTCTCCAGAACAGCTAATAAGGAAAGTAGTGACAGTGACCTGTCTCTACAGACTTACGGGGGGGGGGGGACTTACAAATGAACTTAAGGGATGGATCATTGGTTAATAGCAGTTCCCAGCGCTCACACTGGGCAGCTCACAACCTCCTGTAACTCTAGCTCCAGGGAGACTTGAAGTCTCTGATCTCCTCAGGCAACCGCACTCACACTCATAAACTCACAGAACACAGACATAACTAAAATGAAAATAAATCTTAAATAATGAACTTGATAAGCCTATAAAAATCACAACATAGGAAGAAAACGTGCAGAATACAGAAGGTACAATGAAAAGACAAAGTCAGTGTTTACCAGGGTACAGTACTGTGGGATTTCTTAGAGTTCTCTTGTTTTTCCTTTAAAGAAGCAACACATTATACAAACCTGTGTTTTGACAAAATCAGCTCTCAGACAACGTGCAATTTTCTCAAACAGGCCTAAGGTTTGGATGCCTCTATCATACCCCAGATATTGACTAATTTGCTGTGTGTTTGGGAACAAGTTGCTAACCTCTCTAACCTTTAGTTTCTCTACCTTTTAGTTTTGTTATTTAAACCCACCAGCTGCCAGGCACTCTCATTTGTTTCACAAATATTAACTTATTACATGTTTATTTCTTTTTTATGAGGAAGATGCTGTTGGGGGCATTCTGTAGGGAATACAGAAGCAAAGAGGGTTTCATCCTCACTCGGGTTAGTTTTTTCTGTTGCTGTATCAGACTACCTGAGTTGAGTAATGTATAAAGAAACACTGTGTAGTTGACCCATGGTTCTGGAAGTCCAAGAGCAGAGTGCTAGGCGAGGACCTCACAATGTATATGGAGGAAATAGAGGAGACAAAGCTGCCACTTTGTTTTGTCACCACCCACCCAAACCATTCCTGTGAATACTAATCTAGTCTCACAAGAAAGACATTAATTTCTCCCAACACCAACTTTCTACTGTGTTTCTGAATATGGCAAACCACATCCAAACCACAGGCAGCCATAAAGATAAGAAGCAAGACAGTTAGAATTCAGATCCTGGTTGTCTGGCTCCAGATCCATTACATCAGCCTTATGGTGCTTATGTCATCCTACATTAGCAGCACATAGGCATAAGTTTTTGGACATCAAATCGTTTCATAGTCTTAGGCAAATCCCTTCCCTGTTTCCCTGTATTTCCTAAATCTTTTTCTCTTTTTAATCCCTTGAATTTTCTTTTGAAAAATCCAGTTACTCTAAGTTGTATTTTTTGAGCAAATGACTGTCCCTCTACTGAGTTTTCTTTAACTCTTCATTTCCCAGGCTCATCTGTTTCATGCTAAACACTGTTCAATAGAGGGTAAGGGAGATAATGTCATTAGATGGCTCCAAACACTGACTCCTGAGCTTCCTTTCCAGTGGTGTAGTGATGATAGCCACCGTCTTTGCAATTCCTCAGGCTGCTGGAATAGGGACTACGTCAAACGAAAAACCCAGTCTACCTTTTTTGATTCATCAATAGAAAGAAAGAAGGCAATAACTACTTCAATTAATTAGAACAAACATGATAAGAACATGGAACATTTGTATTTTAGTATCTTGTAACTTTCAAAAACTATATAGGCTGTAAACCTTAGCTATGGAATGTGCTTTCTAGATTTTTCTTTCCTGTGTTTTAACAGTAAAAATTTAATTACCACAAAGACATCTACATACCAGCTCATTTCTAGGGGAACTTCCAAATGCTTCCTCCAGTTTGGGTGCAGTGTTTATAAGACCCAGATTGATAAGAGTACAGATGGCGGCTGCCACGCCATGTCTTTTATACTATGTAACAGAAAGCACACAGTAAGCCAGCATGCTAATAACACAGTTTTACTCTCACAAATATACCTTTTTTCAGACAAGAATCACATTAAGATTCTCCCCTACATGTGGCATTCCATACCAGAATGTTCAGAAGTGTGATGTATAGCCACCAGCCTCATTCCCAACCCACCCCTGCACACTCCTGGTTCTCTCACACATCAGGAAATCCTTCTCCACATATGTGGACACTCAGCCCACCTAGAGTCCTTCCTCATCCACCTGTCAGGATCAGGAGAACATGTGTAGCTTACCCTTGGGAGGGCGGTCCTTGGGATGAAGCCATGCAGGCAACCTAGGACTCCAGCACAGAACATCTCAGGCTCCAAGTAGACTCATCTGCCTCTTCCACTCACTGTCTCTACAAGAGCCACAATAGGGCAAGCTGTGTCCCTGTGAACTAGGGGCCTAGCTAGGTCTAGGGATGTGTTTCCTGGTATAACTTCAGCCATCTGCTATATTTCCGAGGCTGCTCAGTGGTAAAACACTTGCCTAGTAGGTAGAGGCTACAGGTTCAATTCCTGGCAGAGAAACAGAGACAGCCAGGGTTAGTGAGGAGAGAGGGTAGGAGGTAAATAAAGGAAGGAAAAGCATGGGAAAAGATAGGAACGGAAGAGAAAGGAAATATAGTGAGGGGAGGGGAAGGAAAGGGAGGGGAGGAAAGGAAAAGGACAAATTCCAGAACTTAGGAGGCAGAGACAAGCATATCTCTGGGACTCACTGGTCAGTCAACCTAAGCTAACTGGTCAGCCTCAAGCCCAGTGAGAGGCCTTGTCTCAAAAGACAAAAACAAGAAAAGATAGAGAGCCCCCGAGGAATGACATCAGAAGTTGACCTCTGGCTTGCACACATATGGATTTGGGGCACTTACCTAAAAGAACTTAATCATTTGCTGGGCTCCCCACCAAGCTGGTCATTTTAGACCTTAGAAAAAAGAAAGCATTAATGGGAAGTTCATGAGGATAAGCAAATCTCAACATTTGGGGAAGAAAAAGCAGTCTCAGGGGGTCTATCAGGTGGCCCAACTGAGTTCTTGGGTGTCAACACCTTCTGTGGATATGAGACTGGCACAAATATATGATGACTATTGATTAGAAACTCACTTAAATGTCAATAATCATAGCTGCCTTTTTGGAGAGATCAAATTGAACTTGGCAGGAACAAGGCTGCTCTTCAGTGTCAGGCTGGATGGTAACCTAAGCTTGAGTTGTTGCAGAGCCTAAGATCCTTCTCAGCGTGTCATATCCAAATATCATTTCAGAAGAAAGGGAAAAATGAACACTTCAAAAGAACGGGGAGAGGGGCGGTGTTCAGGCAATGATAGACCCAAGTTAGGTATCTGAAGAATCGTAGGGCCTACTGAGCTGAAGGAAAAGCTTGAGGGACATGCCCACAAGCCAGTGACATGCTTGTGTAGTGACAAACTTGGAATGGGAGGCTTCGGGAGCCCTCTTATACCTAAGAGTCAAGGGACGGGACCATGTGACTTTGTGTTGCTCCTGAATGGACATGCTTTTGACCACAGCTAGCAGCAGAAGCTGGCGCCTAGGAAACTCAGCAGATGTGGGAAGCTCAGGAAAAGTCTCCCTTTCGGGACTACGCTGACACAGGCTTTAGAGAAGTGTGATGCCACTTCAGGTCAGGAAGGAGTGAATACACCAATGAGTAATGAGGTCTTGAGAGGACAATCCTCAATCATTTATGTTTTAATTAAGATGAAGAAAAACTAATTAATCCCTTTAAGAGGTCATGTGATTCTTTAATCTGTCATTTTTGTCTCCTATAACCATTTCTGTAACATTCATAAGACAGAATGACTTGGGGGGAAATGAGTACATTTGTTCTCTTGTATCTAGAGGGGAAAAAGGAGTTCTGAGAAGTCAGAAGGGCAGATGTGGAGAAAGTGGAGAGGAAGAGAAGCAACAAAAGAGTTCAAGCAGGACAGCTGTTGATGGTTCAAGGAGTCATGGGTTCCTTCCCATGGACCTGTGGGAAAGGGGCCATCTCTGGTCCAGGAGCAAGTACAGCCCTGGGAACCACTGATGTGTGCCTTCCACCTTTTCCACCCCAGGACAGGAGTGTGATGGTTGTGCATGACCAGTAGTCCCTGTGACTGCCAGTCATCCTTGGTGGATGAAGTCTGGCCTGGGAATAGAGACTGAGGCTGGAGGAAGGTCCACACACATACTGCTACTTTAACTTGTTTCCCTTTATCAGAAACCAAGGGATTTTTGCCCTCTAGTGTTAAAATGCAGGCTCCTGAAGGTTGCATCAGACATTCTTTATATATACTAGAGACACTTTGTGCCACAAGAAAACAGAAGTGTGCTTTCTTTAAAAACAAACAAACAAACAAACAAACAAACAAAAACCTATGTCCTGTTCAAACTTTGCTTAAAGGAAAGCACTGAAAACTTTGAATGTAGCAGGCATATCCTCCAGGATGGAGTGTGTTGATGTCTGCAACTCACTTTGAAATGCATCCAAAAGCAGAGAGATTGATGGATGAGTAGGGGGTGGATATGCACATAGACGCATGCAGAGAGCAATACAGTATGCAGTCAGGGTGGTTGGTGTGTGTATGACTGTCCACACTCTTGCGTTCTTCTACGTGTTTGAAGCTTCTAATAATACAATACCTGAAGAAAAATCTTACTATAGAAAGCAAGTTATTTAAAAAGAAAAATCACTCTACAGCCACAAGATACCAATCTTGGACCTGGAGAGATAGTTCCATCAGCAGGTAAGAGCATGCACTTCTCTCGAAGAAGACCCACGTACAGTTCCCAGCACAAAGTGGGGACCGCACAACTGTCTGTGACTCTAGTTGAGGGGATCCCATGCACTCTTTGACTTCTGAGGGTACCTGTACTCACATGCTCATACCCACACACAGACACACAAGCCTCCAAATAATTTACTTTTTTTTTTTTTACGTTAAGATAACAACCTCTTTTGACCTTACCATTGTCTAAAATAATTCACCAGATGATGAAAGGGCTGCCTTTACCTGTTTCTTGTTTCTGCTTGCCTTTTTCTCACCACCAGACTAAGACCACACAAGAATGGTTATTTGGTAAAGGCCTTTTTTCACTACCACCCACTTAAAAACAGAGAAATACATTGTTTTGTTGTTCTTGTAAAATAATTCAATTAGTGAAATCCAGCCATGAGGCTTGATGATGAATATCCAATTTGATTATCTGTGAAAATTCATCCACCATAGCATCGCTAAGTAGCTCACAGATGTTCAGTGAAGGTTAATATATTCTCAGTGAGGAATTTCAGTTTACTTCAATTTGGGGTTTTGCTCCAAGCTGGACTTTAATGAGATGGAATGTAAAATACACCCATGAAAAGATGTCCAACATAACTAATTACCCAGTGACAAAATTTATACATTCTGTCTTAAAGGGTGAGTCATTTATGTTTTGTGAGTTTTATAAATGGGCTTCTGAGGAATTGATTTAAACCTTCACTCATTCTCTCTAACTGTAGCTTACTCTCTGGAGCACAGGGAAGTTAGGAGCATAGAGGCAAGGCATCACTGCACCTGTTTTATGCTCATAAAAATATAAACAACCACAACAATAGGGCCTTTTAAATCTAAACAAAAACTAAAATATACAGTGGAGCTATTCTTTGTCATAGGTGTCACCTAAATTAATCCTTGCTCGTATATTTTCACAGTGACGCCTTGTTTTCAGTTATCTGCGGTTATAAAGTTGCCCTCATCATCTCTTTTGCTAATTCATCTATATCTAGAGCATTGTAAATGAGGAGTATCTATGAATAGTGAAAAATTGTCAATAGTGGATTAAAAATTGCCAGAGTAACTTAGGTTTTTTTTTAAATGGTCACTATGCTTAATCACTTCAGTAAGTTTGTGAGAAAAAAATCGATTTCAAAGAAATAGTAGTGTCTAAAATTTTTAAATGCCTCCACAGCCCTACATTCTGAAAGGCAAAGCAAATGAAAGTACCATTGTATGCAAGCACTGGCCCTCTGTAAGGAGTCTAACAGATACTATATACAAAACACTAATATTCTTGTACCCACAGCCAAAAGAAACCAAATACACCCTCATCTTCCAGGACTATGATAGCTAAATCATTTCATCATTAAAAAATAAGCTCCCAACTTGCAATTCTTACCCAACACCTAAAATTAGATTATGATGAGTCTTCCCAAATAACAAAGCCTGATTTCCATTTATTCTTAGATAATTGAAAGGTACTTGTATTACTTAAATATTGGACAGAAAAACCAATTGGCTCACTCAGTGATTACCCTCCTCAAACTTTGGCTATTAAAAACATGGAAGGTGCCAGAAAGTTAAGCCTCTGTTGATAAGTAACACTGTGTTTTAATTACAGAAAAAGGAAGGAAATGCCAGCATAGGTGCAGTATGGACTTTCACTTCCTCTGGTGTTACTCATAGTAGAGCCCTCTTTCTGGGGCAGTGACAAGGTGGGGCCGATGTTAGAAAAACAGGCCACCTAAGAAAGCAATGTGGTAAGAGAAGTAGCCAGCAGACGGCTTACAGCTTCTAAGAAAAGAGTTCACTACATAAAACTGTTTCCCCCATGTCCTTTAAACGCTATTAAAGCCTTGGATGGACTCAGCCAGAAAAGCAAAACAATATTTAAGTCACACTTCAAAATGCCACACTTTAACCTGTGCCTAGAAAACAGAAATGCAGTTATGAGTTTGCCCCATCATAGAACAAAATGGGGGGAAATGACAACATCAAAAACATGTTCCCACTAACATGAGATGATAAGGAACATCCATGCTTATTATATAAATGACTAGAAACACAACTTACCTTATGAAAAGGTAGGGGCAGGTAGGGGAAACATACAGGAGGGGGTAAACCAGGTGAATGATTAAAAAGGAACACATCAGGGCTGAGTCTTGAGCAAAATCCTAAGGTTTTAAGAGAAGAATTTGGGACCTTCTCCTCAAATGGCTGTCATACATACCTCCGGTCCCTCCCTGAAATATTCAAACACAAAGGCATTGCTGATTGGCATGAACCAAGTGCTGTCTGTCTCCACGATATTAGAAGGACAATTCCAGAAGCCCCCATGTCTGCTAAATGATTCCGCTCTCTTCCCCAGGCAGGATGGATACTCCGTGCCACCTCCTCAGAAAGGCACAATCACCCTGAGATGAATGGTGCTGTCTGCCAGACAGAAAGTTCTCTCTAGCACAGACTTCTGTACACTGAGGAGGCACAGACACAGCCACGCAGCCTAAAAGCCTTCATGCTTCGTGGAATGAGGCACACAGCCTTTGTGACAGAGCCACAGGGAGTGGTTTCTGGCTCTGCTACCTGAGATTTGCAATTGGAGAGGTTCTTAAAATACCACAGGGATTGCAAATCCTGGGAAAGAATTTTGTATGGAGGAAACACACACACACACACACACACACACACACACACACACACACACACACATCCGGGTTGGCTTGTTAAACCTTTCTCCCAGCACTGAATCTCTCCTCCCCTCAAACAGACACATGCTTGTATACTTTAAATTTTTTTTTAAAATGTATAATTTAACAAGTCAGACTGTTCTGTAGCAAAGACAGATTCGCCATTTTCCCCTCAAAAAGCATTTAGGGCTAAGCATTAGAGGAAAAAAAAAACAAAAAACAGGCAAAAACCCAACAAAAATGAAAAGCAGATGACAGACAGACACACTGTAACAGGAGAATGCTGCACCCTAGACTGTGTGAATCAAGGTAGCACACAGACCATGCCACTTTTGTTCTGTCTTGAGATAGATCTGTGGACGGGGCATGGCAACACACAATGGGTATTTAAGCCAGTCAGTCTTAGCAAATTAGGTAAATTAGAGATCATTCGATGGCATTCTATTGTTGCTATTGTAATCACAGTCATTTTCCCTGGTAATGGTGCTTCCTGATGAAGTGCGGTCCTCAGAGCGTAATTGTGAAAAGATACCAAAAGATTCGGGGATGCATGCGACATCTGCTTTTAAAAGCTCTTCAGATTCAAATTGGCGTTTTACTTTATCTTGAAATTTTATTAGAGATTCAGCTCATGCCCGGTTTAAATGGGAAGGTGAAGGCAGGGTAGTTTCCATCTATGAATTATTCAATCTCTGCCTGGCAAGATTGCCATCCATGAACTGACGCTCTGACAGTCCCTTCGCAGAGCCTCCATTACGCTTGTCATTTTTATTTCTTTATCTACGATCTCTTTCTCAGTTACCCGGCTACTCCCTTAGGGCTTGGATTCACAAACCCAGTATTTCAAATTGGCAATAACCTCAATGTGCTGTTCTCTCAAATCGCTGTCTCCACAGGCTGTCATTTTTCTTTTTCTTTTTACCCCCAAATCATTAAAAGCCACGTCCATGATGATATCTCTTAGGCTCTTTAGTTTGATGAATTTTACACACACATACACACACACACACACACACACACACAGAGAGAGAGAGAGAGAGAGAGAGAGAGAGAGAGAGAGAGAGAGAGAGATCACTTCAAAGAATTATGTTTCTCTAAGCATCACAAGAGAAGTCAAGCACCCTCCTTTGTTGTCAGAGTGACCTATCCTAGCAGCTAGCATAGCACCATGCAAGAGAGACCCGAGGCTAATGCAGGCTTCCTGGCAGACTGGTTTGCAGCCCAACTTGATGAGGACTGCAAGGCAGAAAGACTAATGCAGACCTCTGTGTGCTTAGCAAGCACAATTAGTTAGGAAAATAAGAAGTCATTAGATGACGGAAATTAGACTGTCACTCTTCCAGGCTCCACCTGCACACAGACGGCAGTCCCAGTGATTCTCCACTTGATGGCTGGTTGTGTCCCTGCTAGGCGACAGCAGTCCTGCATCCAGAAAGGACTGGGATTGAGTTAGGCCAGTGACTCCGGTTTCTCCTTTAAAGCATGGTCTAACTGAGGAGTATACCGGGTTACACCAGTCCGGTAACCAGCCTTAAATGGGAGCTGGGGAGTCCCACAGCGCCAATGCAATGAGTTGCCCAGGCCTGAGTCAGACAAATCATGCCAAGCCTTGTCTCCTGCGGGTACAGCAGCATGGCACAAGAAGTACCCCGCACTCCTCAAAATACCAGGTGGGTAAGCAGCCGAGCTCCATCATAGACAATTTGGTTAGCAAGCTCAGAGCAGTACCTGCCCAGCTGAGAATTCATGCTGCCACGTCAGAAGCCGCCGTGCACATTCAGACTGCATCTCGGCTCCTGGCTACACAAAGGTAATGTTCTTCGTGTGTGAGACGCTAGGCAGCAACAGGAAAATCATAGTTTAAAACTCGGTTGCTTTGTGCCTAGCTGTCTGCCTCTGCTTTGCCGCATCTCGACTGGCAATCTGCAGGAATGCAGGATGACACAGCAGTCAGCTGACCTGTAGGGTGTTATCGTTCAATGTCCTGTACAGAATCAGGACAGTTTCTAGGGTGGCACCAGGCAAATGACCCTGGACGTCAACAGTGGCTGCAGGACTGCAGGCTATGTCTATCCACTGGCAGTCATTTCTTGGATACATTTTTTTTTTTTTTTTCCGCCGCGGCAGTTTTTGCTAGAGACTGAATGAATCTTTTCCATCCTGCTTGCAGTAGCTGACAGGTCATTCTTGAAGTGACTGTTGCATGCAGAAATGGAACAAAACCATCACTGCCCAAATCACTTGAATTCTTTAAAGTGTCTATGGAAGAATTCATGCTCATGTTTTGGTTTTAAAAGCTCTCTTCCTCCCCCCCCCCACTTCCCTCTTTCCCCTCTCCTCCTCTCTTTAATTCAGGTACAAATTGTCTTAAGCTATGTGTATGCCGTAATGAAATTGTAAATTGTACCTAGTACAACTTGCTATCGAGAAAACTGGAAGGTAAATTAGTCCAGGAGAAGCCCTAAATCATGATCATCGCTACAAAGTAGGCTGCATGCTTCTGCTATGGGACTTGGGTGTTCATCTCAATTAATGTGACAATGAGGCAAAAAAGCTTTATATGGTATTACCCCAGTGGTTTGAGGAACTGCTAAAAAAGGAGGCAGTCATTACCAGGCATTTGTTTAACGACTGTAATCATACTGAATTAATTTAACTTGCTGCAATGTTTAACAGAAAGCCAATTATAAATTTGAGCTAAAAGAATTAACAATAGGAGAATTTGCATAGCATCATCCTCTAAGGGCATAGGCTCGAAAGAGACTTCCTGTCCTTATCATTTAAAAGCACTCTGGATGGGCTGTTTGCTCTATGGAACAACCCATGAGCAGGTACTCCCAAGTCAGGCACTGGAATGTTGGCAGAGTGGCATATACTTATTATTGGAAGAGCATACCGGTGATTGCCCATGGACAAGGGCCTGCTCTTTGTTTTGCAAGGGGGTTTGATTTGTTTCTCCACTTCTCACTTATGAATTTCAGTTTTCCATTTCCTTCTTGAGACATGAATCTCACTCAAAAGAAAATGTTTCCAGACAACGGATAGAGAAGTCAAAACTAGATGGACAAACACCTTCCATGTAATTATCGTATTAAATGGCATCTAGATAAGGGACTGATCCCACTTTTATGGTTTACTGGAGACATGCTGAGAAGTGCTACCTGGAGAGAGCCAAAACTAGACTAGGCTGTCCTTTTTAGCTCACATTAATAGAACTGAATGGTCTCTTAGCTGTGCCTTGCTAGCTCAGTTGGTAGAGCACCTGCCTTCCATGAACTGAACCCTGGGTTTGTGCTGGAGGTCTTACTGCTGACTGTAGAGAAGACTGTACCTGAAACAAAAGTCAGGGAGGTGGTTGTCAGTGGGGATCCTTGTGGCAGTTGTCATCCTAAAGGCTCTTCCCTTCCTTGAGAGCCTCCTACCTTACTTTGTGGGGTGTTTTTTCCCTTAGGCCCTGTCTACCTCATAATGACCCAAGCATTGCTATTTTTACAGACTTTCCCTATAATTACTTCTGATATATACTCAAAGTTGATGTTTTGTCATCACTGTTGTTTTCCGGTTTTATATTTGTGTGTGTGTGTGTGTGTGTGTGTGTGTGTGTGTGTGTGTGTGTGTGCGTGCGTGCGTGCGTGCGTGCGTGCGTGGTGCGTGCGTGTGTGTGTGTGTGTGTGTGTGTGTGTGTGAGAGCCAGACAGTGGTGGCACATGACTTTAACCCCAGCACTTGAGAAGAGGCAGGCGGGTATCTTAGTTCAAGGCCAGCCTGGTCTACAGAGTGAGTTCCAGAGCAGCCAGGAGAGAACCCTGTCTCAAAGCAAACAGAAAGATACAGAGCAGAAAAGGAATAGATGCCATATTTGAGGCTGGAGGGATGGCTCATATCAGTTGGCTCACAACCACCTGTGACTGCAGCCATGGAGGGCAGACACTTTTTCTGACCTACACAAATATACACATACACCTAGATTTAAAAAGAATAATAAATCTTTTGAGAAAACTATATTCATTGAACTTTATTAAATTTAAAAGTGAATGGCTCTAAAATGACCTTGTTCAAGTTATTAGCAGATGCTCAATTTGGACATTAAGAAAAAAACACTACACTTTCCAAATTGACTAATTCACACCACATATTCCTTCCTAAGTTCTGAGGCTCTTTGGCAAGAATGTAGGGATGTTAAGTGATTTTGGGGGGTTGGCTCGTGTAGAAAATAATCCATAGAGTAAAAGACCCAAATCCTATATACCTACCTGACTCCCTCCTACTAGAGACTTAAAGCCACTGGAATGTTTATGTCAGTTGGCAAGAGAGACCATTTTTAAATGTTCAGGAATTTTACTCAGTGCTAAACCATCCTTGGATTAAAATCAACCATGAGTCGAATATTTACACCACAGAAACAGGCAAATGTGCAACTTGAAGCTGTTTTTCTCTGCACATCTGGTTTACGTTCTGTAATATTTAATTATGCCAAGTTGTCTCATGATCCTTTACTTTAGCCCCAGAATCCAGAATGCTGAAAAACATAAATTGCAATGTCTGAATATGCCATTCCCAGGTCAGAGAGCCAGTCTTGGAAACTGTCTATACCACTGAAAATCTATGACCTTGAAACAATTAATCCATTCTCTGGGTCTTAACTTCCCATGTGTCAACCAGGACTAGTAGACCTGTGGGTCCTGGATTTGAATTCATGTTTCATTAAATGCCTGTGACCCACTTAACAGAGGTCTCACACTTCATGACTCCCAGTGGTTAGTAGCCAAGATTATTTTCCTTTCTTTCTTCCCTGTTTCTTCAATTGGCTATCATATTTGACTGACATTATCAGTACCAACACAAGGGAAATCATTTTTCAGAAACTGTAGACAGAAAGGCAACAAATAATAACACCACATGCAATCCACTTGGGATTCTAGAGAATAGAAATTTGCCTGACAACTCTTGACCATTTTGAACCATAGAGATTTGAGGAACTGATGTTACTGTATAAATCTAAAAGATAATTACTGATAGACATAAGTTCAACATGACTTTTGGAGATTAAAGAGGAGTCAGATCAATTTTATAGTCAGTCTTCTATATCTACCAGTTCTGAATCCAAGACTCAACGAACCTTGAATCAAAAAATTCAGAATATAATTCAGCCATATTGAACACATACAGATATTTCCCCTTGTCCTTTGTAAAAAATAATACTATATAACAATTATTCATGTGAGATTTATGCTTCTTTGGGTATTATGATTTAAAGGATGTTGGAAGATGTGTGAAGAGAACAGAAGGCTGTACAGCCAGCTAATGTTTGGAAATGTGGCACTGCTGCAATGCTCACAGAATGGGCCCCAGGTTCTGCCCATCCTTTCAGTTTCCCTACAGTGAGCTTTACTGAAAGCAAGATTGCCACCAAAGCATGAGGGAAGAATGCTAGTAAAGGGTAGTATACAAATTCCCTTCCTTTCACCCATCCTGGTCTAACCACTGAAGAGTAAACCATATGAGTAATGTGGTACCCAACCCAAAGGCAGTTCCTGGAAAAGAACAGAGAATGCTGTCTGTGTCATTATTTTAGGCTGAGCATGATTGGGCAGTAATTTCCATAAAACGAGAGAAGCAAAAGGTGCTCAATTCTGCACAGCTCACGTTCAGATGAAGTGGCATGTCACCCTCCACAGTTCCAAGCAGTCAACCTCCTCTTTCAGTGGGTTTCCCATTCCGCTCTCCTTTCCCTGTCTCCTTCTGCAGTGGGTGGTCTCCTGGACCACCCACTTCAGACCTAGACATTTTCACAGATTACCAACTACCCATCAAATGGCATCAGGTTTGGTGACAGATGCTCTTTTTTGTTTGTTTGAGACAGGGTTTCTGGCTGCCCTGGAACTAGCTTTGTAGACCAGGCTGGCTTGAACTCACAGAGATCTGCCCACCTCTGCCTCTCAAGTGCTGGGATTAAAGGTGTGTGCCACCACTACCCAGCAATCTTTCCCACTCTTAAACGCAATATTCAATGCATCATAGGGATTTTTTTAATTTTACATATGGGTAACAAAAAGTATGGGACTGAGGATGTAACTCATTGGCAGAATACTTGTCTAGCATGCCCAAAGCTCTGTGTTCAATCCCTAGTATAGCAAAAGAAAAAAAAAGTATATGCTTAGATTATTCAGGATGATGTTTGTAACTATATATGAATTGATGCATACATTTAAACTACATCAATGGAGCTTATTTATGCTCCCATTGCCTCCAATAACAATTTCTGTTCTTGAGTTTTCTTTGGCCAAACTCCAAATGCTTTATATGAATCATCATTACTCCCACAAGGGAATTAGGTACAAAACAACAACAAAAACCCAAAAATATGAAAAAATAGCCATGCTATACTTATCACAGGTCTGGAGAAACAGGCTGGTGAATTAAAAGCCAGGTATATGGATTTCCTAAAATGAATGCTTACTTGAGATAGTATCTTGGTAGGATGAAAGAACATAGAGAAGAAAGGAAACTAAAAACTAGGCTTGGAGCTACCTATAGGTTTAAAGTCTAAGTGTTGGTAGGTGAAGAGATCTTGTCTCTCTGAGTTATCAGAAAATATAGTTCTTCATAGTATCCTTTCCATGGCATCTGACTTCTGGGATATACTAGATAAGCTGGCTCTCAGTATTCAAGATGGAACTCACTTGTCCTGACTGCCCATTCACACAGTGTAAATGCAAACATTGTGGCAGTGTCACTATTCTAAGAGCTCTTACAAACCAGTTTGAGTTTAATTCACTACATCACAGTTTCAGCAACACTGCATAAGACAGCATTGCCTTTTCTAGAAGTTGTATCACTCTAATACCTGAACAACCTAAACTTGTGTATCAGTAGTTTCACAATCTGCATCCAACTAACAACATATCAAAAGTATAGGGAAACAATGTGTCTGTACAGAAGAAAATATACAGACCTTTATTCTTGTCATAAGTTCAAACAATACAGTATAATGACCACAGCATCTGTGTTGCAATGAACCAGGGGTTATAAGTATGTTAGAGACAATAAGGAATGTGTAGGTAAGATCAAAACATAGCATCACTGCATGTGTTAAGGGACTGGAGCCATCTCCAGATTTGCGTATCTTCAGGGATTCCTGGGTACAGTCCTCAAGGATTCCGGGTGGCAAACCATCCTCATGGATTCCAGGTGACAACACAAGGCACTCTGAAGTAAACCCAGAGTTCTCTGCTGTTAGGAAGCCCTGAGACTTAGAGCTACATGTAGCTGAGGATATCTACTATTGGTGACATTTGAGGCATTGGAGGTGTTTTGGCAAGTCCATTGCATAGTTCTCAAGTATGGATTTTGTAAATATCATCATGTTGCAATACCAAAAGGTTGAATACAGTTGTGTCCTCTGTATCTTTTGTGCTGACCGTCTCAAATATTTACTTTCACTTCTTACCCTCACCCTTCCCCAAGGCAGGGTTTCTCTGTGTAACCCGGGCTAACCTGGAACTCACAGAAATCTGCCTGCCTCTGCCTTCCCAGTGCTGCAATTAAAGGCATGTGCCACACCACCAGCTTACTACTTACATTTAATTGTTTTTACTTTTGTTGTTCTTGGCTTTAAAAGGAAATTGAAATTTTTATAGATTTTTTTTCTGACTTAACCTTCCAACAAATCTAGTGAATATAAGTTACTCTTTTTAGGGTTTTTTTTTTTTTTTTTTTTTTGAGACAGTATGTAGCTGTCTCACTATGTAGCCTTGCTTAGCCTGGAACATGGTATGTAGACAAGGCTGGCCTTGAATTCATAGAGATCTGTCTGCCTCTCTGTCTGCTGGGTGCTGGAATTAAATGTCCATGCCATCATGCCTGGCATAAGCTGCTTTTGTAAGTGTACTAGCTGTAGGTTAGCTGAGTCACGGGTTTCTTCTGTTTTATGGAGCTGCTTAGCCCTTGAGAGATCTAAGACACCTACGTAGGCATGTACATACTTACACATGCATTCAGTGAGGTATTTATTGCAGTCCTTGTGTGAACCCAGAACATGCACAAACACAGCACTCACCATTTTGAATTCCTACCTGTTCTTATGAGATTTCCCATAGTTTAAGCATGCACAATATTTTGAGGTCCCCCAATAGCCATGTAAGACACCCGCTCATCATGAGGTCATGACATAAATTAAGACCTAGCAGATTAAATGGCAATTACCCTTTGAGAATCACTGTAACTCTAAAGATAATTACCATGTTTTGTGTAACGTTTTTAGAACTTCAGGGTTACTAATTCATAAAGCACATAGAACCGAATGAATAATTGTGTAGCACAGGGCTATAAGGTCATTGTAATATAATTGTGTGCTATTTGATCCTGCAATGCAAATATGTCTAGTAGAACAGTTCCCTAACATGTTTCTTTAAGCTGGGAACTATTTTCAGGCTATTCTTCCTTCATTCTATTTCACAGCTTTAACTCTCGTGCATGATATTATTTGGTAAAATATACTTGTCTTAGTAAGGTTTCTATTGCTATGACAAAGATGAGGACCAAGAGTAACTTGGGGAGAAAAAGGGTTAATGTAGCTTACCAGTTACCATCTATCATCAGTGAAAGCTCAGGCAGGAACCTGGAATCAGGAACTGAAGCAGAGACCGTGGAAGAATACTTGCTCCTCCAGGCTTGCTTAGCCTGCTTTCTTACACACTCCAGGACCAGCTGTCCAGGGGTTGCACCATCCACAACATACTGGGCCCTCCCACATCTATCGTTAATCAAGAAAATGCTCCAAAGCTGATCTGGTGGGAGCATTTTCATAATTCATATTACCTCTTACCAAATGTATCAATGTAATGCTAAAGGGCAAGCGCATGGGTCTAAGAACCTATGTTTGGTGCTATTTTTCTTTATTATGTAGATGTTTCTAGTTTTTAAACATTGGTTAGTAAATGCTGTGTCTTTGGAAAGATACAGTGGTGTTGGGTTTATGTTTAATGTAGAGTTCTGCCTAGCATGTTGATGTGCCTGGAAAATGTTTCTCAGGAATGACTAACTCCTTTCTCCATTAACTCTTATGGCAAATCTGTCTACCTTCCTTCCTCCCTCTCTTCTCTGTCCCCTAGCCCCTCCACCCCACCGTTTCCTCTTCTCTTACTTATAGGTAGTTAGAGATTGAATTATAAGTGCATGTCTATAGCATAGGAGTATATCCTTCAGCTAGGAAACAGTGGATCTTGAGCAAATCATTTATATTGGGAGCTTATAGAATACCAGTGGAAATGAAAATATTTTGTGGGTTAGAACTTAAAACGGTTCTTACTCTGTGTTCTATTGCTGTGAAGAGACACCATGACAAAGGCAGCTCTTATTTAAAAAAGAAAGAAAGAAAGAAAGAAAGGAAGGGAGAAAGAGAAAGAAAGAAAGAAAGAAAGAAAGAAAGAAAGAAAGAAAGAAAGAAAGCAAAGTATTTGATTGGAGGCTTGCTGACAGTCTCAAAGGATTAGTCCATTATCAGCACGAAAGAAACATGGAGCTGAGAGCCTACATCCAGATCCACAGGCAGGCAGTCACAGACAGACTGCCCCTGTTGAGGGCTTTTAAAACTTCAAAGCCCACCCCCAGTGACACACCTCCTCTAACAAGGCCACAGCCACTACTTCCAAAACAGTTCCACTAACTGGGGACCAAGCAGTCAAACTTACGAGCCAATGGGGGCTTCTCATTCAAACCACCCCAGGCACAGAAACACATCATGCATGTGAATGCCTTAAAATATTCGGAATAGCTGGGCAGTGGTGGCACAGTCCTTTAATCCCAGCACTCAGGAGGCATAGACAGGTGGATCTCAGAGTTCAAGGCCTGACTGGTCACAAAGAGAGTTCCAAAACAGCCAGAGCTATTACACAGAGAAACTCAGTCTTAAAAAAAAAAAAATCAAAAAAAAAAACAAGCTTGAAATAGCTGTTTAATAACCAAACACTAATATATTTCCTAACATAGTGAGAAAGTATGTGTTATGTTTCTATTATTGTGAAAAAATACCATGGTCAAAAGCAACTTAAGGAGGAGAGGGTTTGTTTCAGTTTACAGTTGTAGTCCACAATGAAGAAAGTCAGAGCAGGCGCTCCAGACCGGATGCAGGACCTGAATGCAGGAACTGAGGCAGAGGGATGGAGGGATGCTGCTTTTGCTTTCCTATACACCCCAGGACTACCGGCCCTGGGATGGCACCCTCCCCAGCAGTCTTGGCCCTTCAATTATCAATCAAGGAAATGCCCCGAAGGGTTGCCTACAAGATGATCTGATGGGGACTTTTTTTCAATTAAGTTCCCTCTTCTCAGATGAGTCTAGCTTGTGTCAACTTGACAAAAAAAAAAAAAAAAAAAAAAAAAAAAAAAAAAAACCTAACCAGGACATCTTCTAAATAAATTGATCTCATTGGCTGCTGTTACTCGCCCTCTGTCTCCACTGTTCCTGGACCCTGCCTCTCATTCCATTGTCTCATTATAATCATACGCAGAAAATAGCTGAGAAGGGGAGAGCTGAAAAACACAAATATCTATAGAAATAACAGTCTTTGTTTCATAACAGGGTATTAAGATGACCAGTATCTCAGGTCTGTCTTTGGGAGCATTCTGGAAGGGTGCTGCTTACTGTAATCACTGCACCAGAAGTGACCCAAAGAATTCAAATGAGCAGTAATTGTTTTCAGCTATGCCAGTGTGTCTAATACATTTTAGATGGGTAGAACTGTGACTATACTTCCCAGTGATACTTGTGATTTTCATTGCTTTTGTGAAACTGTCTATTCCCAAAGTGCTTCACCAAAGGGCCTCAGGTGTGCTCCATTTTCAGAGGGTGTGGTGCTGACAAATGCTAATCAAAGCACATATTCAGAGTGACAATGGATTTTCTGTGCTTGGTTCTTTCCTGTCACTAATGCTTATGTCTCTGATAATTCAAAATGGGACCAGCCAGTCTTCATTCACCCTGTCACTCAGCATAGCACCGGCTGTGTGACACATAGTTAAATACTGTTACAGCCTCCTGAATTACTGTCTGCATAAATAAGAACAGAAATAGCCTTCTTGTGTTAAGACTAGTGCTAGGAGAAAACCAGTGGAGATGGGATAAAAAGCATGCAGAGTTGAAGGTCACTCTTTGATAATGAATTATGAGGTGTGTTGATTTAGCTGGAGTGCATATTTGTAAAAACTAGACTTCTAACTAGATTCATGAATACTTTTTGTATGCACATTAGATAAATGAAGAAATCCTAACATATGAGCATGTAGTTGGTATTGGTAAACATGTTAGACATAGAAAGATAGGAAGGGGAGGGGTCTTGCAATCGCTGGGGTTATTCAATGCCTTGAGAAATCTAAAGGCTTTATTGAGAGATTAAAGAGTGGACACAGGGGCTGGGTAAATGGCTCAGGAAAGAGCTTGTAGTAGAAGCATGAGGATCTTAGTTTGATCCCCGGGGACCCAGGCAAAAAAAGCTGGACGTTGTGACACACACTTGCCATCCCAGTGCTGGCGAAGCAGAGACAGAAAGATCCCTGGGGCTCATTGGTTAGCCAGCCTCACCTGCTTGGTGAATTGTAGGATCATTGGGAGAGCCTGCATTAAAAAATAAGATGGATGGTGTCTGAGGAAGACATACAAGGTTGACCTCTGGCCTCCTCATCTCCATGTACTTGCAAAGGCACATACATGTACCCACACAAATAACTGCCCAGACAGATGATGAATACATACATACATACATACATACATACATACATACATACATACATAAAGTTTATAAAAGGTAAGTACAGATATGTTAAATATTGTTTGGTTCTTGCTTTATTTGTTTGTTTTTTGAAGTAGGGTTTCTCCACATAGCCCTGTCCTGGAACTCACTATATAGACCAACTTAGCCTCTAACTCACAGGGATCCCCTGCCTCTGTCCCCCGAGTACTGGGATTAAAAGCATGAACCACCATGGCCAGTTTAAGTACTATTTTAAGAAGTATAATTAACAAGGGCTCCATAGAAGCAGTATTTTACAAAGTATACACTTACGAAAATGAGCTTCTGTGAGATTATTTATCTTCCATCTTTTCTGGAAAATTTTTATGGCTGAAGAAAAAATAATTCAAATGTGATAAAGTAGAGATATGTCACCTGATGGCATTCCAACGGAAACAGGAGATGAAGCCAAAGGCAAGGCAGACAAGTTGGCCTGGAGCCTTCCTCTGGGCCAGATGACTAAGGTGTTGCTCCTGGAGAAAGAAGCTACCTCTGTGAGAAAAGGTTTTAGAATTAAGAACCATGCGGGACAGAAGTTCTGGTCAGAAAAGACAGAGGCTAGTATTGTATTAGGTACTTGTCCTTGTTGCTATGACAAAAGTAACTTAAGGAAGGGTTTATTTTGGCTTACAGTTCCAGGGATACAACCCGTTATTGCACAAAAGACATGCCAGTAGGGGTGTGAGACAGTTAGTCACATTGTGTCTATCAAGAAAGCTGAACACTGCTCCTTAGCTGGCTTCCTTCTCCTTTCTCTTTTTTGTCAGTCTGGGACCCCAGCACTATCCATATGTAGGTAGGTCTTCCCCTCCTCAGTTAAATCTACCTGAAAATGTCTTCACAGACTTACCCAGAGTGTGTCTCCTAGGTGATTCTAAATCCAGTCAAGTTGACAATGAAGATTGACCCTCATGACTATCTTTCTAGACACAGACACTGTGGTTATTTTAATGCAGTCTGAAGTTGAATTGGCTTCTGTTAGTCAACAGACGACTTCTCTTTGAAAATTACTATAAAAATAGAAAAATTATAAGGTCTCTTGGCATTGGGAGTCAAACCTTCATCAACTCACTAAGGTCTTAGGTTAAGCTAATTAGGATGCTTAATTTTCACAAAAAATTAAGATGGAAGTTATAGTAACAACCTACCTCAGAGGATTACTTTCAGAAATTAAATAGGGCAACATCACATTCAATACATATTAGCTGTAGTTTAGTTCCACTTGTTCTTTGAGATAAGTCTCACATAGCCCAGGATAGCCTCAAATCCTTAAATAGTTGAGACTGCCCTTGATCCACCTGTCTCAATCTCCCAATAGCTGGGGCTGTAGGCTTGTACCATTAAGATGAGCTCTAGATATTATTTTTATTGCTTGCAGTACTATCAAGGTAAACAAAATTTTTTTAAAATATATATTTTTTTAGTTCAAATTAGGAACAAGCTTGCTTCACATGTCAATCTCTTCTCCCTCCCTTCCCCCCAAACCCTCCCCTCAACTCCCCACCTGCCTCCCACCCCATCCACCCTCCACTCTCCAGGCAGGGTAGGGCCCTCAACGGGGCTCCCCAAAGTCTACCACATCCTCTGGGCTGGGCTTAGGCCCTCCCCCATGTGCCCAGGCCAAGTGTGCATCCCTTCATGTGGGATGGGCTCTCAAAGTCCCTTCTTACACCAGGGAAAAATACTAATCCACTACCAGGGCCCCCCTAGAGTGCAGAGGCCTCCTCATTGACATCCATGTTCAGAGCTCTGATTCAGTCCTGTGCTGGCCTCCCAGACAGCAGTCTGGAGTCCATGTGCTCCCCTTGTTCAGGCCAGCTGATTCTGTAGGTTTCACCAGCCTGGTACCAACCCCTTTGATCTTCATTCCTCCCTCTCTGCAACTAGGTTCCAGAGTTCAGTTCAGTGTATATCTGTGGATGTTTGCCTCTGCTTCCATCAGCCACTGGATGAGGGCTCTAGGAAGGCATAAAAAGTAGTCATCAGTCTCATTATAGGGGAAGGGAATTTAGGTTATCCTCTCCACCGTTGCCTAGACTGTCAGTTCGGTAAACAAAAAATTTAAATATTTTGTAGTGTTGTTTATAAGCACTACTCGAAGTCCATTTGTAGAGAGTTGATGTTTCAGCTTCAGGGGTAAGACTTTAACATTCTTGAATTCTATACATGAGATTTCTTTAATTCTTTTATTCTCCTGTGTAAAATTCTACCAGATTTTCAAAGAGTTAACTCCAATACTCCTCAAATTATTCCACAAAATAAAAACAGGAGGAACTTAGCTCAAATTTTTTTTTGTTTTTTTTCAAGATAGGGTTTCTCTGTGTAGCTTTGGAGCCTATCCTGGCACTCACTCTGGAGACCAGGCTGGCCTGGAACTCACAGAGATCTGCCTGCCTCTGCCTCCCAAGTGCTGGGATTAAAGGCATGCGCCACCAACGCCCAGCTTAG
Organism: Cricetulus griseus; assembly: GCF_003668045.3. NCBI lineage: Eukaryota > Metazoa > Chordata > Mammalia > Rodentia > Cricetidae > Cricetulus > Cricetulus griseus. The sequence goes on along the minus strand of NC_048596.1, from coordinate 249,713,804 downwards.
CCCAAATATTTTTATGTGGTCATAGTTACCCTGATACTTAAACCATATGAAGACCAACAAGGAAAGAGAATCAATACTAATTTCCTTATGGACATACATGCAAAAATTCTCAATAAAATACTTGTAAGCTGAATCCAAAGACACATCAAACTATCATCCACCATGATCAAGTAGGCTTCAACCCAGAGATGCAGGGGTAGTTCAGTATACATAAATTATTTAGACAAAGTAACAGGCTACAGAATGGGAAAATATTTTTACCAACTACACATTAGATAGAGGACTAATATTTAAAATACATAAGGAACTCAAAAACCTGTACATCAAGAAAATGAGTAACCGGATGAAAATTGGGTACAGATCTAAACAGAGAGTTCTCAAAAGAAAAAACGCAAATGGATAAGAACATTTAAAGAAATCTTCAACATCCTTAGTTGAATGTTGTTGAACATCAGCTAAGTTCAAATCAAAACTACTTTGAGACTTCACCATACACCAGTCAGAATGGCTAGGATCAATAAAACAAATGGCAGCTCATGCTGGTGAGGATGTGGAGTAAGGAGAACACTTTGGTTGCTAGTGGGAGTGCAAACTTGTAAGGCCTCTATAGAAATCAGTGTGGCAGTTCCTCAAGAAGCTGGAAATATATCTACCTCAAAATCCAGCTTATCAATCATGAACATATACCCAAAGAACTCTACATCCTACTACAGAGACACTTGTTCAACCATGGTTATTGCTGCTCTATTCATAATAGCCAGAAATTGGAAACAGATTTGATATCCATCAACAGATGAATGGCTAAAGAAAATGTCCTATGTTTACACAATGGAACATTACTCAGCTTTTTTAAAAAAAAATTAATCCATAGGTAAATAAATGGAGCTATGAAAATTCACCCCAAGTAAGATAACCCAGACCCAAAAAGACAAATAAGGCATGCATTTGCTTATAGATGGATGCTAGCTGTTAAGTCTTCAATGAGCAGGTTACAATCCGTGTAACCACAGAGGTTAAATATACAGAAAGGGACTGTGGGTGAAGGTTAGATCTCCCTAATAATACTAAATAGAATAAATAGTTATAGGTCAGTGGAAGGTGGGGATTGGAATAGGAGGATCAAATGGAGAAAGGGAGTCAAGAGGGGCATGATGGAGAGAATACAGGGAGAGACAACTAAAACTAAGGACCATCTGAGAGGTCATATGGCAATCTAAGACATTAGAAGCTTCCTTAAATAAACATATACATGAAGGTGATCTAAATGGAATTGCCAAATAATGGGGAAGACAGATATCTCTTATCACAAAATGAACCCTCCAGTTCTGAACATGGGTTACATCTAATCTAGTTGTTGGCAAAGGAGTCTCATGGGAACCGCTAAGCAACCCAGGCTATTGCCAAGGCTATTGGTTGCTATCCACAAACTCAGAGTAAGGCCCCATTGCTAAAGACAACATCAACACAAGTCATTGAACACAGAGAAGTCAAGCTTTTGTCTATAAAGCCTTCACCCCTATTGACTAGTGTTCATGGTACTAGAAAGTACTCTGTATGTTACCGAAATACTAACCCAGAGGCAAATCCTTCAACCTACAATGGTGACCTGCTTGCAAAATGAGTGAAACAGTGGCATAACACTTGTAGGAGTAGCCAAACAATATCTGATTGCAGTTAAGGCTCAGTCCATTAGATGAAACCCATACCTAACACTGCTGGGGTGGCCAGGGACCTGAGACCAGAAAGTTCAGGGATCTGGGAGAAAACCAAATACTGCTGTTCTTCTAAAGCAGTATCTGTCAACTTTCTAAATGCCGTGACCCTTTTATTCAGTTCCTAATGTTGTATCACCCCACACCATAAAATCATTTCATTGCTGCTTCATAACTGCAATTTTGCTACTGTTAGGAATTGTAATATAAATATTCGATATGCAGGATATCTAATATTCAACCCCCAGAGGAGACATACATGACCCACGGGTTGAGAACTACCATTCTAAAAAAGAAAAAGAAAAGAAATAAAATGATTTCTAACATCAGATAAGTGCTTGCAAAGGAAAAAATTAGTTTTCTCCAATGGAAGGACTCTCATTGGGTATACAAACCCACTGGTAATAACCAAACCCAGTAAGCCAGCATTGGTGGCTCACGCCTTGAATTCCAGCACTTGGGAGACAGAGGCAAGCAGATCTCTGTGAGTTCGAGGCCAGCCTGGTCTACAGAACTCCAAAGCAACACAGAGAAACCCTGTCTCAAAAAAGAAAGAAAAGACAGATCCCATGTAGTAGATGGCTAAAATAAAATGAACTCAATGGCATTTTTGGAGATTGTTTGTCACATAATGCTTTTGCAGAACTTATTTTAACTCTTACAAGTCCTTTGAGTATATATTATGATTTCTAGTTTTATGTTTTATGGGATTTCTATGTGTGCAAATATGAGTGTCACTGTGTCTACATGTGTTTCTTGAGATTTCTCTTTGGATTTTTTTTCTTCTGTTTATTTGTTTTGTCCTATTCTGGTCTGGTTTTATTTTATCTTTTTATTATTATTATTTTAGATACCTGTTTGTATTCTAATGAGAGAAATAATGATGGATTTTCATGGGTGGCAAAGTGGGGAGTCTGAGAAGAACTGGGGGAACAGAATTAAGAGTATTTTGCATGAAAAGAATCTATATTCAATAAAGCAGAAAACAAAAATCAAAAAAAGCAAAAGGTGGAGAATAATTGAGGAAGATGCCACATGTCAACTCAGCCCCTACATGTACACACACACACAGAGACACGCACACACACATACACACACACACAGAGAGACACACACGTATACATGCACACACATGAACTTGCACACATACATTAAAAAAAAAAACTTGGAGGAAGAAAAGAAACTTAAGCAGAACAGAACTAAAGACTTGACTGTGACTATGTGGCTCCATTCATTCATTGTGCTGGTCATTGCTTATTAGACCAAAGTACGTCTCATTTCCTGGATGGCGACGCAGTGCAAACTCTCACTCTCAGAGGGTGGTGTGCGGTCAGTATACATTTAGAAAATGTCAATCGTGAAAGTACCTTCTCCCTGCACCAATAAAGACAGTGTGGCTCAGGGGCCTGGCCCACTCAGGCATCTTGTATGTAAGTCCCAGAGCTTACTCAAGTCCTCCAGGCCAGGGTTTATTATTCTGCCTTACACTGTTTGAGCAACTCACACAAACATTCCTTTTGGGTTGCATTTTTCTCTCTGAGATCTCATTGCTCTCGACCCCACATTATATTTTTCACCTTTTCAACCTCCTTGGCCACTGATGAAAAAGAAATTTTTAAGGTCTTGGTTTTGTTTTGTTTTTGTTTTCAGATGTGGCATTTTTCAAATGACTGCTTTGCCTCTGAGTACCCCAAGTCTCCTGCTCACAATCACAAGGAACTGGGGGAGTGCAGAAAAAGGCACTTAAAGGCTTCTGCAACTTCAGTGGTCACGGTGCTAAAAAGAAAACAGACCGATAAATGCTCCCCAGTTTCTCCTTTGGATCTCTAAATGGGTCACTTTAACTCGTCCTTGTCGCTGGGATGTTGGTATGCATGGATTTTCTGGGACTCTTTCCACATGGAAAGCAGTCAGTAAACTTTTCTTACCCCCCTAGCTTTGGACAGTTCTGGTATAAACATTTCCTTGGTATTTAATGACTCCCTAACTCCTTTCAACTGCTGCAGCTGCTGCAAGGCAGCCGCAAGCAGAGATTAGATACATGATACGCACCTGGCTGGTCATAAATGCTTCTTCATTGTCGGTAAAGGTTAACAGGCCCAGTTCTCTTTGCTCCTCAGACCCAGAATGCGGAAACATGAAAGGGAGCTGTAATTATTTATAAACAATAAAAACTTCTGTGTGGAGCTTGCAATGAATGGATGGTTTATCTGCCCACTTCAAGTCAAGTAGGAAGCTTTGGCTGCTTGTGGTGGATAGAAATGGTCCCCACTTCCTCCCCCCTCTCCTCCCTCTTCCTGGGTTTCCCTTGCTTCTCCACCTCCCGACCCTCCTCCTCCATGTGGTCCTGACTGTCAGACTATAGATTTGTTTCCATCAGAGGGGTTGGGAGATCTGTGCGCAGCATGCTGTCTGCCCTTTGGCGATTCTCACTGGGAGGGTCTGGACAGGTCCTCCTTTGACGCTTTCTGATGCATCTGCTTCTAGCTGGTCTTTTCTCTGATCACTCTGGTTTCCCGACCCAAATGAGACAGAGCTTGAGAGTTTCTTTGAGTCCTTTCCTGAGCCTGACTGACTGAAACCTTCATTCTGACCTTTGTAGCCAGCTGCTGTCTGCTAAACTTCAGTGTGGTCCTTTGACCACTCTTTCGGTTTTTGAAAGCTGCTCAAAGTCTCCATCTCGCTGGACTGTGGTGGCTCACCCCTTTAATCCTAGCAGAGGCAGGCGGGTGTCTATGAGTTCGAGGCCAGACTGGTCTACAGAGATAGTTCCAGAACAGGCTTCAAAGCTACACAGAGAAACCTTGTCTGGAAGTTCCCTCACCCCCAAAAAAGGACTCCATCTCAACAGATCATGAGTGTGCCCATGCCTACCCACAGCTGGACAAGCCCTAATACAGTACACTCCTGTGTGCATATAAACACAAGCCCTTTTTAAAATTGGGTAATCCCTCTGACTAAGTAGAGTTTAGAGGCACACAGGAACTTTACATTGAAACATGTCGTGTTACTATTAATTCTACTCTTTGTTTCTAATAAGTTTTCAATTTTTCAAGCATGGGAGTCCATTGATTCACATAATAACATTTGTCTGGGAATTGGAAATACCAAAAGCTACCATGAAAATAGATTTCTGTTACTCACTGTGGTGACTGCTCTATGTAAAGAGAAGCCCATATGCTGTGTACATTAGTAAACTCCAGGGCTCCTTAAAGTTACTCAAAGGTTTTCTAGGAGTTTGAAGCCCAGTGAGACAGTGGTTATTGTAGAGGTATTCATTTTATTTTTCAAAGATTGGTTTTGTGTTAATTGTGTGTTGGAGGTATGAGCATGTTAATATCTACTGACTCTGGCTCTAGATCTTCCTGAAACTGGAGACACAGGAAGTGGGGAGGAACCTTGTGACTGCCAGGTCCTCCTCAAGAACAGCAAGTGAGCCATCTCTCCAGCCCCCCATAGAAGGTTTTTAAAGGGGAGTGGTCTGTTCAGTTCATCTTGCAAAACCAGTAGAATAAAACTCAAGAAGTCCCTGGGAAGTCAAGAAGAGGAAGCTAGGGGTGTGGCTTTGGAATTTCTGGCAACATCTTCAGCTGCTATGCTTCTGCAGTTTGGCCAGCATATGAACACTCTTTTGTTGTTAAATTTTATTTTATCTGTGTTTTGCCTGAGAATCGGTCTGCATACCACATGCATGCCTGCTGTCCTTAGAGGCCAGAAGAGGGTATAGGATCTCCTGGGACTGGAGTTACAGATGGTCATGACTGCCATATGGGTGTTGGGCATCAAAATTGGACCCTCTAGAAGATAATCTCATGCTCTTAACTGCTGAGCCATCTCTTCAGCCCCTGGACACTCTTTTTTTTTTTTAATGAAACAATGTAATTAGATAAAATTTCTAATCAGCTCAATTTTTCCTTCTTACAGTGTGCAACACTTTGTCAGCATAATGACTGCATTAGCAGTCATGAACCACTCTTGAAAATCCCTATTTAGTAAAATCACATTAAGCAAAATACAGAGGGTATGATGAGCACCCTGATTTAATTTTTAGACAAGATTAACATATTGAGCTATCATCTCTAATTTTACAATCATGTTCTCTCTATTTAGACCTGTAAAATAATACTCAGGTAATTGGATATGCTTTATAAGATGTTTCTAGCTTCATTTCCTCTTTGATTTGGGCAAGAAATGGGTCCTAAATGGTTCTCTGGTTCACATTTTAAAACATAAAGCCGAATTCTGGAGAAAATTACAGTTCTTTTTTTTTTTTCCTCTAAAAAGTTGGAGCAAAGAACACACTGTATCTCTTTTTTTTCCCTGTAATTTCCTACTGTTTGTATTTCCTCCTTGGAATTTACTCTTCCTTGTGAAATTGTGCTAATTTACATCCTAAGGAGCCCTATTTCCATGGATGAGAAGAAATGGAGGCTGCAGCCTCCCAACCAAGCCAAACTATTTCCAGGACAACCTTCTCTAGATGGTGAGTCCCAGAGCAAGCAAAGATGAACTCCATGCAGTAACACCTCTGTGCCCTTAAGTGTACTCCAGTTACATGGGTTCTCAACTGGTGGGTGGAGACCCCCGGGGATCACGTATCAGATATTTACACTACAGTTCACAACAGTAACAAAATCACAGTTATGAAATAGCAAAGAAATAATCTTATGATTGGGGTCACCACAACTTGAGGAATTGTATTAAAGGGTCAAAGCATTAGGAAAATTGAGAACCACTGCTCCAGTAAGTCCCTGATTCCTGCTAAGAAACACATTCTGATGCATATTTTACTCAAGTTTACTCCATGACTCCAATGAGCCTTCGGGGAACCTGTTAACCTCTCCCAATGGAGCTGCCCTAGGAGATCTGGAAGAGGGGAAGGCCAGATGATTGACAGATTAGACTGACAATATGCACTTGCCTGCCAGCATCCAATGGCTACACACATATGCAGATCTTCATGACAGACAAAAATCAAGGTTTCCCCAAGTCCTGTTTTGAGTACCGGTCATAGTCTTCACACACCATAACATCATGCCGATTACCCCTCTCTGGAGCCCACCTCTGAGCAAACTCCTCCTGGATTTGCATCCAGGTGCAGCCTGGTAGTTGGTAGGAGTCCTTCATCCCAATGCAAATGCTTTATACAAGGTCAAAATTCTTTGGCTGTGGGACCATAGAGGCCAGCCTCTAGAAAAATTTGCATGTTGGTTGCTAAAACAGGCTAAGCCTTGCTACAAAAATGAAGGAACAAAGAGATCATTAAGAAATCAAATCAACAAACAAATGTGATGCAAATATACTCTATTAACTGTCTACAGTTTGTTTTTTTTAAAAAACAGAGATAGGAATTTAGAATTCAAAAATGCATCCACTGAAAAAAGACTCAAAAAGAAAACGAAGAAGAATTTTAACAAATTACATCCAGCTTGATAATCAGTGTCCATGATTGCAGCCCAGTGCAAAGTTGGTTTAACTAAGTCACCTTCCTGATGATCTGTGACAGAAAATGACTGTGTTCCAAAATAAGAATTCTATGAAGGTTGCACCTCAAGATACAGTTATATGGTTGTAGCTTAGTTATAAGGGATATGCAAGTGTGCTGCTGGTTTTATGTAAATTTGACACAACTAGGGTCATTTAGAAGAGGGAACCTCAATTGAGAAGATGCCCCCATCAGCTTGACCTCTGTATGACCAAGCCTGTGGTGCAGTTTCTTGATTGATGATTTATGAGGGAGGTCCCAGTGTTGCCATCCCTGGGCAGGTGGTCCTGGGTTCTATAAGAAAGCAGACTGAGCAAGTCATGGCAAGCAAGACAGCAAGCATCACTCTAACCAGGGCCTTTGCATCAGTTCCTGCCTCCCGGTCCCTACCCTGCTTGAGTTCCTGCCCTGATTCCCCTCAGTGGTGGACGTTACCTAGAAGAAATAACCCCTTTCCAAGTTGATTTGGGTCATGATGGTTTTTTTTTTTTTCACAGCAATAGAAAACTTAAATAAAACAGCATGGTGATATTAGAAAAAAAAAGCATTTTTATCTCCAAGCAAATATTTTTAATATTTTCCAGATTAAAACAAACAACAAAAAAATGAACTGAGCATGATGGTGTATGTTGTATTCCACAATTTGGGAGGCTGAGACAGGGGGATTATGAATGCAAAGGGAACCTTATGTCCCAAAAAAGGAAAGAAGGAAGAAAGGAAGGAGACGGGAGCGGGGAGGGAGGGAAGAAAAACAAGACCTAGTGAGATGGCTCAGTTATTAAGTGCTCCACACACAGGCAGGGAGGTCTGAATTCAGATCCCCAGCACCCATGTAAGAAAACTGATGGCCAGTCTGAACTTGAAGCTGAACAGTCTGAGAGACCCTATTTGGAATTGGTCCCTGTAATGACTGCTGTGTGATAATCATATTGATGTCTCCCCCTCTCTGTTTTATCTTTCCTTCCCATCTTTGAGAAAGCAAGAGTGGGGTCCATATTCAAATCTAACTGTAATTGTAAAGCTCTCTTATCCCTGAGGACTTGAAAGGTTTGTTTTAATGAACAGAAAGTAAAACCCGCCCACACCTCCTAACATTTGCTCCATCCCAGTAGGAAGACTTGCACTGGTGGTTGTCACAAGGAGAGAGCAGTAAAGTTTTACACACTGGCTTCATACTGCCTTCTGCAGAGACAGGAATAGCTGTCATTTCCCCATCCGGTCCTTCGCCAGGCTGAATTTGGGACTCAATATTCAACTCTATTCCTAGATGGAAAGATGGCTCAGCAACTGAGAACAGGTCCTGCTTTTGAATTTGGCTCCCAGTACCTATGTGGAGTGGCTCACAACCGCCTGGGACACCAGATCAAAAGATCTGATACCTCTGGTTTTTGCAACACCAGTAAATGCTCACGAAGAGACCACAGAGGAATACTGCTTACTGGCTTGCTCACCATGGTTTGCTCAGCCTGCTTTCTTACATACTGCAGGACCACCCACCAAAGGGTGACACAGTCTACAATGTCAATCATTAATCAAAAAAAACAAAAACTGCCCCAGAGATCTGCCCAAAGGCCAAAGGTGGAGATATTTCCTCAGTTAAAATTACCTTTTGGGCCGGGCATTGGTGGTGCACGCCTTTAATTCCAGCACTCGGGAGGCAGAGGCAGGAGGATCTCTGTGAGTTCAAGGCCAGACTGGTCTCCAGAGCGAGTGCCAGGATAGGCTCCAAAGCTACACAGAGAAACCCTGTCTCAAAAAAAAAACAAAACCCTTTTGTCAAATGACTCTTTTATGAAGTTGACTAACACTAACCAGGACACACATACAAACAATTTAAAATAAATATTTTTAATTCAATAATATCTCAAGGTTTAATGACACTGTTGTATAATGTAGTCTGTTTAGGACCCATCAAACTCAGTATCAGGTACATATTCAATAAAATATTCAACAAAATCTCTCTGTCTTTATACCTTTGTCCTTAAAGCTACTTGAAGGTTGGATAGAGTCTATAGCATGGGCTATCCACTCCACTAAAAAAAGTGCCAAGCACTTGCCATCCTTACGTTGCTAACCCAGTTTCTTTTAGGAATGATTTTAGCCCCATTCATCTACCCTAGTGCCCACTGTGATTCCTTGGGTTTGTACTATGGGTCATTCCAGAGACATTTAGGTGTAGTATGAATTGTACCATAGTGAGGTTTAACAATGTAGTTCTGTGGCTAAAAAGGAGGCCCAGGATAGCCCCAAGTAAGTTACTTAGATGCCATTCCTCAGTTTCCTTGTCTGTGAGAGTGATGTGATTGCAGATCTGTTTCATTGGGTGGTAACAGGAAATAAGTGGGGTAAATCATGTGGGGTGCTCAGTCAGCGACTGCCACATTTTAACCGATCACATTTGCTCAGTGACAATTATGATTATGTATATAGAAGTGATGTGGCCTTTTGGTTTGTTTGTTTTTTTTTTTAACTATAGGTCTTAAAGTCTACAACTACATTTAGAGTATCCCAGAATTCTTTAAAAATCATTTGCAAAATTAAGGTAATTTATCTAGATTTAGCATTTTTATCAAATTTCCAAAGTGAAGATGAGGTGAAGAAAGGCTTCAGATGGAGTGAACTTGATCAGTGGGCTTACAGGAAGGACAGAAACTTTCCCCCTCGGCAACCTCAAATCTAACAGAGGCAATGAAAACTAAAAAGTTATATTTAAAAAAATGTAACAGCAGTTATGAAGGAATGGGTCAAAGATGCATCAGGACCCAGAATGGCCACCAACGGTGAGTGGTATAGCTTGTAAAGCTTCCTACAGTAGGTGGCATCTCAGATGAGTCTGGATCATGAATATGAGATGGGACAGTTTCCCAGGTAATAAGGGACTGTGAATACTCGGCATGTGAACAAGCCCCCCTAAACCCCCCCCACACACACATACAAAGCTTCAGGGAGTGTCAAAAGACATGACATGGCTATTGCACACATCAGCTCACAGTAGTTATGGTTACCCGAATAGGATGACCTTCAGAGGTTCGAGGATCCAAACTTCCAGCATGGATAGAGGAAAACTCTTGAGGCCCCACCCTTACTGCTGTTGGCAGTTGGTAGCTGCTGGAAGGGAGACTGCTTCTTCCTTAAGAGTGTGGCCCCTGGTAGGTTTCCCGTGCTCCAGCAGATGGTTCCACACCCGTGCCCATATGACCAACACTAAGTAGACATAGAGGGCCATGAAGAAGAAAAGAGGAAGGAGAAGAATAAGGCAATTGGGAGGTAATGGGGTAGGTGGGATTTCAGTAAAGTTTGAGGTGAGAAATGGAGGGTGGAGTGATCACATTTCATTGTATGCACACATGAAATTCTCTAAGAATACTTTCAAAGAGTTGTCTAGTTAGAATGAGGGTCATACGCAGAAGGATGAGTGCATGGGGTCTGTCTAAATACGTTCAATATGAGTGAAAAATAGCTGTTGCCTCATGGCACTGAGCACTGGAGGTTTATTACTACAATATCTCTTGACTTAACGCATGCAGTTCTAGAAAGGCTGTCCCTGACTATTACGGACATGAGTTTATTGGACAGGGTGACCTTTATCCAAGGAAGGAGAGTGCTTCAGGCAAGTGAGAAGCAGCTACATTAGCCACAGAGAGACACAGTTAGAGCTCAGGCAGTGGCCTTCAGTAGGGGACGGCAGGCGGCAACCTTAAGTCCTGTCTGTTCCTCCCTTCCTCCTTTCCAGGATGATATACTTTAAAGGTAATCAGAAAAGAACTGAGTCCGTGAAATATGTTCCTGGTCCTAGACATAAAGAACATACAACTGTGTCTTCAAAAGTTTTCCTGAAATGTTACAGCCCATGATATTTAGGTACTGACATCTGACAAGGAAATGAACCGACTGAGGAAGAGCAACACAGGTATTCCAGTTGGTGTTGTGCAGAAGGGACCTTCCTGTGATGACAGAAATGTCCCTGTCTCTGTACTTGTTCCATGTGGTGTCAACTAGCCACATGGATACTTGAAATGTGCAAATGCCATTGAAGATATGGAGTTTTTCACAGCCTAAGTAGCCAATGTGAGCCCCTTCTTTTCTTCCTTCCTCTCCCCTTGTTCCTCATTCTCCTCCTTTTTGAGGGGATGGAGGGGATCTAACACAGAGTCTTATACAAGCTAAGAAGCACTCTACCCCTGAACAGCATCCCCAGCCTAATGAATCCTTTTCTATACACAAAGGGTTTATGATTGCTGCTACTATAAGGGCATGAATTGCCTAACATATTGGAAGCCTGCTTCTGCTATGATCCACCAATACCAACTGTAGTCACTGATTCATGTGGTGGAATTTGAAAAATGTATAAAGAAAAAAAAGAGACTAATGTGAAAGCCAACATGTTTGTGAAAAAAGGCGTTCTGAGTGGATTATACTCAGCTCAGCAATCCAGTTGAAATGATCTTGCGTGTCCCTCAAACATGTCCCATTAAGGGCGTGTGTGGTCATTGCAGCACTGGAGACTGCTCTCTCCACATTCCGAAGCTAAAGCTAATCGATTCTGTACCTTCCTAATGATCTGCCCTGGGGAGTTATTATTCCTGATGGCAATTAATCAAAATTAAAGCAGACTGTATAGAACGAAGCAAATTCTAGCACCCAGCCTCAGCCAGGAACATCTGCACATTGAGATTGATCATGGCCTTGCTTTGGCGTGACGGCTGCATGAATATCAGAGGGAAAAATGAAGGGACATTTGCAAAGGGGCTCCGAGCCTGTAGAACAAAACCACATGAAGCCTGTACCACTGAAAATGAAATTGTTTCCTTCCAATACATGCAGGGAGTTGTGACAATCTGTGTCACAAAGCATCTAATGTCATTGGGGAGGCCCAAAAGCAGGAAGGTCTGTGAAATATTTTATTTTTTTTTATGCCTGGGTAGTATCAGAAAGTATCTAGGAGTTTACTTTCAAAATATTCCTAAACACAAAATTAAAATGTGATCTTATATTTTTCAAAAAAAAAAAACCTTTTTATTCCATGCTAAGTACTTTGATTATTTAATCAAATCAAACCACTCTTCTGTGGAAGCACAACTGTAATGTGGTAACTCTTCAGAATGATACTCCGGGCCTGAGGAGATGGCTCAGTGATTAAGAGCACTGGTTTGTTCTTCCAATAGGCACAGATTCAAGTCTCAGAACCCACATGGTGGGTCACATCTGCCTGTAACTGAAGTTCCAGGGGATCTGACACCTCTGGCTTCTGAGAACACCTGTACACACATGTGCAGAGCTGTGCACACACACACACACACACACACACACACACACACACACACACCCTTTAAAAACCAAAAATAGGCATGAATAAAAAATAAATATTTTTAAAAAAGAAAGAGTGGTACCTTGGTGCCAGCGGTTCCTGTAATTCAGCAGTATTATGAAAATTGAGATATTATCAGAGCAGCACCTGGACTCTACTCAGAAAACTTAATTGTTGCTGGGTGGTGGTGCATGCCTTTAATCCCAGCACTTGAGAGGCAGAGGCAGGTGGACCTCTATGAGGTCAAGGCCAGCCTGAGCAAGTTTCAGGACAGTCAGAGCTACACAGAGAAACCGAGTCTCAAAAAAACAAAACCAGGGGGGAGGGAGCTAGGAGAATGAGAAGGGGAGAAGAGGAGGGGTGAGGAAGACATGAGCAAGCAGAAAAGTTGAGTCAGGGGAAGAATTGAAGATAACAAGGATGGAGATACAATAATAGAGAGAGACATTTTAGGTTTACAGAGAAATCAGGCACTAGGAAAATGTCTGGAGATCTACAAAGATGACACCAGCTAACAATCTAAGCAACAAAGGAGAAACTACCTTAAATGCCCTCCCCTGATAGTAACTGATGACTGATTTATATGCCACTCGATAGCCCTCATCCAGCAGCTGGTGGTAGAAGCTGAACACCCACAACTAATCACGGAACTGAACTGGAATCCAGTTGCAGAGAAGGACGAGTGATGAGCAAAGGGGTCCAGACCAGGCTGGTGAAACCCATAGAAACAGCTGACCTGAACATCAGGGAACTCTTGCTCCCCATACCAATAGCTGGAATACCAGCATGGGACTGCTCCAGACCCCAGGAATATGGGTTTCAGTGAGGAGACCTTGGAAATCTATGGGACCTCCTGTGGTGGTTCAGTACTTATCCCTAGCATAGGTGTGGACTTTGGGAGCCCATTCCACATAGAGGGATACTCCCAGAGCCAAGACACACAGGGGTAGGCCTAGGCCCTATCCCAAAGGATACAATGGACTCTGATGATACCCTATGGAAGGCCTTACCATCCAGGGGGAGCAGAAAGGGTATATATGATAGGTAGGGTTTTAGTTGGGTGGTGGTTGTAGGGGGAGAGGGGAGGGAGAGGGAACTGGGATTAACAAAAAAACTTAATTGTTAGAATCATGGTTCTAGCATGTTCATTATTTTTTTAATTGTTTTTACCAAATATGTTGTGAAATACTTGTTTGCACTGTGTGAGGATGTGTTACTGTGTTTGGTTTAATAAAGACCTGAATGGCCAATAGCTAGATAAGAGAGAATAGGTGTGACTTCTGGGCAAAGAGAGAAAACTGTGGGAAGAGAGGCAGAAAGATGCCAGGGAGACACTGAAGAAGTCAGGCATTTTGATACAGAGAAGTGACAGAACAGAGATTAATAAAAGCAGGTTAATTTAAGTTATAAGAACTAGTGGGACAAGCTTTTTATAATTAATAAGAAGTTTCCATGTCATCATTTGCAGGCTGGCACTCCAAAGGTAGTCTAACAAAAAAACCTGGCTACAGGGAAATGTTGTACACTGTAAAGATGTGTCATTGTGACTGGTTTAATAAAAAGCTAAGTGGCCAATAGCTAGGCAGGAGAAAATAGGTGGGACTTCCAGGCAAAGAGAGAAAGTCAGAGAGATGGATTTAGGCAAGTGGGGGATTCACCAGTGAGACGCAAGGGAAACAGAATGTGCAGTACGAGATGAGACAATGAGCCACATGGCAGAGCGCATTATTATTATTTAACTTATAATTTAAGTTAAAAACATGGGTTAACTTAAATTATAAAAGCTAGTTGCAAACATGCCTTTCATAATTGATGATAAGTCTTCATGTCATTATTTTCAGGCTGGCAGTCCCGACGAGAAAGTAAAACTACACAACTATCGTAAACTGGGCATGGTGGCATGGACTCATATCCCAATATAACAGTTTGAAGCAGAAAGATAATACATTTGAGGCCAGCTGAGATTACAAAGAGAGTTCCAGCACAGATTGGGTCATATAGTGAGACCTTGATCAAAGGATGCAGAACTTTATTTAGACTGAAGGATTCTTCTGGACAATATGGCATGCAATCTCTGTATGATATAGTGGGTACTTAGTGATAATCTGCTGGGGTTTTGTGGTGGGCAGTTGTGGGGGCTGACATAAATTCTTACTTTACAGCCATTGCTAGCCTCCAATTCCTGCCTCAGCCTAGTAAGTCGGAATTGTGTGCACATGCCAACAGAGCTTGCTTTAGTAATAATTCACTGTACAGATAGCTCAGGAGGTACAGGTGCGTGCTGCAGAACCTGAGGACCTGAGTTCAGTCCCCAAAATCCACATGGTAGAAGGGGACAAATTCCCAAAAGTTGTCCTCTGACCTCCGAATAACCCTCCCGAAGGTAGTGTACCCTCTCCTAACACATAATTTTAAAAATTTTGCATAACTAAATTTGCAAAGGTAAGTTTGAATATTCTGACCAAGTGGGAATGACTAGCCTGTGGGATGACACATATAGTGCTTAGCTTGATTTAATAATTTCACAAATGTATATTTATACTGAAACATGTTTCATATCATGAATGATTTTTTAATCTGTCAAGAGAAAAATATGTAAGACCAAGGAGTTTTTAAAATGCAAAAAAAAAGAGAGGAAGATAGAGAGAAAGAGAGATTATGGATTGGAAATCTAGTTCAGTGGGGAAGAGTGCTTCCTGCTTTTCCAGTCCTAGGGCCCCACTGCAATTCCAGCTCTCACGTCACGTGGCTCCCAGCTGCCTGTCACTCCAGCTGCCTATACCCTCTGCTGGCTTCCATGATCAACCACATACATGTGATATACATTCAATCAGGAACACACATATTCACATAAATAAAAATAAATCTTTTTAAGGACGAATTTGGTGGTTATGAGCTACATTATTTTCCAGAGTCCTTTTTGTATCATTTAACAGGGACAATTTCACAGTAAAGTTTCTATTTACTTGTGTGTGTATGTGTGTGTGTACATGTATATACACTACATATGTGTGGGTGCCGGTGGTATCTAAAAAAAAAAAGAAGAAAAGAAAAAAAGAAAAAAAAGGAGCATTAGATTCCCTTGGGCTGGAGTTACAGGTTGTGGATTATACAACATTGGTGCTGGGAACCCGACTCAAGTCCTCTGGAAGAGCAGCAAGCAGGTTTACCAGTGAGCCATCTCTCCAGTCCCACATTAATGTTTAAACAAAATCAGGCCCACCACCATCTGGTGAACTTCTGTGTACTACTTCGATTCAGTATTTATTTTTAAAAGTCTTTTAATTAGAGTGAAAGAGTAAACACAGGTAAAATTGCAAATGGGTTTCTGGGATGTTGTTTTAAAGAATAAGAAACATTCTCCAGAAACAGATCAAAAGAATCAACAGTTCATCTCCATTTGTGTAACAAATATTTGCTGAGTTTCTATATTGTACTTTATGTTGTGTTACAGTATAGAAATACAACTGGGAAGGGCCGAGAAGGGAAGGGGAGAAGAAGAAAGGGGAAGAAAGGAAGGAAAGAGACCATAGGAGAAGGAAGAAAGAGGGGAAAAGAAAAAGGAAAGGAGGAAGAGGGGAAGGAAAAGAGAGAGAAGGGAGGAGGGTGGGGAGGAGGAAAGGGAAGAGAGGATGGAAGGAAAAGAGAGAGAAGAATAGAGATGAGGGAAGGGGAAATGCTGTCCCTAACCTTAGGAGAATTTGCTGGTTAGAGAGAAATTTGCTGAGTGAACAGTCAAGTGAGGCACATGAGGGAGGAGCATTAAAGGAGAAGTGGCAGCTGTCCCTTTTATAAGCCACTAGCATTGCAAGAGGGTGAAGCTCTCATAGGTAAACTGAGGCCTAGGAGGGTGGTGAAGTGATCACATTTGCATATTTAAATGATTGCTGGGGCAGGGAGCACGGGGTTCCAAAGGCAAAGGATACTGAAAGGAGGCAGGTGGGAAGCAGTTTCAGTGACCCAGGCCAAGGATGGTGGCAATGGGATTTGGGGTAGGGAAGAGAGGCTGAGGCAGAGCGCTTCATCTCATGATTTTGGAGGATGGTTCATAGAAGTTGGTAATTGGCTAGAAGAAAGGGAGGGGAAAGGAGAATGCTGCTTTACTTTGGCTCTCCAAGAAAGAGGCCACCAGGCAAGAATTTGAGTCCCAGTGGTTCATTTGACAAGAATGGGAAATTCTGAAATACTGGTAGGAACCTGAGAATGTGGCATCAGAAACAAAGACAGCAAACAGAGTGTGTCATCAAGCTCTCTAGACTGAGAATGTCTACAATATATCCCATGAAGAAATCCTGGAAATGGTAGAAAACAAATGCCTGAGAGCCGTCTCAGCATGGGACTGAGAAACTGGGAAGATCACATATTGTCATGAGTCACTCACTGATGAGCTTAACGTCCCAGCATTCCCAGCCTGCCTTCTTGCTTCCTAAAAAGCCCTCAGGCAAAACTAATGCATTAGATAGATAGATGATAGACACTTAGATACATAGATGATAGATAGATAGATTGTAAACAGATAATAGAAGACAGATTCCTGATAATTCATAGACAATAGACGATAGACAAAAGATAGGTTAAGATAGACAATAGATCGATAATTAATAGTTGATAATTAATAGAATTGGATGTGTCCAAGTTTGGGTTGTAGTGAGACAGTAAAAGAAAATATGTTAGCCAGCTTTCCCTTATGATAACAAAACATCTCAAATAATTAACTCATTAAAGAGAAAACATGGGACATAACTCAGTTCTTAGAGTGCTTGCCTAGCAAGCGTGAAGCTCTGTGCTCAATCCCCAGCACTGCATGATCTTGCCCTAATGGGGCATGTCTGTAATTCCTGCACTTGGAAGATAAAACGAGAAGGAACAAAAGTTCAAGGTCATCTTCAGGCTATGTGGCAAATTCAAGACCTGTTTTAGCTTCACAAGACTCTGTCATAGTGAGGGCAGTCTGAGAAAGAGACAGGGAGGGAGAGGGAGAAATATTTCGTCTCTTAGTTTTAGAATTTGGTTCCTTATCAGTTCATTGGTTTGGGCCCATGGCAAAGCAGAAAATGGTAGTAGGATCAAGTGACTGCACAAATTCACTGATATCATTAGTCAGAAAGCAAATATGGTAAGGAGCAGAGACAGGACAGGGTCCCTAGTGGCCTTCCACTAGTCCCTACCCCTTAAAGCTACCACACCTCTCTGTTGAAACATTACCGAAAGTCCACTCTAGCACAGGTAACGACTCACAAAGACTGGAACCCTGGAACTTCCTGCATGACTTCAAGGCAGTTCAACAGACTGAAGAGTCTCTTCCAGGCAGCCTGGGGGGCTGGTCTGAGTCTCTGCAGAGTCCTTAGTTCTGACACAACCGTAGGAAGGGCAGAACTTGTGCATCTGGTCAGTTTCAGGGGCTTCCTAAAACATATGAGTTGTTTACTCCCTGTGTCCTCATGACTCTTCCTTTAGAATTTCCTGAGTGTTAGGGAGCTTCTCTCCAAGATGGAGCATTTCAAGTCAGAGGAAACTGCTACCCAGCAGCAACCATCTCTAGCCCTGCATGGTTGGAAACAGGATCTAATCGTGGTTAGGTCATTTAAGTAGATTCTAACCCAATATAACTGGTGCTTTCATAAAAAGAAGAGACCAGTAAAACACAAGAACCTGTCTACCAATTAAGGTAGAGATTAGAGTGGGCCTCTACCAGTGGAACTCGGCTCACTAGCAATGCCAGGTTGGAGAAAAGCATACAAGGCACCTTAACCCATGACATCTTCATTTTAGACGTCTAACACCTAGAATTGCAAAAGAACGGAAGTCATAAAATTAACTTGGCCTGTGTCATAAGTGCATGGCTCAATATCATGGGTTAGAAACAGGATACTGCAGTCAACTCTGGGATAATGTTTGATTGTTTTTTATTGTTTGTTTTTTGAGACAGGGTTTCATAGTAGCTCTGGTTGGCCTGGAACTCATTCTCTATGTAGACCAGGATGGCCTTGAACTCACAAAGATCCACCCATCTCTGCCTCCCTAGTGCTAGGATTAAAGGTGTGAGCCACTACTGCCCAGCCAATGTTTGATTTCTAAGGGGACATTCTTATTCTTACTATGAGTTTCTTTTTAACTCTCATTCAGCAGGAAGAGAACAAAAATTTCGTTCCTAAAATTCGATAGTATGAGCCCAATGAGATGATTCAGTGGGCTAAGGTACCTGCCCCCAAGCCTGATGACCTAAACTGATCCCGGGGACCCACAATGTAGAAGGAGAGAATTAACTGCCGTGGTTTTCCTCTCACTTCCATGTACATATGCCATGGAAGGTGAGTGCCCATACACACAAAATAGCTCAGTCATTACACTGGGTTATCTGGTGTTTACTGTGTTTCACTTTCACATAGAAGTCACTTTGTCTAGTGTTGGGTCATACCCACTCAGTATACCACAGTGGTATTGACATATTTATGATTTAATGTTCCCACCTCCACAGTGTTTTTGTGTGCTAATAAATAAGGTAGATATGCATGAGCCCTTCCATACACAACAAATAGAAAATGATGCATTGTTGGCACTTGAACCAATATTGACAACAATATCTCAGCCAATCACCTAATTAGTCATATTCTACTGTTCTGGGAGATGCTTGATGTCAGGGTACTTTCCTTAGCCAATGGCTTGATGGATTGAGAGATTTTACTGCCTTCAGATTTTGTTTTTTCGGTTTTTTTTTTTTTAATCACAAATCACAAATCACTTAAGACTTAAATTAACCAACAGTTTTGGGAAGTCAAGGGGCAAGCACAACTGCCCTCAAGAGCTGGGAAAGTCAAGAATAATGCAGTTGGATGGATTGTATTCTCAGACATCTTTGTTTCCAAGTTAATCATGTAGCTTTGCTTCCACCAAGGAATGTACTGGCTTCCACTTTTCTCAAAACTCAAAGCCCTCTTGTGTTGATCTTTTCTCATTTTTGCAGGATGTGGCTATACAATATGTCTCCAGTTTTGTTCTGTTTTTTTTTTTTTTTTTCTGAAAAGACAACAGGGTAAGCACCTCACTAACAAGCACTCAGTAGCGGGGGAAGGGGTCCTAATTCCGTTTCAGGATGGCAGACTGCCTTGATGCAGCTGATCCAGTCCAACCGGGAACGTGGGCTCAAAGTTATTAATCATTCCATTTTGCAAAAGGGATTTCTTATGCAAAATTCCCAGATCTTTAAATGTTGCAAACCATCCAGACAGAGTGACTCATGCTTGTAATCCCAGCACTGAGAAAGCTGAGGCAGTAGGATTGCTTCAAATTGGAGACCAGCCTTGGCTACACAGCAATATGCTGTCTCAATAATTATAATAAGTAATAATAAATGAACATGTTTTTATTTATTTTTCTTCTTTTATTTTTTTTTTAATTAGGACAGGTTCTCACTAAGTAGCCAAGGTTGGCCTGAACTCAATGAGCCTTCTGCATTCTCTTCTCAAGTGGATTATAGATATGTAACACCACAATCAGATTCTTATGTAAATATGCATTGATGGCCAGATAGTGATTCCAAAGAAAACATATCTATGAGCAAATGAGCCTATGAGCAGATGGTCTGCTATTTTATAGCCTTTGCCTAAACACTGCTTTTAAAAACTATAACAAATACACATAAAATATAAAAATTTTATTTTCAGGTCAGTGACGTAGTTCTGCAGGTAAAGGTGGATGCTGAAAAGCCTGGTAACCTTGCATTCTATCCCTGGGACTCAAGTAAAGATGCAAGCACTGAACCAACTCCACAAAGTTCAACTCACAACATTGTTGTTTGGGTTTCATAGGTGAACACACACACACACACACACACACACACACACACACACACACACACAAATGGTAATAATGATGGTGATGGTGATGGTGGTGGTGATGATGTTGATAGTAACTGACTAAAATTAAGTTAAAATACTATTAGTTTACCACTTGCTGTGGTCTTTGTGGGGGTGGCCCATCAAAATTCTTACGTTGAAGCCTAATCATTGATGAGCTGGTTAACCACTGGAGGCCATGAAATCAGGAAAGTGAGATACCAGTCCACTCTTTTTTTTTTTTTATTTGATCAAAATGTTTTTCATGTTACATTTTGATTATGTTTTCTTCATCCCCCATTCCTCTTAGATCCTTCCCACCTCTTGACCTACAACTTTAGGTTCTTTTTCTCTCTCAATAATAACAAGAAGAGGAAGATGAGGGAAAGAAACAATAAGAAAATAAAAAACAAACAAACAAATCCACAACACACAAAGGAAATCCAAAACAAACAAGCAAAACACCAATAAGGGAAAAAAAAGCCAAATTCAAGGCAAAATGAAACAAAAAGTCCACAAAAAAAATGTCATTGAGTTTGTTTTGCATTGGCCAACAATTCCTGGGCATAAGGCCTGTCCTGGAGTATGGTTGATATACCAGTGAGACTCCATTTGGGCAAACTGATTTTCCCTTTGCCAGTGGGCAACAGTTGCAGATAGCATCGTGGTTAGGGTGGGACCCCATGTCTACTTCCCCCTTTCAATGTTAGAATCCTGTCTGGATGGAATCTGTGCAGGTCTTGTTCATTCTGCCATAGTCTTAGATGTGTCAGTCCTGTTGGTCTGGAAGACATGGTTTCTGAAGTCACCCATCCCTCTGGCTCTTGCAATCTTTCTGCCTCCTCTTCTGCATAGATCCCTAGGTCTCCAGGGAAGGGGGTTTGATGAATAAATCTCATTTAAAACTCTTTTGAACCTTGTGTCACATAGAGACACACAAAAAGGTAGGAAATTAATTCTCAACAGACACTGAATCTCTACTAGAGTGTCAAAAACCTGGCCTTGCCAGCCTTCAGAACAGTGTGAAGTACATGTCTATTGTTTTTGTTGGTTGTTTCATTGACTTGGGGTGATTGTGTTTGTGTGTGCATACGTGTTTTGTATTTGGGTGAACATGAACACGTATTTGTGTATGCTGAAGCCAAGGATCAACTTTGGCCACTATCCTCCTTTTTTTGTTGTGGTTGTTGTTGTTTGGTTTTCTTTTTTTGTTTACAGACAGGGTCTCTAACTGGCCTGAAACTCAGCAAGTAGGCTAGGTAGCCTAGTCACTATGCTCTGTGATCTGCCTGTCTCCAACTCACTGGCACTGAGATAACAAGCATGCCTGGCTTTGCCAAGGCTTTTTCCCCGTGTGTTCTGGGAATGCTTGTGTGGCAAGCGCTTTACCAACTCGGCCATCGTCCCAGCCCCACATTTCCATCATTTCTAAACCACTCAGTTATGCATTTATCACAGCAAGCCGAGCAGAGGAAGCCTCACTTTGACCACTTTTCAGACTGCAATTTGATGTCCTTTATAACACTCACAATGTTGTGCAATTGCCATACATCAGATACCAGAATCTTTTCATCATGCCAAATGAAAACCAAGTTTATTAAATTATAGTGTATTTTCATTATCAATTTTGTGTGTGTGTTTTGTGGGGAGGAGTAAGAGAGAGAGAGAGAGAGGGAGAGGGAGGGAGGAAGACAGAAAGAGAGAAAGAGAGAGATAGAGAGGGAGGGGGGCTCACTATATAGTCCTGACTGGCCTAGAACTAACTCTGTAGACCAGAGTGGCCTCAAACTCAGAGAGAGACACTATATCCCAAGTGCGGGAATTTGTTAACAAATTTAAAATGAGAAGATATCTTTACAATAAAAATACCTTCCCCCAAAGTTATTTATTGTTTAAAAAACAAAAACCTTTCAGACGGCAGTGTTAGGCAACATGAGCACCTTCTTCTTCCAAAAGTCGTTCCGTGGTTGTCTAAGTCCTCTGCCAGAAATCCCTTTCCAGTCAGCTCTCAGCTCAAACTCTACACTCACCACCCACTCCATTTTGGTACTTCCAGATGTGAAGTCTCTTTCCTCTGGTGAAAATTCCCTTTCCGTTGGAACTCAGGCCACCCGGCTGGGTCACACTTTCCCCTTCTTGTTGCTGTCAACAGCTGCCACCTCTCTTCATGTGTCTGAGATCTCAG
This sequence comes from Cricetulus griseus, assembly GCF_003668045.3. Lineage (NCBI taxonomy): Eukaryota > Metazoa > Chordata > Mammalia > Rodentia > Cricetidae > Cricetulus > Cricetulus griseus. Next base: position 249,691,279 of record NC_048596.1, on the reverse strand, counting down.
CACCCAGATGTCAGTCTTCCAGTCCACCTTAACTGCTGCTATTATTTGGAACAGCGTTTACAGACCTGCAGGCCATGAAGAGATTGTTGAACTCTGTACCTCAGCAATCTATTTTTAAAAAAAATGATAAAATGCTCAAAGCTGTGTGACTCAAGCCTCCTACTCTTCTACCATCTTGCATCCCATTAGGACCTCCAGCACAACCCCACACTTTCTCATGCCCCTCTGTCGCTTTAGGCACTCAGAAGTCCCTCACTACAAACCCTGTACAAACACCATAGTAATCATCTTGTTCTTTCCCCACTGGCAAACATACCAAACTCGAACCCTAGATGAACCCAACCATCTGGCCTCTCAGCGTCCAAGCTCCAGTGGGAGAAAACACACAGCTGAACTGATTGATATCATTGAAAAGTCAACATCCCCAACCCACTGTCGCCTGGCAACCTAATTATGTATCTCCAGTGAACTAGGTTGATCTGGTTCCTCAATGATTACATGGTACATCCTCACTCATATCAAGTCTTCCTTTTCTTATCTGCCCAAAGGAGTCCATCACCAAGCTCTACGAAGTTTACCTCCAAACAGCATCTCCTAACTACTCACGTGACTCTCCTCTACCACCCAAATGGCAATCATGTCTAGGGTGGCTAGCCTGGCAGTTTCCAAAGGATTTCCCCATCCTCTTTACTGCTATCTCTTCGAAGTCTCAGCACAGAGGCTAGTGTGATTTGTTATTAATATATTCCATTTTTTACTTCTGTATTTTGTGTGTACATGTGTGCGTATGTGTGGGGGTGGGCACACCCATTCTTGCAAGGCACTCAAGAGGTCAGAGGACAACTTTCAGGCGTGAGTTCTCTCCTTCCTCCATGTTCTAGGTTCTAGGGATTGAAGTCAGGCTGTCTGGTATCTTTGCTCACTGAGTGCCTCACTGGCCCTGGAGTGATGTTTTAAAAGCAGCACACAGATCATATCGTTCACACATAAGCCCATGATGTGCCCCTTCAAAGGGCTGCAGAAAGGAACCTGCTGTGCCCATCTGGTCTGGGCCCTGGATACCATTACATTATTTTCTTTTTTTTTTAGAAAAAAAATTTTAAGTTTCATTTTACATTGCACTCAGATGGACTTCTGAGTCCATCACCAAGTTCTACGAAGTTTACCTCCAAACAGCATCTCCTAACTACTCACGTGACTCTCCTCTACCACCCAAATGGCAATCATCTCTAGGGTGGCTAGCCTGGCAGTTTCCTAAGGATTTCCCCATCCTCTTTACTGCTATCTCTGAGCAACTGAGGTTGCAACCTCAGTTCTCCCTCCCACCCCTCCTCCTGCTCCCCGCTTTGCCTCCTTCCCCTAGTCCCACCCCTTGCCACTCCTCCTCACAGGTAAGGGCTGCCATGAGGAGTCAACAAAGTCTGGCACATTAAGTTGGGGCAGGCCCAAGCCCCCCACACACACACACATTAAGGTGAACATGGCATCTCACCATGGGGAGTGGGCTTGTTTGTTCACTGACTCCTCCAGGCTCCCTACCAATTGTCACCTAGACAATATCTATTCATTCTTTTGGTCTCAAAGTTAGCAGCTCAGTCTTAAGGAAGTCTTCCTTGAGTAACCTCATCTTCCATTCACAACTATTTGGGTCTGTTTAGTGGTCCTTCTTTTTGTTTTTACCACAATTCCAAAACACAACTTACACTCAGTACTTAAAACCAGTCACAGAGGCCATGCATGGTAGCACATGGCTGCAAACTCAACATTTGGGAGGTGAAGACAAGAGGATCAGGAGTTTGAGGTCATTCTCCGACACTTACTGAATTTAAAAACAGCACAACTACGGGAGATCTGTTGACAACAAACAAATAACAATCACATTATAACTGGGCTGAAGAGATCTTACTATTTATAGCATAATAATTCCATTTTGTCATTTTAATTAAATATAGGGTAATATCTTTGCTAAGTCTTTAAAGCAAGAGAAGATGGTGATCTACTTATATTTGTGAATAGCATTTATTGGAACACAACTATAGCCATTCATTTATATATGTATTGTATGTCTAATTTTGCACTACAGTGGTCCCATTAAGAAGTTGTGGTGGAAAGTATGGCTTACAAACCTAAGATTGACTACAAGGCTTTATGCAGGAACTGTTTTCTGGATCCTGCTTTGAAGTATTGAAATGGTAGTCTCCTAGGACTTTGGCGTGGCATGACTGTGTACCTGAAATGTGACATGGAATGACTGTGTACCCCAAAGGTGACATGGCATGACTGTGTCCTGCAAAGGTGACATGCATGACTGTGTACCCCAAAAGGCTTGTATACTGGAAGCTTGACCCACACTGTGGCACTGTCAAGGGGTGGTGGGATCATTAAGAGCTAACACCTTGCCCAGCGTTGGTGGTGCATGCCTTTAATCCCAGCACTCAGGAGGCAGAGGCAGGAGGATCTCTGTGAGTTCGAGGCCAGCCTGGTCTCCAGAGCGAGTGCCAGGATAGGCTTCAAAGCTACACAGAGAAACCCTGTCTTGAAAAAACAACAACAACAACAAAAAGAGCTAACACCTTATGGGAGGTAACTAGGTCATTGGACTGACGTAAACCTCATGGGCCCTCATTATATCCTATGAGAGACAGAACTGTTACAAAGAATGATGAGAACCTGAGGTATTCTGGCTTCCTATCTCACCAAGTGACTGCTTTATCTTTATCTCCCATCACTGAGAAGTTTCCACCAAAGGCTGAAAATAGATCTCTTTATTTTATGGATTACCTAGCTTCAGATATTTTGTTACAGGGACAGAAAGTGAAATGATGCATATTTTAAAATTATCTTTGTCTTTTTCTGATTTCCTTTATCTTTTTGTTGAGGTACTATTTACTAAACACATAAATAGTCCTGACATTTAGTATATTGCTTGATACATTTTTGCATATGTATATACCACACCAGCTTTACTCCAGTGAATATATTTAATATTTCAAATATTCTAGTATACTGTCTTGAAACCAGTCTTAGTCAACTTTGAGGAGTGGAAGAGTTATCTACATAGCTCCTGCTACTAACATACTATGTATTCATGATTTTGTCTCCTTACTGTAACATATATCTAAGAAAAGCAATTTAAGAAAAAAGGGGTTTATTCTGTCTCAAGTATTGAGAGAGCAGACTTGTAGAATTCTGCACTAAAACCATCTGGCCCTGAGCTTCTTTTTTTGGTTGAGAGACTTTTAATTATTTCTTGTATTTCACTAGGGCTTATAGGTCTGTTTAAATTGCTTATCTGATTTGATTTAACTTTAGTAATGGTATGTATCAAGACAATTTATTTCTCTTAGATTTTCCAATTTGGTGGAGCACAGGTTTTTAACATATGTCCTTATGATTCTCTTGATTTCCTCTGTGTCTGTTATGTCCCCTTTTCATTTCTAATTTTGTTAGTTTGGATATTCTTTCTCTATCTTTTAGTTAGTATAGATAAGGGCTGTCAATCTTACTGATTTTCTTGAAGATCAACTTATTGTTTCATTGATTCATTGTAATTTTTGTTTGTTTCTATTTCATTGATTTTAGCCCTGAGTTTGATTATTTCTTGCTATCTACTCCTTTTAGCTGTGATTTCTTTTTGTTGTTGGTGTTCTCGAGCTTCCATGTGTGCCATTAAGTTACTATGGTAAGATCTCTCCAATGTTTCTATGTAGGCACTTACTTGCCTCTTAGAACAGCCCTTATCATGTATGCCCCATGCAATTGGATATGTTATGCATTTCTTTTCATTCAATTCTAGAAAGCCTTTATTTTTTGGACCCATTTTTCATTCAGTAGTGAGTTGTTTAGTTTCCATGAGTTTATAAGCTTTCTGTTTCTGTTGTTGTTGAGATCCACTTTTAATCCATGATGGTCAGATAAGATGCAGGGTGGTATTTTAACTTTCTTTTGTGTCCAAGTATATGTTTAATTTTGGAGAAAGTTTCATGAGCTGCTGAGAAGATATATTCTTTTGTATTTGGACGAAATGCTCTGCAAATATACATTAGGTCCATTTGGTTTATAACATTACTTAGTCTCAGCATTTCTCTATTTTGTTTTTTTGTCCAGATGACCTGTGTATTGCCAAGACTGGGGTATTGAAGTCTCCCACTATCAGAGTATGAAGGTCAATATGTGATTTCAGTTGTAGCAGTGTTTCTTTTATGAACTTGGGTGCCCTTGTATTTGATGCATAGATGTTAATAATTACAATATCCTTGTGGTGGATTTTTCCTTTGATGCATATGTAGTTTTCTTCCCTATCTCTTCTGATTAGTTCTGGTTTGAAGTCTATTTTGTCAGACAATGAAATGGTGACCCCAGCTTGCTTCTCAGGTCCATTTTCTTGAAATAGTTTTTTCCTTTCTTTCACTCTGAGGTGATGTCTATTCTTGATGTTAAGGCATGTTTCTTGGATGCAACAGAAGGATGGATCCTGTTTTTTTAAGCAATCTGTCAGTCTATGTGCTGTTATTAGGGAATTTATACCATTGATGTTGAAAGATACCAATGGACAGTGCTTGTTGATTCCTGTTATTTTGTTGTTGTGAGGTATGGGTGGATGGGTGGAGGGGCGTGTTTCCCCTCTTCTGATTTGCAGGTCTCAGATTATTTATTCCTTCTATTTTCTTGTGTGTAGTTAACCTCTTTATATTGAAGTTTTCCTTCCAGCATCTTTTGTAAGGCTGGATTTGTAGTATTACTGCTTAAATTGGTTTTATCATAGAATGTTTTATTTTTTCCATCTATTGTGATTGAAGGTTTTGCTGGGTATTGTAGTCTGGACTGGCATCTGTGGTCTCTTATAGTCTGTAGATATTGATTCAAGCCCTTCTTGCTTTTAGTTTCCATTGAGAAGTCAGGTGTTATTCCAATAGATCTGCCTTTATGTTACTTGGTCTTTTTCCCTTGGAGTTTTAAATGTTCTTTCTTTGTGTCTGTATGTTTAGTGTTTTGATTATTGTGTGCTAATGGAACTTTCTTTTCTGGTCCAGTCTATTTGGTGTTCTACTTGCTTCTTGTACCTTGATAGGCATCTTCTTCTTTGGTTTTCTTCTATGGTTTTTTTAAAAACTGTTATCTGTGTCTTTGACCTTGGTTTCTTCTCCTTCCTCTATTCCTATTATTCTTAGATCTGATCTTTTCATAATGTCCCAGATTCCCTGAACGTTTTGTGTCAAGAGTTTTTTAGGTTTAGCCTTTTCTTTAACCGAGGTATCCATTTCTTCCATCATGTCTTCAGATTCTCTCTCCATGTTGGTACAAGGGTACATTTGTGCATGCTTGCTTGTGGAAACAAGTCAGACTTGGGTGTTCCCTCAGGCACCATCCATCTTATATTTTGAGAGTGTCTCTCACTGGATTGGAACTTGCCAAGTATACTACACTGGCTGGCCAAGCAAGCCCAAGGGATCAGTCTGTCTCCATCTTCCCAACACTGGAATGACAGGCATGTATCGCCTGGGCTTTCATATGTGAGTTCTGCAGATGGAGCTGAGGTCCACATACCTGCTCAGCAAGTGCTTTCCTGGCCATGCTATCTCCCCAGCTCCTCATTTTCTCATCCTTTTGGAGTCTGTACTATCTTTTGGGATATACACTTTGGTCAGTGCTCATTTGTATGCCTTCTTTATTCTTTGAGTTAGTCTTGCTAGGAGTATAAATCATTTCCGAGAACTAACTTCTCTCTGTGTAGCACACCTGTTCTCTAATTCATTGATTTCTGCACTTATCTTTGTAATTGTTCTGCCTTTCACTTTCATTGGGTTTAATTTACGTCAGTTGCAGTTGAGGTACAAGTGTGGGTTCACCTTGAAGGGAGATTTCTTTAAAAGTATGCTGCTTAGGGGCCTGGAGAGAAGGCTCAGCAGTGAAGAACACTAGCTGCTCTTCCAGCATGGACCTGGGTTCAATTCTGTGCACCCACATGGCAGCTCACAACTGTCTGTAACTCGAGTTCCAGGGAATCTGACACCAACAGACAGACATGCAGGTCAAACACCAATGCACGTAAAATAAAAAATATTTTTTAAAAAGCATGTTGCACCGGGCGGTGGTGGGGCACACCTGTAATCCCAGCACTCGGGAGACAGAGGCACGCAGATCTCTGTGAGTTTGATACCAACCTAGACTACAAGAGCTGGTTCCAGGACAGCCTCCAAAGCTGCCTCAAAGCCCCTCCCCCCCAAAAAAAGCTTAGTTTTCAAACATATTGGGATATTCCAGACAATGTTCAAATAACCTTTTCTTTGAGGATTTTCCACTTTATCTTCCTGTGATTATGGATATATTCTGTGACATACTAGTCTTTTGAAATGTACTGAAACTTGACTTAAAACAAACATTTGAAAAGGGCTTGACTGTATATGTGCAGTATTACTCACATTAACAGACATCCCAAAATGCTTAGAAGTTAAAATTTTCTTCTGCATTCTACTCCAGACTCCATCTTGGGCTTGGCCTCTTCTACTTTATTTTTTCTGTTGTGAGAATTCAAACACAGGGTATCTGTCTTTCATGCTAGACAAGTGTCCTACAACTGAACTTCATCTCTAACCCCTTTCTGTACTTTTTAAGACTTGTTTATTTGGGGGCTGGAGAGATGGCTCAGAGGTTAAGAGCACTGACTGCTCTTCTAGAGGTCCTGAGTTCAATTCCCAACAACCACATGGTGGCTCACAACCATCCGTTATGAGATCTGGTACCCTCTTCTGGTGTGCAGATATACATGGAAGGAGAATGTTGTATACATAATAAATAGAATCTTTTTTAAAATGACTTGCTTATTTTTATTTATGTACGTGAGTGTTTTGCCTGTATGGATGTGTATACACCACACACATGCCTGGTGCTGTCCAAAACCAGTAGAAAGTGTCCCATAGCCTGAACAGTTGAGAGCCACCATATAGGTGCTAGAAACTGAACCTAAGTCTTCCAAAATAGCAGTAGTACTGCTGAGGCATCTCTCCAGCTCCATCCATTCATTCCTGGTCTTTTTTATTTTTATTTATTTATTTCATGTACATTGGTGTTTTGCCTACATGGATGTCTGTGTGAGGGGAAGGTGTTGGATCCCTTGGAACTGCAGTTACTCATGAGCTGTCATGTGGGTGCTGGGAATTGAACCTGGGTTCTCTGAAAGAGCAGTCAGTGCTCTTAACCACTCAGCCATCTCTCCAACCGCCTCCCCCTCCCCCCCATTCCTGTTCTTTTGATGGAGAGTCTGGTAGTCTTTGGCTCTTATTCCCTCCACCATGAAAGTTCTGCCTTTCAGAGTTGGAGATTTACTCTTTAGCTTCTGGTATCATCAGGTTCAAAAATACAAAAGGTATTTTGAAAGAGAAAGATTTGTGTGTGTAGGAGAGAGGGAAGGGTTTGCTTGGGTGTGTATGTCCCTTCTGCTAGCCTGACTTGGGCTGTTGGGGATTCCTTTGTGGCCACATCTACTGGCTTTCTATATTGTACTAGACTGCCCAGATAACCTGTAGGGGAAAATGTCTGGGGATCCTGTAGACTCGCAATACCAACAACCCACAGGGCCATAGCTCCTTTGTTTTTCCGTTAGTAAAGATGCCTGCCTGCCCTCTACGGAAGCTTGTACCCAGACTCAGCAAATGCACCTGGGAAAGAAAACAGCCAACAATCTCAGCAGAGTTCTTTTCTTCCAAAACTTCATTTCCTTTGGTTTCTAGTCTTGGATAAGGTGTGGTCGGGTTGATCATTGTCTCATTCTGGTTCTTCAAGATGACAGAGGAAGTCCTATTATAGTTATTCCTTGAGGAAATCAGTCTATTTGCTCCAGGGTGTAAACTCAGCACCATGGCTAATTGCCCTCTCTGGGGTGAGATGTCAAGGTGTGGTCTCACTCATTATTGTCTCCGCTGATAAATTGTTAATCTGTTAATCAATGTGTTAATTACTGTCATATCACAAGGGAAAACCAGCCTGGTTCCTACAAGATGACCTCTCCAGGGTCTCTCACCTCAGATAACTGTCCTCTCCTTATTGACTAACAGTTCCTTGGGGATCTTTCAGCACATGTCCCTTGTCACAAAGATGCTTATGGATCATTCCTGTCCCTGGAATCCAAGGTGACTTTGGAGCAGCATTTCTCAACCTGTGGGTCATGGCCCCTTAGGGGCATTGAAAACCCTTTCACAAGTCGCCTAAGATCATCGGAAAATACAGACATTTACATTACAGTTCATCACAGTAGCAAAATTATAGTTATTAAGTAACAACAAAAATATGGTTGGGGTCAGCATAACAGGAAGAACTGTATTAAAGAGTCACAGCATTAGGAAGACTGAGAACCACTACTGTAGAGGAAATGGTAAGATCAATGCATATCTCTGTGCCTCCAGCTTAGAAGTGGGGTGTGCTGGGTTAAGTGGGGTATAGGAGCTCATCTTTTTTATTCCCTTGCAGGCCTGAATGAGAAGTCAGTAGGTTTTAGCAGAAGCCCTTCTGTTAAGACCTGTTTTTGCAGAATGCTAATAACTTTTTATTTTATTTTGTATTTTTTCCCCCCCGAGACAAGGTTTCTCTGTGTTATTAGCCCTGGCTGTCCTGGAACACACTCTGTGGATCAGGCTGGCCTTGCACTCCCAAATATCTAACTGCCTCTGCCTTCCGAGTGCTGGGATTAAAGGTGTGTGCCACCACCACCTGGCCACTAATAACTTTTTAAAATGATTTTGGTCATGTCATTTCTGTCTACTTATGATAGATTTCTGCTATGAGAATGTCATACTCATAACTAGAAGGGTTTGCATTGCTAGTGCTTTACCAACAACAAATAGCCTAAGGTAGCCCAAGTTAAAAAAAAAATACTGACAGGATATAAAATTGATTTTAATATTGCAGCTAAAAGGATAATAATATTCTATTCAAAATAAATTTAGAGGTGCAGTTTGTTGGTTATTTAGGTAATGTGGAACAAATGTCTAGTATTAACTTATACCCACTTTTCTTCCTTCCCCCCACCCCCAAATGGAAGGGCAAGCCATATCTCTAAGCCTTTTAGGCCAGACCATGAACCAAATTATGTCCAGTGGGCTATGAAGACGAATGATAAATGTCAATTCTGGGGGAAGCATTAGAATAAAGGGAATTATTATAATTAGAATAATTGGTGCTTCAGCTCAATAACAGAGTGCATACTTAACAGGTATGTGGACTTAGGTCCAATCCCTGGTACTGAGACAGCAGGAGGAGGAGGAGAAGGAAAAGAAGGGGGAGGAGGAAAAAGAGGAAGAGGAAATGGGGTAGGGGGTGGGAAGGAAGGGCTGGAGTTCAGTGGTACAGCCAGTACTTATCAACATGCAGGTAGCCCTAGGCTTATCCCCAGTCTCGTCTCACATGGCAGTAAAGCCTGCCATATACTTAGCTACAGAGCCATTCAGCCTGAGATACTACAATGGGAGGAGTCATCCAGAGGGACTGCTGTAGACTTTGAGTCAGTAAGAAGGGACTTTAATGGGAAAATAGCTGAGTGGGTAAAACACTTGCCACACAAGCATACGGACCTTAGCTGATCCTTGGATCCCACATTAAAAAGCCATTTGTGATGGTACAAGCTTGGAATCCCAGTACGAGTGGAGCCAATCCCTGGGCCCCGGTGGCCAGCCACTCCAGCCTACTTGGCAAACTCCACGGCAGTGAGAAACGCTTGTTCAAGCCAGCCTGGTCTACAGTATGAGTTCCAAGATAGGCTCCAAAGCTACAGAGAAACCCTGCCTCAAAAACAAACAAACAAGGTACTCAAGAACAAGATGGAAGTTGTCTTCTGACCTATACACACATATGCACATAGACCCACCAACATTTAAAATACACACATATGCACATAGACCCACCAACATTTAAATGTATACACACACACACACACACACACACACACACACACACACACACACACACAGAACTGTTAGGAAAAAGAACAAACTTTAACATGTTGAGTCCCTGCTCTCTCAGGACAAGCCTGTAGCTCAGCATTGTCCATACTGTCCAGGCCGATTCAGGAAGGAGCACCTAATGAACACAGACATGACATTGGCTCTGATTATTGTTTTATTTATTGGGTATTTTTAGACAGAGTATCTTCATGTCTTCCTGGCCGTCGTGGAACTCACTATGTAATCCAGGCTAGCCTCGAACTCACAAGAGATCTACCTGCATCTGCTTCATGAGTGCTAGGATTAAAGGCCTGTGCCACCATCCCCAACCACAGTTTTATTTTTAAAGCTCCAAATTCTAGAACCTAGAAACTTCTGACTTGGGACTGCAATAAATTTATGTCTAGAGGAGGGCCAGTGAGGAATATCCTTCAATTACATGGTATGGAGTTTCCTGAGGAAGTTTTCTTCCCCACCTTATTCCCCCCTGAGGCGCATACATGAAAAAGAACACTGTATCCACTGTGAGTTAAGCTATAACATATCTTAAGCTCTAAGTAATCTTAGTGATACTATCTTGTGTATTAACATCAGGGACTTTCCAGTCTTAAGAAATTAAAGCAATATGCTTAAAGAGGGCAGCAAATATTAACCTTCTCATGTAGCACATCACACTGCTTAACTGAGCAATGTGCTCAAACCATCCTTTCTCAGAGCAACTTCTCCTCCCCTCCCCCCAATTCCTTGTGTTCGTGTTCAAAACTACTTGAACATATAGGAAAAGCTCTTAAGAATTTGACGAGGTAGATAAAGCACTTGCTGTGTGTGGAGGTATGAGGACCAGATCGGATCCCCAGCACTCAAGTAAAAGCCAGACAGACATGATGGCCACCTATAATTCATAATTCTAGCACTTGGCAGGAAGAGCCTGGAGATCCTTTGGACAAGCTAGCTAGTTAGACACCAGTTCAACTTCACACACACACACACACACACACACACAAACACACACACACACACACACACACCAGCAGCCATAATACTTGATAGCTCAACAGAATACTGTCATGGATAATGCCCATTTTAATTGCACATTGTATGTTTTACTCCAAGGGATAAATTTAATTCTTTGAGTTTTGCTGTTATTTGAGGGTTTTAAGAGTTTGAGGGGCCAAACATAAGAAGGAAGGGCTGAAGATCTTCCCTATCTTTGCACCAACTTCTCTGCCTAGCTACGTATTCAGCTAGGGCACAAGAGCCATCCTTGAGTACAACTATGTCTCTAAGATGGGACTTTTGTTCATTGGTTTGACTGGGCCATTAGGTACCCAAATATTTGTTGGAACATTCTGGAAGTATCTATAAATATATTTGGGGCTGACTTTAATATTTTAATCTATAAGTTAAATAAGACAGAATGCCCTCCCTAATGTGGGTAAAAAGGTTTAATAGAATTAGATAATTGGTGTTCTCCCATATCTATAAGAGGTAACTTCCCTTGTCCAACTGTCTTCTGGGTTGGACACTGTTTCTATCTTGCTTTTCGCTTAGAACTATGCCATTGGTCTAATGTCTACAAAGCGCTTGTCTAAGGACTTATCAGCCTCCATAATCATGAGCAAATTCCCTATAGTAACTCATGTCCAAATGGCCAAAGGAAGTCTGTGACCAATTCAGAGTCAGTGATGGAAAAGTCCATAATGCACTTAGGTACCATTGCCAGAAGCCTGGATTATCAAGACTCCAGCATATCCACTGCCAATGTGGGAACTCCAAGTATCAGCAGAATTCTCAGTAATTGGCACTTGCCTGGCACCTATAGTACAAACTTCAAATCTGGATGATCAAACTCCCCCAGGACAATTCTGGAATTTGTGAATAGTTTGCGTGTTCTAGTAAAATATATGTACATTTTTTAATCTTTTAAAAATTCATTTGTTCTCTCTCTCTCTCTCTCTCTCTCTCTGTGTGTGTGTGTGTGTGTGTGTGTATGTGTATGCACACACATGTGTTGGCATGTATACCACAGGTGTGGGCATGGAGGTCAGAATTAGGGAGTGAGCTCTCAAGAAGGGTCTCTGTTATTTTTCTTGCTGTGCTTAGTACTACAGGGTAGACTGCCTGGCAGCTCACAACTGTGTGAGAGTCTCCATTCTCTGCCTCCTGTCCCACCTAGGAGTGTGGAGATTACAGCTGCCTGCTACTGTATCTAGCTCTCTTAGGTAGGTCTTGAGGATTAAACTCAAGTCATCAACCTTGTTGTGGCGAGTAATTTTACCCACTGAGCTATCTTGATAGCGCTGTTTTTGTTTTTTTGATTGTTGGTTGGGCTTTTTGTTTTGAGATAGGATCTAGCTAGGTAACCTAGGCTGGCCTTGAGCTCACTTTATAGCCCAGGCTGTCCTCCACCTAAGTGATTACCCTGCTTCAGGCTCTCAGGTACTGGAATTTTGTGGTGATATATTATTTATGATTTATTAAATCTTGCCTGAGGATTCAGAAAGCAAAGCCAGCCTCGAGCTATTGAGATCAGGCAGTGGTGACACACACCTTTAAGCCCAGCAGCCAGAAGTTAGGAGGTGGTGGTACACACCTTTAATCCTAGGACTCAGGGCTAAGAGGTAGATGGATCTCTGTGAATCCAAGGCCACCCAGATCTATATTGATTCAGTCCTAAAGAGAAACAGCTCACACAAAGATGAGCTCAGCACCTGGGATCACACACCTTTAATCCCAGCATTAGGGAGGTATATAAGATAGGAGCAGGGTCTTCAACATTCAGTATGAGGCATTCATTCTCCAGCCACATGGCAGATAGGAAGACATTGAGGTCCCAGGATTCTCCAGCCGCACTGAGGAGAGGGTTCAGTCTGAGGTTTGGTAGAACTCTTGGATGGGCCATTTCACTCTGAGGTAGAGTGAGAGCTAGTGCCCAGCTGCTTTGCTTTTCTGATACTCAGCTTGAAGCCTGAATCCCCATATCAGTCTCTGGATCTCTTATTTATTGAGCAACAGAATTACAAGCATGAGCCATCATGCCTAGCACCATGCATGTGTGAAATGTATGGTTTTATGATATACTACATAGTTTGTAATATATGGTACATTGGGCATCATGTAGATCTTTAAAAATACGTGTATAGGAGGTAATGTTACACACGATTTCTCTTTCATTTAAAGTTACATAACACTATGCATGGTGGCGCAAGCCAGTAATTTCAGTACTTAGGAGCTAGAGGCCAAAGAATTAGAAGTGCCAAGTCATTCTAACTACACATAGTTCAAGGCCAGCCTGGGTTACATTAGAATTTGTCTCAAAAAACTAGTGACTCAATAGTTGTACAACCAGGCGATATTTCAGATGATGTTTATGAAATTTAGTTAACTTGAGTGTTGCAAGGATGAGCCTTCAGTTATTTGTCCTGACGAGATAGATAAACTTACATATGTAATTCATTTGACGAAGTCTGGCTCTGTAAGCCCAGGCTGGCCTTCAACTTGTGGCAATCCTCTTGCCTCAACCAAAGTGCTGAGATTAGGGGTGTGATACACCGCGCCCGACTTGAAATTATTTTTCGTTTTATCTGTATGCTGTGAGTATGGGACAAACAGCCTGAGGAGTTTGATGCTTCGGGGACTAGTAAGAAAAAAAAAAATCATGAACTTCTAGTTACTTGAACAGACACCACCCTCCTCTTGGTCCCCAAATTTGCCTCTTTACAAAGGCTAATTTGCCTCTGCCTTATGTATGATTTTATCTTACAGCATACACAGTATTCGTTTGCAGCTTGCAGAGTAGAACAGATGATGCAGTTACTGAGACCTTCAACTGGAAGCTCTAAAACTGAGCAGAGACATACAGTAGGGCACTCACAACTCTGATTGGCAGTTGAAGTGGCAGTTGATGTGGAGTCGTGCTGCCATGAGGTACTCTTATCTGTCCGCAGGCCACACCTCTGGGCCGAGGAGGCAGCTCTGAACAGATGGTGAGTCCCGGGTGCCAGGTGTGCAGCACGCCCTGCGCGGTGTGGGGCACAGGGCTCTTTGGTTCCTGCCGCACCCCGCCCATGCCATGCCCGCGAGCGCCCCCAGCGCAGTGTGTGTCTTGGTGCAGTCTGCAAGCGCCGGGGGAAGCCAGGGGTGAAAGGCTGCAAAAGGAGGAGCCTGCCGCCCGGCCAGCTGCCCGTGGGGTGCGCGCTTCTCCCCTCCTCTGACTCCCATCACTTGGCAGCCTCCGCGATCGCCTGCTAGTCCTCTGCGCTTGTCTTCGCTGTCGCTCCTCCCCTCTTCTCTGACAATGCGTGGCGGCTTCCGTGGACCACTCTCTAGCCACATGCCCTCCGTCCCCGCTCGCCCGTCTCTCAGCCTCCAAGGCGGCCCCCTTGTTCTCTAACCTTTAGGGAACTCTTCTTTAGGCAGTTCTTTCCATAAGCGAAATCATTTGCTTGTCTCCTGGGATTCCAAACTGTAATTGCTTTTACTTGGCTGTGGGCTCAAGGATGAGGAATCCACCGGGCGGAGGCAGTTTCGAGCGCCACGATTGGAAGAGGATGTCCTAGGCGGACTCCGGGTTCTGTTTTTTTTTGGGGGGGGGGAGATGGGGGGCGCAGGGAGAAAACAGGCTCAGCTCCGGGGGAACGCCTGGGGCTCAGCCTTTTTGGTTATCTGCCATCCCTGTCCCCCTGAGCATAGGGCACGCCCCTCAGCAAGGGCTCCTGGCATTCTGGGGTCCTCTGTGGACTCACTGATAGGGAACTCAACCTTCCCGGTCGGGCTAGGGCCTAGGGGTGGGGAGCAAACTGTCCGGTTCCTTCGTTCTGCCTCTAGGAAAGAGCCCCGAGCCACAACGGGTGCACTGCCCCTCCCGCCGGGACCGGTCCCTGCGGGAGCTGAAACATGATTCCCGGACGCTGAGTGCGCACTGTTTGGTCCAAGAGAGACTCACGGAGGGTGAGGGTATGCTTGGCACCCGAGTGCTCAAAGGAACCAAATGGCTGTTGGTTCCGGTCAGTGGCGGAACTGGGCCCCAGTGGCCAGGTCCAAGCTGGCGGCGGGGGAGGGGCTGGGCAGGATTTCCCGCCTCCCGCAGTGGCTGCTCCAGCTGCGACTTCAAAGGAGGCCCGGGAGCTGGAGCGGGCTGGGGGCGTCGCCAGAGCCTGCCTGGCGATGAACCTCCTCGGGAAGACCGTGCTGAAACGCCGCTGCGAGCATCACCCGCCACGTTTACAGTAGGGAAGGCTTTCCTCCGAAAAGCAGGAGCGGAGTTGATTGCAATTTAGCTCCTCTCTGTGAGAGTCACAGAAAGGAGAGGCTCCGCCGGTGCACCCGGAGTCCCAGGCGAGCTCGGGCAGGACCCCTGTCGCTGCGCCCGGCGAGGCATGCCGGGCCACGGAAACCATTTCTTTTCAGGAGCGGGGATGGCCTTTGGGACTCCTTTGGTCATGCGCCTTGTGTCGCTGCCGCCTCCGGAGCGGAGAGCGCAGCTGGCGGAGAAAACGCATTCTTGCTCCTTCCCGCCCGAGGGAGATGGCCAGGGCGCGGGCACCCGTGACCTCCCGAGTGAGGTTACCAGATCCCAAGCCGGGAATCTCGGCTTACGCCCTGCCATTGGGGGTTTCCGACAAGCAATCAGAGGGCAGAGGTTGGTTACCCTAAACTTTGACATACGGGGGAAAATGCCCAGAATTCACCAACACGCCCTGTTTCGCACTGGTCCTTTGAACAGCTTCCTAGAGAAGGTGAAGTGTTGGGGGGTTAACTGGTTCGGAGACCAGGAAGAGACAGTTGGATTCCCCCCCCTCCACCCCCCGTTTTCCCACGTTGCTGAAGGCTCAGGCAGGCTCAGCGCTGCCACCTGGCGGCTGCTTCTCCCGGATTGGGAGGCGCCGTCTGCACTCAGCAGCGCCACAGTTCTAGGTGGGTGTGCCAGGCCTGTCTGGGGAAACAGAGCAGAAGCCCCAGTTAATGCTTCGTATCTTTGTGGCCCATGCAAACACTCGTTTCTGCGTATTCTCAAGAGTAAAGGAAAAATGTGTTGACACTGACTGGCACGGGTGTGAAGAGCTGACTTGAGCCTGTTGGCTACGAGGGATGAGAAAGTGGTGAAATTATTAGAAATACATGTTTCTTATCTCTGTGTATTCTGATTGTGAAAATAAATGACAGATTTCATTTATCTTGCTTAATATTTATTCAAATAAAAATTAGACATATTGGGCTGGAGAGATAGCTGGGCTGTATAAGGCTAAGGCTCACAAACAAAACTTCAAGAATCAGTATGTTTCAATAGTCTTCCCCTAATCCAGTTTCAATACAACTTCTTCAGCCCCTGGCATAGGGTGCATGCATGGGTGAGGGGGGGGGGAGAGTTCTTTCGGTGTGAAACTGAAAACAGGGCTGATGGTATTCAGTTTCCCAGAGCACTTTCCAGTCAACAAAATTAACAGCAATGCCTCCCCACCTCTGTTTATTTGAACTGAGTACTCAAGCCAGAGCAGCTTGTACAATCACAGTCTATGCAGCCAAAACCAAGCAGAAATCTTGGAAAATAGAGCCAAACCAGATTTGGGAAGCCGATTTCCATCCAGGTTTTCCTCTCTTGGAGCTATAGGAACACATTAAGCAGTGGAGGTAAATCTTTCCATCCATACCCCATAGCATTTTGTGGATGTTGGGTTTTTATGTTATGCAGGTGTGCAGGAGGAAGAGAGATGCTTTAGCAGATATTACACTTTTGTGTCAGTGGATTACACTGAATGGAAAAAACAAATATCTGCCTTAATTCAAAATGTGATAGGTCTAATATGGCTTCCAATAAAGGCCATTAGTTGATTATTCTAAGACAGAACTTGTTTGCAAACCGATCTTGGCTTTCTGCTCATACAGCTACAAGAAGAGCAGGGGGAACACTGAGTACTGATTTACTAGGGGCCACCAAACAGCTGGTATTTGGGGGAATGGAGGGATTCAGTAATGGAGAACTGATTACAAAGCTTTTGAAGTTAAGTAATGAGACACAGAAATCTTTCTCCCATTATTTGGTATTAAGCCCAATACATTCCGATGTATGTGTACTTTACTCATGAAAAGATGACTTTAATTAAAAGCTATTTGTCATGTTTTGTTACATTCTAAGTGCTCTACCGACTAAAACAGTCCTACTTCAGTAAGTCCAAGCATTCAAGTATATATTCTACAGATTTATATTCTGTAATTGTGTAATAAAAATCAATGGAAGCTACCAACCCATATTTCACCAGTTTCAAGAGAAACTTAGAAACAGGGACATCTTATGGTGGGGGAGGGGGGAGGGAAGGCTTTTTCCAGTTGTCGAACTGTCTCAGCTGGTACAGACTCCTGCTGCCAAACCTGACAACCCAAGAACAATTTCAGGACTCAGATAAGTGGAAAGAGAGCAATGACTCCATCAAGGTCCTCTGACCTCCATATACGAATAGTGGCAAGCAGTACATTCAAATACAAAATTAATTAATTAATTTTGAATGTGGGTTTTTTTCCTTAAAGTTTTTTTTTCTCCTTTGATGGCATATACCATAATTATACAACTTAAAGTTGGTTTTAGTGTGTTTTTTTTTTAATGCATTAACAAAAGAATCAAGCCAGGAACTACTTTTTTGACATTTTTTAAATAAAATCTGTGTTAGGCATGAGTATAATTATAACGGCTGATTATGCCGTTGGAAATACCATAAATTATGTCAACACTCATCTTTGCTAAATTATCAAATATTATTTAGTACAGATTCTATAGAAATACATATTTCCTGTGTTTATGATAATAAAAATATTGATTTCATATACAATAGACCTCTTCGGATAATTTAGATGTCAGAGTGACAGAATTTTAAGGATGTGCATCTGTGAGTGCCAGAAAAAAAATAAAAACATATATGCCTTGCCCTTGTTGTGCAAAATACCTTTCTTTGTGCAAGTTATTTTTGGGTGGAGGCGGTGCATATGATTTTAGGATTTCATCCTCTGGGAATAAAAAGGTCTATGCTGGGTAGCAAATGGTCAAAGACTTATTTGCTTTTACCCACAAAAACATTTTTTCTGTGGTTGGTCTTAGAGTTCTGAACAGCTGTCTCCATAGGGTATTCTTTCCAGTAAATGTCTACCTCTGACACCCTAGGCCTCTTCCCAGCCTGGATACTTTGAAAGTGACAAGATAAGTAGAAATATACTAGCCAGAACTATGCTGCTATGAATCCAAAGCTGACTATGTTGGACTCCTCTCTGTCACCGGCCAGCTTATCATCATACTAAGAAAGGTCAGTTTTTACTAGAATTCCAATTTTCAGATCTTGGGAAGAAGATGATTTGTATGACCAACTTATTCTATATTGTAAATATCCAGGCACCTTCTCTCTGCCATGTGTGTGGGCATGTGCATATTTTTTGAAACAGGATTGCATGTAGCCCAGGCTGTCCTGGAATTCTCTTTTTTTAATTTTTTTAAGTCTTTTTTTAATTATTTGTTTATTTTTATCTTATGTGCATTGATGTTCTACCTGCATGTATGTCTGTGTTAGAGTGTCAGATCCCCTGGAACTGAAGTTCAGACAGTTAGGAGCTGCCATGTGGGTGCTGGGAATTGAACCTGGGTCCCCTGGAAGAGCAGACAATGCTATTAACCTCCGAGCCATCTCTCTAACCCCTGGAATTCTTAGTGAAGGAAGATGACCTTGAATTCTTGATCTTCTGGATGCCATCTCCCAAGTGCTGAGATAACAGACCAGGACTGCCAAATGGGCTTTTTGATTACTTTTTCACCATCAGTGACCACCTTCCATCTTAGTCTCTTGAACAACATGCTGCTTTTAGAAGTGTCATTTGCATTACCAAGGAAAGGGTGTTAGAATTCACAGAGGGCTCAGGACACACATCAGTGGTTTATAATCACACACTCACAGAGCCTTAATAACAGCCATCTATAAAGAAGCTCATGGGGTTCCCAAAGCACAGAGGAGGACAACTGAGACCCAGAAAGAAAGATCAGCCCCTGCTCAAGAAGAGTTCAGCAGCCCCACTCAACTTTGCTACCCCTTTTTCTTGGACTTCAAGGCCCATTTGCTTCAAGTAACACACACACACACACACACACACACACACACACACACACACACACACACGAAAATTGGTAAGAAAGAACTGAGAGAGAGGACTCTGAAGGGAGGAGGAAAGCAGATAATGAACCCATCTATCCTTTGGAAATTGTGGAAAACAAATATTTAGAAAGTAAAGTCAGTTCCCATCCTGTATTCAACATGATCACCCTACACAAAACCACAGTCTCTTATTGAGGTAATTATGGACCACTGCCTTAGTGTTTCAAGGAAAACCTCCTTGTTTGGGCTACCCAGGATTTATAGGGGAGCTGAAATCATTAAATAACTAGTTAACCTCTGTTTGGCTAAAAGAGTAAGCAATTACTGAAAGAAAAAAAATCCTCTGCCTTTCACAAACAGCACAGATAGCATCCTGAAGGGATTTACACAATACTCCAATGTCTGTGCTGTACCTAGAGTTGTTAAAAATAATTGTGATGACAGGTGTCTAGGTACCACTTTCTTAATGGTTTTCAATATCCATTGATTTATTGTTGTGGCTCCCCCCACTTACATCTCTAGCTTTAAGAAGGAGCTGAGAAAAGAGATTTTGCACCAAAGGCTGTTTCTTTATTCCTGCGCTGAAAAGAACTAATAAAAATAATCACTCGGCTTTTAAGCAGAAAGCTTCCATTTACAGTATTTCACCCTTACCCCCCCTCCAAGCCCCTTGTTATCTAACATAATGGCTAGAATACATTTCCGTCTTTCCCCTTAATAACTTCATGCATTAACATCCTCTTCACACACACACACACGCGCGGGCGCGCGCACACACACACACAGGCACGCGCGCGCGCGCACGGCAAAAGGGGGGAAAAGAGGCAGCAGAAATCTCAGCTGTACTTCTAGCCCTTTTAAAAAGTTTGCTCTGTAAATTGGAATGAGGTCAGATTTGGAGCTTCTCATTGCACGCGGAGATTATTATTGCATCGGGTTCCAAGCCAATGGGAAGGACAGGGGAGGGGCTTGGCACGAGGAAGCGTTAGTTACAGCGGCTGATTGGCTGTCTGCGAAAGGATAAAGAAGCGCGAGGCGGAATTGGGGTCTGCTCTAAGCTGCAGCCAGAGAAACAGAGTGAGGGGAAGAGGGCCGTCTCCCTCCCTGTCTCCAGTTCTTGCACGCTCTTTCTTAGAGAGTCTGCAGTGGGAGAACTCTGCCGGTAACCAGCTCCCTTTCTTGCAAGAGGGAGGGAGAAACATACATTTATTCATGCCGGTCTGTTGCATGCAAGCTTCTTGGCTTCCTACCTTGCAACAAAATAATTGCACCAACTCCTCAGCGCCGATTCCGCCCACAGAGAGTCCCGGAGCCAGAGTCGCTTTGGCTTTGCATTGCAGGAAAGGGACTTAGGCGCTAGAGACGATGTCGCTTTCCTGAGCTACCGCGAGCTCTTGTGAACTGCAATCGACTGCTTCAGGGAAGGGGGGGAAAGACTTGCCCCGAAGGCGGCGAGAAACTTGCATTTGGAAGACACTCGGGCCATCAACGTTTGGAGAAACTCCTAGCCGCGGCCGGCTCCAGTCTCAGCGCCCGCAGGGAGCACTGCATCGGTGAGGGAGGACGGAGGGCCGCGGGGACTCTAGGTCGGCGGCGGGAGGCGGCTGCCCCTGGCCCGTGCGCCGCTCGGGGGACCCTGGTCTCCGCCCCGGGGAGCCCGCAGGGCCCGGCGACCGCGCCGCGAGCGTGTGAGCGCGCGTGGGCGCCCGGCGAGCCGGGGCCATGGTACAGCAGACTAACAACGCGGAGAACACGGAGGCGCTGCTGGCCGGGGAGAGCTCGGACTCAGGCGCGGGCCTGGAGCTGGGCATCGCGTCCTCCCCGACGCCCGGCTCCACCGCGTCCACGGGTGGCAAAGCGGACGACCCCAGCTGGTGCAAGACGCCCAGTGGCCACATCAAGAGGCCCATGAACGCCTTTATGGTGTGGTCGCAGATCGAGCGGCGCAAGATCATGGAGCAGTCGCCCGACATGCACAACGCCGAGATCTCCAAGCGGCTGGGCAAACGCTGGAAGCTGCTCAAGGACAGCGACAAGATCCCGTTCATCCAGGAGGCGGAGCGGCTGCGCCTCAAGCACATGGCTGACTACCCTGACTACAAGTACCGACCGCGGAAGAAGGTGAAGTCGGGCAACGCGGGCGCGGGATCGGCGGCCGCAGCCAAACCGGGAGAGAAGGGCGACAAGGTCGCAGGCAGCAGCGGCCACGCGGGAAGCGGCCACGCGGGGGGTGGTGCGGGCGGCAGCTCTAAGCCCGCGCCCAAGAAGAGCTGCGGCCCCAAGGTGGCGGGCAGCGCGGTCGGCAAGCCACACGCCAAACTCGTCCCGGCGGGCGGCGGCAAGGCGGCTGCATCGTTCTCTCCGGAGCAGGCCGCCCTGCTGCCCCTGGGCGAGCCCACGGCAGTCTACAAGGTGCGGACTCCCAATGCAGCCACCCCGGCCACCTCCTCCTCGCCGACCAGCACGCTGGCCACCCCTGCCAAGCACCCGGCCGACAAGAAAGTGAAGCGCGTCTACTTGTTCGGGAGCCTAGGCGCTTCGGCGTCCCCCGTAGGGGGCCTGGGAGCAGGCGCCGACCCCAGCGACCCGCTTGGGCTGTACGAGGATGGAGGCCCGGGATGCTCGCCCGATGGCCGGAGCCTGAGCGGCCGCAGCAGTGCTTCATCCTCGCCCGCCGCCGGTCGCTCGCCAGCTGACCACCGCGGCTACGCCAGCCTGCGCGCAGCCTCGCCCGCCCCGTCCAGCGCGCCCTCGCACGCGTCCTCGTCGCTCTCCTCGTCGTCCTCCTCCTCTGGCTCCTCGTCGTCCGACGATGAGTTCGAAGACGACCTGCTCGACCTGAACCCCAGTTCAAACTTTGAGAGCATGTCCCTGGGCAGTTTCAGCTCCTCATCGGCGCTCGATCGGGACCTGGATTTTAACTTCGAACCCGGCTCAGGCTCCCACTTCGAGTTCCCGGACTATTGCACACCCGAGGTGAGCGAGATGATCTCGGGAGATTGGCTGGAGTCCAGCATCTCCAACCTGGTCTTCACCTACTGAAGGGAGCGCAGGCCGGGGAGAAGGAGGGCCAAGAGGCAGGAGAGGAGAGAGGAAAACAAAAGCAAAACAAAACAAAAAAAAATTTAAAAAAAGAAAGAAAAGAAAAAAGAGGAAAAAGAACAGATGGAGAGTGGAAGGAGAAAGGGGAAAAGAAAAGGAAGAAAAAGTGCGCAGGGCTGGCCTCGACCATGTCCCGTTGTTGGAGAAGGAGCGCGGGGGCGTTGTGGACCTGCGCTCCCATCCCCCACTCCCAGGGCTGGGGACTCGGAGGAGGCGGAGAGTAGACGGGGGCGACCTTTTATTGTTGTTATTGATGTTGTTGGTGGCTAAAACAGCTACTTCGAGTTTCCTCCCCATTTTTGCTTGAAGAGACTCCCCCCTCCCCTTCCAACGAGCTTCCGGACTTGGTTGCACCCCCAGCAAGAAAAGAAGCAGAGCTAGGCTTCTAGAGACCGAAGGAATCTTGCCCCCTCTTGCTTCACCACCTTGGTGATTTCTTGTTTGATTTTTATTTTGCCTCTTGGTCAAGAAAGGAGGGGGAAAATCCAGCGCGCCCCCCTCTCCTTCCCACCCTTCTTTGTATTTTTTTCCTTTTTTATTTTTATTTTTCTGCAATGAAGACAGAAGGCTCCGGGGTGATTGATGCGTTTGGCCATGGCGTTTGTGTTGGGCTTGGGGGGAGCAATGGGATGGAGAGACTCCACGCTGGCGAAGTCCCGGGTTGGGATTTTTTTTTTCCCCCCTTCCTTGTCTCTGCAGCCAGAGATGTGCAGGGAGCAGCAGGCCAGCCTCGGAAATGAACATGGGGACCTCGTGGAAGCCACAGCCGCCTGGTTGGGGACTCAGAAGGACCCGGAGCGCAGAGGGTGTTGGGGTCCCCGGGCCTCCGTCTGGGGTCTGTGCAAAATAAAGAATTAAAAAAAAAAAAAAAAAATTCAGAGGTGAGGCTACCCAGAGCCGGCGGGAGGATAGGAGACTGTGGGATGTGGTTCGGGGCCACGGAGTGGTTTTGGGGGGGAAAGAGATTTTTTTCTTCTCTTAATGGGAATCGTGATGGTGTTGAGTTATTTCACTGGTGGGGTTAATATAGCATGTTATCCTGTCTATCTTTTGAAGATTTCTGTATAAGACTGTTGAGCAGTTTTTAAAATAGTGTAGGATAATATAAGAAGCGGATAGATGGCGCTATGTTTGATTCCTACAACGAACCGATCACCAGCTCCTTTTCATTCTTAACTCTTTAAAAGGATTCAAACGCAACTCAAATCTGTGCTGGACTTTTGAAAAAACACAATTCAGGACCAAATTTTTTCTCCGTGTGTGTTTATTCCTTATAGGTGTAATTGAGAAGACCCGTTTATTTTTACCCCCTCACGGACGCTCCATCTTTGTATTTTTTTTTTCCTTGTAAATGTAATCAGATGCCATTTTATATGTGGACGTATTTATACTGGCCAAACAGTTTTCTTATTTTGTCCCTTTTTTCCCCTTTCTTTTGCTTTCTTGTCTTTTGACCTCATTTCTTTATTTTTATCTTCATTTTATTTTCTTTCTTTTTCTAGTGTTGTTACCCACGCCATTTTATGTCTCCTTCACTGAAGGGCTAGAGTTTTAACTTTTAATTTTTTATATTTAAATGTAGACTTTTGACACTTTTAAAAAACAAAAAAGACAAGAGAGATGAAAACGTTTGATTATTTTCTCAGTGTATTTTTGTAAAAAATATATAAAGGGGGTGTTAATCGGTGTAAATCGCTGTTTGGATTTCCTGATTTTATAATAGGGTGGCTGGTTAATATCTCACACAGTTTGAAAAATCAGCCCCTGGTTTCTCCATGTTTACACTTCAATCTGCAGGCTTCTTAAAGTGACAGTATCCCTAACCTGCCACCAGTTTCCACCTTTAGACCCCCCCCCCCAGGCTGATAAAATGGGGAGGAGAGTTCAGCCCAGCACCATAATGCTTTAAGAAAAACAAATTTTTAAACGAATTGCTGTCCTGTCCAGAGGCTTTAAAACTGGGGCATTCACAGCAAAAAGGGATTCTGTAGCTTTAACTCGTAAACCACATCTTTTTTGCACTTTTTTTATAAGCAAAAACGTGCCGTTTAAACCACTGGATCTATCTAAATGCCGATTTGAGTTCGCGACACTATGTACTGCGTTTTCATTCTTGTATTTGACTATTTAATCCTTTCTACTTGTCGCTAAATATAATTGTTTTAGTCTTATGGCATGGTGATAGCATATGTGTTCAGGTTTATAGCTGTTGTGTTTAAAGATTGAAAAAAAGTGGAAAACATCTTTGTACATTTAAGTCTGTATTATAATAAGCAAAAAGATTGTGTGTATGTATGTTTAATATAACATGACAGGCACGAGGACGCCTGCCTTTTAAGAGGCAGTTCCGTTAAGGGTTTTTGTTTTAAAACTTTTTCTTTTTCTTTTTTTTTTTTTTTTTGCCATCCATCCTGTGCAATATGCCGTGTAGAATATTTGTCTTTAAATTCAAGGCCACAAAAAAAAAGCAATGTTTGGGGGAAGAGAAAAAAAAGGAAAATTAAAAAAAAAAATCATGCCAGCTAATTCTGTCCATCACTGCCTGTCAGGTTGTTGCTATATACCTTCTGTAAATAACTTTTTTTGAGAAGGAAATAAAATCAGCTGGAACTGAACCCTAAATCTTGACTTTTGTCATTCTTATGCCTGAGATTGTGCCCAGAGCCCTGCCTGTCACTGTAGGCTGCTGGTCTGTGGTGGTTTTGGAGCTAGTGACTTCTCTGGGAAGAGCCGGCTATTGACAAATACTAAGTTCCTCTTGGCCAGATTTGGCAGGCCTGACCCCGAATGATGGCGTCAGCCACGTGTGTGTCAACCCTCTGCACGCCTTCCTTCGAGGAATTCTCTACAACACATCAGCAAGCACCCTTTGTCTGGAAATTTCAAGGAGGGGGAGGGGCTGGCTTCTCAACTCACCCTGGCTGGCTGGGCTTTTTAAATTTATTTTTGCTTTGTGTTTCTGAAGCTGCCATCTCCTTTACACACCAAGATTTGTTTTCCAAAGACCAAGAACAAGTAAGTCTGTTAAATTATTAGGTCTTGGAGGAAAAAGCCTTTGCCAGTTACAGGATGAAAAAAAAAAATACTTAGGCTTGTTTTGTTAGCTTTTGGGGGTAGGGTTTCTCCCCTCAAATGCAGAGGTTGGTATGGTGTGGTGTTACATGCCCATAATCCAAGGACTCAAGAGACTGGACAGGCCGAAGAATCATGAGTTCAAGGCCAGACCTGTTTCCAGAACAACAAGAGTTAATACGGCCCTAATCTTTCCATTTTGGGCCACGCCCAGCATGGGTGTCACTGTAAGTAAAATAGGGCCTATCTCCTTTCAGTTGGAAGAGGACCTCAAGTAGGAGACTATAGATTTTGTAAGCATCACACACACTGAGTAGTGGGACCTGCATGCACAAAGTCTGAAGGCCCCATCAGTGCTTGTTTATTTTAGAGATCAACAGTTTCCATGGGCAAGTCCTCTTCCCCTTCCAAATGCTCATCCTTGAAAATGCGCATTTTCACATTTCCTAGTTTTTTTCAGCCCTGGACAGAAAGGGTTAACAGGCAGCATTTGGAAGTAATCCCCTTATTCTGTGGATTGCAGGCAAGGGCCCTGCATCCTAGGATCACAGCTGAAAGACTTCTGGAGACCAGCACTGCAAGCATTTTTGCACAGTAAAAAAAACCATTTGCTGGGAGGTGGCTGTGATCAAAATACACTGCACACATGCATGGAGCTTTCAAAGAATAAAGATTGTAAAAAGCGATTCCCCTTCTAAAATACTAATATTGCTTCAATATCATTCCTCTCTTAGGGGCAGCTTCTCACATAAGCTAATATATATTCAGCTTTAGTTCACTGGATATTCTAGAGTGGTAATACCTTTTTGTGTGAGAGTGGGTGTGTGTTAAACCCAGGCCCTTGTGGGTGCTAGGCAAGCATTCTGAGTTATACATCCTAAAATGCCATTTTACCCCACACAGGGACCCTGCAGCACTATGATATTGTAGGTTTTTCTCTTTTTTAAAAGCTCTAAAAGCTCTTTTAAAAATGTTTTTTAATATGCTGAAGTTTAATGTTTGATCATTGTGGTGAAGATAATAGGATTGCTTAGGATTTTTTTCTGTGCCACCCTACCCCCCTCCCCTCCCCTTTAGACCCAGAACATTCAAACCCTAATATAAATGAACCTGTGCGTTTTTAAAGTGATACATATCTTTGAATATGCTTGTCTTTTTATAGGCTTTCCTGCTACAACCTTGTTTACTTTCCCCTTGATTTTACATGAAGAGCAGATACTCTCAAATATTTTCTTTTTAAAAAATAATTTAATTTTATCTTATGTGCATTAGTGTTTGCCTAAAACACTGAGGGTGTCAGATTCCCTGGAATTGGAGTCATAGACAGTTGTTAAGTTGCCATGTGGGTGCTGGGAATTGAACCCACTTACACTGGAAGAGCAGCCCATGCTCGTAACCCCTGGACCATCAGTCCAGCCCCCTCCCCCCAAATATTTTCTTTAAGAATCCTAAGGCCCAGGGTGTAAGTGGGGTAGAGCACTTGACAAGCATGGTTAAGGCCTGTGGCTGCATTCCCGAAACCCTGAAGAAAACAAGGAATTACAGTACACTGCACTTTTTAAAGTGATAGTACCATGTGCTTCCTAGCAGGGGGCGTGGCAAATGGAAAACATTTCTGTACTTTATCTAACCTTGCATTCTGAAAGGATACTTACATACCAGACTGCGAAAGGCAAACTAGACCTAGAAAACCACTTTACTGTGACTTTGAGATGATGTGGTTCAGCCGAAAACAGTGAGCTCTGGTGAGCTGTTTCTTCTCCACACTGCTTCAGGCCCTGTATTCAATCAGCAATGTGGATCAGTGACACTTGTCACCGTGTCAATTCCTAGCTGAATCCCCTGAAGTGCCAAGAAAATAAGTAAATATCAGCCTTCCAGCTTATCCGGTGGGCTGAGTCCCTGTGGAGGCCTTGGGTTCCTGCTGACACTGCTCTGAGTGGGTATCCTGAGGAAAGAGCAAAGTTGGAAGGTCAGTAACTTGGTTTATCTGATGTATAGGATCTAGGGTCAGAAGGCTTCTTCATAGACCGTTGGTTGGTTGGTTGGTTGGTTGGTTGGTTGGTCAGTTTTTCGGGGCAGGGTTTGTTTATGTGGCCCTGGCTGTCCAGGAACTTTCTCTTGAACTCAGGGATCCACCTGTCTTTGCCTCGAAAGTGTTAGGGTTAAACATGTGGCAAGCTCATAATGGATCTTAGACCACTAAAAAATGACTCAGAAGTGTTCGGAAAGCAGGACATGGTGGTGCTAGCCTTAAAAACAAACAAACAAATTCCAGAAAAACTAAGAACCTAAATCTGTATCACCAAGTTAGATTTCTGAGGATGGAAGTTTCCTATGCTTATTTTCTTTGTTGTGGGTGTTTTGAGTTGTCTTACTGATGCATTTGTGTGGACGTGTGTATGCAAAGGTCCTCACAACAGCAAGGTTCTGAGGAGCTGGAGCCACAGACCATATGCTACTCAACTCCATACTGGGAACTAAGTTCCGGTTCTCTGGAAGAACAGGAAATAGTCTTAACTGCTGAGCTATCTCTCAAGCTTTCCTGTTGGTTGTGCTTTACAGCCCTGTCCCGAGGACTATAAATACACCTCTGACCCTTAGTAGATCACTAACACTCCAGCCCCTCTGATTTATACTAGAAGACCCACCCACCATTTGAAAGCTGAGATGGGTAGGTTTTGTGGGTGGTTCAATGTTTTTTGACATCTGTATGGTGTTTCAGATTTCGTTAACCCTCACTATTACCTTTGGTCCAGGGTGAGGTGCTCAGTTCACACACAGCTTGTCAAGACCCTGCACAAACCAGGCATAGCTCACTGACTCCACAACCCCATTACCGGGTCATCAAGCCTTCACCATAAGTTGGGTGTGCTGGTGCACGCCTTTAATCTCAGCCCTGCGGAGGCAGAGGCAGGTGGATCTCTATGAGTTTGAGGCCCGTCTGGTCTACATAGTGAGTTCCAGGACAGCCAGGGCTATCTAAATAGACACTGTCCCAAAAGTAAAAACTGGGGGGGAACAGGACTAACCCTTGAATGCTTGTCTCTCCACATCTACTTCCCAGTGAGTTCTTTTTTTGCAAATAAAAACCTATTCTTATTTATTGGCTTCTTATTTGCATTGCTTCTGTGAGGCCTTCAAGCTTCCAAAATATATTTGCATTTTGTGCTGTCTGTGGCAAGTAGTGTTGAATTTAGTGAAAATCTGGGCCTGAATACTGGCTCTGAGGTCAGCTAGCTGGAGGACTGTGGTCAAGTTTCTTTGCCTGTTTAAGCCTCGGTTCTAAATCATTAAGTAGATGGCTACCTGATAGATAAAGCTGTTGTGAGAATTGAGTGTGATCCCATATGTGGAGCGCATGCAGCAATGCCTGGCTGCAGTCTGTGCTCATTAAATACCAGCTCTTTACCTTGTGGCTTATTATAAAAAGGTAGAGCCTGTGCAAGCTGACCACAGTGCCAGCTATACAGAAAGCAGACAGTACTGAATAACAATAAATATGCTGCCGGCTACACAATCCTCAATATTGGAATGACTTAAGGACAAGGATAGGACTGTGGCTTACTTGTTAACTGCTCATGCAGCACACAGAAGGCCCTGGGTTGGCCTCCCAGTACCACATAAGCCAGACTGGGTGGTGCCTGTCAGCACTAGGGAAGTAGAAGCAGAAGGATCAGAAGTTCAAGGCCAGCCAAGCTATGTGAGATACAGTCTCAAAACAAAAAGGATTGTGTGTGTGTGTGTGTGTGTGTGTGTGTGTGTGTGTGTGTGTGTGTGTGTGTTATTGGGGACTAAACCTTGAGTCTGGGGCATGCTGGGCAAGTTCTCTATCACTGACTTAAATCCCAGCCCAGAATTCTTTTTATTTTGTTAGAGAATTTCATACAAGTACACAATGTGTTTTGATCAAATCCATCCCCACACCCTCCCCCCAGAACTCTTTATTTAAAGTGCAGAACCAGGCCATGGTCTGACTAAGTTCTCCACATACTCTCAGTGCCAGCCAAAGTGAAAATGATTACCCTCACAGTGTGTTAGCATGAGCTCAATAAGTATACACAGGCAAAGGACTGATACCACCCTTTTCACAAGGAGAACTAGGGATGATTCAGTAAAAAGTCTGAGATCATAGTGTCAGAAGGGAGAGCAGGATGGGGCTGGGGCTCAGTGGTAGAGTGCTTGCCTCTCTTGTGTGAGACCCTGGGTTGGAGCCCTGGCACCAAACTTAATTATTAGAAAAGGAGAGGGAAAGGGGGCATTGGGATCCTATGTCCCATACCAAGAATGAACTCAGACCCAGTTTCTCTCCAATTGAACATCATCTTCAGGAAAGTATGCACACCTGAAGTCACAACACTCAGAAGGCAGAAGTAGGGGAATTGCTCAAGTTCAAGTTTGAGGCCAGCTTGGCCTCCAAAGTGTATTCAAGACCAGTTAGGATTATTACTAGTGCGATTCTATCTCAAACAAACAAATATTAATAAAAAATCCAAAACTACAACCAAAAGCAATCAATTTCTCCATTTGAGTGATAGAGAAGCATAGGCATAGGTAGGTAGGAGGCCTGGGGTCTTTGGTAAAGATCGACAGTCATCTCATCTGCCACATGCTTCCTTCAGTCCTCTCCTCATCCATCTTCTCAGGGATGTCTGTGTACCATCACAGTTGGAAGTGCAAGCTTAAATAATTGTGGGGTGTGTGTGTACATTCTGGTTCAACAAATTTGCTTTAAAATATGAATGCACGGACTTAATTTCAGGAGTCAGCAAGGCAGAAGAAAATACAAGTCATCTAAATAGCAGTGGATCTTTGTCATCCAAATGACGGGCCAGTTTAAAAGCTGCAAGTTATTCAGAGTGCCTTCGTGCAGAGGCTGTAGGCCACCTATCCTATCCTAATGAGATTGACCGTTGCTACAGTTAACTTGAAGGGTTTTATGGTTTCCTGCATGTGTTGTTTTCCTGCTTAATGTTAAAAAGAAGAAGAAGCCCTCACGTCACTAAACGGTATTTCCCAGGGGGCTGTTGGACCCTCTGCAGTCTAGTTTATGCCTTAGTTATGATGATCTAACTCTATGTGTAGATATCTTAAGCACGAGGGATAATAAATTTAGCCCATTTTCTTTTCTTCTGACAATTTCAATCAAGACAATTTGTTTATGGAGTCCTGCCAAGTATGCCAGGCACAAGTCAAGTGGTGGCATGAGCTTTGCAGCAGGGGCTTGCCTTCAACCTGCAGATTTTTTGGTAAAGGCCAAAGTTGCAACTCCTATACACCAATAACACCAAGTTACATTGTATTGCCCCTAAGTCACTTAAATGACATCCTATTTGGGAGTTTTGGGTTTTATATTTTAAAGATCAGGACAGAAGAAACAAATGAAATATCATTTACTTAGCCCACTTGCCTCTTCAGTTGTTTTCAATACAATGAATGTGCTATTTCCTGATCCGGGGTGCAATTTGGAGGGAGAGGGATGAAAGCCTTGTCTGTTGGCTTTAGCAGTCTTCTTCTTTAGTGAATGGTCAGTGTGTAGTGATCATACCCGTGTATGGTGCATGCAACTGCTTTTAAAAGAGCTAAGCAACTAGTCCCTGTTTACCGGGTCAATTAGCTCCTGCTGTCTATGTGGTTAATTGTCACTTTCTTACCAGTGGCTGTCCTAACTCCCTCAGCTCTGGCACCTAAAACCTGTGAAAATAGTTTTCTGCAACTCTTCATCTTCAGGCTGTGTGACTCTGCTTTCTCCCTCCCCGTTCCCACACTCCCTATGTGGCCCTTTTATCTCTCCTGTTTGCCATTCCCTGGAGAACACAGACTTTGAATAATTTATCTAAAGTTCCTGGGAAGTTGTGGGGCTGTAGTCTCAGAACACACAGCATGTTGTTCCTTCCCCAGACAGAAGAACCAGAAGGCTGTCAGCCCCTACTCAGTACATTTTGGGGTTGCTGATAGTTTTGGCTTAATATTGTGGAGGAACACCCAGGGAACCAAAGAAATGAAGTATGGGGCTGAAGCTGTGGAAAGACGTCTGCATTTCTCAAATAGTTTAGCCAAAGATTATTCCCAAATAGTATCTTTTATGACACTAAGGGAGGCTGGGTATGGATGGTGACACATGCCTGAAACCCTAGCACTCAGGACAGGGAGGCAGGAAAATTGAGTTCAAGGCCAGCCTCTGCTACAGAGTGAATTTGAGGTTTAGCTGGCCGACACGACAGCTTGTCTTCAAAAACTAAAAACAAAGACCTAAAAAGTAATTGCTGCTCTTTCAGAGATCTGAGTTCCGTTCCCCCCATTCACATTGTGTCCCTCATGATGCCACAGTTACTCCAATTAACTTCAGGCCAAAGGCAGTGAGTGCTCCTTGAGCCTCGGTCAACACCTGCACACACACACACACACACACACACACACACACACACACACACACACACACGTAAGTAAAAAAACAACTTACAATTTTAAAAGCCAAGAAGGAAAAAAGTGAGGGAAGAGCAAAGAGAATAATTAGAAGTGAACATTATCAAGATATCAGTGTGTGGGAGAAATGTCAAATCATACCCATAATTTTGTTTGTTTGTTTGTTTTTGTTTTTGTTTTGTTTTTTTTGAGACGGTTTCCCTGTGGCTTTGGAGGCTTTCCTGGAACTAGCTCTTATAGACCAGGCTGGTCTCGAACCCACAGACTCACAGAGATCTGCCTGCCTCTGCCTCTACCTCTGCCTCTGCCTTTCTGAGTGCTGGGATTAAAGGTGTGCACCACCACCACCTGGCTCATACCCATAATCTTATCCAATTTATATACTAATAAGGAGAATTCAAGCCAGGTATAATGAGTGGTGCACACCTTTAATCCCAGAATTTGTGAGGCAGAAGCAGGCAGAAATCTCTGTGAGTTCAAGGCCAGCCTGGTCTACACAGTAAGTTTCAGGATAGCCATAACTCAGAAAAAAAATAATAAATAAGATGCTGATACAAAGAGAGTTCCAGGACAGAGAAACCCTATCTCAAAAAAAAAAAAAATTAAAACAAACTTGGAAACACTGATTAGTTGTTTTAACGGGGTCTTGTATAGCCCAGGCCACCCTGGAACTTGAACTTGCTAGGCAGCCAAATGCTGCCTTCCCCTCCCCAGTGCTGAGATGACAGATATTAGCCCCCATGCCCTGCTAATGTAATACTGGAGATCAAACCCAAGCAAGCACTCTCCCAACTGAGCCTCTTCTCTAGGCCCAGAGAGAATTATTTTATCCCCCAGGGAAAGTGAGGTGATTCTTCCAGCATGCAAGTCAAGGTATCTGCAAAGCATGCTGGGATATTTCTATCGAGTGTGTGATGGTATATGTGAATCAAAAAGAGGAATGATAATAGAAATAGCTTTGCTACTAGCCTGGAGACAAAGAACTGGGATTTCAATACTATCAAAATGAATGAATGTGAGGACAGGGATCCACATGCTTGGGTCTTTTTTCTTCTTCCTTTACAACGCACCAGGCTGATTCTCATTTCTGCATCAATGGCTTCACTTTTACTAGGTTCTGTGATTTCGAGGCAGAGATTTGCTTTAATCGCCTGGAATCACAGGGCTTTCTTGTAAGGAAAATACAACTATCGGAATGGAGATGTTGCAGGGCTCCTAAGGAAACAGCTTTCAAGGTCCACAAAGTTGTTGTGAGCACATTGAGCAGCTGTTGACTTAGCATCAAGACTGAAGACACTGCTGCCTAGGTATTTTCTTAGTTTTTTATATACGTCTTGACTTCTTCCATATTTACCCTCAAGGCCTCAGTTAAGACAGGTGTGCATGCCCAGTTAGGTCATCCATCACTTGCCTGGCAAGGAACTAGCTTCTTCTGGATTAGATTTCCTGCCCACTTCTGGAGCAACCTCGAGTGTCTACCCACTAATCAGTTGCATACATTCTTCACTCTCCCATCCCTCATTATCGTGTTTTCATTGTTTCTTTGGCTCTATATACAAAGGAAAGGCAAACCTGAGTCCCTGAGGCATCTTGCTTCCTCTTGTGCAGCCCACAGTGTGCCATCTTCAGACACGGTAGTTCTATCTTTACTCAATGAATCCTTTCTCCTCCAGCCCTACTGTTTGCCCTAAGATCTCGAGATAAACAGCAAGAATAAATATAGCACATAATTTTTCTTTCTTTCTTTCTTTTTTTTTTCTTTTTCTTTTTTTTTTTTTTTTTTGGTTTTTCAAAACAGGGTTTCTCTGAGGCTTTGGCGGCTGCCCTGGAACTAGCTCTGGTAGACCAGGCTGGTCTTGAATTCACAGAGATCCACCTGCCTCTGCTTTCCGAGTGCTGGGATTAAAGGCGTGCGCCACCACCCCCACCCCCGGCAATATACCACATTCTAACAAGAGTTGCCAATGCTTAGGGATGAACATTGTACTACATCATTTAGGACACATCCAACCACAATCAGTATTGGCTTTGTTAATCCTTCTCCAGCTCAATTAAGCCTAAGACTAGAGGAGGGGAGGGAAATGAGTCCAGAAGTCATGGGGTGAGCCCCCAGCCCTGTGCTAATGCCAACTGATAGGAGAGTCTGAAGGGAATCCACAAACAAGCAGTTCCTAGCGATGGGGCATCTAGAAGAAGAGGTGCCTAGGCTCCTAGCCACTCATCCGCTCAGGAAGCTGAGTTGCTCTGCTGGAGAGTTGGGGAAGGGGAAGTCGGTTAAAGGGGGCTTTAGCTGTTCAACACAAGGAGAATGTAAGTCTCAGCGGGTCCAGTGCTTTTGTGGAAATCTAAGAAACAGGAAGGCTGTGGAGGAGTAATTCAGGGAGAAGAAATTAGAGTCTGAGAAAGAATGAAGCTTTCAGAATGCTCTAGACAGGTGACTTGGGAAGAGCACCTATCAGTGGCCAGTAGGTGTCTGTTTAGGCAATCCACAGTGACAGCCAGAAGTGAATTAAGTAGAGAGATATCTGTGCTGCCCGCCCCTCCTTGCCTTCCGGAAACACAATGGAGAAGTTAAGCTTTGGAGCCTGGTGAGAGAAGATGTCTTCCCACTCAAAGTAGTTGAAATTGACTTAGAAGGACAGTAGCATTTGAAAGCAGATTCTCTCTCTCTCTCTCTCTCTCTCTCTCTCTCTCTCTCTCTCTCTCTCTCTCGTGTGTGTGTGTGTGTGTGTGTGTGTGTGTGTGTGTGTGTTAGTAAAAATCAGGGTAAGGGTTGTTTTTTTTATTAAAAATGTGTTTATTTTTATTTTATGTATATGGGCATTTTCCCTGCATGTATGTCTGTGCATTACTTTCATGAAGTGTCCAAAGAGGGTATCAGACCCCCCCAGAACTGGAATTTTCAGATGATTTTTAGGCACCATGTAGTGCTGGGAACTGGACCCAGGTCCTCTGCAAGAATAATAAGTGCTCTTAACCACTAAGCTATTCTCCTGTCCCAATTATTTTTAATAACTAAAAGAACCAAAAAATTATAGTCTCATACTAGTACACTTCACTGCTATTCCTCCCATGCTGTAATGTCGGTCTGATCTCACCATTTTCTATTTTCTGCTGGTGGGAGATCCACATGGTCGCTTAGCAGCTCGATTTTAAACAACAGCACAAAGTTACAAAGATGCAAAGCTGTTCATTGGTGGGACTGTGGATAGTCTGACCAAAAACAGTGAGACTACTGAGAAAAGGTACAAAGAAGCCTGTAGCTACTGACTGCATTTGAGTCGCAGGCCTTGAGAATCTGTTGGGCAACTTGCTGGAGGGTGGATTCCTCCTTCCACCTCCCCCCTTTTTCCAAACCATGTTTTCTGAAAGAGTAGGAGTCAAGGCACACAGGTGTGTATGTAGGTCAGTCTTACTGTCAGAACTGACTAGTTCTCAAGGAACTAGACTATTTTATGAAGGAAGCATAGACCCAAGTGTTTGGAGAGTAGAGAAATCCCAAATCGCACATGTCTTCTGTGCCTGTTTTTAAGAGGGTATACATATAGAAAAGAGAGGCTTGCCAATGGCTTTCCAATCCTTGCTGTTATCAGTGAAGACCTCATAATTATTAGAACAATTAAAACAAAGTAAGCCTGACAAAAGACCCTTAAGATCCTCACTGTTGACTCTCCCAGACAGAAGCAGCCGGTGGTGGTCGCCTAAAACCTCCAAGCACTTCCTGCCCTTTGATTCATACATGGCTCTGTGTTTTGGGAGGGGGCAAGTTTCCTTCTATCTCTATGCCATCTCAGATTCAAGCTTGTCCTTCAGGGAGTAATATTACCCAAGTGTTTATACCCCAAGCCCAGCTCTCCACAAGTGACTGCATGTTTCCTGAAACCAACCATTGGCAGCTGTTACACAGACATTTTCTCCTTTTTAGATACCTATAATTACACCAATTATGCCAATCATTGATGTTTATAAAGGGTTTAAAATTTTACACACCCAGAAGAGCCCGTCAGGAAGCTGCATCCAAGGCAGGATACACCCCTCAGAGGGGCCGATTTGGCCATCACAATTGCTGCAGAGAGTGGCTAAATTGAGTGTTAGCCCTGTGAGTGAGGCTTTCCTGTATGAGCCTGGATGTCCTGGGCAAATTAATCCTGTCACTGGGGTAAAAATCTGTTTGGTTACCAACCACAAAACTCAATTTAGCTTTTAAAAGGAAAGAATAGTGGGTCAAAGTTAATGACATAAGGCTTTCAAGTTTAAACCCTCTTCACTGCAACAGCAGATAAGAAGGGAGGTGTTCTGTTCTCTGAGTCTCTGCCTTCGATAGAATGAAAGACAAGGAGCAGCCAGTTAGCATGCCAATCTTGACCTGAAGAAATCATTCTCCCTGGCAGTGCCACCCATCTGTAATGGAACTTAAGGCAAAAGGAAACCCAGTTTGTGTTTAAATTTTCATTTACCATGGATTTTTAAAAATACATTAATCTTGAGTGCTACAAAATATCTTATGGGGGCTGGGATGTATCTCAATTGGTAGAGTGTTTGCACAAAGTCCTGGGTTATAGATCCACAGCACTGCTCACCCAGGTCGAACTACATGTGAGGCTAGCCTGGGATACATGAGGTCCGGTCTCAAAACAAAATAAAACTGCAAGAGTATAGTGGTGTGTGTCAATGATTGCAAATTTGGGAGGTTAAGTCAGGAAGATCACAACCCAGAAACCAGTCTGGGGTTACATAGAGAGAGCCCCACCTCAAAAAAGTCCATGGAGTTGGGGCTACAGCTTAGTGGTAGAGGGCATGCTTAGCACATCTTATGACCTTGAGTTCAGATCTCCACATAGACGGGGAGCTTGATTTGCACCTGTAAACCCAGCACTCCGGAGCCGGAAGCAGGAAGGTTGCTTCAAGTCTGAGGGCTAGACAGGGGTTCTAGGCCAGCCATAACAAGCCCCTCTCTTTAAAAACTATAACAAACATAGCCATGCACACTCACACATACACACAAAAGCGTGCTCACATGCACACTGTTCTTTTAGTATACCTGCATTTTATGTGACTGCCATGGACTTTGCAGCCCACCTCGAAGACACTTTTTAGTTGCCATCCTACAATATTAGAGCAATTGTCCTTAATTGTTAGTATACATAAGAGTCATCTGGGCTGCTAGTAAAAAGTGTGGATGTGCAGTCTCCACACCTGGAAATTCAGACTTACCATGCTGAGGTGGAATTCAGACCTCGGCATAGCTGAATTTAAGCAAACATGTTTCTAATGCAGGCAAAGTACAATTCAGAAATTCATTATGAATGTGTTTGAAGAAAGCCTTTGCTTTGGAGGAGGGTCATTGTGGGGTTATACCCTGCTCCATTATGGGTAAAGGAGGTTCCAGGGAAATGGCAGATGCCTAGGTTTAGCCATCAAAAGACAGCATTGATGGAATTACTCTCTGTTCCGGGAGTTGGGGGTGGGGATGGGGTGGAGAAGCTTCAGTTCCAGAATTCCCTGATAATTGTGCAGGCTTTAAAACCACACATGTAAGCACTCGGGTGTTTTTACAGACGGCTCACAAATTCAAGGAGTTATTATTACAGATCTATTCAGTGTTTTTAGAGACATTTAACGTCCCTCGGAACATTACATTCCTTTACAAATCCCCCTTCTGTCAAATTCTCTAATTTAATAGGATTATCCCCTAATGGAATGCTTTAACAATATTTCTCAAGTTAAGGTCTGAGAACCATCTATTTATTATGCAATCCACAAACCATATGCCGACCTTTCCTGAAAATGTTATCTGAAGGTGCCCAGAATGCTCATGTACATTTTCAGACACTTGTGCAGGATTATCTACACCAAGATGGAAGCAACTTAATAACAGAAACTTACACTCATACTTCAGGCAGCCAGGTTCTGGGCATTATATGGATTCCCTACTTTACTTGACTGTAGCCAGATCATGTGCAAATTCATCCAAGGTCATGGAAGCCAACAGGCAACAGCAGAATGTGACCTCTGAGAGCAAGAACCAGGAACATCCTGGGAACCCCAGCAGTGCCTGGTGGTAACAGGCACTCAGTGAGCTCCTGTGAGCTTAAACCTTCTCTTCAAATAACATCCCAGCCAGTGTCACCAGTGCTTTTCCTGAGGACAGTGTGTCAAGCGGCCCTCCATCTGAGTCCTCTGAGTTCTTGTGAAGGGACTTTGATGAGCCTAGATGTCATTAAGAATTGACAGAGCACTTGCCTAGCATGCACAAAACCCTAGGTTCAATCCCAGCACCACGTAAAATCTAAGCATGACTCTACGTACACAGGTGTAGTTCCAGCATTCTGGTGGTGAAGTCAAAAGGCTCAGAAGTTCAAGATCATCCTCGGATACATATTGGGTTCAAGGCCAACTTAGATATATGAGACAAACGTCTCAAATAAACTAATGAGTTAATAACCAGAGTAGGTAAAGTGGCTTGCTGCCAAGTCCTATGGCTTACATTGGATCCTCATGACCCACATGGACAGGGAAGACAAAGTTGTCTTGGACCTCCACATGTGGCCTGTGGTCCGTGTGTGGCACTTTCAACACATACATAGACACACACACACACACACACACACACACACACACACACACACCACACCCCACACACACAAATAAGATGTGAGAACTTTAGAAAACACAATTCACGTGAGTCTTACCCCCACATCTTCCTAAAGTCCTACCATCTTCTTGTAGGTTGTCCATACTTAGATCTATCTATCCTCTCCTTTGTGGACCAGTTTTTGTGACTCTAAAGCCCCCAACATCCTTGCCTGATGCTTGTAGGACTCATCATCAATCTCACCGAGGTTTTATTTGGTGGTGATTTTGGCTGGTGCAGGATGATTCCGATCCTGTTTCTTCAGTAGTACATAATCATTGGCCAACTGTCCAGCTCAATTCCACTTCACTGGTTCACTGTCTATGAGAAAGGCTTGCCTCGTGTTTGGGATTCTGTTATCTACTTAAAAAGAGGACTGGTCTGGGCAGCTGGTTAGGCTAGTCCACAAGGAGAAAACCCTGTGGTTCCTTAAAAGTCAAGGAGCAGAAAAGAATTTCGTCCTTGCTTTCCCTGTACCATGCTGTAGACTCTTTACCTCTGGTAATTCTATCTGCTTTACTTCTCAACAGTTGGATGTCTTTAGCCTTCTCCTTCTTTTTTTGAGGTGGGGGGGGGCGGCTCATAGAAAGGAGGGTATAGGAGGTAAGGCTGAGGGGTCAAGGAAAGAGACTCAAGTCCTGGAATGAAGAACATGATGATGTAGTTTTTACTTCGTGTTGGTAAGTTAATGAGTTAAGATGCAAATGTGTTTCCCACCTGTATCTCTCTCTCTCTCTCTCTCTCTCTCTCTCTCTCTCTCTCTCTCTCTCTCTCACACACACACACACACACACACACACACACACACACTTAGTCATCCCCCACCCCCACCCCCTACACTCCTACTGTTCCTACAGTTTTGTCCCTGTTGGAAGCTGATATTTTGAAAGACATTTGATCTGCCTAATGGAAAAGGAAGAAAACAGGGGGATGAGATCAAGGGGATTTCTGAGAAAGAAATTCTGAAACACAAGGGACAAAAGAATGAGTCACCAGTCCAGTCATGAGAGTCCAGCTGGCTCAGGCCTTCCTGGGTTTTTGTTGTTGTTGTTGTTGGTTTTGTTTTTTTTGTTTTTAAGAGATATTATTTGTCGATTTCTGATTGGTTGGCAATGACCTGTTCTGGGGCATTTGGGTGGAAGCAGGGGGGGTGCGGTGGGGGGGTCTCTCAGTCTTCACTCCTGATAATGCACATGTGTGTGGAGATGATGGTAAGGAATGATATCTAGGCATAGGTTTCTGAAATAAACTTTTGGAAATACAGGTGGTTAATGGTGGACGGGAACAACCAAGATAAAATAAGGTGGCAGAGGTCAGCCTGCCTCCTTCCTACTGCTGTGACAGAAAGTGGCAAGTTCTGTTTCCAGACTCCTGGTCTTCCAGGAGTGTGTCTAAGTGGCCAAGAGATGACCTAGGGCAAGTCTGGGGCGTGTAGCTGTGGGGGAGGGGTGATTGGGCAATTTTCCTGCTTGACAATGGGGGAGAGGCTATTGATGAGCAGCCAATTCCTGTTTCCTTCCTGCTTTGTGGGTGGAGGGCGTGAGGTCTGGAGCAGCCGGGGTCAGGAGGGAAAGACAGAGAAAGGCATCAAGAGGCTGACTGGAGCCCGATTCCCTAAGCTGTTCAGAACAGCACCTATGGGCTGGTACAGATCTTCACCAGGGCAAGGCCCCACACTGACAAACAAAAACAGAGACCTGTTCTTTTTTATTTTTAAAAACAGAGTCCCATATAGCCCAGGGCTTCCTGCATGCTGGGCAAGCAAACACTGGATTTCTCATCATGTGGGAGGACTGGACAGATTTTATGGTTTAAGCCACCTTTAGTCAAGTAATCTGTTGCTTGTAACCAAAATCTCAGCTAACAGAGACACTCTGAAGGTTATGGATTGTTTTGCTCTGAGATTACTTCTCCACTCTTAGTGTCAGCACTTATTGGAGACTTGCCCTGTGTGTTGTTGTTGTTGTTGTTGTTATTGTTGTTCTGAAACAGGGTCTTAAACAGCCAGATCTGAATTTATACTCCTCAGCCTCTCTCTCCGGAGTACAGGGATTACCGATGTGCATAGCCAGGCACAATTTATGTGTTGTTTCATTTAATGCCAGCCCCATGATTACTGTTACCCACACTTTATGAATAGGAAAATAAAGTATAGAGAAATGAAGTAATTTGTTCCAGGTAATAGCTGTAAGTAAAACTGAATCTAGGCTGTCTGACTTTATAGCTCTCCCTCTTTCCATCAGGCAAGAAAGCAATGTTTAAAGTATGGCTCATGGCGTAAGGTAATCTTTCAAAACCAGAGGTAGCATGGGCTGTTCAAACACAATACCATCCCAAACACCGTATCTACACTGACCAGTGTAGCCAGCAACTCTGTGACTATCTTTCAAATTTGCAAGACTTTACAATTGATGAGGGAATGAGAGCCTGTCAGGGATAATGTCCCAAGAGAAAAAGCAAAGGTGGAGCTGGGGAGAACTGGTTTATCAACAAGCATGAGGTTCTGGGTTCAATCCCCACCCCATCCCTGAACACACACATAGACAGCATGTTTGAAGAATCTACATATCTCAAGTTTTAAAGTAGTTTTAGAGAATGCCATAAGGATCTATGAACAGATTGATGAGGTCTACTTGAAAACAAGAGCACACAGCAGTGATTTCACTGAGCGTGGTTATTCTCCATGCTAGTACAGATTCATTTTTTTTTCAATGACCACAACTGGTTCAATAGGATGATGATCTTGACTATTTCTGGAATTTACCGTAAGACACTGCAATCTGTGACCTTCTGTCATTTATCAGTCTGTCTGATACCTAGGACATACTCTTTTTTTTTGTTTTTGTTTTTGTTTTTGTTTTTCGAGACAGGGTTTTTCTGTGGCTTTGGAGGCTGTACTGGAACTAGCTCTTGTAGACCAGGCTGGTTTTGAACTCACAGAGATCTGCCTGCCTCTGACTCCAGAGTGCTGGAACTAAAGGTGTGCGCCACCACCTCCCGGCTCCTAGGACTTATTCTCATATTTTGGTTGTAAGCCTAGCCTTTAATGGCTGAGCCATCTTTCCATTTCCAGACCCAGAACATATTCTTAACAAGGATTGGGTGCCAAGCTGGGCAGACACAGGGCCACTTCTGAGATCTTGTCTTCACACTCTTTCCTGGAGGAAACCCTGGTAATCAAAGCTGGAAGCTCACTGAGGCAACTGTTCTTTTACCAAAACCAAGCCTGGGGTGACCTGTCAATGCCTGTCACTTTCTGCTTTCCATTTCTCATGCCTGGGGGGGGTCCTTTAAACCCTCCCCCAAACACATGACTTCCTCAGTCTGGTTCAGATTGTAGTCTTTCTTCCTATCTTTGCTGTGTCCCTGTTTTTGTCTTCAAACTTCAGCCTTTTAAAAATCCTATGACAAAGCAACTCACTCTTGATTCCTCTGGCCTGTCTTCACTGTTTCTTCTCCAGTCTGCTTCTGTTGTTCTGGTTTTCTTTGGGTTTTTGTTGTTGCTGTTGTTTTTGTTGGTTGGTTGGTGGTTTGTGTTTGAGACAACGTCTCACTTTCCCAAGCCAGCCTTATTCCTGCCTCTGCTTTTAGAGTGCTGGAATTATAGGCGTGCTCTTGGCTCCAGGCAAGTTCTAATAATTCAGTCACAATTTGCCCTGGTTTGGAGAGTCCTCAGTTCTCTTGTGCCTTTCTCGGTTTTCAGGCTTCGATCCTCTCACTGGACTCTATCTGAACTCTGCTTCCCAGTCCCAGGCAGACAGCACAGGACTCTACTTGCCTTGTCCTCCCTGGTGGGGTCATGATGACTCCAGAAGTCGCCCTCTGTCCTGCTTCCTAAGTTTCTTATCCTGTCTATTCTGCTGAAGAAGTCTTTCCCATACAAGCATTTAAACCCACATCACATCACAAGGGGAATTCACTGATTTTAAAATGAATTAAAATCTCTGGATGTATCAATGTGTATGTGTGCATTTACCTGTGTATTTGTATATGTATGTATGTGTTTTGTGTCTGTG
This sequence comes from Cricetulus griseus, assembly GCF_003668045.3. Taxonomy (NCBI): domain Eukaryota; kingdom Metazoa; phylum Chordata; class Mammalia; order Rodentia; family Cricetidae; genus Cricetulus; species Cricetulus griseus. The sequence continues at coordinate 249,648,966 of NC_048596.1, read as the reverse complement.
TGTTTGTATGTATATATGTATGTTTTATACATATTCATGCATATGCATAAGTGCATGTATATGTATGTGTGTGTGTGTGTTTCATAAAACAGTACTCAAGCTAAAAGGATTTCATTATAAGGATCAGCATTGTACCTATAATAAGTCGTGTGTGTGTGGTTTCTAGTAGCCTGAACAGCCCCTTCAGGGTCTTGGAGGCCCAGTCTCTTCCCTTTCTCCATTTCTACGCATATTACCAGGTCATGGGAGCTTTCCACCTCTGCCACTGTATTCACACAAAGCAGTCAAGAGTTATGGGAGGAGGGGCAGTTTTCCTCTTGTCTGTCCTCTCCATCTTTGCATCTAATTGGGAAAGAAAAAAAATTCCTTGAAGTTCTAAATCCATCACTAAATAGGCTTTTTATGCTTTATATGTTTGTGCTTAGAATATTATTAAAATTTCCAAATAGGCTAGAGTTGGAGCTGTGTCATGGGACATTGTGCTCATCATTTACAAAATTAGATTAGTAAACTGAGGAAGAAGAAAAGGTCTTTGTGTAAAACAGGAACTACCCCTTAGGCATTAGTGGTGCATGCCTTTAATCCCAGGGAGGCGGAGGCAGGTGGACCCATATGTCTTCTATGGAGTGAAGGGCTACACAGAGAAACCCTGTCTTGACAAAACCCCAAAATGAAAAGCCAAAAAACCAAACCCCCCAAAAAAAAAGAAAAAGAAAAAAGAAAGAAAGAAAGAAAGCCGGGCGTTGGTAGCGCACGCCTTTAATCCCAGCACTCAGGAGGCAGAGGCAAGTGGATCTCTGTGAGTTTGAGGCCAGCCTGGTCTCCAGGCTCCAAAGCTACACAGAGAAACCCTGTCTCGGGAAAAAAAAAAAAAAAAAAAAGAAAGAAAAACCAAAAGAGAGAGGGAGAGGGACACCTTACAACCTTGGTTTAAGTATGCTTCTGTTATGTTTTCTCTGGAAGGAAATACTAGAAACAAAAATTAATAAAGTATTGACTAAAAATAGAGGTTAATTCTTACATGTGTTCATTTAAGGAAATGCCTCATAAGGCAGAAAATCAAGTTGGCAAATTTAGAGGAAAAAAGGAAGGAAGAATAAAGACATTTACAAAGAGCTGTCCAACATTATATTTCTGTTGTGGTAAATATAAGATACCTTGATTGTACCAGAAACAATGTTTACTCTTGTTGTCCCTCTTGCTCTTTTTGGCTGAAGAATCTCCACTGTTGTTATTGTTTGGTTGGTTGGTTTTGAGACAGGAAATCCCTCTGGAACTCACTATGTAGACCAGGCTTGCCTCAAAAATCACAGAGATCCACCTGCCTTTGCATTCCAAGAGCTAGGATTAAAGATGTTTGCTGCCACACCTGGTTTAGGAATCCCCTTTGCTGAATCAAGCAATGGTTTGAATGAGAAATAGGCCTCAAAGCTTGGGCATTTGAGCACTTGGTTCCCAGGTAGTGGTATTGTTTGAGAGGCTGAGGTATGCAACCTTGCTGGAGGAATTATGTCACTGGGAGCAGACTTTGATATTGTATGGCCTCACCTTGCTTCCAGTTTGCTGTCTCTGCCTACTGCTGTGTTTGAAGATATGAGTCTCAGTGTCTTGCTCTGGCTACCACGCCTGCCTTCTATGGTGCTGACCTGCCATGATGGACTCTTATCCCTCTGTAGCAGTAAGCCCAAATAAACCCTTCTATAAGTTGCCTTGGTCATGGTGTTTTATCACTGTAACAGAAGATTAACCAACACAAGAAGTAGCCCAGATGCTGGTGGTTCCAGATCTGTTTTTAAACATCTGTCACTATTCTTCTATTGATTTGTTCTTCAATGATTATTTACTCTGCAGAAACTCATTTTCCTCATCTACTGTATTTGCCTATGTAGTATGCGGCAAAGATTAATACAGACTTCTGAATATAGCAAATATTAGTAAACATTACCTTTTTTTCTTGAACTAGTTTATTGGCCTAAAAAGTTATTATTTCATTTTCACATGAAGGGCACATTATTTGCCTTTCCACAATACAAATTATGGAATGAAGATATCTAAAAATTGGATCAATTTAAAACTATACACACACACACACATACACACACACCAAGATCCTAACTATCCTAGACTGGCTTTGAATTCACTATGTGAATTCACTATGGCCTAGAACTTCTGATCCCCGGGCCTCTACAATCTGATTGTGTTTAATCCTTTAACTGAGGTAGCTTTGTAAGTTATAGATTGAATTCCATTTTATACTAATTAATATTATACAAATTATTTTATCAGTATCTAGTATAGGAGAATTATCTACAATTTTCCTGATTATTATAATAACTAGTCTATTAGATCGGCTAGTACATTAATAAAAGTGGCCTAATTCATCCCTTTCTTGAAAGCATTCTAAGTACATTAAATAATGTATAAGTGAGCAGAGTTAAATGCATCCAAATGATAATGCATATATTGAGATTTATTATGTGCAAATTCATGCACTTTATAACACTTCTCAGGAATAGCAAACAACATAAAGCATGCCAATAATTCTGGCAAGTAAATTACATTAATGTGGGAAGGAAGCAAGATTAAAAAGGAGATCAGAATTCAGGTGTTACTAAAGTTTTCAGACAAATAAATTAAATCTGATAGTAAATTGGACAATTTAAATGCAAACTTTGTTTTTTTACATTGTTATGGATGGAAATCCTAGTGCCCTCCTTCTGAGCTACACCCAGCTCCCAAATGTTCTCCAAACATTTTTGTTTTATATTTGAGATAGGCTGTCTCTATGTAGCCCTGGCTGACCAGAAACTCACTATGTAGACCAGATTGACCTCGAACTCCTAGAGACCTGCCTGTCTCTGCCCCCCAAGTGTTGGGATTAAAGGTGTATGCCACTTTTTTTTTTTCCAGAAAGGATCTCTTTTATCCCGGGCTGACCTTAAACTTGAGAATGACATTCTCTTAATGATCTTCCTGCTTCTACCTATGAGTGCTAGGAGTAAAAGTGGGTACCACCTTGCCTGGTTTATGTGTGGATGGGGATGGAACCCAGGGCTTCCTGCATGGCTAAGCACTGCTCTACCAACTGAGCCATATCCCCAGCCCCAGCCCCAGCCCTGTCCTTCTTTTAGGGTAAATAATTGTTTGACTTGAAAGCCTTGGCAAATGCACTAAGCTCATTCCCTCAATCTCTCTCCTTTACGAGCTCCTTCACCCACGGCTGGCTCTCCAGCAGGTTAAACAGGCTACACTTTGGCTCCTTTTCACAAGATATGACTAATTACTTTAAATTGCTCTGGTTTATTAAGTGAAATCCAAAGCAGCTTCTATGCTTACCTGACATTTAGTTAATGAGCACAGTGGTACCTCCAGGAGGTTCGTGGACCTTTGATAAAGGGGTAGTTTAATAGGCGAAATAGCATATCTGCATTTCATTGGGGAAAGCGTGAGATAATCCATATATTTGAATGCAATTTAATGTAATTACACAGTAATTTTTGTTATTGCCAAAAGATGGTGTGTCGTTTCAAGTGAGAACGGGAGGTTAACTACTTCTACATGTAATTAAAATCTATCAACAGATATTAATTGAATCCTTACTATGCTCAAGACTTAGGTGTATTAGGATAGATACAAAGAGACACAGGACTTGGACACTATTCTTGAACAATGTACACCGCCATGAGGAAATTAATGGGCAATGTTCTATGTGTTAACTTCTTAGACATGTCCATGGTTTTTATCTTACACTTCAATAATCAGACTTTCATTGATCTGGTTGTGTAGGCTTTGCATTGGTGAAGCAAAGAAAACTTAAGCCTGTTGTTCTTTCCCTTAGAGACCTTTAAAGGGAATGAGAGCATTGAAGTAAAAATAAGTAAAAGGCAGGGAATGATGGAGTCAAATAACATTCCTCGGTAGCAGCACAGCTCTTTAAAAGGCTTTCCCAAGCCACATCTATACTTCTGGTTAGCATAGTTAGTTAGTGAGTAATACTAATAAAAAGACTTTCCTATGTGCTCTATGTTGAGATTATTGTTCCTTGTCTTCTTTCCCGTTAAGCTTTAGATCCACCATTTGTAGTGACAGTGGTTGAGATGGCTTGAAAGGTTGATCTATGCTTATGTCCCTACCACTTCACCTTTTTTTAACCTCAGCATCTACTGTAATACCATTTTGCCCAGCTACCCTTCTAAGGCTTTTTTGCCATTAGCCAAAGTTATGGCTCCCTTCAGTTTTCTTCCCACCACATCTCTGTCATGAGCTCAGAAACTTGTCTTTTATTCCGAATTCACTAAAGCACTCTCTGCCCCTCCCTTCTCCTTCCTGAAGGATGTAAGGAAGTATCTGGTGTATCGTGTGCACCCCTGGTGCCCCAGAGATGCTTACACGACTGCCTATGGAAGCACAGAAGCAGGGTTAGATGCTAAGGCTGACATCCAAGGGCAAAAACAAGAAGGATGGGGGCTGTGAAATGAAACCTTCAGATAAACAAGGGGCTGTAGCTATAGCTCAGTGTAGAGTGTTATGACCCATGCCCTGGGCTCCATCCACAGCACTTCACAGCCATTGCCACCAACAATGGAGAAAATAAGAATGGGAGAAGGAAGGATGGAGGTTTCTCAGTGGCTGGCTCCTTGACAACCATTTTCTAACACCAGTATGAAATTTCCTCCTCCATGATAGCTCTGAGAGCCTACATCCTCAGCAGCCCAAAGTCCAGGGAGTTAGGAAGGCTCATGTGATATCAAGCTTGGAATTAGGTGGTCGGGGAAGATGGGGAACCCTGAGCCTTAGGTTTATTTTACTTGGCAACCAGCGAAAGACAGCAGCAATCAGGAGCCTGAGATATGGGAAGAGGCTAGAGAGATGGCTCAGCAGATAGGTGTGGTTGATTCTCTTGAGAAAGGTCTGGGTTTGGTTCCCAGCACCCACATCGGGCCGCTCACAAACCACCAGTAACTCCAGCTCCAGGGTAGCTGACACCCGCTTTTGGCTTCCACAGGCAATGGAAGGCACATGGTGACCTTAAACTAATGCATGAATACCATGTAGACATAACTAAATCTTAAAACAACACAGTGGCTCTGGAGTCAGACATCTAGCCTTGGGCTTAAACTTCGGTCTGTTTTTCTGACTATAAAAGCAGAGAGGAAGCTTGCTCATTTCAGAGGTGAGGAGTTTTTCCTGTTCTCCTTCACCCTGAGCCTTCCTGCATGAATGAGCAAGTTCGGAGAACTCTGCCCTAACATCCAGTCTCTGGTGCTCGGTCTGTAGCACCGAAGTTCTTATCCAGACCACCATCCCTTTTGGCTGAACCAATACAGATGGGCCTCAACTCCCCATTGGGCGATACCAGGATCAAGCCAAAGTAAGCTGGAGCTATGCTAAGTTGAAAATGGCCTGGATACCATAAGCTCTGGACCTCCAATGTTCAGCTTGTGGTAGTGCTGGCTGTTTCATCTCTGGGACCCCTGTAAATAGATATATTCTCATATGCTTTATGCATATTTCTGCACATGTGTTTCTTACATATGTAGGTTTCATGTATCAATTGTCACAGATACATGTATGATATTTAGTGAAGTACTTATATTAGCCAATACTCAAACGGCAGTAAATGGTCCTTATGCTGACTAGTTTTTGTCAGCTTTTCACTACTGCCATGTCCAAGCTCTGGGCAAGAAGACTGGAGTATGTATTATTAGCTCAGGAAAATGCCCAAGGCCAAAATTCACAGTATGATTTCTGCTGAGTTGAATTTGATTTCAAATCACTGTAATATCAAACTACAGCAAATTAGTGAGTTTAATTGTCTGTCGTTGGGGACATTTTGTATATAACTTTCCCTCTTGACCCTCTTTTATACTTTATACATCACTTGGCATCTAGACAGGTTTTCATCTTTATTTGAACACTGAGACTTGAACCCGGGGCCTCATGTATGCTAACGCTCAGAGTCTACACTGAGTTATGCCCCCAGCCTTAGAAGGATTTTGTTTTAAACAAAATCAAATTGTGTTATCTCTTAATTAAAACCCTCCAAATGTTTTCCATCACTGAGCATCAACTCCAGCATCTCTCCATGGCTCCAGGGCCTTGTGTGGCACCGGCTGGAGTATTCCTCAGGGCCAGCTGATTCTGTATATAGTTTTTGCAACAAGGTGGGCTTGTTCTTGTTCACTGGAGAGCTGGCTCTGTGATTAAGAGCATGGGCTACTCTAGCAGAGACCCCAAGTTTGGTTCCCAGCACCCATACGGTAGCTCACAACTGTCTGTGACTCCAGTTTCAGGGAATCTATCCCCTTCTTGCCAAGTCCTTGGGCACCAAGCCTGCACATGGCACACATACATGCAGACAAAACACTCATACATATAAGACTCATACATATAAGAAGTAGAACTGATTTATTATAATTAAAAAAGACCTCAGTTCAAATATTTCTTCTAAGCCAGGACTTGATCTATCACTCTGTGACCTCCCAACATGCCACTATCAGAAATTACCACGCTGATTTCCTCTCTCTTCTCAGCCATCTCTGGGACACAGGTGACCTGTTTATCTTTGTCATCTGTCCCAGTGTCTGGAATGAGCCTGACATTTGGTGCAGAGTCAGCAAATATTTACTGACTGTTGATGGAATGAGGTCACTAAATCTTTTTGAACACTGGTTTCCACTGAGAGAGAATAAGTGAGATTTCTTGTATATATAAACATTGTAGATCCTCATTTGCTACATACAAAATATATAATCTCATTTAACAAACCTTTATGTTACAATCTATATATAATTTAGATTTATGATATATGTAATATGTATGTAAAATTAGTCATAAAATATTCACCATGCAAGTCAGACACATACATTTGTATTTTTATATTTTATCCCTTCTATGAGAATTTCATATGTATATACAATATAGTTTAACTCTCCACTGTCCCCCAACTTTAGGTTCCTAGACTCCTGTAAATACACATATTCACATATGTTTTATGCATATTTCTACCATATGTATATTAATATGTATATTTCATAAACCAATGGTCATAGGTATATGTGTATGACATTTAGTGAAGTACCTTTATGAGCCAATATCCAAACTGCAGTAAATGTTCCCTGAGGTTGTTAGTTTTTGTCAACCTGACACACCAATGAAGAGGGAATTTCAACTGAAGAATTGCCTAGCTGGAATTGTTCTGTGGGCATGTCTATGGACATGAACTGTAACCTAAGCTACATATACCGTTTCCTCCAAGTTGGTTTAGTCAGTTTGTTATAGCAACAGAGAGCAAGCTAAGACAGCAGCTGTTGTGTTTCTCATCCTGCCAGCAAGTTTGGACCCTGACATCCATTCAGCTAACAATGCTTAGTAGTGTTTTATTTTCTTCAGTAGTTTCTTTGAAGAATTTGCTGAGAGTAGTTTTAAAATTATGCTGAAGCCACTTTAAAAAGACTGATAATTATTTTTCTCAATCTAGAAAGCAGTGATCTAGGGAAGAAAAACCATTTAATAAACCACTTTCTTGTGTGTTATAAGATAACATAGACAATTCTGAGGATTCAAGAATTCACTTCTGAAGACCTTTGGGGAAAAAAAACAAAATTCATTTAATAAATTCCTAAGTCAGCCTGGGGATCCTATCTTTCCAGAGAAGGTCAACAAAGTATCTTCTGTTTTATTTGTTTGTTTGTTTGTTTTGTTTTTGTTTTTGAGACAAGATTTCTGTGGGTAGAACTTGCTTTGTAGACCAGGCTGGCTTGGAACTCCCAGAGATCTTCATGCCTCTGTCAGTAGAGAGGTCAAGTGCTGGATCTTTTAATTAATTAATTTTTGTTGTTGTTGTTGTTGTTGTTTTGGTTTTTTGAGACAGAGTTTCTCTGTGGCTTTGGAGCCTGTCCTGGAACTAGCTCTTGTAGACTAGTCTGGTCTCGAACTCACAAAGATCCACCTGTCTCTGCCTCCCAAGTGCTAGGATTACAGGGGTGCGCCACCGTGGTTTGGGCAGATCAAAAGACTGATACTGCATTTGTTGTTGTTGTGATGCAGGGATGAAACTCTGGTAGATGAGTTAATTTGTCTAGCTACTGTAACAAAATAGTGGCAAAAGCAACTGAAGCAGGGAAGGATTTGTTTGGGCTCATGCTTTGAGGGGATCTAGTCTACTATGGGGGGAAAACAAGGCAACTGGAGCCCAAGATTGCCAGTCACCCCTCTCTGGAAACATACATGCCTGAGGCAAGTTTTCTAGTGGTTCCAAATCTAGTTAAACTGATAATGAAAATCCACCATAACACAAGGCCTGGTACACACTGATTATGGGTTCTTTCCATTGAGTTACTTCTCCAGTCCCATATTTTATTTTGAAACTTAAGTAGCCTTCTTTCGTTTTCATGTGTTTGTCTTTATATGTATATTTAAGATTAAAAAATTTGTCGGGCGTTGGTGGAGAATGCCTTTAATCCCAGAACTCAGGAGGCAGAGGCAGGGGGATCTCAGTGAGTTCAAGACCAGCCTTGTCTACAAGAGCTAGTTCCAGGACAGTCTCCAAAGCCACAGAGAAACCCTGTCTGGAAAAACAAAAACAAAAACAAAATTTAACAATGTGTTTGTGGCACATATGAGTAGGGGTATCCAAGGAGGTCAGAAGAGGGAATCAAAGCATCTCCAAGAGCTGCAGTTACAGGTCACCTGACCTAGGTGATGGGCCCCGAACTCAGACCCTCTGCAATAGCAGCAGTGCTTTTAAGTGTTGAGCCATGTTTCCAGCCCCTTATTTTTATAATTATTTTCTATTTATAAAAGTGATGACAGTCTTAAAGTGATGGTGCATCTTTCAAAAATTATTTTCTAAAACATAATTTTGTTGAAAGATGTTGAGTACATGATAAAATTGAAGAAATATGGTGGAAACCAGGGCAATAGTATGGATACTGAAGTTTCATAAACAATCTTGAGTACTTTGGCCACATATAGTTTTTAAAAAAATAAATGCTGGTAGTTTAGAATTTTGAAGAAATTGTACATTGTATTTATGTATTTATTTTTCATCTGTAGTGTGTGTATATGATGCCATGGCATAAGTGAGGAGGTCAGAGAAATTTATGAAGTCAGCTCTCTCCTATCTTGTGGGTCATGGGGACTAAACTCAGGTCTTCAGGTTTGGTGGCAAGCTCCTTTGCTCACTGAGCCAAGCCTCTTGTCCGAACATCAGTATTTTAACATTTCAATCTACTATAGAATATTCTTTTTATAATACAAAATAGAACCACATTTCTAGACAAAATAAAAGTAGAAAATCCAACGACATTGACAGATAAACTTTGATTTTGAATTATTTGATTCATATTCTACCTCGTTGCTATAGAAGTTTAAAACAAACTGATTTCTGAAGTAACCTCCTTGTGGATTAGAAACAGTCCTCTGACCAGCAGAGGACCTGACTGTGACCATCACTAGCCCAGAAAAAAGGCACATGCTGGAGAAGGAGCCAGACTGAAGAGGTGAACTTGAGTCCAAAACCTAATTTTCCAAATTTTTATTTTAATTCCTTCGCATCTCCTTTCCATTTCTGCCTTCTCAAGGTCAGCCTTTCTTGAATACAGAATAAAGGTCTACGTGGGTCTACTTGAGTTCTTTGTTTCTTTGTTTGAGACAGGGTCTCTTGTAGCTGATGCTGGCCTCCCACTCATTATCTAGCTAAGGATAACTCTGAACTTCTGGTATTCCTGTTTCCTGCTGGGATGGCAGGCTTGATCCCTAGACTTGGTTTACATAGTGCTCCTGCTTGAACTCAGGACTTCCAGCATGCAGGGCAAGGACTCTACTGACTGAGCTTGCTTTCAGCCCTAAATGACTTCCTTATCAAGTTGCTAAAAACAACAAAACAAACAGATATATCAGCAAACAGCAAAACAAGGCCCATAAAGATCCCTCCTCTGAGATATTACACGGTGCTGTTTGTCCTGCAGATGTTTTCAAAGTCTCTATGAAAATGGACCTGAAAAAGCTTGATTTTTGAATTTAGTATTTAAAAACTTCTCTTCTTAAGAATCAACATGCACCTTTTATTTCTTTAATGAAAACAATGAGTGTTACATAACACATCCTGTTATACAGCTCATAGTTTGTTGGTGGGAAAATCAGGGACAGATTTATTCACACCAGTTATATTGGTGTTTGAGGTGTCAGCTTTGTTCTTTTTTTTTTCTTCTTGTTCTTCTTCTCTATAACATTGCAGTTTGGGTAGGAAACAGCCTTTGTTTTGAAAAGCAGAGGTATAATTATTCTTTCAAATATATTGCTTCTATCCAAGTAGCAGAGGTGATCTTTCTTGGATCTTAGGAAAGTTCTGGAATTGGGCTAGGGATATAGCTCACTGGTAGAGTTCTTGCCTAGCATGGTGGAAGCCAGGAACTCAGAACAACAAAACAGAGAATTTGTGGGCAAGGAACAGAAAATAGCCTCTTTTTTTCCCCCTGCCTGATATTCCAGATGTCTTCTAAAATTTTGGAACAAATAGGGATCTAAAGACAGAGCTGTAACAGGGTGGGGGATGGAGCCCAGTGGGATACCTGTGCGAATTCTGCTGAAAATGATTTTACCCTCTTGAGAGTGAGGTGGTTAACAAGCCCCATTCGGAAACAGATCTGTGTGTTCTTTCTTGCCATGGTTGGTAGAGTGTTGGAAGTGGACTAAATTTGTGCAGGATATGAAATATTCATGACTCATCTCACTGTTTTGAAAGGGTTGTCTGTCCCAGTTCCTGGAGAGATGCTATTGTTTGTCTGCTCCACCAGAGAGGAAAGTCAACGACAAGAAGTAGACTGTGACACGGAGATTCCTGGTCTCAGAGAAGGAGTAGAAACCACAGCTTCACCTCAGGGGCATCCAAGAAAAAGTGGGGGTGGGGATGGGGCTTGAAAATACCAGGAAGCACAATCCTTGCCTGAGGCTCCCTCAAACCTGTCTTCCTCCAAGCGCATTCCTCTTAGGTTTTGTTTTATTTCCTTAAGGAGTCCAATGACCTCACCTTCACTGGCAGTGCAGTGTGTTTCCAGTTCACTGTTCTCTGTATAACTGCTGCCCATCTAGCCAGGTGGTCTGGGAGGATCCAGGTGACTGAAGGTGATGGAAGGAGTCAGGTAGGTCAGAGGTGAGGGTGCCATGCTCAGTGGTAAGGCACAGAGCATGAGTGACACATCACAACCTGATTGCAATGTGGAGTTTATTGCAAATGAAGTTGATGTTTGGACTTGCAATCCATCATGAACTCTGAGTCAGGAGTGAAATCACAATCATCTTCGTGCTGCTCCGAGGAGAGGGGCTGAGTGAAGAGAGGCATTCCTGAAATATTTACCTAGATGAAAGTTTTGGCTGCTTGCTCATCTATAAAAATACCAGTGGTAATGCACTTATGGATTTTATAAGAAAGTTCTTCTTGGTGCTATTTGTGAACCCTTGCCACACAGAATGTCTATTTTATTGGAAAGGACTTCAAAATGCAGCTGATTGTGGTGGTGCATGGCTGTTGTCTCTGTAAGCTACAGAGATCTCAGAAAGTGGATTGCGCCGCATGCCTTTAATCCCAGCACTTGGGAGGCAGAGGCAGGCGGATCTCTGTGAGTTCGAGGCCAGCCTGGTCTCCAGAGGGAGTGCCGGGTTAGGCTCCAAAGCTACACAGAGAAACCCTGTCTCGAAAAACCAAAAAAAAAAAAAAAAAAAAAAAAAGAAAAAAGAAAGTGGATTGCTGGGAATTTGAGACCAGCCTGACCTACATGGTGAGTCCAGGCCAATCTGGGTTACTTTGAGTAAAATCCTGTCTCATATTCCCAGAGTGGTGAGTTTGAAGCAAACAAACACAATGACTGCAGTAGAGCAAGCGTGAAGAGGTTACTGGTTTACACGTGACTAATAAGGATAAATGAGATCATGCCTATTAGCTTCCTTCAGTAGGAGAAAATCCCCCCTCTTTCAGTGATTTCTGGAATTCACCTGCAACATTGTAACAAGAAGTCCTGGCTATTAGACTAAGCCTTCTGTCTTATTAAATACACACACACACACACACACACACACACACACACACACACACACACACACGTATAGGATGGATTGCTTAGTGGATAAAGGTGTTTACCACTAAACCCGAGGACCAGAGTTCAATCCTAGAGACCCACGTGGTGGAAGGAGAGAGAACTGATCCCCAAAGGTTGTTCTCTGTGATCCTGACACACATGTGTGCACATACAGGGTAGGTACATAAATACATAAATAAATAAGTACAATTTCAAAGTTAAAAGTATATGATAAAGGGAATGGGATCATTGACGTCTCAATACTTCTTGTTGTGACCAAAACCAAATACCCAGTGCAACCTTGGCGGAGAGGTGACACATGAGCAGAGAAGTTTATCCTCACTATGGCAGTAAGAAGCTGTGACAAATAACAGGAACACATCTATGAAAGTAGGATAGCTTTTGTGTTATGAAAACGCATTTTTAAAGTGGTGCAGATGAACATTCAGCTATACCTCAAGTATGTTTGTATGTTAGAAAACTGCTTAAGTTAGGCCAAGGTTGATTTTTCTACTATTATAGCTTAGTTTCTTAAACACACAAACACACACACATTGAAATACACACACACACACACACACACACACACACACACACACACACACACAAGCACATTGATGGTAGGCATGGTGATACAGACCTGTAATCCTCCCATTTGAGAAACAGAGACAGGAGGATCAGGAGTTTAAAAACAGCTTCAGTTACAGGAGACCCTATCTCAAAAATGGAACCTCCAGAAAAGAAAAGGAGAAAAGAAAAGAAAAGAAAAGAAAAGAAAAGAAAAGAAAAAGATTATTTGATTCAAGAACACTTGTCTGGCACACAAAAGGCCTTGTGCTGCAAACAAAGAAATATATATCTGACCTGAATGGTAAAAGTAGCAAAATGATAATTGGCCATTCTGGCCATAATATGAATTAGTCATCTTCATTAAGCTACTCTTGCTCTCACTTTGCCTGCAAGTAGGTTCTATTTTACTTACTATTCTATTGCTGTGATGAAACAACATGGCCAAGGCAACTTACAGAAGAAAGCATTTAATTGGTGCTTGCTTTGAGCCTCAGAAGGTTAGTCCATTACTATCATGGTAGAGAGTGCGGTGACAGGCAGGCAGACAAGGTGCTGGAGAAATCGGTGAGAGCTTTCCATCCAATCTGCAAGTTGCAGGCTAAGAGAGAGAAACACTAGGCTATTAAGAGCTTTTGAAACCTCAAAGCAGACCCACAGAGACATACTTCCTCTAACGAGGCCACACTTCCTTCAATAAGGCCATACCTCCTAATCCTTCCCAAACAGTTCCATTAACAACGAGCCGAGCATCCAAATATGTGAGCCTATGGAAGCCATTCTCATTCAAATAAACACATATGGCTATAGCACAACCAAGTTCAAGCATTAACGTAGGAGTTAGTGTGTTTGTATGATACACACACACACACACACACACATATATGTACATAGTGTGCACAGTTATGTACACATGCAGAAGCTAGATAAAGATCTTAGGTATCTTCTTCACTCTCTGTTGATCTTATTTTTTGAGACACAGAGTCTCTCACTGAACCTGGAGCTCATGTTAGGGTTTTTTATTCAGATGCTGGGATCCGAACCTTAGGTTCTCATGCTTTCACAGCATGCCACATCCCCAGCCAGAGATTTTCCTTTATAACTCAGCTAATTTATACCTTGGCATTAGTTTGACTGCTCAGGTATTCTGGTATAAAATATTTATTCAGTGAGAAATTAAGAGTTCCCAGAGAAATTGTTTTCCTTTTATGTTCCTTCCTCTCTGGACAGTTTCCCACTTGGATGCAATATTTTATAAGCAGAAGAGAAAAATAAGAACTCTCTCTACAAATGAATTCTAGTGTTTCTGGTAATCTTCAAAAACTTTTGTCAGAACTTTCCTTTCCTGTGTCAATGTTGCCTAGCAACCAAGGAAAGACTCTGGACAATCCACCTCACCAATGGGAATCACATGGCACAGCCTCTCTCTCTCTCTCTCTCTCTAGTGAGCTGGCAGCTAAACTTGGGACCTTGCACATACTAAGTACAATTCTCTACCACTGAGCTGTATCCAGATCCTGATCAATAAAGGTTTTCACATCTGTTTTATGTTTTTTCCCACCCGCCACCCTCTTTTTGTTTATGGGTATTTTCTCTGCTTGTATGTCTGTGCATCACTTGTTTGCGTCATGCTTATGGAAGAAGGTGTTGGATACCACGCAACTGGAGTTAAAGATGGGGGTGAGCCACCACGTGGGGGTTGGAAATCCAACACAGGTCCTCTAGAAAGAGCAGCCAGGGCTCTGAACCTCACAGCCATCTCCAGTCCCAAAGACTGTTTTCCAGACACCTTTGCTACTATAAACTTATAGTTTCCTAGACCCTTAATAGTGTCATATAATTGCTTGAATCCTGTAGTCCCCAACCCTTGAGAGTATAATGAATCAAATGTTTATAACTTCTCAGTGGAATTATTTCATTGAGATTTCTACCCTCCCTCTCTCCTTCTCTGAGACAGGGTCTCATGTAACCAAGGTTGGTCTATTAGCTTAGTTTTTGTTTTTTGTTTGTTTGCCTCTCCCTCTTTCCCCAGATTTCTCTGTGTAACCTTGGCTGTCCTGGAACTCACTCTGTAGGTCAGGCTGGCTTCAAATTCAGAGAGCCACCTGCCTCTACCTAAAGGCATAGGGGTTAAAGGTGTGAGCCGCCACAGATGATTTCAACTTGTTGTATACTTGAGAATAACCTAAAACTTCTGATCCTCCTGCCTTCACCTCCTAAGTACTGGGATCCCAGGCTTGAGCCTCCAGTCAGATTTCATGTGGCCCTGCATTTATGCATACATTTTTGCATACCAAGAAAGCACCCTGCCAACTAAGTTACATCTTTTCCTTTTGTGTTTTTTTGACATGGTCTCATGTAGCCTAGGTTGACCTTGACCTTAATTTGTAGACTTGGTTGACCTTGGATTCCTGATTCTCCTGCTGGCATTGGAGATGAGTGTCTCCTGCACCCAGCTCTATCCTTTTCTATCTTAGATCCTCCATCATTATGTTTAGTGTTTATGTATTTTATACATAGTTTAACAGTATATGGATGTGTGTTTCTGTGTGTGTGGTTACCCATGGAGGCCAGAGGTTTCAGCTCCCTTGGAGTTAGAGTCACAGATGGTTATGAACTCACCTGACTTGGGTGATGGGAATGGAACTTAGTCCTCTGGAAGAGTAATATGCAAGGAATATACACTGAGCTATCTCTCCAGCCTCCAGTGTCTCCAGACTCCAGTGGTGTGTTTGTTCCTGATTTGCATCTCAGTGAACCAGAATGCGTGCTTGGAGGTCTTTGTAGGTTTGGAAACAGTAGACCTCAATCATCAAGAAATTCAAGTATCTTCAAAGAGAATGCCAGCACCTGGTCTGAGATGCCTTGGGTCTTTGGAAATGAGTCCTGTCCCACAACAAAAAGGCATCCTTCACCTCTCTGCTTCTCAGGCTCACAAGCAGTTTCTCTTACAAAAGAACTTTCTCAGGCCAGCCTCAGCTCAGCAACATAGAATCTATCTAAACAATTCTAATGATGCTGACAAGAAAGCCGTGCTTGCTTTTGATAGGGTCTCATTGGGTAACCCTGGAAGGAATTTGCTGTAACTTTGACAGATTGGGTCCACGGAACCCCACAGAGGGTGGGAGACAGACAGGCCCTGCAGACAGCTCTCACAGGGAGGATTTTTATTGGGGGAAGTGAATGGGGTCAGGAGCCACAGAAGAGAAGTGAAGAGAAGAGAGAGAGAGAGAGAGAGAGAGAGAGAGAGAGAGAGAGAGAGAGAGAGAGAGAGGAGACAGGCGGGGGGGGGGGGGGGAGGGAGATAAAGGAGAGGGGGGTGCGGTGCAAAGGCCAGCAAAGAGAGGGAATGGGCAGAGCTTGTCTCTTAAAGGGGGCTTTTGCCATGCATACAGAGCCTTATGCGACCACACAGCTCATGTACACAGATAATCTGGGATGACTAAGTATTTGACTGAGTACTGACAAGCACATCTTGCCAGGTAACAGAGGGTGGGTTAGCATAATGCCTGAATGCTAACAGTAATACTGGCTGGCATGGAACTTGCTATAGAGACCAGGTTGGTCTGGAACTCACAGAGGCCTCCTGCACACTGGGCTTAAAGGTGTGTGCTACCATGCCCTGAAAGAGTTCTTGAACTACCTGTACTGACTAGTTTGTCAGCTTGATAAAAACTAGGATCATCTGGGAATCAGGACTGTCATTTGAGGAATTGCCTTGAAAAGTTGGCATGTAGGCAAGTCTGTGGGGCCTTTTCTTGATTAATGATTGATGTGGGAGGACCCAGCCTACTGTGGGCAGTGCCACCTCTGGGCAGGTATCCCTAGGTTGTTTAAAAAAGCAGGCTAAGCAAGCCAAGGAGAGCAAGTCAGAAAGCAGCATTCCTCTATGGTCTCTTCTTCAGTTTCTGACATCAGATTTCTGCCTCAAATTCTACTACCATTTCCCTTCATGATGGGCTGTAAGCAGATATAAATCCTTTCCTGCCCACACTGTTTTTGGTTAGTATTTTATCATAATGATAGACAGCAACCTAAGATACTACCTTTATTTTTTTCCAATATTCTTCAGTCCAAGCCCTGACCTTCTCACTGGTAACTGAGCAATAGAATTTTCCAACCAAGCAGGGTAGTGTGGCACACACCTTTAGTCCCAGAACTTGGGAGGCAGAGGCAGGTGGATATCTGTGAGTTTAAGACCATGGTGCCTGGTGTACAAGAACTAGTTCCAGGACAGTTTCCAAAGCCACAGAGAAACCCTGTCTCGAAAAACCAAAAAAAAAAAAAAAAAGAAAAAAGAAAAAGAAAAAAAAAAGAAAAAAAAGAAAAAAAAATTCCCCACCAAAGATGCTTCCTTCAAAACCACCCTTCTTCCTGACTTAGCAATGCTAGACATGGAATGAAACTCCATGCCCTCTGACTTACTTTTGTTCTTTCTTCATTGTCCCAGGTCTGACATCCAGTACAATGCTGATAAGAAACTGCAAGATCGACATTTCATCTTTTTTCTTGATAATCAAGGGGAAAAAAGCTATTTCACCATTATGTGTGATAGTAGCTATATTTTTTTCCCCTTAAGGTGTCTTATGTCTTGTTAAGGGGAAATCCATTTCTAGGTTGTTAAATTGTTTGTTTTAGCATGAATGGATCTCAAATTTTAATAATTTGTTTTCCTGAAATCATTAAACAACAGATGATTGGAAGAAGTACCTTTTATCATAGTAATTCATTAAAAACCCTTGGTACATTTTCCCCCCTAATGTTAGATGAGTCTGTGTCTCCTTGGGGTATGCTGTATTTCTCCATAATTTATGACCTTCTAAAATACCATGATAAATTAACTTTTACAGTATTTCATTAGAGTTTTCAGAACTCTGTTGATAAAAGAGATTAAACGACAGTTTTTCTGAAATGGTCCTTTGTCAGTTTTTTTTATTAAGCCCATATGACTTTGCAAAGGGTGGTGAGAACTCACATTTTCCAGGTGTGGAATAGTTTGTGAGAGGCAGGGCTCACTTTTCCCCCCTGTCTTTGATTTAGTAAAAACTCACTGTAAAGTGCCCTGGCTCTAGGGCTGGACAGTTGGTGAGGCAGTTAAAGTCACCTACTGCTCTTGCAGAGGACCTGAATTCCAGTCCTGGTGTTAGGTGGTTCACAACTGCCTGTATATCCAGTTCCAGAGGGTTCTGAAGCCTATGGCCTCTGTGTGCTCTGGACTCAGTGCACTGACCAAGAGAGAGCCAGAGAACAAAGGGAATGCATGACTGAAGTGACAGGAGTGACAAGCTGGGAGAAGGGAAGCCCATGAGCTGGAGAAGTTTAGGGTAGGGGTGGGCTGAGAAGAGCTGACAGGAGCCAGGATGCCAGCGTGGAATCTGTGACCAGGTCTTGCTATGCTGAGCCTGGAGGCCTACACACACTTTGGTATGCTAATAGGCACCACAGTTAGCCATTTGTCCTTTGGATCCGACAAGAAGGAGGAAGTGGGGGAGGGTGAGGAGGACTGAAGAGGCGATGAGGAGGGAGAAATATGATCCCTGTAATTAAATCCATAATCTCTAGGGTTTTAAATTCAGTGTCATATTTCTTACTTTAAGGTGGTGAAGATGTTCACAGTTGAAATATCACTGTTACTTAGAACATTTTCCTGCTTATCCTCTTATTATATGTTATATTGTATACTATAGATATTATATATTTCAAGTAGTGGCTTTCAACAGCACATGTTGTGAAAAACAAAACTTGAACTAGGCATGGTGGCACATGCCTGTGATCCCAGCACTTGTAAAATGGAGGCAGGAGAATCAGGAGTTCAAGGTCATGGCTAGAGAGTGAGTGCAAGACCTGTCTAAGGTATATGAGTCCCTGTGCCGTCTGGTTTTCTGTCAACTTGACACAAGCTAGAGATATCTGAATGGAGAGAACCTCAATTGAGAAAATGCCTCTGTAAGATCCGGCTGTAAGACATTTTCTTAATTAGTGATTGATGGGAGAGGGCTCCGCCTATTATGGGTGGTGCCATTCCTGTGCTGGTAGCCCTGCTTCTCTAAGAAAGCAGGTTGAGCAAGCCATGTGGAGTAAGCCAGTAAGCAGCTCCCCTCCATGGCCTCCGCATGAGCTCTTGCCTCCAGGTTTCTGCCCTGTGTGATCCTGTCCGGACTTCCTTCGATGATGAGAAGTGATATGGAAGTGTAAGGCAGATAAGCCCTTTCCTCCCCAAGTTGCTTTGGTCATGGTGCTTTGTCACGGCACTATTAACTGTAATAGTGTCTCAAAACTGTGAAAGAATGGAGGTGGGGCAGGGGTAGAAGAACTAAATTCAGTTTTCCTAACATTTCAAAATTTTTAAAAAAGATTTTATTTATTTATTTATTTATTTACTATGTATACAACATTCTGTCTCCACATATGCCTGCATACCAGAAGAGGGCACAAGATCTCATTATGGATGGTTGTGAGCCACCATGTGGTTGCTGGGAATTGAACTCAGGACCTCTGGAAAAGCAGCCATCTTAACCTCTGAGCCATCTCTCCAGCCCACATTTCAAAATTTTTAAAGTTATGTTTATTGATTATGTTTTTACTCTGTGTGGGAGACATATATGATGTGGGTACATTCATGCCGCAGCATATATGTGGAGGTCAAAGATAACCTTCAGAAATTAGTTTCTTGCTCCACCATATAGGCTCCAGGACCTGAACTCAGATCCACAGGCTGAGCTTACCAGGAAGCATCTTAACCACTTGAGCCATCTTGCCAGCCCATTTTTAATATATTTTATGATCCATATAGTGTCTGATATGCATATGTATGTGTATGAATTAGTATTTTTTATTGTTGGCTCTGCCTTATTCAGTACATTTATCTAAATTATGGTAGTATTGTTATTCCAGAGCTATCATTACTAGTCTCTGTTAGAAGCCTGGCGCTGTGGTGCAAGTCTATCCCAGCACTTAAAAGGATGAGGCAGGAAAATTGCAGCCTGGCAACAAAAATCCAATTATCATCATCATCATCATTGTCATCATCATCACCATCACCTCTGTCCTGAGCTCTAGAGATATAGGGACTATTTAACCCTATAACCTGTGAGCCACACGTTGACCATACTGGAGTAACTCTGGAAAGGAATCAACACAGGGGCTGTATGTGATAATAAGCAGCTCCCATCTTTTGGTGGGGTACCACACAGGCTAGCATCACCATGAGTAGGACACGAATGAGCCTTTCAGCTTACATCTGAATTTTCAGAATTGTCATTAATTATAGTAAAGAACTCTGCATTCAGGTAGCCATTTCAGAAGGAGAGGGTAGTATGGTTTAATGTAGAAATTAAAGCAGACAGGAACTCAAGCAAGTTTGTTTGGGCTTGAATTCTAGAGGGTTTGTTTTTATTTTCAGTTGTTTTATTTCTCATGTAGCTCAGGCTAGCCCTGCACACTCATTAGGCCAGGCTGAACTTGACCTCATAATTTTCCTGCCTTCCTTCCTGAGTGCTAGAATTATAGGCCTGAACTGCCACAATTAGAGTTACAGCTTGGATCCTAAATGTCCCCTAGAGGCTGACGTGTTAGAAGCTCCATCTCTGGTGTAGTGCTACGGGGAATTGTTAGAGTCTTTTAAGAGGTGGGCCTAGTGGGAGTTCCTGGGTCATTGGGTCATGCCTTTGAACAGTCGGTGGGATCCCTACCCCTCCAGCCGCCATCTTGTTTTTATCGTCTGACCTTAACCTTTTCCCTTAATGCACTGCCTGCCACAGTCGGAAAGCAATGGGACCAAAGAGATCATGGACTAAAACCCCTAAAGTGTGAGGTAAGAACTCCTCATTCTTGTTAGCCGCTGACTATCTCAGGTGTTTGTTGTGAGGATCCAAAGCTAACTGACACACTTAACTTCTCTAAGAAATAGATGTGACAGGTCACACTGGCTGGCCTTTCAGATGTAATCTAAGCATGAAATGAAGCCAAGAATGTTAAGACAGCCAAATGATGTGACCCATAATGAGATGACACCAAATACTTCCTTTTAAAAGAGATTTTATTTTGTTATTAATTACTATTGTTATCATCGTGTGTGCGTGCACGTGCCTGTATTGTGTCTAAGTATGTAAGTACACATGATACGTGGGACGAGGGCAGTGCATGTGCCAACAGTTTTTGTGGTTATGGGACAGTTTTGCCAAGTCTGTTCTCTCTGTCTGCCTTTACATGGGTTCTAGGTTGGCACAGTGAGTGCCTTTACCTACGGAGCTAATTCACCGGCCCTAACAAATTCTCTTCTACTGTTTCAGCATATCTTCTGTTCTGCTTATACATTAATAGTACTTAAGTAAAATTGACCCCAAGAATAAGTCTTGCTGCTGTTCTCATGTTTTGCTTTTGGACAAAGTCTGGTGCATCCCAGGGCCAGCCTCAAACTTGCTGAGGAGGTAGTAACTGAGGATAGTCTTGAACTCAGATCTACCCATGTCTACCTCCCAATGTACACCTGTACATTGCAGGTGTACACTACCACACCAGGTTCCTCAGATGCTATGGATCCAACTCAGTTTCCTGTATGTTAAGCAAGCACTTCCCAGGCAAGAAGGGTGCTTTTTCTAACTTTATTTCAACCAAAACTTTCATAGATACTGAGCATCTATCTGGCCAGGCTACACTGGAGTGAATACCACAGGTTCTCAGGGAGATCTTACTCGGTTCCTGGAATTGATTTATATCTGTTTCATGTATTAACCTTTGTAAATGAACTTGTGTTTCAAGTGAGTTTGTATTGATCTACCAATACTGTTCTACTCTGTCCACCATGTGACCCAGGCCGAGTGCATTTCATAGTGGACAGGACAGAAGTCAAAGACAGAGCCTTCCTAGGGAGTAAGCAGGTGCAGGGCCTGCCTCGGGTGCTCGGAGTCCAACCTGTGAGGTAAGGATGCTATCCAGCCAAGCTTCCTGACAGCTGAGGTTTGAATTAGCACCTACATCATCATGTGTACCTCAAAATATCAAAGTGAGCAAAAAAAAACAAAAACAAAAACAAAAACAAAAACTTAGAAAGTTGGACTTTTTAAAAATGTAGCAGCACAGGAAGAAATAAGCTATGACCTAAACAAAAAGCAATCTCCTCTTTCCTTCTCCCTCTCTTCCTCCTCCCCTTCTCCTTTCCTTCTTCTTCCTCCTCTGTGATTTTTCCTTTCTCTTCCTCTCCCGTCTGCTGTAAAACTGCATGTACACCTATCTTCATTCTCCCTGTGGCCTGTCCATTGAGAGAACATCAACCTTGTCTATAAAAAAATCACCCTGCAGCAATGATAAGCGTGTGCTTTTTTCTAACAGGACAACAGCATACACTTCTCAAATGTGTCCCCACCTCTACCTTCCTGATTGCAGGAGCCAGGAAGCATCCTCCCTCAGTGTTGCAGGTGTGAGGAATACAGGTTCAATCCCAGTGGAGGCAGAGCTGGAACCTGGGATTCTTGGGTTCAGAGTTCAAATCCTTAGCTTCTAGGATCTGGATTTTGCTTTGTTTTTGGAGGGTGTGACACCAAACCCTGCAGATGTTGGAGAGTCACTCATGTGGATATTTGCTTTCTCTGGACATGGACAGTGACAGTAAGGTATGATAGCCATTGGAGTAAGTGAAATTTTTACCTTCTATCCAAGGGGTTCAGTGCTTGATGTATAATAAACCTTAGGTTAAAACATTTCTAGAAACCTGGTGTAGCAGCTTGCATCTGTCATTCAGGAAACCAGGGCAGGTGCATCATTTTAATTTGAAGCCAGTCTGGGCTGCACAGTAAGACCCTGTCTCAAAATCCTGGAAAATAAAATATATCTAGCCTTCAAGAGTGCAGCTCTTTGGTAGGATAGCTTGCCTAGCATGTGGGAAAGCTTGGATTCAGATTTTTAAAAATCTAAAGTGGTGAAGCATACACTTAGCATATACGAAGTCCTGAGTTCAATTCTCAGAACAGCAGCATTCTAGACACAATTCCTGTCCAGACTCTCATTGGGTTGACCCATCTGGAAACATCTTTTCCTGAGCTTATACAGGTTGTTTTCCTCTGTGGGGAAGGTGGACTGAAAATCAGCTAGGCATTGATTCCTGCAAGGTCTTTTCTGTAGATCAACAGACTAAAAAATTCTTGAAAGCGCCCTTGGAAACAAAGGAAGCATGGAAAAAAACGGCAAGGCTGAGGCTCCTGCTCACCCACTATCTACCTTCTCTCCATGAAAGGGTGTGAGCGCAGTGCAGCAGATTCGGCTTCATGTTTCAGACAACAAAGCCAAGTGGGAACCTGCTCAATTACTACATTTATCCATAAGATTAAAGCCAAACTATAAATGAAACACTTTTTGATCCAAAAACCTGTGAAATTGTTCTCCTGTAGCGACTCATAAAGAGGACATGGCTTGATATTGTGAAAAAGGCCCTTGGCCACATCACACTAATAGACACAAAAACAGCTTTCAAGTTGCTGGTACTTTGATATCTTTGAGTAAAGGGCAAGGGCAAAAAGACCAAGGCATGCTCTACAAGAGGCCAGAGGACCTGTGTCCACAGTTCTTAAAACCATGTTCAGCTGAGCTAAAACACAATTCAAATGTATCTACAATGCTTAGAACTTTTATAGAAACCTTGTCAAACTTCAGAGAGATGAAAACAATACTGGGACAGTGCAAAGCTAAATAAATAAATAAATAAATAAATAAATAAATAAATAAAGGCTTGGATAGCTGCACGCACTTCTAATCTTAACACTCAGGAGACAGAAACAGGTGAATCTCTGTGAGTTCCAGGCGAGCCTGGTCTATCTGGTGAGTTCCAGGCCAGAGCAACACAGAGAGACCTCATCCAATGAAAGACAAATGTCTGGAGAGCTGGATCAGCAGTGGCTGCTCTTCCAGAACCCTTGGGTTCTCTTCCCAGTACACACACAGCTGCTGAAAACTATAACCCCAGCTTTATGGGATCCAGCTCTGGCTTCCAAGGATACTACACACACACGGTGCACAGGCATACATGCAGGCAAGACACCTATGCACATCCAATGATAAAATAAAAAAGTTACATTTGTTAGCTGGGCGTTGGTGGCGCACGCCTTTAATCCCAGCACTCGGGAGGCAGAGGCAGGGGGATCTCTGTGAGTTTGAGGCCAGCCTGGTCTCCAGATCGAGTGCCAGGATAGGCTCCAAAGCTACACAGAGAAACCCTGTCTCAAAAAAAAAAAAAAAAAAAAAAAAAAAAAAAAGTTACATTTGTTTATTATCTGTGTGTGAGTGTGAGGTGTGGACATGCCAGGAAAGGTATGTGGTGGGAAATCAGAAGACAGCTTTGGGGCATCAGTTCCAGCCTTCTACCCTATTGAGATAGCATCTCTTTTGTTGCTTACTGTGAGCTGTGCCCTCCAAGTTATTGACTGGGTCCAATTCTACCTCTACCTCCCATCTAATCACAGGGGTGATGAAATTCTGACTTTTTTTTTTTTTTTTTTTTGAGACAGGGTGTAACCTTAGCTGTCCTGGAACTTGCTACATAAACCTAGCAGATATCAAACTCGTAGAGATCTATCTGTTCCTGCCTTCAGAGTGCTGGTACTAAAGTCGTTTGCCACCACATCAGCTACTTTTGACTTTTTATGTGGATTATAGAGATCAGTTCTGCTTGTCAGTGTTGCTCGATAAATAAAAGACCCAGTGACTGATATCGGGGTTCAAGCTTCCAGCTGAAGGTCATAAAAGCAAAGTAGCAGGCCCCTAGCTCTTAGCGCTACCTCAGGCTGAAAGGGCTGATCCTGATGCCTCTCCTCAGCGTGGCTGGAGAATCCTGAGACTGCATGTCTTCCTCTCCTCAATGTGGCTGGAGAAGGAATGACTGATACTGAGACCTTGCTCCTGTCTTATATACCTCTCATGAGTACTGGGTGGGCTTGAACTCAGAGAGATCCATCTGCCTTTATCTCCTGAATCCTGGGATTAAAGGTGTGTGCCACCACTTCCTGACCTCTATAGCTTATGGCTGACTTTGCTTTCTGAATCCTCAGGCAAGCTTTAATAAATCATAAGTAATGTATCATACCATATGTCAGGCTTGAGGGCAGAGGAGTATGTTAGCCAGCTGAGCCATCTCCCTCGCACCACAGCAAAGCTTCCTGGGTTGTGACCTCACATGGCTTCTTGTAACTGAGTGTAGCAATCTCCAAATATTTGGCATCAATAAAAGGTTTCTGACCCCACAATAACCAAAAGTTAATTCAGAACCAAACACATAATGACCATGTAGCTAGCTGGCAGCCACTCAAGTTGCACTGTGGGACTCTATTTCTATAGCCCTGGTTCTGAACACACATGTGTGCTTCTCACTGTGCCTGCAGCCACACTAGGCAACAGCAAAGAAACCCCTTGCCCGAAACCCCTTGACTTGGACTTGGGACTCTTGTAGATTGTCAATTGCTGTGTTGTTTTCTGTTTCATGTATTCCAAGCTGGCCTTAAGTTTACCATGGAGCTGAAGATGGCTCCCCCTCCTGAGTGCTGGGATTACAGATTGTGGGCCACCACACATGGTTTCAGTGGTGCTAAGCATCAAACCCAGGGCTTCATGCATGTTTAGGACAGTCTGCTAACTTAGCTATGTCCCCAGCCCAGGAAATAAAACTCTTCTCCTATTTTCCTGACATCATTTTTCAGCACTTATCAACTTAGTATATCTTTGCATGGTGTTTCGTTAAGTAGACAATTAAGTGCTTCCATCTTCATCGAATGTGTATTTGCTTTCATCTTTAATAACTGATAAAATAGTCACATCCAAAAATTGATTGCTGATTTTAGAGATTTCATTTAGTTTTAATTGTGTGTCTGTGTGTCTGTCTGTGGATATGTGCATGTGAGTACAGGTGCCTGATGAGATTGGAGGCATCAGACACCTCTTGGGAACTGAAGTAACAGGCCTTTGTGAGCCTCCTTATGTGAGTGCTAGGAACAAAACTGCAAGAGCGGTAAGTGCTCTTAATTGCTGACCCACCCCCTCCTGTCCCTAAAATCCACTAGTTTCTTTATAATTTATTATCAGTAAATGTTCAAATTGTATATCTGGTTCACATACATATGTATACCTGGGGTCCCATAAAAATTTCTTGGGTGAAAAGAAGTCATGGATAGAAAGTTCGAGAAGTCTTGATGAAAGCAGACGAGGAGCAGTTACCTCTACAGTGTGGCATGATGGGGCATGTTCTTATGGCTGGGTTTGTCCTGAGCAAACACAGTGTAGAGAAAAAGGTTATAAGGAGTTGAGTGGCTAGGGAGCTCAAGGGTAAGGAAAGGGAAAGTAATTACATAACGAATAGACACCAAGGGAAGGAGGCTTTCCTTGTCCTTTCTCAGCGCTCTGACCTTTATGAGAAGAATAAGTTGGTTGAAGGTGGACCCTTACATTAACTCTAAGTGAATCTTAAAAATCTCCACTCTCTGGAGTGACAGAGGTAATTTTAAATCAGATAAAAACTCAACAGGCACTAGTGAGATGACTCAGCAGGTAAAGACACTCACTCCTCAAGCCTCATGGCCTGCTTTCAATCCCATAACTCAAGGAAGAAGGAGAGAACAGACTCCTAAAAGTTATCCTTTGAGCTCTTCACCTACACCATGGTGAGTGCACACCAAGGCACATGATTTTATGCGCATGGGTACACACACACACACACACACACACACACACACACACACACACACCCCTAATCATACATTTTTAAAAGATTAAAAATTCATAGAGATGAAAGGAGCATAAATGTATTTTTCTTCTTCCTGTTTTATTTTGTTTTGAGACAGAATCTTTTTTGTTTGTTTGTTTGGTTTTGGTTTTTCGAGAAAGGGTTTCTCTGTGCCTTTGGAGGCTGTCCTGGAACTAGCTCTTGTAGACCAGGCTGGCCCTGAACTCACAGCCTTCCTCTGCCTCCCGAGTGCTGGGATTAAAGGCATGCACCACCACCGCCCTGCTGAGACAGAATCTTACTGTGTGAGCAACACTGACTTTGAACTCTGGATCTTCCTGCCTCAGTCTCCCGCGTAGATTACAGGTGTGTACCACTCACACTAAGGTTAGGTCAGATGTTTTTGAGACAGCAGTAGAGGAGGCCCTGTTTGCTGTTTCCCCAGTCTTTTGAGGTCACTTTTTTCAAATAAACAAATGTCGGATGTCTGCTGAAGGCCACACACTGGCCCCAGTACTAGAAACCTAGGTGGGAAAGACATGGAGAAGCCGTGCCAGTGAGCAAGGGAGTTAGAGGCTAGGCATGTGGGCAGGTGTACTTCCTCGAAGACACAGAGCATGTGGCAGCAGCCAAGTAGAAGGATGTATCTCCATCTTACCTGGTCACTGGAGGAATGAGTGTGAGGGAGACGAAGACATAGAACAGCACGGGGGAGGAACATAAGTGAGCTCTGGAGGACTTAGCATGGAAGGAGGAGAGATACAGGAACTGATATGGGGAGATGGCCAATGCTAGCTCATAGAGGGGAAGCTGTCTGGCCTCTGGCATTGGATGGAGGTATGTAGAGACGTTTTTCTTATCATACTCAACAAGGCAATTCAAAAGTTCATTACATTTTAGTTATTATTTTGTGGATGTAGAGGTCAGAGGTCAATTTACACGAGTCCTCTTCTTCAACTCTGTGTATCCCAGGGGTCAGGCTCAGGTCCTAGATGCCTTACCCACTGAGCATCTCACCAGCCCCAACATAGCATTTCTATTATGAGATCTCTTGAGAAAGTGCTTCAAACAGTTGGACTTGGTAGTACACTGAGGGTGGAAGGGAGGCTATTTGGAGGTGGTCAGCTCAGTTTCAAACATGGCGTGGCTTCAAGCACAGGTTTGGGATTGGTCTCCAGTCAAGGTCCTTTATGGTCTTTTTTTGAGACAGGGTTTCTCTGTATAGCTTTGGCTGTCCTGGAACTTGCTCAGTAGAACAGGCTGGCCTTGAACTCACAGAGATCTGCCTGCCTCTGCCTCCCACCTGGGATTAAAGGCATACCCACCTGGTATGGTTATTTTTAACCTGACTTCCTGGTGTACAAATGGCCTTTCTGAGAAGAGTAGGGGAGACGGAGAAGGAAAGGAGAAAGAGGAAGGTTCACAGACACAGACAGACAGACAGACAGACAGATAGACAGACACACACACACACACACATACACACACCACACCGGGGGGGGGGTGTCAGTTCTTTTCTTTTCTTTTTTTTTTTTTTGTTTGTTTGTTTTTTTGAGACAGGGTTTCTCTGTGTAGCTTTGGAGCCTATCCTGGCACTCGCTCTAGAGACCAGGCTGGCCTCGAACTCACAGAGAACCGCCTGCCTCTGCCTCCGTAGTGCTGGGATTAAAGGCGAGCGCCACCAACGCCGGCTTCTTTTTCTTTTTGAGACAGTCTATGTGTTCTAGCTGTCCTGTAACTATGTAGACCAGGCTGGCCTTGAATCCACCAAGAGATCCACGAACTTCTGCCTCCTCAGTTTTAGGATTAAAGGCATGAAAGGCATGTGCCACCATGCTCTGCTCTGTTTACCTTTCTTGCATGTGTTCTTCTCCCCCACTCCCTTCCCCTTTTTGTGTCAGATGCTATCAGTTTTTAAAAATTTATTTTTATTTTATGTGTGTGTTTTTTTCTGAGTGTGTGTCTGTGTACCACTTGTGTGCTTGGTGCCTGCAGAACACAGAAGAGGGCATTGGATCCCTTAAAACTGTATTTAGAGATGGTTGTGACCCACCTTGTGGGTGCTAGGACTAGAACTCAGGTCCTCTGGAAGAGCAGCAAATGCTCTAACCACTGAATGATCAATCTCTCCAGCTGCACCTCCCCACACACCCCCATCTGTTCTTAAAGGACACTAATCCTAAGAATCAAAGCCCCACCCCTTATTACATCTTAAACCTTGATTACTTCCTTGGAGGCCCTAACCTCCAAAGAGAGCTTATCAGAAAAGGAAATTAGGGCTTCAGCACCTGAACTGGAGGGTGTGGCAAACACTGTCTAGCTCTCTACTGGAGATGCTAAGGACAAAAGCACCAGGTCTTTATGCTGATTAAGCCTGGAAGAGTGAAGCACACAGGTAAGCCTCCACCCCCACCCCAGCTGGTGGTAGTGTTTCATTTCTGAAACAGATGGTATGACTGAGAAAAAGAATGAGGACTTTTGGTTGGTTTTCAGGAAAAACTGGTGAGTTTAAGACATGTTAAGGTGAGATGTATGTAGAAGGCATCATGGAAACGTCCAGGAGCAAGGTGTCTCCATGGGTGTTTTGGTAGACCGCTCCTGGGGTTGGAGAACCGGGAAAAGGAACCCATGTACGAGCAGGATGGGCAGGCAGATGAGGAACAGCAGGGGAAGAGGACCAAGGATTGGCAATGGGGAGAAACTGGGCCTGGAGATACCCAAATACCCATTACTGACAGGCCTCTAATCCCAGCATTGGGAGGTGATGTCAAGGAGACCAAAGAGTTCAAGAATGGCTTCCACTACAGAGCAAATGGAGGCCAACCAACTGCGGTATATGACACCCTGTCTCAAAAATTAAAACTAAAACAATAAATAAGAACAGATCAAATGGTCAGGCATTGGTGGCGCACTCCTTTAATCCCAGCACTCGGGAGGCAGAGGCAGGCAGATCTCTGTGAGTTCGAGGCCAGCCTGGTCTCCAGAGCGAGTGCCAGGATAGGCTCCAAAGCTACACAGAGAAACCCTGTCTCGAAAAAAAAAAAAAAAAAAAAAAAAAAAAAAAAAGAACAGATCAAGTAAGCAAACAAAAAACACTCCAAATCTCGTTAAAGTTCATATTGCTTCATTGAAGCCCAGGGGATAAAATATAGGAATACTTTTGGTTTAATAATTTGTATTTTTCCATGGTTAACATCCTCAATCTTAACAGTTTTGTCTGAACACATCCCCACTTTTATTGCATTCAAAGTAATATTTTGGCTAATATATGAAAGAATCTTCCGGAAGGTGTCCTAACAAGCAGCAGACTGTATTTATCTGTGAATTTAACCTCTGTAACTCCAGCTGCAGAATGAAGTGATTTATGACAGGGAAAAATTGTTGGCTAGGAAGGAGATGAGAGGTAGCTTCTTGTTTGGCCTACTCTATATCGAATGATGGCTCTCATGTGGGTCTCCAAGGAAGGGGGCCCATCCCGAGGAGGGTCCTGGTGGCTCTTTATGGGGGCTCTCTGTGATCCAGGCCAGGAAGGTCTGCTGTGAAGTTCCTGCCTGCTGTGGACAAAGAGACTCATCTCTAACTCTTTTTATGACAGCTAAGATTGCCAGCAAAGAAAAGCAAACTAAATAAGTAATGAGAGAGACGCAGTGGGGGAGGGGTGAAAGAAAGATCTCTCTTACTCTAATTCTCTTAACATAAACCGAGAGGGAAATGGAGCACGGAACCTGAGCAGCTGAGCAGGTGGGTACCCTGACAGAGGCTAGATTTGTCTACTCCAAATTCAAGAGGAGTGAGCAGGTGACCGGAGAAGAGTGGGTGGCGGATGTGCGGGAGCCTCACTGGAGGAAACACAAGACTGGGTCTTTTAAAAGAATTTAAAAATCAAACCAAGGAAGCAGTGCACAAAAAAGGGGAAAAGCTACCTTATTTATCTCCTGTGTTTTTTGCTGTTCTGGTTTTTTTTTTTTTTTTTTTTTTTTTTTGATATAGGGTCTCACATAGACCAGGCTGGCCTCTGACTTGTGTAGCCAAAGCTGGCTCTGTACTCCTATTTTTTCTTCTTCTGAGTGATGAGAATACAGGTGTGCATCGCATCTGGTATGTTTATTTGGCAGTGCTAGGGTCTCAAGCATGCTACACAAGCACTCTACCCTTGAGCTCAAGCCAGCATCCCCTGTGATCCGGATTTCTTTTGGGCTACCAGCTCACAAATAACGACATGGAGACTTACTATTAATTATGAAAGCTCTGCCTTAGCTTAGGTTTGTCTCACTAGCTCTTATAACTTAAATTAACCTGCTTTTTAAATCTACATTTCACCATGTGGCTTTTTACCTTCCTTTCACCCGGTATGTCCCTCTCCCTCCATGTTTCGGTGGCATTTCCTCACATAGATTCTCTCTTCCTCCTTTCTCTCTCTGCACGGAAGTCCCGCCTATATCTCCTTCCTAGCTATTGGCAGTTCCGCTCTTTATTGAGCCAATCACAGCTCTCTATCTTTGCACAGTGTACAAATACCCCACAACAGCCTGGGTATATATTTATCGCTGTCTCACCTGGAACTTGCTCACTATTTGGATCAGGCTGGCCTCCAACTCAGAGAGATCTTCCCAGTGCTGGTTAAAGGTGTAAAGTCACCACTTGAGCCCTTGTCATGCTTTCCATAATGTCTACTTGATAAAGTCAAAGCTGCAATAAAACACTTCCTTGAGAGACTTCTCTGACAAAGATGAGCACTAAGGTTTTCCTGGGCTTTGTTTGTTTGTTTAGGAAAATACCCAGTAATACCTCTTTCTATAGAACAACACATTCACAAGCAGTGATGGCCCACACCTTTAATCCCAGCACTTGGGAGGCAGAGGCAGGTGGATCTCTATGAGTTTGAGGCCAGCCTGGTCTACAGATTGAGTTTCAGGACAACTAGGGGTACACAGAGAAAACCTGTCTCAAAAAAACAAAAACAACACACACACACACACACACACACACACACACACACACACACACACACCCCAAACAAACAGACCTTAGTTGTCTTTCCCATCTTGCAAGATGGTGGGTGAAAAAACTGAGAGGCCTGACACAAAAGAGAAGAAGCCTGCAGCAAAGAAAGTGGTGATGCCACTGGTGCAACCAAAAAAAAGGGTGACTCTGAGGTTAAAAATCCCAAGAAGGAAAAGCCCCATTGCAGCCAAACCTGGTTAGAGGAACTGGCAGGTAACCCAGATCTGCTATACATTCCAGAAAGGCCTTGTACAAAAGAAAATATACAGCTGCAAAAACCAAGGTTGAAAAGAAGAAGAACAAGGAGAAGGTCCTTGCAACTGCCACAAAACCAGTTGTTGGTGACAAGGATGGTGGTACCCGGGTGGGCAAGCTTCCAAAAATGCCCAGGTGTTACCCTATGAAAGATGTTCTCCGGAAGCTGCTGAGCCGTGGCAAAAGCCCTTCAGTCAGCACTTGAGAAGGCTGCATGCCACCATCATTCCTGGGACCATTCTGATTATCCTCACAGGGCACCATAGGGCGAGAGGGTGGTTTTTCTGAAGCAGCTGGGCAGCAGCTTGCTGCTTGTGACAGAACCTCTTGCTCTCCACAGAGTTCCTCTTTGAACAACACACAGAAGTTTGACATTACCACCTCTACAAAAGTTGGTATCAGCAAGGTTAAAGTCCCCAAACACCTGACTGATGATGCTTACTTCAAGAAACAGCTGTGCAAGCCCAGGCAGCAGGAGAAATACGAGATGACAGAGCAGAGCAAGGCTGATCAGAAAACCATGGACTCGAAGATTTTGCCAAAGCTCAAAGCTGTTCCTCAGCTCCAGGGCTACCTGCGATCTCAGTTCTCTCTGAACGGTATGTATTCTCACAAACTGGTTTTCTAAATAGCTAACAATCTAATTAAACAAACAGACAAGAAGATGGATCATTGTGAACCTGGGGCCAGCCTGGGCTATCTTGTGAGTTCCAAACCAGCCTGAGCTACAGAGTGAAAGACTGCTTGTAAAAACAAAAACCAGATGTAGCAGGCTTTCTTCTGGGTCACCAACCAGCTCCCAAATCATGAAACAGAGACTTCCTATTAGTTATGAATGCTTGGCCATATTTTATGCTTGTTCCACTAAATCTTATAATTTAATTTAACCTGTTCTCTTCATCTGCATTTTGTCTCCGGGATTTTTACCTTTTTTTCTCTATGTCCAAACTCCATGTCTGGCTGGCTGGTGGCTGCCTGGCTGGCTGATCCTGGGAGTTGCCCTCATTTATGTTCTCTCCCCTCTTTTCTTTCCTGTGCCTAGAATCTTTCTCTTATTTATTCTTTCTCTTTGCCAGCCCTGCCTATTCCTCTATTGCTTAGCTATTGGCTGTTCGGCTTTTTATCAGACCAATCAGGTGCCTTAGGCAGGCAAAGTAAAACAAATGCAACACATCTTTACATAGTTAAAGTAATATTTCACAACAACCAGAAAGACAAAACAACCCCCAAAATTCAGTGCACCCTGAATATGCATAATATGATTCCCCTGTTAGTATTTCTGGTACAGTCTAACAATTTCTACAGCTTTTTTTTTTTTTGTATATTTGTATACATGGGTTGAGGTAAGGTATAAACATGGAGGTCAGAGGACAACTTTCAGGATTTGGTTCTCTCCAAGAAGTGAGTGCCATTGTTCATAGATGGAAAAGATACACGTAGAACAGAGAGTCCCTAACCTCCACAACTGCCTGGATGAAACACCGAATTTTCCAGTACTGTTGTTCATTTGAGTCCGTTTTGGACAGTTCATAGTCTTCTGTCACCTGTGTTTTGGTTATTTTGTTTTTGTTTGTTTGTTTTTGTTTTTTGAGACAGGGTATCTGTGTGTAGCTTTGGAGCATGTCCTGGAACTCTGCTCTGTAGACCAGGCTGGCCTCGAACTCATAGACATCTGCCTCTGCCTTCTGAGTGCTGGGATTAAAGGCATGTGCCACTGTCACTTGTGTTTTAACAGAAGGAATGTAGTAGTGCTGATTGAGAAATCTAGTTTCTGATGTTATTTCTTCCTCCTCTTCCTCCTCCTCCTTTTTTTTTTTTTTTTTTTTTTTTTTTTTTTTTGAGAGGGGGTCTCATGGTCTCTTGAGAGTTCACATCACCTTTGAAGTAAAAAGCTACATAGCCAGTGATGACCTTGAATTCCAGGTTCTCCTGCCTCTACCTCCCAAATGCTCGGACGATGGATGTTTGACAACATACCTAGTTTATGCCATGCCAGAGACTGAATGGAAGGCTTCCCACACAGGTAGGCAAGTACTCTATCAATTGAGCTACACCCTAACCCCTGCTATAATTCGTGTGTGTGTGTGTGTGTGTGTGTGTGTGTGTGTGTGTGTGTGTGTGTTTCTGGGGACCAAACCCATAGGCTCACAAAGTATTCTCTACTGAGCTACATCTAGTTCATCCTTAAGAAGTTTGAATAACTTTTGTCTTCCATTCCCATCATCCTTAAGGAAGATCCTTTCTATCAGTTCAGACTTTATAACAGAGAATCAGTAAGCTGCAACAGTGAGCCACCAGGCCCAGTGCCAGAAGATTTTATCTATCTATCTATCTATCTATCTATCTATCTATCTATCCATCCATCCATTCATTTTTGTTGCTGTTGAAGAGAGAAGAGAGAAATACCTAATAATATTCAGGATCCTTTGTGGATAAGGCATGGGAGAACCATAAAGGTCACATATGACAAGCCCTAAGGCAAGCTCTAAGTACCTTCCCTCTAGAATACAGAAACGACACCAGCATCCACTGTCAGCACTTTCATCCCACACAGTGTGGGATGTCCCAGAGGTACTATGAAGAAACACATAGCCAACACGTTCAGAGAGCAGAGGATCCAGCAGAGTTGTTTCTTTGAAGATGTTCTGATCTTTCGTACATAAAATCCCGAAGAATTTATAACAACAACAAAAGCCTCTGAGAACAAGCACATAACTTCCATGAAGTGGTAAAATATGGAATAAATATAGAGATACCAGATATTGATATTTTAGTCATTATTTTAAAACCTTCTTAAGAAATACTTAACCCAGCCGGGCGTTGGTGGCACATGCCTTTAATCCCAGCACTCGTGAGTCAGAGGTAGGTGGATCTCTGTGAGTTCGAGACCAGGTTGATCTACAAGAGTTAGTTCCAGGACAGTCTCCAAAGCCATAGAGAAACCCTGTCTCAAAAAACCAAAAAAAAAAGAAAGAAAGAAAGAAAGAAAGAAAAAAGAAATACTTAACCCTAGCCAGGTTGGGGGAGAAAAAAGGGACTTTTAAATTCTCTCTGAACCTTCCCACAATGGTGGCTTTAGAAGGATCTGATGGGGGGGGGTTATCTTCAGCAAGAATAGCACGCCTGCCTGCCTGACAAAGCAGGGCTACGGTCAGCAGAGCATGAGTACAGGCATTCAGGACAATGCGGAAGGAAGATGGAGAGGAAGGAGGGCCTCATGTGCCCTTTGCCATAGGCTGAGGAAACAGTCATGAAGGAGACAGACAGCACACAGCAGTAGATGGACGCTGTTTGAGTGTTCAGAAGCAGAGGAGAACCTCACTTCAGAGGACTGCACTTGAGATATCTTTTGGGAAAGGGAAAAGGTGGGTTGTTTACTTAAAAAAATATTTTGGCAATAAAGCAACCATTGGGAATTAAGGAAATGAGAACCATGTTAGAGTAGACAAGGCTCTTTAGTGGAGGTTGTGACCACAGCAAAGCTGGTCAGCAACTACAGAGCATTTTGAACATACACTGTTATCATGGGCAGTTTCTAGATTAAGTACTTTAATTTAGTATCTCATTTAATGCTCCCAATAGCCCCATGAAGTAGCTAATGACTTCTTAGTTTATTAGGTAAATAAAACCAGTGACTTTTCTAAAGAAATCAAGCTAAAAGAAGTAAAATAAAGAGTGGGGCATGGTTGTGCATGCCTATAGTTTCCTCCAGGTGGACTCCAGAAGGCGAGAGGTTCAAGGCCAGCCTTAGGGATTTATGGAGTCTGAGACCGTGGTGGTGTACTTGAGA
The DNA here is from genome assembly GCF_003668045.3 of Cricetulus griseus. Taxonomy (NCBI): domain Eukaryota; kingdom Metazoa; phylum Chordata; class Mammalia; order Rodentia; family Cricetidae; genus Cricetulus; species Cricetulus griseus. The sequence goes on along the minus strand of NC_048596.1, from coordinate 249,613,571 downwards.
TTCTAATCAGTGGTTCTCAATCTGTGGGTTGAGACCCCTTTGTGGGGTCAATAACCCTTTCATAGGGCTCACCTATGACCATCAAAAAACACAAATATTTACATTATGATTCATAACAGGTAGCAAAATTACAGTTATGAAATAGCAATGAAATGTTATGGTTGGGGGTCTCCATAACATGAGGAACTGTATTAAAGGGATGCAGCTCACACCTAGTGGTTGAGAACCACTGCCCCAGCTAAACTAAACAAAGACCTGGTAAGAAAAAACCTTCCCAAGCCCACAGTGTTAGTTAAAAGGGCCCCCAAGTCCGTAAATTAATAATAAAGATTGAGAAGACTGGATTCTTGCTTTCTCTGGGCTATCGTAAAAATGAAGTATAAATACCTCATAAAGTCCTGCCCATTTTTAGTAATTGGTTAGTAATCTCCCCTCCCCCCCCCTTCCTGTCTGTCTCAGCACGATCAGTTCACAAAGAAAACAATTCAGGGCTGGAGATATGACTCATAAGAACATTGGCGGCTTTTCCAGAGGACCTGGTTTTGATCCCCAACACCCACATGGTGGCTCACAACAGTCCTCTTCTGGCCTCCCTGGGCACCAGACAAGCATCCAGTATACAGACATACATACAGTCGAAACACCCATATGTATAAAATGAAATGATAATAACGATTAAAAAACAAACACACACACAGAGGCACACAGGCACATAAGTAATAAACACAAGCAAGTCACATGAACTCTCTCCATTCAAGGGAGGTGTGTAGCTTTTCTGCCCTGTGCTCGGTGAGAACTTCAGGAAAGTGGAAGTGAAATTATGCAGTCTAGGTTAGAGGAAATCTTGGAGTGAGGGTTGGCATTAGAGTCTTATAATTATGTGGTCATTCGATGGCTTGTTTATTGTAGTGGCTAGGATGAAAACCAGGCTTGTATATTATCTCGTGTGATATTGAAACAGTTGCTTCTGCACCTTGAGATGTTTGCCGAGAGGTGGTATATCTCAGCCATACAGTTGGAACTGCCGAGTAGCCCTTTCACCGTAGTCCGAGTCTCCATCAAAAACTTCTTACTCTAGCTCCCAGTTTCCCTCTTCTTCCTCATCCTCTTCCTCCCCTCATTCCCCTCCTCCTCTTCCTCATCTTAGTCTTTCTCTTCTTCCTTCTCTGCCTCATGCTCCTCTTTCTTTCCCTCCTTCCCCTCCTTTGAAATGTAACACTGAAGATTGACTCCAAGACCTTGTACAGGCTCCAAGACCTTGTATCACTGAGCTGCTTCTGCTTTTTTTGTTACTTTGAATGCATTCTTCAAAATAAGTGTTTGTAGTTAATATTTCCCATTGCCTTGCTGATGGTTGTCATTTGAGGAAGGAACTTGCTATGACCATTATGAATTGTGTATACAATTCTCATAGGTAATATATGATTCTACTTATCCCTACTTCTGTCTATGTGAGTACAATATAGCTGATCTTCAACTACTGCATAGCTAATTAAGTACAATCCCTAAGCATTTCTTATTACCGAAGTGAATTTTCTTCCAGGGAAAATGTAATCTTCCACCTTCTGTCTTCAAACAGAATGCATTCTTCCCTTTAGAAGAACAACATGCAGATGTCAGTTTGGAGGTCTATTTAATCTATCGGGCCTCTGGTAGTGGATCAGTATGTATCCCTCGTACACGAATGGACTTTGGGAGCCCACTCTACATAGAGGGATACTTTCTCAACCTAGACACACTGTTGAGGGTCTAGGCTCTGCTCCAAATGATATGACATACTTGAAGATCCCCCATGGAAGACCTCACCCTCCCTGGGGAGCAGAAAGTGGATGGGTTAGGGGGTTTGTGGGGCACAGGGGAGAAGGGGATGGAGAGGGAACTGAGATTGACATGTAAAACAAGCATGTTTCTAATTTAAATAAATAAAAAAGAAAAAAGTTTCTTACATTGAATTCCCTAGGAACCTGATTCTGAGGGTAGGACTTAGCAGCAGATACTGTAGTCTATTTGGGATGTGATTCCAGAAGGACCAGGAGAGAAAAGAGCAAGGAAATCAGAAGGGTAAGAAGAAGGAAAGAAAGAAGGAAGGGAAGACGGAGGAGGGAGTGAGGCAGCTAACACAGAGTTGGCTCCCTGAGAGGACGTTTGCTGCAGGCTCAGTATCAGTGGCCCCAGGAAAACTAGAATAATTTACCATACTCCCAGCTCCCAGTGAGGGAGCTGCAGTGTGTCAGGTCGTCTTCTGGGGAGGGCTTGTACTGAAGGGCTTCACTGCCTTTGCCCCTCTGGACTAATCACAGTGGTCTTTAGAACTCAAGGAAGACCATGGTCACAGGAGTATAAAGGGAGAGACATGTAGCTAGGTGTCATTGCCAGAATCTTTAAACCAAGCCTGACATGACCATATACTCTCTTTGTTTGTTTGTTTGTTTTTTGAGACAGGGTCTCTGGGTGTAGCTTCTGTAGTATCCTGGCATTCACTCTTTAGACCAGGCTGGCCTGGATCTCACAGAGATCCATCTGTCTCAGCCTCCCGAGTGCTGGGATTATAGCATGCACCGCCATTGCCCAGCTGGGTTTTTAAAATTAATTAATTAATTTAAGATATGGAATTGCTTGTAGCTGAGAATGACCTTGATCTTCTGATCCTCCTCCTGCCAACTCTAGGCTTACAGGTGTGCACCATTGTACCTGATTTTGTGAGATTCTGGGGATGGAACTTGGAACATGTTAAATAAATATTCTGCCTATTAAGCCACATCTCTCAGCACTTATTGTGTGTGTGTGTGTGTGTGTGTGCCTGTGTTTATATGTTTATTTTTAAAAGAATAATAAGAAGTGCCAATGAGAAGTGAGGGACTACCTTTTCTGGGTTTCAATCCTTTTCTGTTTCACACAATGGAAGAATTATTTGACATTTCATACTTGAAATTTTGGGATCTGTATTTTTTTTGTTTATTTGTTTGTTTATAGCCAGGAGTTAATGGCACATGCCTTCATTCCCAACACTCAGGAGGGAGAGGCAGGTGGATCTCTGTGAATTTGAGTCTGGCCTGGTCAACAGAGTGAGTTTCGGGACAGCCAGGACTATACACTAAAACCCCGTCTCAAAAAACAATAAATAAAAATTTATTTTAAATCCTGACTGCAGTCCCCCCTCCCCTGCCCCCGGCTCCTTCCAGCTCTCCTCTCCTGCTAGCATTTATCTTTTAAAAATACATGAAATGTGGTAGCTACAAAGAGATGGATGGCGTCCTGGCTAGTTTTATGTCAACCCAAGACACAAGCTAAAGTCATCTGAAAGAAGAGAACCTCAATTAAGAAAATGCCACCATTAAATCCAGCTGTAGACAAGACTGTAAGGCATTTTCTTAATTAGGGGTTGATGTGGGAGCCCGGCTCACTGTAGGCAGTGCCATTCCTGGGCTGGTGGTCTGGGTTCTGTAAGAAAGCATGCTGAGCAAGCCATGAGGAGCAGGCTCCTGCTTCCAGGTTCCTGTTTGAGTTTCTGTCCTGACTTCCATCAGTGATGAACAGTGATGTGGAACTGTAAGCCAGACAACCCCTTTCCTTCCCAGGTTGTTGGTCATGGTGTTTCATCACAGCAATAGCAATCTAACTAAGCAATAGCAGCCTTTGAAAACACAGCAGCGAACATACTGACACAGACTAGCCTAGGAGCTAAGGTGATGAGGTCTTCTGAGATTCTTCACAAGCTGTCTTTCCAAGGAGTATTTCAACATTGACAGCAAGGAGAATCTCTAAGGCTACATCATCCTTTGCACCTAGCAAGACCTCTATTCTTTCTTCCAAGAGACAGGAGTAAATATTTTCAAAGGTTTGGTAATCTTTTCTTGATCTGCTTTATCCATTCATTCATTCATTCATTCATTTAAAACACAGGGTCTCACCATGTAGCCCAGGCTATTCTTGCACCTCATTTTGTAGCCCAGGTTAGCCTTGAATTCACAGTCAACTTATTTGCTCAGCCTCCAAAGGGTTGGATTGCCGGTGTGTACCACTAGGGAGGATTGCCATTGTTATATACTGCAAGGGTAAGTGGAGAACTTCATATTATTTAGGAGTTATAAACTACATAGAGATTGACTCGACCTACAAATTGGAATTTTTTCCATAAGCAGCTGTATGGAATCGTCACTACTGACTTATCATGACTTTTAACGCAGATATTTGAGACAAGGGGAAAGAGCTTACCTGCAGGAGGGTCCATTTCTCCTAAAAAGAGAATTCTTAAAATCATCATAATTAAACAAAGAGGAGGATGTGCCAGACAGGAGTGGGTGGGGGTGTTTCCTCTTTGTGGTTGGTTGTGATGCCTTCAAGATTCCTATCCTAAAAAGAGGCTTTTGAACATCCTGGAGGCTAGCGACAATTCCAGGATACCGCGCAGGTGTCGACAGCAGGTGAGGGGCCCAGCGGACCCCTAATCTGCGGCCGTGTGCTGCCAGGATCCCAAGCACGATGGTGTGAGCCGAATCTTGGCGGGACCTGAGCGGGCATGCGCCCCGCCCCTACTGAGCCGGGGGCCTCCCTTTCACAGCTGCCGGAGCCGCCGCCCTTGGCCTTCTCGGATCCTTTATCTCTTTGCTACCTTTTCCTGTAGCTGCCTCTACCCCACGTTGTTTCCCCGACATTCCAGACTCAGCAGGACCCCCAACTTCAGAAACTGCGTTTTAGGAAACTGGTGGACTGAGAGTGACCTGCTTGCCTTTTGCAGAGGGCTGCCGGGCAAGGCGAGTGGGAGTCCAGTGCCTAGCAAGGGAGGAGAACCGACCTTGGAGAGGGCATCTCTCTGATCCTGGGATGCGATTGTCCGGGTTTCTTTTCACCAGGGAACCTTGAGCGCTAACTCCGGGGGAAGATGGTTACAAAGTTTCCTAGAGCTGATAGAATGGGCTTTGGAGAGGGAAACTCCAGACCCACTGTGGACCCCGGGAGGCCAGGAAAAAAAGTCAACCTCGCGGAGGAGTCTTTGTTCTATCCCGGGGAAGAGACCTGGCAAGTACTGCAAGAGTGATTGCAGGGATCCACACTCATGACGTTCCAGACCCAGAAAGGGTCCCTTAGTACCCATCCTTCACATCCTCTATTCTAACTAAGAACACTACTCCCAAAGCCCCCTTTCACTCCATCTCTTCACCCTCAAGTTTAAGGCCAGGTCTGGACTTGGGGAAAGAAAGAGTAAATAAGAAGGTGCACCGTGGTGGGGATGTCAGCAGAAGGGTGTGTATTTGCTTTGGAATGTTTGGGTGCCTTTTAAAACCCCCCTTTACCCTAAAGACTGACTCATTATAAAGGCCACTCCTCCCTCTACTTTCTCCCACCTTCCTGCTGTCTTCTTCAATTCTGGAGAGATCTAGAAAGAAAATTGGCGCTGCTTTGAGTTCCTTAGCCAGTCAACCATGTAGAAACAAGAGTCGAATGTTGAGGGGTTGTAAAGATGCCCCCCCTTCCCCGTAATGGAAAAGTGATGGACAATTTGCAGAAGACTTGAAGATAGGTAGAGAGATAGCCTAGATACTGAAGACACCTGGCTTGCCCTGGACCAGAGGTTGGGGGAGGGGATGCAGGGCTGGAACACACCAGTCAGAGGGGTGAGGATGGGGAGTTAGAAGAAGGGGAGGAGGACACTGTAGCTGTGAAGGGGAGGGAATTGGGGAGGGATGCCAGGCCTGGAAGTGGAGGAAGCCCTGTTAGGCTGAGAGTCTGGTAAGTGTAGTTGGAGATGAGAGGAAGTTCCCTGGAGTTTGCTAGGGTGGTCACTGTGCAGGAACCCGCGCATCCTGGAACAAATGGCATAGTGTCTGCAGCAACAGGTAGCTTACAAGGTCTGGGTATAGGCCCCTGTGGAACCCTTATTGGCCTCTGCCAGTTGAATTTGAGGGCTTTTCCCTGGAGTCGTGTGTGGGCACTGTTGGAGGAGGGACAGGAGAGTTTTCCATCACTTGGAGCGCCTTTGAGTTCTTCCTGCCCGTTGGAAAGAGGAAGGTAAATAGGAGTGGAGAATTGTGGATGGAGAGGCTGCTCTGAACTCCACCTCTGAGTGTACCTCTTATCTTAAAGGGTTGACCTGGATCCTTCACGTTATGTCTCTTGGGATGCTGAGAAACGGCAGAAACTCATTGCCAAAGTGGATGTCTCCCCCTGATTGGCAGGGAAAGTGCAAACAAAGAGGTGCATCTCCCGGAAACAATGAGTTTGGAGATTTCCCCCGGGCGTGAGCGCGGACTGAAGGCTGGGTGTTCAAAGGGTGTGTGGGAAGGGACCCGGACCCGCATCTCTAGGGCAAAGTTTTCTGGGAGGTGGAAGGAGAGAGGGTCGGGACTGAGTAGCTGGTGCTTGGGGACAGAGCTAGCCGAGCTGCGCACCAAGACTCGGAGCGGGGCGGGAGATGCGGGGAGAGGGAGGGGGCGGGGAGGGAGGGGAGGGAGAGAGGAGGAAGGGGTGAGAGGGAGAAACCTGCCGCGGCTCTCCGCCTCTTTGTCTGCTCTGGGACTTGGAACAAAAGGGGGAACTCTGATGAACTCCTTCTCCCGCTCCCTGGACGCCCGGGTATCTCTCTCTCTCAACTTTGTCAACGCGACTTTCTCCGCTGTCAGGCTGCGCAAAAGTGTCCCAGCGCCTTGCAGGCTGCAACAATGGAAACAATGTCCCTTCAAAGTGCGACGAAGTGGGGGAGAAGGTGAGTGACTTGTCCTGTTTACCCCGTTCCCTTCAAGTCGCCAGGCTCCCAGCCCTTCCGAGGGCAAAGTCGTAGATCCAGTAGCCAAGTTTGTTTCTTCTTTCTTTTCTTTTTTTGTTGTATCTCCTTTCCTGGTTTTCCCTTTCTTTTGTTCTTTACGGTTCTTTTACATTTTGTTTTATTTGTTTATTTGAACCGCGTTCATCTCATGTACTTCTTTGGGAGGTGATGGTGAGGGGCTGGGGAAAAGGGCATCCAAATGGGCACTGCCTCGCTTTTCCCCAGTTGTGTGTAGCCTGGAAGAAAACATTCTGATAAGGTTAGAGGCTAGATTAGGCTCACCCGCACCCAAGCCCGGACTTTGGTCACAAAAAAGAAAGGGATGCCGAGGTGGGGGTCATTTCCTCATGCGTTTTCAAACTTCACTGTCTGTGGAGCGCTCTGGAGGCATGAAGCTTGCAACAATGGAATACAGGAGGGAGTTGGGTGCTAAGGGGGTTCCAGCAAATTGATAGGAGTCCTAGAAGTTTTCTTGGGGGCTAGGGTCCGGTGGAGGAAGCCACAGGTTCCAGACTGTCAAGAGTTGCGCAGATGAAGCGGATGGGGCCTGGACCATCAGTTAGGAGTCCGCTCCCCCTCACCTTTCTGGTCTGGTTTAGTTTCATGACCCACCCAGAATGACCTACTGCTGTCCTCGGGATCCATCCTCTCTTCGTGGCAGAGACCCCCCACCCCCCGCCATTTAAGTGAGTTTGAATAGAAAGGGGACCACGAGCCTGCAGAGCTCCTCTGACCTAGCCCTCCGCCCCGCCTTTTGTGTTTTAACCTTTTGTTTCTATCGGCCACACCCGCCAAAAAGAGCGGCGGCTTTTCATTTCTGCTCTGCGGGGAAGCAGCGCAGTTCCCTCCAGTTAGTGGTGAAGGGTGGTTTCCTAACTTTGTTTCCCAAGTCCCCTAACTTCGAAAGCTTCTGGGTTGAATTTTGCTTAGTAAGTCAACATCTTCACTTTATTTGAAACTTCTTTTGCTGTTTTTCTCCTTCATCTCAAAAGTTATCCATCTCTACCACTCGCGAACATGAAAAAGATAACTTAGAGATCTAAGTTGGGGTTTGTCCAAAGGACAATGTTGGCTTTATCTGTCCGATGTCTTTAAATATGACGCTGTCTTGATTCTGCAACACAAAACCAGGTCCATCATCTTCAGGTATGCTTTGTGGGATCAGTCCAAATACCAATGTAATTTATCAGCTTCTCTACTGTTTTCCGTGTTCCCAATTGCTGGAGGTGCTCTTCAAGCTCTTGGAGCCACTCTCCACATAACAACTGAAACACCGAACCCAAACCACTGTTGATAACTCCAGGAAGCATCCAAAAATGAGCCGTAACTTCTGAAAGTGACCACTCTGCAAGGTGCCAGAGTTGTGGAGCTTTGAATTTTCGTGTCAAAGACTTTAATGAATTAAGATGATGACAGCTATTCCTTTAGGAAGGAAGAGTATAGACTGGTCTGGGAACTAACCTTAATAAATTCTAATCATATAGGTGTCATTACCAGCCAGCCTCTCCAAGTGTCATGTCATGCTTAGCCGGAGTACTTCCAACTGATCCGCCTTTGAATTGTTCTTCTTGGATATATACTTATCAGCCAGTGGCACGAAGATGCCCCGACCTCAGCAAGTTAGCCCTGGACAAAATACCACTTAACTTCTTCCTTTGGAGTTTCTTCAGTTACATGGTTGGGATTTTTGGACAACACTTTCCTTATGTGGATTATTGCAGTTTGATGACTGGGAATTCTGCACTTATAGAAGGTATGTTTCTTAGACACCTATAAACACTTCATTTTTGGGCCTCATACTTACTGCCACTGGTGAACTGTCTCCTTGTTTTGAGTTGTTGCCCGACTAAGTAATTTACGACTTTGCGTTTCCTTCTTGGGGACTGTGTTTTGTAGATCTTTTCTCTGGTAGAACAATGATTTGGGTGTGTGTGAGATGAAAGTTTATTGATTTTACAATGTGTCTGTCAATATCTGCACATATAATGAATGTTGATTTATGTAGATTTATGTATATTTTATGTCAGTAATGGGTCCAGTATGTCTAACAGTCCATGCCTTGTTTTATTTGTGGCTTATTTTTTTCCTTAAGTACTGGAGTGGATAATCTATTTTAACAGAACTTATGTGGCTTGCATTCCAGTATTATCATCATTATTATTTGTATCTTGACAGTTCATTTTGATAAACAAAATCCACAAGTGGCACACGTAAATGAATTTCTAATGGTAGGGTGTTGATACAAAGGACAACAAATGAAAGATTTGGCCATGCAACAATCCAAAGGCATGATTCTTTGTTTAACCTTCATGGCAGATTACCAAGACTTTATATTCTTTTTAAAATGCCTTACAGTTAAGTGCTATTAATTTCTGGGAATGCAACTAAAAATTCTCATCTTCTCAGTGGTAACAGATAGGGTTACTTTTGTATAGTATTTCCTGCCTTGCTGAAGCAGTGGTTTGTTCTGGAAACTCAGAATTTGGTCAAAAAATTAATTGGAAATAACTTTATCCGATTATGAGTCAAATAGAGTGACTTTTGGATTTGTGTGTAAAACCTTCCTGCACTTCTTTTTATGTCTACAAAAGGAAGGTTTAATCAAACTTGTGTAATCCTTCATCTTGGTGCAGTGCTTTGTTAGTTCATCCTGAAATTTAGAATGTCTTTTGTTGTGAAGTTTATTTTCGAGTTGTTAACCAAGAGAGGGCTGGCATTGGGACCTCATTCTCATTACTGTGTTTCAGTGCTGCAGAATCTAATTCTAGCAAAGTGTGCTAGAGTGCCGTATCAGGGTTCCCTATGTTTCACGGGAAGTTTATCTGCTAGAATACTTTTCTGGACACAGAAAGGACAATGTCACTCCTAAGAAGAGTATTACCCATCTGAAGTGATTCTGTTGGAATATTGTTTAATGGCCACTCAGTGTTGGGCTCAAAGGTGTAGACTCAGGCTTTGGAATGAGTCCCAGCCCAGGCAATTACTCCCTGTGACATCTTGCCCAGGTTGCTTGATTTCCTTGGGTCTTCCTTAGTTTTGTCATTTGTAAAGTAGGCTTCTTAACACCTGTCCCATAGGAGTGTCGTGAGAAGCAAGCATGCTGATCAACGCTCCCTTGTAGAGTTCTTGCCTGTCGTGCCTGAGACCCTGGGTTCAACTATTAGCACTACAAATTACAACAGAGCACCAAGAACATATATGTCTGAAAAAAAGTAACATGGGGCTAAGAATTAATAAACTTAATAATCAGTACATTTTTGGCTTCTGCAATGAATTAGTGATGTTCCAATGCCTCAAACTTTCTTTCTTAACTAGCTTACAAAATACAAGTCATGTCCAACAGAACTATTCACTAAAATGATCCAAATTAATTTGGAAGGAAGTGTGTGCATGCTTGAGCATGTGTTTCTCTGAGAGCATATTCCGTCCAGTTCTGTTGTCCAATCACTTGCAGATTAATTTGCTTCAGGAAACATTGGTGGACTACTGTTATGAGCCAAACTTCACCCTAGAATGAGTGGCTCTTCTTTCCCAGATAGAAGTCTGTCAGTTAAGATGACAGTGACTTTCAGAATTTGTTTACTCAGTTTCTCTCCTTTGTTTTTACATTTGTTTGTTTGTTTTGTGGATTGGGGCCTGGCATGTGTGTGGCGGTCAGAGGACATCTTGCAGGAGCCGGATGATTCTTTTACCTTGTAGTTGGCTCCCATCAAACTCAAGTCATCAGGCTTAGTGATAAGTCAGTGCCCTTAGGGGATGAGCCATCCCACCTGCCTAATTTACTCTGATTGTCTAGTTAGAAAGCTGTTAATGATGAGTAGTCTTTGGTATCGCTTTAAAATTTTAGGTGTCTGAGGAGTAACTCAGTTCACAGAGTGCTTGCCTCGAACTATGTTAATCTAGCTCAGTGATTCATCCCTGTAACTGCAACACTCACTTGGAGCATCTGAAGTTCAAGGTCATTCCTGTAACTGCAACACTTACCTGAAGCATCTGAAGTTCAAGGCCATCTTTTATTATCAGTTTGTGTTTGAGGCTAGCCCAAGCTACATGAGATCCCGCCTCCAAAAAAAAGCCATGTGCTGGTAGTGGCGGCAGCAGCTGTGGCGCACACCCTTAATCCCAGGACTTGGGAGGCAGAAGCAGATGGATCTTTATGAGTTCTAGGTCAGCCTGGTCTGTAGAGAGAGCTCCAGGACACCCAAGGTTACACAGAGAAACACTATCTCAACCCCCCCCCCCCAGAGTATTTACTAAAACGTAAAAGGGACTCGTGTGTAGAAACTGCTCAGTAGAACAGTTCTTTCTAAAAATGAAGCCACACACATCTAGGACTTGATTTTCCTGATCTGTGCCTCAGGACAGTGTGGTGCCTCTGCGCCTGACTTTACCTGAAGGGAGATTACAGTCTCTTTTTTAATCCTTCCGGAAGTTTTGGATAGAAATACCAAGGTATGGCTTCTTTTTATTTGCAATCTATTCGCAGGTAGTTGCTTAGAAACAATAATATTAGATAGGGTAGAATATGAAATATGAATGTTAAAGTGAGAAAATCTCTCCTAAAATGTATTCAAAGCTGTCGTAAACATTCATTTAGTTAGTCAGCTACCCACCAGCCACAAATAGCTGGAAACAATGTCATAAAGTTTCTCTGAATGTTGGTCATTGAAATTATTACCAGGCTTACTTTAAAGTAGCTGGGGTTTTACACTTTTGCGGTTTAGCATGGCTAAGACTGCATCTGCTTAGCTTTCAACAGTCCCCCAGGCTGTTCTCAATAAACTCCCGTAGGAAGCAAGTATGTTCACCTGTGCTATCCACAAATGGTGACTTTAAAGACCTCACAAGTAATGAAGAGCATTTGCTCAACTTTAATTTTTAAAGTCTGGGAGGTCAGTATCGGAGCCATGAGCTGAGCCTGGAACTGGGCCATTGTCTCACCTCTGCTTATTTATTTGCTCGAAGTTTCTATAGGCACCTGCCTGTATTCCCAAATCTACTTTGATTTCTTTGTAAAAGTTGTTTTTAAAAATTACATTTATCTACTTACGGTGTGTACATGTGTGTGCATGCCAAGACAGCTTGTGAAGTTGGTTCTTTCCTTCCACAATGCAGGTACCAGGTACCAAACTCAGATTACTGGATTTGAAGACAAGTGCCTTTACCCTCTGGATTGTCTGCCTGGTCCTGATTTCTTCCTTATGGTCTCAGATCTGCTGAGTTTTTAATGGAATTTTATTTTATTTTTTTGAGATTTATTTTAATCTCTCTCTCTCTCTCTCTCTCTCTCTCTCTCTCTCTGTACTCTTGTGCATGCACTTGCACTTGAGCGCCAATACCATGCATGCCTGAGGGAACCGGACAAGGATGTCTGATAACTGGACCCCTTGGAGGAGGAGTTTTAGGTGGAGTTTTACAACCCCTCTCCCATGTTGGTGCTCTGAACTGGATTTGGGGTCTCTGTAAGAAGAATAAGCTTTCCTAACCACTGAGCCATCTCTTTCAGCACCTGATTTGCTGACTTTTACAATGCTATCCACCTCTAAAAACTAAGATGGCATTCCTGCCTATTGTTATTTAGACTGGGAATTAATCCTAGGTCCTGGTGCTTTCTGGGCTGAGCTACGCCCTCAGTTATCTGTCCATTATTGTCAAAGACAGAGATGTTTAGACGTATATCGTGAATCTAGGACACCTGCATTGTTCATCTATCCTTTTCTTCCCCGTTCCTTCTTTTAACTACTATCGTGAGTACATTCTGTGTGCCAAGTGATGCTACAAGCTTTCAGGACACAGACACAAGGACCATCAGTAAAAGCCTGTCCTTCTGAAGCTTTTACTAGTGAGGGTAAAAATACACATTCAAAGGAGGAAGCCACTATGGAGAAAAATGGGCAGGAAGGGAGACTGGAGAGAGAGGGGAGAGGTTGCTGTTTTCTATGGTCTGTCCGGTCAGACATGGCCTTATCAGGAAGGTAACCTTGAGGGAGGAAAGGAAGGGAGGAAAGGAAAGAGCTCCTCCTATCTGGGTGGAGAGTGTCCAGACTTCGACAGGGACAAGAGCCTGACTTGTCAAGGCAAACCCAGAGGGAGTGGAGGGCACACATGGGACAGCAGTGAGATGAGGCACGGGAGGAAAAAGGAATGTGGACAGATAGCAAGGGGCCTTGAAGACAGAGTGGTACAGTTTATATATACAAGGGGACAGAATGCCACTGGAGCATTTCAGACAGCAGATGACCTGACATAACTAAAGTTGCCCCAGAGTGAGTAACTCTGGTTGACTTAGCCAGAGCTAAGATGAATACAATGGAACCAGGGAGACCCTTAGAAACTACTGTACTGGGCCGGGCGTTGGTGGCGCACGCCTTTAATCCCAGCTCTTGGGAGGCAGAGGCAGGCGGATCTCTGTGAGTTCGAGACCAGCCTGGTCTACAGAGCTAGTTCCAGGACAGTCTCTAAAGCCACAGAGAAACCCTGCCTTAAAAAAAAAAAAAGAAGCTACTTTACTTATCCCACTGCCATGATGGTGGCCAGGACAGTAAGGTAGATTGGGGTGGGTCAGAGCCAAATCCTTGGTATATGTTAGAGCTAAGATTGGAGGGTTTCCCTGGTAGACTGATTCGAGAAAGAGAAAGAGAGGGGATGCATAAGATTCTTAAGACTTTCAGCCTGACCCAAGAGGAGACGGGAAGCCTTTCACCAAGATGAGGGTGAACTTGCAGGAAGGGTGACCAGTACCTCAGCTACAAGACATCAGAATCCAGGTGTGTGCCTGTGGGTGTGTCTGTGTGCGTGCCCACTTGCACCTGGGCCTGCAGAGAGTCCAGAAGAGGACAACTTGTACCCTGCTCTATCACCTTCACCCTTGCTTTCTTAAGACAGAGTCTCTCGATGAACCTAGAGCTACATGCAGCCATGCCTGGCTTTTTACATGGGTTCTGGGATTCAAACTCAGATTCTTGCCCTTGAGTAGCAGGCACTGTCACCCAGTGAGCCCAGCCCCAGATGCAGATGCCTTTAAAGCAACTCAGCAGTCTAAGAGACAAGTCATGTTTTCAAGATAGTCATCTAGAGATATAGATTTATAAGTTGGAAGAAATTAGGACTTTGGCCATGGGTAGATGAGTTCAAGGGAGTGAGTGTGCAAAGCACAGCGTTGAGGCACTCGCTGTATGACCCCCACATTTAGAAGTGGGAAGCTGATGGACGAAGACCATTTCTTTTCAGTGGTTTGACCTGTTCCACACACTCCTTTACAGCTTCAGGGAGTGGTGAGTCAGCTCTGTTGGCCAAGTACTTAGGACCTGAGTGTGATCCCCAGATCTCACATGAAACAAATTTGGTGTGGTAATGTACCCTGGTAATCCCAGCAGAGGCAGAGACCGGCAGATCTCTGGGGCTGGTTGGCCAGCCAGCAGGGCTTACTTGGTAAATTCTAGGAAAAAGAGAGGTCCTATCTTAAAAAACAAAACAGAAACCCAAGATGGACAGTATCTAAGATGTGATGCTCAGAGTTGGCCTCTGGCCTATAGACACTCCCCACACACATACACACCGTGACTCCTGACTAAAATTTGTATTTTATTAGATGATTAAAATACTTCCATATGCCAGATGTGGGGCAAGTTTTTGATCCCAGCACACAGGATGCAGAGACAGGTGATTGGAAGTTCAAGGCCAGCTTGGTCTACATATTGAATTTCGGCCAGTCAGTGAGACAGTTATAAAATAGACAACTGACTTTCATGTCTATTATCTCAGTGGAACCTCTTAGTAACTACTGTGGGATAGCACATAAATGCCCCTGTCTTACCTTGTAGAAAAAGACATTAAGCCTGAGAAATAAAATGGTTTGTCCGAAGTCACCCAAGTATAAGATAGGGCTATTGTTTAACTTCAAATTAGTGTCATTCACAAAAGAGAACATAATAGTAATGAAACTAAATTTCAACCATGTGGGACAATGGGAATAATTGCAGAATACATACAGCACATGAATCAAAGCAGGGGAGGGGCGACCACTGCTTTTTGTTGTTGTAGAGACACTGCCTCTTTCTGGAGTCTAGGTGGGCCTTGAACTCATGATCCTTTTGCTTGTTCTTCTGCTTTTGTTTTTGTTTTGTGGTGTTGGGCAGTAACCCAGGGTTTCACCCTTGCTAGGCAAACACTCTACCCTTTCCCTATACCTGCAGACCTTAGAACATGCATGGCTTTTGGACATGTTTTCAGAGGAATAAAGACTAGTTTAAGCTTGACAGGATGAGACAAGAGTCGTGATAACTGGATGATATGGGGATTTGGGAGCCCCTTGGTTCAGGCTGAGCAGTGAAGGAAGTGACTAAGAGGTAGAGTGAATGACTGTGTGACAGACCCTTTCAGGGGGATATAACATATGAATCTGTTCACTCCAGAAAGGGAGTTCACAAAAGACCAAAGTAGCAATTGAACCACTCCAACATGGTACGGACTCAGGAAAGCTGCAAGCATGGTGCTCTCTCAGCCTCTTGCAGACAGCTCCACAGTACCTACATCTCTTTCTTGCTGCAGTTTGGCTGCTCTCCATTTTCAGCAACTGTTTATTTCCCAGAGCAAATGTTTCAAGTTGGAGGGAATGTTGCAATTTGGAGCATCATGCGGTAGAGTGAGAAGGGCTACTTCAAACTTAGACCAACTTTTTGAGATTTTTATTTTGGGGTGTGTGTGTGTGTGTGTGTGTGTGTGTGTGTGTGTGTGTGTGTGTGTGTGTATACACATGTTTGTGTGTGAAGGTACATGTGTGTGCTTGTGCATGTGGAGACCAGAGAACAAGCTTGGGATGTTGTTCCTCAGGTGCCGTCTTTCTTGTGTTGTTTTGTTTTGAGCAGTCTCACTGGCCTTGGGCTCCAGGATAGGCATGGCTGTTTGGCCAGCAGCACCATGGACTTGCTGGTCTCTTTCCAGTGCTGTGATCACAATGGCCCCTTGTAAATTTTTGTTTGTGGGGGTGCTCTGAGTGTGGAACTCAGGTCCTTATGCTTACAAGGCAAGGATTTTGCCAACTGTGAGCCATCTCCCCAGACCTGTTTCTTTGTTTCAGGTGGGGGTCTACTGCAGCACAGGCTGGACTTGACCTTGTGACCCTCCCAAGTGCTGGCATTACAGGATTGTACCGCCATGCAGACCAAAATTGAGTTTTAACAGAGTGATTATGATGTGGCGTCATGGACAGTATTGTTAGAACATACCTATCTGAGTGTGTGTGTGTGTGTGTGTGTGTGTGTGTGTGTGTGTGTGTGTGTGTGTGTATGTGTGTGTGTGTGTTTCTGTGGAGCTCATGCAGAGGCCAACAGACAACTTTTGGGAGTACTTTCTTCTACTGTGTGGGGTCCTTGAGATCTAACTCAAGTCGTCAGGCTTGATGGCAAGAGTGTTTGCCTGCTGAGCCAACTTGCTGGTGTGGATATCATACACTTTAAAACACATATTAGTGTACATGCCACCAATGCTATTTTTGGATTCTTTTGCCTGAAGATCTCCTATACCTATTGGTAATTTCTGTCCCTAATCACCAGGCCCAGGCAATTACTAATCTTTCTGTCTATAGATTTCTAGTACATTTCATAGAAATAGATTCATTAGACTGTGGGGACTTACCCTAGAACTAAAAAGGTCTTCTTGTGGTGGCATTTATCTGTCCTCTTATTTCTTTTGACTGTTAAGTGCTATTCCATCATAAGGACAAACTTACTACATTGTGACCTGTTAATCAGATGATGGCTATGTGAGTTGTTTGCTTTATTTATTTATTTATTTATTTATTTATTGGTTTTTTGAGACAGGGTTTCTCTGTGTAGCTTTGGAGCCTATCTAGGCACTCGCTCTGGAGACCAGGCTGGCCTCAAACTCACAGAGATCTTCCTGCCTCTGCCTCCCAAGTGCTGGGATTAAAGGTGTTAAAGGTGTGTGCCACCACTGCCTGTCCAGTTGTTTCCAATGTTTAACTATCTCAAATAGTACTGCAATGAACATTTATTCATGTGTTTGCCTAGATAGATACCTTCATGTCTCTTGAGTAAATACTTAGGTGTTGAATTGGTGGGTGGCACAGTAATTATATGAAACTTTAAAGAAACTGTTTTCTAAGTTTGTGTCTTAGTCACTGTTCTGTTTCTATGAAGAGATCATTACCAAGGCAATTCTTATAAAAGAAAGCATTTAATTGGAAGCTTGCTTACAGTTTTATTGGGTTAGTCTATTATTACCATGGTGTTGGTGGTGGGGGATGTCAATATCCAGGTATGTATGATACTGGAGAAGTAGTTGAGAGTTATGTCCTGATCTGCAGGCAGAGATGGAGAAAGGAGGAGGGAAAGAGGAAGTTGAGGACAGGGAGGGAGACGGAGGGAGGGAGACAGAGACAGAGACAGACAGACAGACAGACAGACAGACAGACAGACAGACAGAGACTAGGCCTTTTGAAACCTCAAAGCCCACCTTAGTGATATGCTTCCTCTAATAAAGCCACACCTCCCAATCCTTCTAATCTATCTCAACTGTTCACCAGCTGAGGACTAAGCATTCAAATATGTGAGCCTATGGGGGCCATTCTGACTCAAATCACCAGCCATGTTACAGGTTTAGAATTACTGGCAGCAGTGGATGAAGACTGGGGTTTCTCCACATCTCTGCCTTTTATTAGCTTTTTGTAAGTGTGGAACATCCACAAGAAAACTTCCTACCATAACCTTGGAGCCTAGAATAAAATGGAGTCACTTATAGGGGCCATAATGAAGTACCTAGACCTTAGCAGGTCTGTAATGCTTGTCCTGGTCTGTTGTCAGAGAATGAGGTGAGTGACCAGCCACCACACAGAGGGCTTTGTCCTGGTGCAGTGTGCTGCTAAAGCAGACATATAAAGAGAATGGTGTTCTCTGTACATGAAATAGTTATGGTTTAAACTTTATCTACAAACTCACAGAGAAGCTGTCCATGCTGTTAGAATCATGTCATTGAAGTATTTTATCACATTAAGCATTTGGGAGAACTAGGTCGGGGGAGTGGAAGTGAGGGCAGGAGTAGGGCTTGATGCATGCCAGTAATCTAAGCACCTGTGAGATAGAGGCAGGATAATCCAGAGTAATAAACTAACCTCAGCTGCTAAGTGATACCCTGCCTCAAAATAAACAACCAACCAGCCAGCCATCCAAAGGCAAATAAAAAAGATCACAGAAATAATTTGGGAGATCTAACCTGTGTAAGCTAACTGCAAAGCACAGCTTTGGGAGGTGACCAGTGGCAGTTGCCAAGCCCCAACATTCCTCTCTTATGAAGCAATGTGTAAGGTTTGGTTTCCCAGTAACAGTTTTTCACAATCTTGAGGGCATGCAAGCTCACAGTCTCAAATCCTTGGCTTAAGATAAGATATTTAGACTAGGTTAAGTGTCAGGCAGCTTGGCAGCAATGTGAGAGCAATTATTTGAGATTTTTTTTAAATAAATTATTTTCTCTGCTTTGACATTTTTGAGATAGTCTTACACTGTAATTCAGGTAAGCCTGGAACTTTATGTTGTAGCCCAGGCTACATGAACAATGATTTGGGGATTATTATTCTTGCTTTTTTCTTCAAGTCAGATGTCCAAAGAGCCATCTTCTTTGTGTGTTCTTTCTTTCTTACCTGCACATACTCAGACTCATGATTCCTTCAGTATCTGTGACCACCTTGATACCAGAATCCAAAGATGCTGATGTCCCTTGTATAGGCAGAGAAAATGTGGTCACACATACCCAAATATTAGCACTCAGAAAGTTAAGGCTTGAATTCAAGGGCATAGTGAGACCCTGTCTCAAAAAAGAACAACAGTGGCTGGGGAGTGGTGGCACACACCTTTAATCCCAGCACTCAGGGAGGCATAGACAGGCAAATCTCTGGAGCTGGAGGCCAGCCTGGTCTACAAAGTGAGTTCCAGTATAGCCAGGGCTACACAGAGAAAACAAAACTAAACAAAACAAAAACTGTCTTGAAAAACAAATTAACAAACCAAAAAACAAAACAGCAACAGCAACACACACACATACACACACACACACACACACACACACCCCAAAAGCCCCTTGAGAACCTTTGTCAGATGGGGCAGCACAGCTTCCCAGAGCCCCTAGCACAGTGGTAGCATGCAGTCGTCATATGCTGTAGGAAAAATAATGTGGGAAATACTTGCATGCTTGGTACAGATGCAGGATGCCTTTGTGAATATTTTGCCTATGAAGTTGGCTGAATCCATGGATGTGGAAGCCGCAGATATGTAGCCATCAGAGGCAGGCTGAGTTTCTAGTTGTTGCCTGCGCGTCTCCCTCCTAGGTGGGTCCTGTTTGTCTTCTAGGTTTTCCAGTCCACTACGGGTGATTGTTACTTTTCTCATTGCCATAAAAGTTCCCAACAAGAAGCAGTTTCATGGCGGAAAAGCTTGTTTCTGCTCCCACAGCAAAGGGATGCAGTCCATGCTGGTGGGGCGGGCATGGTCTCAGGAGCATGAGGCAGCTGGCCACAGTGTACCTGCAGCCAGGAAGCAGTGAGTGGTGAGCGGCTGCTGCTCAGCTGGTCCTCTGCTTTTTATCCAGTCTGGAATTCACCTCCCTTAGGTACCTTTGTTTTTAAGTTAACCCTTTCTGGTATCTCATAGGCACGATTCTAAGTCCCATCGACCTGATAGTGAAGACAAACCTTCAGAAGAGGGAATACGGATTTTCTAAAAGCCCAGAGCAGGGTTGGACCCACAAACCCACAATTTACTCTCTCTCTCTTGTGGCCTGGTCCCAGTCTCAACTCAGTCAATCTGAGAGTTATGTGGTGTCTTCACTTTTTGAGCCCTTTATTTTCGACACTGGTCTGGAAGGAAGAAAGAACTTCAAGTGACTTCATGACGCTATAGCAAAACTCCACACCTTGTGCAAATGCCTCCTCACTGAGGTGCTCTGTAGCCTGGACCCCCTCTCCTGCCCAAAAGATGATGGATGCTCTGATGTTCCAAAGAGTGAGGCAGGTGTCACAGTACATGCTTAAGCTCTTTGTACATTGTGTCACCATGAGATAAATAAGAGGTGGAAGGAAGAAGTCTAGAAGCTGGGGCTCTCAGAGGCAGGCAGTGTGCACATAGTGGCCCTGTGCGCGCGCTGCCTGTTTTCTTCAGCCCCACCACAAGCTGCTGGTATTCCCCTCCTGTATTCTTTTAAGAAAAATACCTCAGCGCAGGAGCTCAGCCCGGAGCTACCAATGGAGTTAGTGCCCAAAGGCTCATCCACAGAGGCGATAGACCCCACAAGGAGCTCCATCACCAGTGAGACTTTCTGAATGAGCTTTCACCAATGAGCTGTTCTGAAATGCTTCCCCGAGTTAGGCCACTGTGGTCAGAATAAAGGAGACACTGATATAACAAAGAATTTACCAGCATATGTTTTCAACCTCTTGCATTTTGTAGATTAGTGTAGTTCAAAGGATAAGGGAAGTTCTCTGTCATTCTGTCTTAGGGTAAATAAACCTTGGTTGCCTCTGAATTAATGCTCAGCTTTTGTCTCAGTGTGGGAATTCGGGTGAAAGCTCATAAAATGTTATTCTTGCATCTTTTTTCTTGTACATTTCTACCTGACTCTACAGCCAAATTAAAAATTCTCACTTTACTCTCATGATCCAACTGCTATACTAAGTATATCATGTGGGCCTCCATCTAAATGTTTTCACAGGACTAACTAGCAAGGACAGGAAGGATGCTGTCCTTGCTCTAGCACCAATTCTTGGCTTGGTGACATGGCCTCCTGAGTTCTAAGGGTTTGAGTGTGACCTCTAGAAAAGGGCTCTCAATCTGAGCAACTGGTGCTTCCACCAAATAATGATTCCATCTTGATTGTATTTTAATTTTAGTTACATAAATTTATTTATGGTGTGTGTGTGTGTGTGTGTGTGTGTGTGTGTGTGTGTGGTGTGGTGGTTGGTGGTGGTGTGGTGGTGGTGGTGGTGGTGGTGGTGGTGTTTGGTTGGTTTGGTTTTTTGAGACTGAGTTTCTCTGTGTAGCTCTGGCTGTCCTGGAACTCACTTTGTAGAACAGGCTGGCCTCAAATTCACAGAGATCTGCCTTCCTCTGCTTCCTAAGCACTGGGATTAAAGGGGTGTGCCACTCCCTTGTTTGTTTGTTTGTTTGTTTCTGAGATAGGGTTTTGCTGTGTAACTCAGTCTTACCTCAGTTTCCTGAGTGCTGGGATTCCAGGCATGAGCCATCATGCCCACCTATACTTGGTACTATTTAAATACTGTGTCTTCATTCTTGTTCTCATTTCCCTTCTCTTTTTGCTCTATTTTCTTCTTCCCTGGGACCATTGATTGATGTTCCATCTATGCATCTACTCCTCCATCTATCCCTCCTTCCCTTCATCCACTCACCTACCCATTCACCCTCCTATCCATCCGTCATCCATCCATCCATCATCCATTCATCCATCCATCCATCTATCCATCCATCATCCATTCACTCATTCATTCCCCTTCCTACCCCCATCCATGCATCCAAACATCCATCTTTCCTTCTAACATGCATTTACTTATTTGAATATCATTGGGTAGCTATCTATTATGTGTTTGTCCTCAGCTAATGTTGATGATACAAAGTTTAACTAAGCTGAAAGTGGGTCCAGCCTTCATTCATCTTAGGGGAAGTGGTTTCTTGGTCTAAATACATGGAGAACCATGGAGAATACCTTTCAGAAGATTACCAGCACCTGTAACCTGGCCCTATCTGAAGCGTAGCTTTTTTTTTCCCCCTAACTTCTTGAATGTCAAACTGAGGTTTCCACTAGCTTTTATTTTGTTTTTTAAAACCCACAGGACTCTCATTAAAATGATTTTATAGAATATGCTTGAAGTTAAGTTGTCTCTGGTTCCCGGAGGTAGCAGGAGAAGAGGGAAAGAGTCTATCCTTTAGTTAATATGTGCCCATTATAAGGGATGTACCATCTCTGCCCCCTGATAGCTTTGAGTGCTTGGTGAACTTCTCAGTAGAATGAAGAATTGCAGACCCCATAGGGCAACTGCCATTTATTTTCTTCCCATCTATCTATCTATCTATCTATCTATCTATCTATCTATCTATCATCTATTTATTTTGTTTTTTTTAAGACAGGGCTTCTCTGTGTAGTCCTGGCTATCCTAGTTCTACTCACTCTGTAGACCAGGCTGGTCTTGAACTAGAGATCCACCTGACTCTTCCTCTCCAGTGCTAGAATTAAAGGCATGAGCCACCACTCTTCAGTTCACCTGCTATTTCTTTGACAGCATCTCTAAATGTAGGGAGAAAAAGAGCTGCTGCAGGCCTGAGGAGCTCAAGCCCAAACCCAAACCCAATGGTTGCCTGCTCTGTTGTCTACTACTTTGTGGTAGCAGAGACCTTTCTGTGTCTTTCAGGTTCAGTATGTAACCTAGGATGGCCTTCAGTTCATAACCTCACACTTCTGAGAGCTGGGATTGCAGGTGTGAGCCACCAGGAGCTTCTCAGGATTTAAGGTAGCTGCTCCT
Source organism: Cricetulus griseus (assembly GCF_003668045.3). NCBI lineage: Eukaryota > Metazoa > Chordata > Mammalia > Rodentia > Cricetidae > Cricetulus > Cricetulus griseus. The sequence goes on along the minus strand of NC_048596.1, from coordinate 249,591,267 downwards.
TTCAGCAGTGAAAAGACAGACATCAGCTTAGCCACACAACAAAAATGATTTGTCTTTTCCTTGCAGTAGCTGTGCTTATAGACACGCGCTCTTGGCCACTGCTCCACTGTAGTACCACCAAAATGAAGCAATGGAGGCAAAAAAGTGACTAAAATCGTCTTTGCTGAGGAAATTCAGTTGAGGATTTTGGCCTAGAGTAGTCACTCTGGGTTACCTAGGTAGGCACTAAATGTAGTCTCAGTGTCCTCACACTAGAGGGGACATACAGAGACTGGACTTAGGTGGCCGTAAGCCAAGGAGTACCAGCAGCCACTACTAAGTGAAGAGAAGAAGGACTCTTCTTTTTGCCTTAGAAGACATATTACTGTGGTTTTAAGCCACAGACTTTATGTAATTTGTTATAACAACAATAAAAAATAATTGGGGCCTGGCAGTAGTGGCACATGCCTTTAACCCCAGCAAAGGCAAGTGGATCTCTGTGGGTTCAAGGCCAGCCTGGTCTACGGTACAAGTTCCAGGACAGTCAGGGCTACACAGATTTCTCTGTCTTGAAAAACCAATAATAATAATGATGATGATGGTGATGATGATGATGATGATAATTGGGTTGTAAGGTTGTACGTGTGGAGGCCAAAGGTCTACCTCAGGTATTGTTTGAAAGAGCTGTGTACTTTTGGTATTTTTGAGACAGGGTCTCTCACTGGCCTGGCACTTACTCATTCAGCCAGGGGATCGGTGAGCAAATTCATGGCTTCCCAGTGCCTGCCACCACACCCGGCTTTTTATGTAGGGTCTGGGGATTAAACACAGGTCCTCATGTTTGGTAGCACCTTCTCATCTGTGTTATCTCCCTACTTGACTGAGCTGTCCACTTTCTGAGGGTTGAGGCCTTGTTTCCCTCTGTTACTGGAGTCTTGCAAGTAGCAGACTTCTGCACACAGCAGGCGCCACATATCCAGCTGCTCGAACTGACTTCTTCATTGGCTCAGAACTTTAGAGCCTGAAGATTTGTATTTAAATTTTTATTGGAAGAGAAGTGAGGCCGGCAAGATTGTGGCATTTATTTGCAAAAGAAGAATTGATACCCCTAAGGCTTACTTCTGTCTCAGTTTATTGCATCTTGAAGCTTGGATTTACACCACGTTTTTAATGTAGCAATTCCTGCGCTGGGCTAGAATATTAATAGACGCACCAAGAAAGCTCATCTGGCAGAACAAGAAGAGCAAGTTGGTCCAGGCAGTGGTTTGATGTCTTAATTAGATAGGACTTCGGGGTAGGTGCTCTTCTGCGCTGACAATATCTAAGTGACAGTGTTCAGGGATTTCTGAATCAAAGGCAGAGCGTCTTCTGCTCAAATCTCCCATGAAATACAATTTGGAAACTGTGAGCCTGGTTCTCACTCAGGCAGAACCTTGCTGTATTTACTGGGACTTGGGCTGAACAGCAACTGTGGATCACATTCTTTGGGAAATAGAGTTTGTTTTTATGTGTAAAGAAGCCGCAGAGAAATAGCTGGGATTTGGGCTTGACAGATTGGGCTGCTGGCTAATATGACTTTGCCTTATAGTGTGGCTTTTTCTTTTTCTCCCCTCTATCTGGTCCCTCCCTCCTCCTTCTTGCCCCCGCCCCCCTTCTTGCTTCTTTTGCTTCTTCCCACTCACAACAATGACCTCAAAATCCTTATATAGCCAAGGATGACCTTGAACTTGCTGGTCCTCCTGCCTCTGCCTCCCAGTTGCCAGGGTTACAGGTGCATCTGCACACAGCTAGGAAGAGGATATTTTACAGATAAACTGTGAGGCTGGTTTTTCTTTTTCCTTTTTTTTTTTGGTGAGTGTTTATATTATTGATTGATATCATCTAAAATATTAATATATTAATACATTAGAGTTTGTAAGACTTGGTCACTTTAACAGACCTTTACAATAATAGGGAGGTAGTCACCAACTCCATCTTGGCCATAGAAGTGAATGGTAAAGATTCCAATTAAAAGTGAGGACATCACCACCATGGAATTGAACTTTGACCTTTTGTTTTGATAAAGCTAATAGGCAGTTTAGTTGTTGTTTTATTTTCCTTATTTCAGATACTGTCAATATGAAGCCCTTCTTGGTATGGAATTCTGTATGTAGACCAGGCTGGCCCTGGTCTATCCTTACTTCTGCCTCCTGAGTGAAGGGATTAAAGGTGACAAGGCAGTTTTTTTTTTTTTTTTTAAGCTAACTCACTTCCCATGTTCAACTAGTGAAAGTCTTGGATTGTTGTTTATCCTTTCACTCTCTGACCATATTTTAAATATCTGTTGCAGCTCTGTAGTTCTTAGTAATAGACACAGGGTTAGGAAGCACTGAAGAGTTATATGGTATGATCTGGATGTCTTATGCAGTTCCCTACAGGAAAGCCTGAGTTTCAGACATTGTATTTTCTGCCAGGAACAAAGAAGTTGCTCATTAGACAGTTGTTTATAGAATGGATTTGCGATTGAATAATGAATAAAACCCACAAGTTTTGATGTCTGATGTTACCCTAATAATGGAGCCCCCCTCCCCCCCTTTTCTCTTTTGGAGACAAAGTCTCACAATATATCTGAAGCTGGACTAGGACTCATCATGTAGCCCAGACTGGCCTCAAACCTGTGACAGTCCTGTCTCAGCCTTCTGAGGGTTGAGATTATAAACATATACCACATTATCTAGCATAGTTAATTAAAACCAGTTGGCAGTTCTGGGGTTGAGCCTAGGTCACTGTACCCTGTCTCAAAACACAGCTAAGTAGGGGAGTGGTGGCATACTCCTTTAGTCCCAGTACTCAGGAGGCAGAGGCAGGCGGATCTCTGTGAGTTCTAGGACAGCCAGGGCTGTTACATAGAGAAACACTGTTTTGAAAAACCAAAAAAAAAAAAAAAAAAAAAAAAAAACCCAAAACCAAACAACAAAAAACCACAACTAAAAAACAAATAAGGAGTTGGGTTTGTTTTTTTTTTTTTGGTGTGATTTAAAAAAAAAAAAGTATTTTGACAGGGTCTTGCCATGTGGTTCTGGCTGCCCTGCAACTCTTTATGTAGATCAGGCTAGCCTTGAATTCACAGAGATCCAGCTGACTCCCTCTCCTGAACATAAGAGGTGGAATTCAGGGATAGCTGGAGGGGTGTGTCTTTTTTTACATGGCAGTTTTGCTGCAGGCATGAATTGGCAGCAGCTGTGTGTTGTGGTTGCCTGTAGAAGATAGAGCCAGTCCAAATTCTAGCACAGACTGGGGAGAGATTCAGTAGTTTTCCTGGCTAACTGAGGGACTCTGGATGGCTTCTAGAGGAGAGAGAATTAGTTTTCTTTAAGGGTGTGGCTCCTGGTAGGCTAACCATGCTCCAGTGGATGGCCTCATACCTGGGAGTATACAGGCAGCATAAAATTTGAGTGGAGGGGTTATTATAAAAAGAGGAAAAAAAGACATAAACTTGGGGGTTTGCTAGGCAGGGAAGTGTCTATATGAGTGCAGTTAAACTGAGTGAAAGTTGAAATTGGTCAAAATGCGTTGTATGAAATTCTTGAGGAATTAATAAAAACATTCAGAAAAAAATCATAGCAAGGACTGGGGATATAGCCTAGTTTGTAGAATGCTTGCCTAACATTCATGAGGCATAGTTGGTCCTTGGCACCCCATAAACTGTATATGGTGGCCCAATCCCAGCACTTGGGAGGGAGAAGTAGGAAGATTGGGAGTTCCAGATCATCTTCCACCACAGTCTGAGTTGGAGGCCAGACAAACGAGTAGAAATGATTATATGAGCCTTGATGGTCACATACAGAGTTCCTTCCTCTTTGGTCTTAACTAGCCCTCTGCTATTTTCTGACTTAATGCATTTTGATAGGAAAATATTTTTAGCCATTGTTTGTTTACTCTACTGTGAGTAGGGATGACACTAATAATAAGAAATCCCTGGAGACACTTAGAGCCAATTTCTGTTACCTGCCAGAGCTACCTCGTGTTTTCTTCCTTTAGATGATGTGCCTGTGTGCTTCCTGAAGGGTTTTGCATAGGGGGAGGGCCTTTCTGTACTTGATATTCACTCTCAGTAAGATCATCCTCATGATAACTCTAACCCATGATAAGGACTGATGCCCAGAGGAATGGAAGGAAGCAGTTTTCACTAATTATCAAGAAGTCCTGTTATCTTCCTTTAACCATTTGTTCAAAATGGTAAAAACAAAAACAAAACAAAAAACCCACGTTAGGAAAGGATTAGTAATTTTTTTTTTTTTTTGATTTTTCGAGACAGGGTTTCTCTGTGTAGCTTTGGAGCCTATCCTGGCACTCGCTCTGGAGACCAGGCTGGCCTCAAACTCACAGAGATCCGCCTGCCTCTGCCTCCTGAGTGCTGGGATTACAGGCCTGTGCCACCAACGCCCGGCCAGGATTAGTAATTTTAGTGGCTCTTGAGAACCCTGAACATGGAGATATCAAGCTATTGCAGACCCGGAAGTTTCATCCTTGCTAACTAACTTTCATAGTGCTAGAAGCTGCTATGTACACTATAGGAAGGGAAAAATAATACCAACCTTACCTAACTATGAACCCACCAATTACAACAGTGACCGGCCTGGCAAGACATGTCCACTTGTGCAATCGTGATATAAACATCAATAGAATAACCAACTATTTCTGATTGGATTTAAGTCCTACTCCATAAGATGCAACCAATATCCAAGAACTATTGTTGGGTAAGAACCTGTGAACAGGCATGTCATAGGCCCTAAGGGAGAACATAACTACTATGATTCTTCTAAATGGTCATGGATTAAACTAACTCCTAATGACTTACTGTTACACCCATAGATTAAGGCATCTCTCACCTTCATCACAGAAACTTCTATTTATGATGAATGGATTAACACAGAGACCTACAACTGGTCAATGTATAGAGAATAAGAGACTGTACAATGCTCAGTCCTGGGAGTGGGGAGAGAATGATGAGGTAGGTCATTTGTGGGGAGATAAAAATCAGAAAGAGTAGATGGCTTGAACCTAAAAGGGTTTGTACTTCTCTATGTTTGTATAGAGCTTGTGTTTGTTTATTTTTGTTAGAAAAACAAGAAAAAACCCAAACAAGCTGGGCTTGGTGATGTTTGCCTTTAATCCTAGTACTAGGGAGGCAGAGGTAGGTAGATCTCTGAGAGGTTAAGGCCAGCCTGGTCTACATAGTGAGTCTTTGTCTCAAAACCAACCAAGCAAGCCTCAGAGGCATCAGCCACCACTAGAACTTGTAATAGTGACACAATTTTCTTCAGCTTTGGTATGGCAGTGGCAGGGAATACAGTAACTGTCCACCTTTGACTAGAATGTCACTGATCATGTCATAATTGCTAAGGATCTTTCATTGAAGCAGTCCAGAGATCTGTCTAGGGAAACGTTGTAAACCGGGAAATCCCATAAGACATGATTGTTCCTCCTGGGTTTGATGGACATCCTGAGTTCTGTTTACTTCCTTTGTGACTACTTAGGAATTCTATCCTAGTTTCTTTCTTTCTTTTTAATTTTTATTTCATGTGCCTTGGTGTTTTGACTACATGTATGTCTGTGTCAGAAGTCCCAGAACTAGAGTCACAGACAGGTATAAGCTGCCATGTAGGAACTGGGAATTGAACCCTGGTCTTCTGGAAGAGCAGCCAGTGCTCTCAACCATTGAGCCATCTCACCAGCCCAGCTAGGTTTTTTTGTTTGTTTGTTTTTGTAATGGTTTTATTTTTGTTTTCTGGTTTCTGATTAAAGATTTTAAGATTCTTGTTTCATACTACATGATGAAGGTGAGAATGAGTGTCATTAGTTTAGAGAAACTTCGTTTATTCAATAAATTAACATAGACCATATTAATTACAACTGTGAGTACAGAGACCTGGCCACTAGCCTATTGAGCCATAAAGCTCCATTTACTCCCCCTTAAAAGCTTTGTTTAAAGGCCCTGACAGCAGTGGACAGATATATTTAGCACAGTTTTTCAAGTGTCTTTCTAGAAATGAAGGAAGGGCTGGCTCTTCATTTGTATTGGCTAGTCTATGAGCTGTCAAATGGTTCAGTAGATGTCAACATTCCTTGACAGTCTGAGGTGGTTCATCCCAGAAGTTTGTGGCTTGTGACAGGCCGAGTGACTTGCCTGAGTGAGTTATAGGGCTGGAAATGAACCTTCCTAACTGTATCTTTATGACTAGTATGCTGAGAAGGTATGCAGGGGGTTGGGGCAGTCACGGTGCTTATGATTCAACATGGCTGCAATCATGCCAAGTGGGATCCACATATTTGCCCTTCTGATTTGGGTGAGTATCCAAGGGAAAATTAAATCAGTGTTATAGAATGTTCCAGAATAATAGCATTAAAAATTCTCTAAAAGGATTAATTCAATTACATTTTTAGTCATGAATTGACCAGGTATCAATATTTTCAAACATTTTTCTTACATGTGTTGAGTATTCCTTGGGTAGTAGTGGCACACAGCTTTAATATTAGCACTTGAGAGCAGATGTAGATGGATCTCTGTGAGTTGGAGGACAGCCTGGGCTACAGAGCCAGTTTTAGGATAGCCAGGGCTACATAGAGAAACCCTGTGTCAAAAAACCAAAACAAAATAACAAACCTAAACACCCAAAACAAACAACAAACAAAAACAAAACAACAAAACAAAACAAATGTTGAATGTTCTATAAATAATACATATATTCATGCATGTTAAGGTGTTTGTAATGACCATTTAAACAATAAAATTATGAAAACTATATAGAATTTTCAGGTTTTCCTGGACATATGGACATGTTGCCATAGATTTTTTTTTCTTATCACTATCAGGAAAATCCCTGCTTTTAAATTTTTTTTACTTTTCAATTAGTTATTTTTTTTCTGAGATCAGATTGCTATGTATCCTTGGCTAACCTCGGTTTCCTATGAGGAAAAGGCTAGCCTTGAACTCAAGAGATCTTCCTGCTTCTGCCCAATAATCGACTATTGGGATTAAAGATGTGTGCTACTATGCCTACCCTTTTTATTTTATTTAAAAATTGGTTTAAGCCGGGTGGTGGTGGCGCACATCTTTAATCCCAGCACTTGGGAGGCAGAGGCAGGCGGACCTCTGTGAGTTCGAGGCCAGCCTGGGCTACAAGAGCTAGTTCCAGGACAGCCTCTAAAGCCACAGGGAACCCCTGTCTTGAAAAACAAAACAAACAAACAAACAAACAAAAGAATAAAAATTGTTCTAAAACCATACTTATTCATCCACTCATTTAGTTATTGTGTGTATGCATGCAAGTGCATGTATGGATGCTCGTGTATGAGCCTGTCTGTAGAGATTAGAGGACAATTTGTGGGAGTTGGTTCTCTCTTTCCACCACTTGGGCCCGAGGTTCTAACCCAGCAAAATACCTTTATCACTAAGCCAGATCACTGCCTTGTTTGGGTTAGTTTAGTTTAATATTTGGCCACTGAAACTTAATTTTAAAGAGATCTTGGGTAGTGATGACTACTGAAGTATCCAGAATAAAAAGCTAATTTGACTGGGATTCCTCTCTTTCAGGAAAACATTAATGGTGCAGGCTCTCCACATATGCTTGGAGGGGACTGAGTGTACAGTAACTGCTTCCAACACAGAAAGTTCCCACTTGTGATGGTGATTCTTTTGTACTCTGTGCGATGGTGTCTAGGGTGGCCCGAAGTCCTCTGGTTCTGCAGATGCTGGCTACTGGCTATTATAAACCATAAGCCTGCACATTTGAAAAGGCTGGGATAGGACTCCTCTTTTGTTACTGCAGAGCCGAGTGTGCAAACTTGTGAGGGTCCCTCGTTAATTATGGAGCTTGACAGTTCTAGGACTAACTGCAGACGGGAAACTTGCCTGTGAATCACCGCCAGCCTGTGCTGAACCTGCAGCTTCCTTTTTATGGGGCTGAAGATGAAGCCAGAAGGGCAGTCACTATGCTCAGCAGTGGTCTTCTTTTGCTTCTGTCAACTTGCTGATGCAGCATTTGGATAATACCAGTGGACCCTGACACCTCTTTCAAGTGCTTTAAATTTAGACAAATTTATGTTTTAGCAAAAGGTTAATCCTGACAAATTATTGTAAATTATTTCTGTAGGGTCTGCTGCAGTGAATTCATTCTGTATGATGTATAGGTGGGTGTGTATGTTAGAAGCATGTACTGCGTTTTCTGAACTAGTAGGCTCAGGAAGTCATAGTAGGCAAGATTGTGGTCCTGATGTAGGGATGGATGGCATTCTTTCAAGGTGAACTGAGGACTTAATATTCCTTTTTTAAAAATTTCATGGGCATTGGTATTTTGCCTGCATGTATGTCTGGGTGAGGGTGTTGGATTCCCTGGAACTGGAGTTGTAGACAGTTGTGAGCTGCCATGTGGGTGCTGGGAATTGTACCGAGGCCCTCTGGAAGAGCAGCCAATGATCTTAACCATGGAGCCATCTCTCTGGCCCTTAATATTCCTACTGAATTACTTGATATTCAAGTTATCCTCATCTTCATGGCACCCTGTCCCCCTCTCATTATCTCCCTCTCTTTTGATGTTCACTTACCTAAGAGTGTGTTCCATATGTTTCCACCACAGGTACTTGGCACACGTAATTATTCTAGAAAAAGCAAGACCTTTTCTTTGATTCCTGGCTCATAGAGAGGATGGAGCAAAGGTAGACCTTGACAGGGGTGGGTATGTAAATTAGCTAGTCAAGTGCCCTCCATCCCCAAACACCCCAATCTGACATCACCAGAAAAAAAAACAAACAAACAAAAAAAAACAAAAGAAGCAAAAAGCATTGCGCATGAAAGGATACCATCTAAGTGAAACAGGTAGCTCAAGTCTGGCAGTTCAAAGAGAAGCCTTGCTTATGTGGGGCTGAAGATCAAGCTATGACCCTGCCGATTAAGCCAGCTCTCCACCATGGAGCTAAAACCCCACCCCTAATATGTAGCTAGGATTTAGAGTATGATGTGCCCTGCCTCTAGTAGTGGGATTTGAACCCAGGACTTTGTACATGGAAGGCAAGCACTCTGTAAGTGAGCTACACCCAGCCCCAGAAAACCTAAATCTGGTAGATTTAAGGAGCCTTTGAGGACCTTATGCTCCGAGAGCAAAAGGAATCGGGACACTTTCTACACCAAATGGTGCATCAGGCAGCCATAGCTGCCATAGCAGAGAGCCACGGATCAGGTGGCTCTAACAACAGAATTCTTTTCCATACTTCTGGTGGCTGGAAGTCCAAGATTTGTTCTGATGTACGGGAGTGAAGGTTCTCTTTTCTCTCCTTGTGTAGCAGATGGCTGGCCTCTGTCTGCCCACTCCCTTTCTTTTATATGACATGATGTCCAAATTCTATTTTCTCACAAATTTGTCTGCTATTTTGTATTATGGTGTACTACCATGGTCCTATTTTTAACTTAATACCCCCTCAATGAGTTTCCTAATTGAGTCATAGTCTAGGGTACTGGAAGTTAAACTTCAGCATATGAATTCTTTATTTTTATTTCTTTATTTCTTTATATATTTTTGTAGTGTTGGAATTGAACGTGGGGCCTCTTGCATGCTAGGTAAACACTCTGTTACTGAGCCAAACTCCTTGTCTGGCACTAAATTTGATGGGACTTAGATCAGCTCTTGGCTGATGGTGGTACCCATCCCTTGATACTAACTCAACCTCTTCTCTCTTCTATTCCAACTGTTCTTTTAAAAGCATCCATCAAAACAAAAGTTTTCAGTGTCTTATATTTTAACTGATTGACTAAGTTGTGTATGGTGTGTGTGTGGGGGGGTGTGTATTTGGGTCTGAACACATGTGTGACAGGATGTGTGTATAGAGGTCAGAGGACAACCTTGGATGCTGGTCTTTGTCTTGTTTCAGACAGTGTGTCACCACTGTGTGTGCACAGTCAGCTGTCCCTGAACTCCCTACTTTCCTGTGTGAGTGAGGGATTATAGATATGTGTGCTGCTCAGTCAGGCCTTTCTGTGGGTGCTGGATCGGAACTTACACTGTCAGGTTTGGTTGGTGAGCGCTCTCCTCACTAAGCTATCTCCATAGTCTACTTTTACTGTATGTCAACATACCCGCTGAGTCCACAATTATTACAAGAAATGGAAGATAAGAGAATATCATCTCTTGGATATATTTTTATAACCTCTTTACTAGGTATAGATACATAAAGAAGAGTACACAATTGTAAATGCATTTTCAATGACTATCACAAAATGAACCCTTTAGATGGATTCTCCCTTTCTGCCCGATCAGTCACGGTTCCTCCATAGGGCAGATGCTGCCGAGAGTTTCACGCTATCTAGTTAGAAAGGCCTACTGTCCTCCGTTGCATCTGAGCTCTACTCGGTTTTCTGTATGGGAGACTCAGGCATGCTGCAGCAGCATCTCCTTGCTGTGTGACATTTGCTTTCGTGAACATGCCGCACTGAGTTCCTCTCTTCTATTCTTGGAGGGCATTTGGGTTGTTTCCAGCTGTTGTTAGGAATACTATTGCTGAGAACATTCTTCTTTTGGATTGAGAAGATATTTATTTGGCAAAGATTGTGTACTCAGGGCATGTGGTATGATGATTTGATGCACTATATAATATCCTTGTGAAATGTCTCTTATTGAACATATGTGTGCATTCCTATTATGGGATGGAGTTGCTGGGACAGAGAGCATATATTAAACTTTAGTAGATGCTGCCAAACAGTTTTCCAAAAGTGCTTGTACTAATTTACACTTCCCTCAGTCTCTATGGCAGTTCCATGTGTTACCACAGCTTTGTTCATACTTGATAGCATTAATTTTTAAGTTTTAGCCACTCTCTTGGATAAGCAGTAGAATCTCATTGTGTTTCCACATAGACAAATGAATTTGCATACCTTTTTTGGTTGCTTGTTTTATTGAGACAAGGTCTCACTTTACCCCTGACTGGCCTTGAACTTTGCACAATCTTCCAGCCAGTGCTCCCCAGGTCCTCAGCTGATGGGATTATAGGTGTGTGATATCCTGTCCAGCACTTTTGCTTTAACATTATCATAAATGAATGTGTGAGACTGTTTAAAAACAGTCAGGTCTGTGAAGGTCTTCCTGTATCTCTCCATTCTTCTGAGTCTTAAGCATATAAAGAATGAGTTGGCTCCTCTTTTGAAACGTCTTGCTGGGTGAGGGTGTTTTATATCAGACTGGCTTGGTTTATGTTAGTGATAGATTCCTTGTACCCACAGAAGTGTCCAAGGTTGGGTCATTAATCTGTGATCACACATTGTTATTGCCATCTCTTACAGTGTTAAAGGCTTTTCAAGCCCAGATTTCTGATTCCTTTATTCCTTGATCATCAATTTATTAGTTTTTGCTAGATAGTGAGATTAAAAAGTAGGGATGGAAGTATGAATAAAATATACCCACTTATGGGTGGTCCCATCTGGTGGTGTTGTTTCTGGAGGTTGTGGAACTTTTAGGAGGTAGGTAGTGTCTAGATGGAGGAAGAGGCTCGCTGGGGAATAGGCCTTATGGGTTATAAGCTAGTCTTGCTTCCTACTGGGACTCCCTGCTTCCCGACCTGCAGTTGTGTGAGCAAGTAGCCTCATCTTCCTGTAGCCATAGAGCCAGCCACCTGCTATGTCTTCCTGACATGATAAAATGTGTCCTCTTAAACTGTGGACCAGGATGAATTCTTCCTCCTTTAAACTGTTGCTGCTTGTTTTCATTTGTGTTTGTGTGTATACTTGTTTATGTGTGGGTATACATTCACTTGTGTGCATGCATGGGGAGTTGAAAGGTTGACGGGGGTATCTTCCTTCATTATCTATGTATCTACCTTACATATTGAGACAGTGTCTCTCACTGGAAGCCAGAGCTCATTATTGGCTAGCACAGCTCACTAGCTTGCTCTGGGGATCTTGTTTTCTCCTCCTCTCACCAGCCGCTTAAGTTGCTTCTTGTCGGGTAATTGGTCACAAAAACAAGAAAACAACCAACACAAAACTTAAGTGCCCTAGAAAAACAGATTGGGGAACTGTTTTTCCTGATTGATTCCTGGCTTTTTAGTTACATTTATGCAAGAAGAATGCTCGTGCTCATGAATGGACTGGTCCTACACAGTAACTTACACTGCTGTTCCAGATGATGGATTGAGGCTGAGCAGTTGTATTTATGCTGAATCTCTCCGTGAACTAGTGTGTGGTGAGTGATGTCTATAGCCTTGTGAAAGGACCGGTCATAGATACCAAAACCATGGATTTTCAGGTTCCTTGCATGAAATGGTGTAATGTTTGCACAGACCCTAGATTAGTGCTTCTCAACCTTCTTCATGCCGTGACTCTTTAATAATACAGTCCCTCATGTTTTGGTGACTTCTAACTATATTTTTGTTGCTACTTCATAACTGTAATTTTGCTTCTGTTATGAGTCATGCTATAAATATCTGATCTACAGGGTATTTGCTATATGGCCCAAAGGGGGTCGAGACCCTAGATCATCATCTAATTTTTTTGTTATCTCTTAATAACTTATCATATGCAGCATGGTATAAAACTAGTGCTTTAAGTAATGGTAGCACTATAGCATTTAGACAATGATGGCAAGAAAGAGTTAGCACATGTTTTCATATCCCAATTTAAAAAATATTTTTGACTCCTAGTTGGTTGAATTCATGACAGAGAACTTGAGCTAATTGTAAATCCATTGTTGCCTTTCCCTTTGTCTTAATATCTTGTGTGAGTTATATAGTCATGGTCTGAGACTTGTCCTTGGTAGCTTCATCAAGCCACATTTTGGGCACAAAACTTTATCATTTAAACTGTGGTGAGTTCAAGGCCAGTCTAGTTAGTCTACATAGTCAGTTTCAGGATAGCCAGGCCTATGTGGAGGGACCCTGTTTAAAAAATAAACAAAAACCAAAGCAAACCAAAACCATCCCCCCAAAAACCCACAAACAAACAAACAAACAAAATAAAGAGCAGGAAGAGAAACTTGACTAATCGACTGTCTTCCAGTCACTGGAGGTTGAACATGGCCCGTGCACAAGCTAACTAGGTGTCCTCCCATGGAGATAAACCCAGCTCTCTATGTTTTTATTATGGGTGAGAGTCTATTCAACTGCTAAGGCTAGGATCAGATACCCTCAGCAGCCCATGTAGATCTTCAATTTGCAGTCCTCCTGCCTGAGCCTCCTAGCTGGGATGCACCGCTAGGTCTGGCTGAAGTGATTGTGTTTTCGAAAAGTGTAATTCTCTCTGCCCTCTGGTGGGGCCCAGATATGTCAGAAAGCCCCGCTTCTCCCATGTCTTACCAAGCAGAGCATACTGCTCTAACTCAGCTGTGCCTGTTGACACAGGCTCGGGGCCACCTTTTGCTTTCCCTGGATGACAAAACTATAAACAGTCCTGGCATTATCTGTTTACTTCTCCACCTGCTAGATTAGGTTATCATTAGTTCAAAATCCCCAGTATCTAGCATGTTGTTAGACACGTCCGCTGTTCTGGTCAGTAAACCCTCCTTAGATGGAAGAGAATAAACAAATAATGTTAGCAACCAAATACAGAGGTACTCATTCACTCTTTGTTTCAGTGTGTAATTGCAAACCAGGAAGCTATGATGTGCCTGGCACAAAGCTAGGTTCTGGATCTGAGTCATTGTGCCCAAACAGACCTGGCAGCTAACTTCTCCAGCAGGCTTCCAGGTTGTGCGGAAGGGAGTTAAGGAGCCAGACATAGTTACAGTTGTGTTTAGTTAAAAATTGTGCTAAGTGCCTTCAAGCATGGGAACATGAGACACGTAATGGTGACCCCAACTGTGGGGACCGAGAAGGCTCCCAAAGAAAGTGGAATGTAAGATGTGATTTGAAGGATGAACAGAAACTAATGAGGGGTGAGAAGGGCAGGAGCACATTCTTGGTTGGGGAAATGGCCTTAGAGGTGCTCTGTAGCAGGAGAGAGCATGGCGCACAGATCCCTGAGGTTTCTAGAAAGATCTGCCTGGAAGACAGGCCAGAGTCACATGATAATTAGAGCTGCTTTTTTTTTGTAGTGTCTTGTGACTGGACTCTGGGCCTGGGCTGTGCTAGGCAGTCACTCAACCATAGGAGCTACTTCTCCATCCCAGAGTCCTGTCCTTTACGACATCCAAATCTTCACTGAAGGTGTGCCTTACCTTAGAAGCCATAGCTTGTCTTCTAGAGGTTCTCTGGACGGTGAGAGTAACATGAGGGTGAGGTTTGCACTTTGTAAGAATTACCTCATGCTGGGAACTAGACCATTCAATTGCAAATGTAAACAAAGTGAAAGAAAAAAAGTATTTATCCTTGTTGCTCAGTGTAACTTGTATGTGTAACCTTCAGAGTACAGGAGGAGGGACTGCTCCACAGAGGCTATTCCAGTGACCGTGGGTGGCAAGTTGCCATGGGATGGTATTTTGCAATCCTCAATGAACAGAGCAGTAGTTTCCAGCAGAGTTTTCAACAGGAGAGCTAATCAGACAAGGTTCATAGATGTATACAGTTCCAGAACTTGGTAAACAGAGAAAAATAAAACAAAGCAAGCAGCCAAACAACAAAAAGGTCAAACCCAAATCAGGCCACGCCTCTAAATCCAGGGAGCATGTTCAGGAGATGTGATATAGGAGAGATGTGCTTCCTACAGACACTTCCAGAAAAATTCAGATCTGGGAAACTGAACACAAGCAACCCAGACTACTACAGCAAAAACTAGTTAAGGAGGAGAAGGAATAGAGGAGACCCTATCAAGACCTATAGGTAAAAAAAAAGAGTCGCAAAAGTGCATGTCTTACTTGAGTTCCAATTTGGGTACATAACTACAAACACAATTTTATGATACAGTTTGGATGATAGGAACAGTGATGGGTATTTGATGGCATTAGGGGTTATTATGAATTGTTCTTGTGTGGTGTTGTTATTTTGATAATGTCTCAACAGTAACAATGATGACAGAGTCTTTATCTTTTAGAGGTATCCACTGAAATATTTATGAATAGATTCTGAGATGTCTGAGACTTGTTCCTGAGGTGGTCAGTGTGGAGGCTGATGGATGATGGGAGTTCATTTACTTTCCTTTGTAACTGACATCCATTCTTTTACATTTTAAAGAATTCTGCAGGGCTGGGGTGAGCTCAATTGGTAAAGTGCTTCCCTTGAAAATTTGAGGACCCAAGTTTAGATCCTTTGTACCCAAACTGTATAATGTATAAAGCTGGGCAGGTGGCTGCAATTTGTAACTCCAGCTCTGGGGAAATAGAGACAAGCAGATCCTTGAAGATCACTAGCCTTCCCCACCTAACCAAATCAGTGAGCTCTAGTTCAGTGAGAGACTAAAGTGGGCAGCGGGGCTGGAGAGATGGCTCAGCAGTTAAGATCACGGGGTTGTTCAATTCCTAGCACCCACATGGCAGCTCACAGCTGTCTGTAGCTCCAGTTCCAGGGGACCTGACAACCTCACACAAACACACATGCAGGAAAAACACTAAGGTATGTAAAGTAAAGATAATTTAAGAAGAGAAAGAAAAGAAAATGGACAGTAGCTGAGGAAGTGTGTAAGCACACATTTGAGCATACACATGTGTGAACCCGTGAACACAAATTTATAAACACAAATACAATATGGAATATACATACATGAATTTTGGCAGATATAGGGACAAAAAAACCTAAAAATCCAACCCATATTGGGTCTTACTTCTCCCACATGCCCCCAAATCCTCAGTTGAATCTTATTATTAGATCACAATTTAATGTATTGGTACATTAAAGGTTTCATTTGTGTCTCTGGGGTTAAAGCTCAGGGGTGAAACATTTGCTGGCATGTTTTTTTCTCCAAGAAAAAACCCAAAACATTAATTTATAATACCCGTTTAATGCCCATTACACTGATGAAATTTTTTAACACATGAGAGTTTAAAAGTTTGGATGCCTAAGAGAAAGTCGTCGATGATAATGTTACCAATAATTCCATCACTCTGAAGAAAGATATAGCTGCTATTTGGGGGTATTCATCTCAGCAGGGATATATACATAGTAAAATGAAACAGTAATCATAAATTGATGAGCCCTCTTCTTAACAGTCCGGTGTGGTCATTTACCCAGGGCACCGAGAATTCTTTTAGAAACAAAACTGAATGGTTGTTTAGTGCTACGTCATACAGAAATACATCTGTGGCAAGATCCAGTCAATTCCATGTTGTCAAACATTGAGTTGTTTACATTTTCTTTTACATATGTAAATGATGCTGTCATGACTAGCCTTATAGATATAGCTTTTGAACACTTAATTATTTCCTCGGGGTGAATACAGGCAGTGGAGGTGCTGGGCCATAATCATATGTTTTTATAGCAATTTTATGGGCCTTTGGAAGGTTAGCACTAAGGTGTTCTCTTATGGATGTGAGTGTGCTTGTTTGATCCCAGCCTCCACTGATTTTTTGTGTCATCTTAAAGTTGTTTGGGACACTTTCTTAATGAATACTGACATGAATTTGTTTTCGTTGACATTTTGATTACCTGGAATATGAGGGTTTTTCCTCTGTCACTCACCAGCTTTCTAGACATATGTTCCTATGAATTCTTTGTGCTTGTTTTTCTTAGGTATGTGCAGCCTCTGTTTATAAAGTGTCCCATTGTGTGCTGTGTCAGGCAGTGTATCCTTGTGCTTTTAAGGTCAGTGTGTGGAAACTGCTGATATGGGGATCTGTTCCATTTTCTTATGTTCAGAGGGACTGATCTGTTTGTGGATTCTCCCTACTGTTATAAAGTCTTTTTCCATTTCAGAGTTGCTGTGTCTGCTTGTCCTTTATATTCTTTCATTTCCTTTAATTTGACTGATTTACATGGATCTCATTTTGTTATGCTGCAGAGGATAGGGACCAATTATCCCAGAAATTCAACAGCTCTTCCATATCTGATTTGAGTTCTTTCCTCTTCACTATTAAAACCATTTTACAAATCTTTAAAAAATGTAAACTACAATATTATTACCAGATGAGTCACGTGCGCCTTGATGCATGTGTGGAAGTCAGGACAGCTTGTAGGAGTTGTTTGTCTCCTTCCATCCTAGGTCCTGGGAGTCAAACTCAGGACATCAGGCATGGCAGCAAGTGCTATTACCTGCAGGCCTGTTAAGATCTTCTATATATGGTCTTTGTTGTTGTTATTTTTGTTTGTTTTTTTGTTTGTTTGTTTGTTTGTTTTTCAAGACAGGGTTTCTCTGCATAGTTCTATAGACCAGTGTGGCCTGGAACTCACAGAGATTCACCCATCTCTGCCTCCCGAATGATTGGATTAAAGTTGTGCACTATATATGGTCTTTCTGTATTCTTTCTTTTAGTGCTCTGCAACCTAATTTTATGCTAATATAAATCAAGATCTGAACATTGAAAATTGATAATTTTTTTTGAGATAGGTTCTTGTATAGCCCAGGCTGACCTGTCACTCACTATGTAAACCAGGCTACCTCAGGTCCCAAGCATTATAAGCATGCACCATGAGATTATAGGCATGTCTGACCATGCCTGGCTGCTGGATTGTTTTAACATATAATATCAGTATAGTTTTCTTTTTTTTAAATTCCATTTTAGATTTTTCCCATTGTTTTGTTTTTTGACACAGGGTTTCTTTGTATAACACCACTAACTGTCCTGGAACTCACTTTGTAGACCAGGCTAGCCTTGAACTCACAGATCTGGCTGCCTGTGCCTCCCAAGTGCTGGGATCAAAGGTGTACACCACCATGCCCTGCTTTCATTTTAGATTGTGTGTGTGTGTGTGTGTGTGTGTGTGTGTGTGTGTGTGTGTGTGTAAGTGTGGGTGTCCACAGAGGCCAGAAAGAGCTTTAGATCCTCTGGAGCTAGAGTTATAGGTGGGGTGGTTGTAAACCAATCAGTGTGGGTGCTGAGAATCAAGCTCACATCCTCTGAAAAAGGAGTCCATGTGCTTAGCTGCTGAATATCTCTCCAGCCCCTCAGTGCAATGTATTTATTTACTTATTTTGGACTTTTGTTATTACTGTTTTGCTTTTGTTTTTTTGAGACAGGGTTTCTCTATGTAATAGCTCTTGCTGTCCTGAAACTCACTTTGCTGACCAAGCTAGCCTTGAACGCATAGAGATCCTCCTGCCTCTGCCTCCCAAGTGCTGGGATTACAGGCTTGTGCCACCCCTGCTTGGCCTACTTATTTAGGATTTTTGAGACTGGGTCTGACTATATAGCTCCAGGTGTCCTGGAATTCACTATGAGACCAGGATGACCTACCTCAAGACCACAGAGATCTACCTGCCTCTGCCTTCCACATGCTGAGATTAAAGATATGCATCATTACATCTGAATCCCCTCAATGCAGTTTAAAGACACACATATTTTTATTTTCCTAGTAAAAAGAATGCCTTGGACTTCCCTCCCCCTTATCAGTCTTCCAAATGTTTTTCTGTTCTTGTTAGTCTCAACAGTGGTTGAGTTGAGTTGAGATGCAGTGGAATTTTCTTGAGGTATTGCATGATAGGAGATTAGATCGAGAGACTTGATCCCTTACATCATCCAAGTACAAAGTGTCACCCTTTAGTGATGACTGTTTATGTTCCTTAAGAATGTAAAGATCAGAATAGCCCTGCCTCAGGTTTGCTAATCACTAGCTAGTTTATCCTCAGTGATGCTATTGGAAATGGGATCTCAAAAAAGTAACAGGTTTGTTATAATCTGTATACCAAGTTTTGTGCTTAGTTTCAAAATTGACCTAACTAGTAGGCTAAACAGTAGTAGTGTATGTGCTGCCTTTGTGACTTTCAGTTTCCTGTTTCTGTTTGTCTTTCCTTTTCGTGTGTGTGTGTGTGTGTGTGTGTGTGTGTGTGTGTGTGTGTGTGTGTGTGTGTCTTTGTTGACATTCATGTGCATGTGTCTGTGTGGGTGCCAATGTGTGTGGAGGCCAGTGGTCAACATTGGGTGTCAGTCCTCAAGAGCTGTCTACCGTTTTTTGTGAGACAGTGTCACTGAGATCTGGGACTTACTCATCACACTTAACATGGAGCCCCAGGGATCCTCCTGCTTTCATTTGCTTGGGTGCTTGGTAAGCAAATGTAAGGTGCATTCATACTTGCATGGCAACCACTCTACATGCTAAGCCATCTCCCTAGTCCTCCTTCCCTCCTTCTTTTGTGTCTTTTCTCTTGGCTGTTTATTGTACTGCGTCACCTCCTACCATTTTCATGCAAGTATACAATAAACTTTGAGCATATTACTTCCCCTATACTTTACTGTTATTTTTTTTTCTTTTTAAGAGTGTTTCTGAGAGCCTGTTGGTACCCGTGGCTTTGTAACATGGTCAAGGATTATAGCAAAAGTGGAGATCTGTGGCTTTGGCAATCAGAAACAAAATTCCATCTGAGTTTTGTCACTGTATGATTTGGGGGACATCATATTATTTCCCTGGGACTTGGTTTTTTCTAAGGTTATTTCTTATTTGGTATTTCTAAGCATATAAGAGGTGTTCAAAATATCTAAACCTCATTAATGTATGTGTGCATGCTTGACCAAGCAACACACACACACACACACACACACACACACACACACACACACACACACACACACCTGGATTTATATGACACCACGGGCTGGGGGATGCAGCTCAGTGGCAGCCTGTGTTCTCTACTCAGCACTACAAAAAATAAAATTAAACTAAGAAAAAAAAAGATATCACAGCAATTGGAATGTTACAGAAGTGAAAATCTGAGATATATTTAGGTGTTTCTTCCTCTTTCTGTTTACCTGGTGTAGGCTCAATTTGGCATTTTAATTTTTCAGAACATCAGCATTGGATCTCAATTCTCTGAAACTTGATTAAGAATAAAGTATGACCTCACTCCATAAAGAGATGTCATCCTTCTATTTTAGCTGTTCATTTTAACACTTCTGAGGAGAATATCACATTTTTATTTTAAGGTTTATTTTATAACAAATGACCCAGCTTTAGTATTTTGAACCTGACAGAGTTTACACATGAGCTGTTCACTTAGATCTGACATGAAATTGACCTAAATGTTTATTTGTGCGTGTACGGTGTATGTAGATGGGTGTGTACATATTTGTGTGTGTACGGTGTATGTAGATGGGTGTGTACATAGGTGGAACTTATATGTCATTCTGAAGGAACCACTCATCTTGTTTTTTGACACAGGGCCCTCTCCCTGGAACCTAGGGCTCACAGAGTCATCTAAACTATTTTTGCCCCTCGAGTCCCAGGAATCTGCTTATTTATACCTCCATAGCTCTGGGATCACATCTTCTGTCACCATGCCCAGATTTCACATGGATGGATGCTAGGTGCTGATTCAGGTCCAAATGCTTACACATGAAGAACTTCACTGAACTGAACCACCTCTTCTGCCTCCCCTCCCTCATGCTTACTGTGGTTAAGAACACAATAAACAAAAAAGCTTGACTTTGGAACTCTAAGCCACAGGAAGGAACACTGAGCAAAAGAATGGCCTTATCAGGTGTCCAGGTTACAACCTTCTGCTGTTCCTCACGTGTGCATTACTGACTTTAAAAACATCATCGACTCAGAAGTGACTGAACTTGCAGAAATAGCTCATGAAGTAATTTTCTATTTAGATGGTCTGCACTTTCTAGAATAAATACTCTTTAAGTAGGATGATATTAATGTATGTCTGACAGCAACTGCATTGAGAAGCCAGCTTGTCACCCATCCAAGTGTGGGTCTTTTATGACAGATTGTTGTGTGTCTGAAGGAGCTATTGTGTCAACAGTGAACATCCTAATGAGTCTGAAAATCTGACTCAATGGAACAAATGCATTTTAATGGCATGCCTTTTACTTTAAAAAGATGGACCAAAATAGAGAGGGCGTCTGAAAGTAGGGCATTATTTTATAATGGAAGACTAATATGTGGGTAGTTGTGGCTAAAGGCAGAGGGTGTCTAGGGATGAATATCGACTTCATGTGGATGAAGTCATTGTCATCCGCAGACTGCCCATGCTCTAGGAGAGTCAGCTGAAGTGCTGGAGGGAAATTAAAGGTTGGGTGGGGGGCTGGTAGACACTAAGAGAGTCTTTTCCTGATGTGCAAGACTAAGGTAGAGTGCTCTGAGCACCTTCTAAAACTTGTTACAGCCTCATAGAATCACTCCTCTGTTCACAAAAGTAGTTCTGGAATACCTTGTTGCCTCGGGGTTTATATTCAGGCTTTAAATGTACCCTCACATTGAGGGGCAGATTTTGGAGGCTGAGATAAACTTTTCTCTTAATCTCTCTCTCTATCTCTCTCTCTCTCTCTCTCTCTCTCTCTCTCTCTCTCTCTCTCTCTCTCCCTCTTTCTCTCTCCTTTTTGAGACAGGGTCTTAATTTTGTATCTCTGGCTAGTCTGGACCTTGTAATATGTACCAAGATGGCCTTTAGCTCACAGCGATTCTCCTGCCTCTGCCTCGTGAGTGTTGGGATTATAGGCTGTGTGTTACCATACCCAACTTGAGGCTAAGGTACTTTCTAAAGTTTGCCAGGATTTTAAAGAACTAAGTTTTGATATAAGGAGTAGAGAGTATATGACAACAATTTTGTTTGATATTATTATAATTTTGGAATTGATGTTTTTAGATTTACTTGCATTATTTTTAATTATATGTATGTGCGTGGATTTGTGCATTTCATTGTGGGTTATATATATATATATATATATATATATATGTATATATATATATATTATATATCTGGAATTGGAGTTACAAATGGTAGTGGGCTCAGTATGGGTGCTGGGAAGCTAAGCTAGACCCTCTGTCATCAGTATTCTTTCTTAACAATGAATCCATCTCTCTCTCCAGCCCCTGGAGTTGATTTTTTTTTTTAAGAACTGGAATATTATTTGTGATATAACTACTTTTCTTTCTTTCTTTATTTGTTAAGACAGGGTCTTACTGGCTGGCCTGGAACTCAATATGTAGACCAGGTTGGCTTCAAATTTGCAAAATTTCACCTGCCTCTGCCTCCTGAGTTATTTTGCCTATTTATTTAGGGACAAGGTCTCCCACTGTAGTTCAGTCTATCCTGGATTTACTCACTGTGTGTCCTTGCTTGGCATTGAACTCTTGGTAATTCTCTTGCCTCAGCTTGCACCTCCTTATCTGGCTGTTTGTGCTATTTGTAGGAGAGCTTGCTTTTTGTAGAACTATAACGCAGCACATTTGCCACATATATACTGTTTTGTTTGCTACAATTCATATTCCAGGCTATCAGAACCCCCATCCATGTATGCTTTTAAATTTAAAAACAGTTGGGTGTGTGCTGTCAGCCTGGGATTGTGTTATGTCATGGTCCATGATGATCCATAGGGTTTTGTGTTACATCTGCTGACTAGAAACAGGAGCAGCTCTGTTCCATCAAAGGCCTCTGAGGAGGCTGAACCCTTTGGCAAGATGGAATGGAGGAAGTTGGAAGGAGAATATGAGTGCTTGATTGTTACATAAAACATTTTATTTCCTGTCGACCCCAAGTCACCATTCATGTCTCTTATGATCTCCTTTCAATGGTGACAGTGCTGTTAGGCTTCTTTTCCATGTTGCTTGTTTCATGGATGTGAGGGGTAGTTCTTTTCTCCTTCCAGCAGCGGATGCCTCCTCTTGGATACTGGCAGCCTGGCACAGACAGGCAGGGATGTCTTTTGAGGAATGCTATGTGATTGGCGGTTTCTTGGACAGGAAGTCTGGAATGAGATATGTAACTCTAAAATTAGAATATGCATGACTAGCTGAGCATGGCCAAGGTGGGGAGGTGGATTTGTATGCACGGTGGTCTCCCAAGGAAGATGTCTTACACTGAAATGCAGTCTGCTTGTCCTTTGACATGCCTCATCTACAGAATAATACAGGACAGTCGCTCCCATGACCCGGAACTGAAGGTGGTGAACATTGTCAGCTTTCTAGCCTGAAGGAAGTGATATCCATCATTAGGACAATAACATGAAACTGCTAAGTTGGTGCAGGAGGCACAAGTTCCATGAATTTACTCCAGCCATGTCATTTGCTGTGTGTGGAAATGAACCACAGCCTCTGGGTCCCCACTTCACCTGTAACAGCTACTTCTGGTGGTAGCACAGAG
Source organism: Cricetulus griseus (assembly GCF_003668045.3). Lineage (NCBI taxonomy): Eukaryota > Metazoa > Chordata > Mammalia > Rodentia > Cricetidae > Cricetulus > Cricetulus griseus. The sequence continues at coordinate 249,568,157 of NC_048596.1, read as the reverse complement.
CACTAGGGCTGAATGAATCATGCAGACTCTAAAGCTCATTCAAGAAGAAAAATTAAAGAGCTCTCTGTTCCAAGCTTCACTGTCTAGGTTCTTTACCCTGCCTACCTCCCTCACTGAGAAACATCCTGGGATGCACAGATGGCACAGATAGGAAGGGAAGTCGGACAGTCAGAAGTAGAGAGGGAAGGGCAAGCTTTAGTATCGAAACCAGCCCCCAGCCAGGTGGGCCTGAAGCTCTCTAGGACAGATCTCACCATCAGTGTGGAACCACCCTGGGAGGTCATGTCTCCTTCTTCCATTCAGAGCCCCAGAAATGAGCTTCTTCTCAAAATTCCAGACTTGATTTCAGTGAACTGAAAGGAGTCTTTTGTCCTTGGGCAAACCACACATTCCTCAGACCAATTTGCAAAAGCCAGATTTGTGAGTGATGGAGGGTCCATTGAAGGAAAAAGCCTCTTTGTTGGGAATTGGAATAGGGCAGAGGTGAAAAGGTGAGTGGAGCAGATGTCATTGTTTTGTACTGCAGCATCTCCTTTTCTAGCAGTCTGACCTGTAGTAGGCAATGAATGCCCAGTTGTTAAATGAATGCTGGATGATGGATTTCGGGGTGCATTTGCTATTTGTGGTCACTAAAGGCGTATTTGAAGAGTCTTAGTGTTTTTCTGCCTTATCTGCAGTATTTCCCCAAGGGAGGATAGTCACCTTCCCAATCATAGCTTTTCTACCAGAAGATAGAAAAGTTTGTTTTCAGTTACATTTTCTTTTGTAGTTAAAGGCGGTCTTTAAGTGCCCCTGGGAACTGCTGCAAATGAGGCACTCTAGCAAGGGACCCAAAGGTCGGCGATGTCCATGTCTAAGTTAGACAAAGATAGAAAAGTTTCTCTGGGCCCCGCCCCTTCCTCTGGGTCCTAAACCATTGGCATCTTTTCCTGTAGTTTCAAAATATAGCCTATAATTTTGCACACTAAATTTGCCTGTGTTGACATTGGCATCAACTTAGTCTTTCTTCCCAGACATGCACACACACACACACACACACACACACACACACACACTTAGAACCCAGCAGGACATCCAAAGGACACCCCAGTGTAGAGGTTATCACTGGGAGCCCTGCTTCATGATGCCTGCCCATGGGCTCATCTGCCTCCCACTTTGCCCCAGTTTTTCTCTTCTTCCAACTGAGACAACCTTGCTCAACAATGAACGAGTACATTACTGACAGTGTGGGAAGATGGAAGAAGGGATTTTTGGGAACCATCTATTTACAATTCAGCAGAGGTAGAGCAAAGCCCAGTGTGTGTATTAGTCTCTCTCCTGGGTGTGGCACCTCTCAAAATGAGTGGCAGCCTCATCCCAGTTTAGGTGTTCTCAGGGTTAAGGTATTTTTCCAAGGATTGGAAGCTCAGCATGAGAAATGTGAGTTTGTGAGAGACTTCTTTCTGTTTTTGGCCCGTCCGTGGAGTTACTTTATATCCCCACTCCATTGTTACTTATAGAAGTATATAATAGCTTTGAGAAGGATTTTGCTGATGCAAAACAACCTTTGAGGGTTTGAATAACCTGTCCAAGGCCACTTGGACTCTTAAAAGATGTTCTCTGATCCAAAACAAGTTGTCTCTGTTTCGAGTCTATCAGGTTCGATGGTGCTGACATGGCATGCTGTCTAGAGAAAGGGAGGAGGGGAAATAGCAGACTTGTAAAAGATTCTTCACCAAAGCCTGTCTTTTTGGCTGCTGCCCACTGCTTTGGCTGCATAATTGGCTGGAGGTTTTGTTGTGGTTTGCCTGTGCAAAGCTCCCCACAGGTGTCCATCTTTGAATCCTTGCTCCCAGCTGGTGTCCTGTTTTGGGATGTTGTGAAAATTTGAGGTAGCAGTTCCTTGCAAGAGGAAGTGAGTCATTAGGGGCTGGCCTTGCGCTTTTACCATTCATCCTGTGGCTTGTCAGCTCTCCCCTTCCTGTTCTGTCTAGATGTGAGGAGTCCTGGACACATGTCACCATGTGTCACCCATCACCATAGAGGCCTGCTGCCATGCCTTCCTGTCTCTGAACAACTGTGTCTCTCAAACTGCGAGCCTGAGTCAATCTCTCAACAAGTTGCCTCTTCGCAGATGTTTGCTCAGAGTAACAAGAAAAGCAACCGATATGGTGGTCTTCTTTTTACACAGGGCTTTTTTTGCGCGCGCGCGCGCGCGCGGCGGCGGCGGCGGGGGGGGGGGGGAGGGGGGGCTTTGTCTTTTGTTTTTCAATGATACAAATGAATTAACCTTTATTCTGGAAAGTTAAATCTTAGAATTTAAACCTAAATTTTCTTTAAATCAGTGAAAATGGATGAAACAATTTTCAGTCGTCATACCTCTTTAATGCATTTTCTTTTTAAGATGTCAATATTTCTTATTATGACAGTTCAGTGCATTTCTCTGAAGTAGCAGTACATAGGCACAAATGACTTCATGTTTGATAATTTGTGATTTTGACTCACAAAAAAGACAGCAAGAATCACTGTCGCACAGTACTTACCAAGAAAGTATTTTCTACTTCTATTGCTCTACAGGTATCCTTTTTAATTCCATACCCTCCCCCCCTGCCCCCAATTCACTATGGTAAGAACACTCAGCATAAACCCTGTCTTAAATTCTGAAGTGGACAATGCGGTCTTGGTAGCAGGAGGTCCAGTTAGCTGTAGGCCAGTACTATAGAGCAGCCTGCAGGCCACCTGCGCCATGTTTCATTGAGGCTTTACACTTGTTGATGATTAAGTCCCCATTTCTTCCGTGCCAGCATCCCACTTATCTCGAATGCCTTTGACTACTTAGGTACCTCAAACAATGAAGTTAAACCACCAGACATCCTTCTGGTTTATTTCACTCAGCACCATGTCCACCGGGTTTGCTCCTGTGGTTGGATTTTATAGACCTTCCTTCTTTTTAAAGGTGGAATAATATTCTGTTTTGTGCTTGTGTGTGCATATGTTTGCTCACACATGTACACACACAAAGCACATTATTCTTGTCCATTTACCTGCTGATGGGCATTTAGACCATCTTGGCTATTGTGAGGAGGGCAGCAGTAATCCAAGGAGTGCTTATTATTGTCTTTGGGAGGCATTCTGATTTCAGTGCTTTTGGATTGCTAGATTCTATAGTAGTTTTAGATTTAATTTTTCTAGAATCTTCTATGTTGTTTTCCACAGTGGTCCCACCATTTTGCAGCCTCGCCATGAATATAAAAAGATTCTACTTTCTCCACCAAGCTTGTCTTAATTTTTTTTTTTAAATAGGCATCCTAACAGGTGTGAGAGCTCACTGTGTTTGTGATTTGCATTTGATTTCTTTGATGATTTGTGACACCAAACCGAAAACTTTCTCTATAGCCTAGAAAATACAGTGAAAAGCTGAGCTACAAAATTTGGAGAAAATATCTGCAATTCATATCCAGACGATGTTAACCAACCAAAGACTGATGGAACCTACACAAGCCAATAGCAAACTAACACAATCCAGTTCAGCCCTAATAACCTGATCAAAATGGCCTAAGAAGATGAATAGACATTTCTTCCAGGAGGACGGTCACGTGGCCACAGGTGCAAGAGAAACAATCCTGTGTCTCCACAGGTATCAGGCTCTAAAACCTTAATTCCCTTTCTTTCAGTGCAGAGCCAGAAGGAGGAGGGTGGTGGCTGTGCACGCCTTTAATCCCAGCACTCCTCGGATAGAGGCAGCAGATCTCTGTGAGTTCTAGCCCAGCCTGAGCTACACAGCTAGACCATGTCTCAAGAATGAATGAATGGAGAGGAGGAAGGGCTTCATTTAGAATGAATCTCCAGGTTTTCTCCCTGAGAGCATGCTATGTTTTCATGTTAGCTATTCCCTTAAAAATACTGCTAGCTTTATTGTTGTAAGCTGGTATCCATCGCACATTCTGCTTCATTGGAAGGAGAAAAGAAATCACGTGCACACATTTGGGAGGTAGCTGTGTATCTGTGTGTATTCTTGCGAGCAGTGTGGATCCAGTGCAGACGTTTTAGCTGTGCTGCACTAGAGAGCGTGGAATTCCCTCAAGATCCAAAGGCCATGGGATATTCTTCTGAGGACGGCCTCACATATTTCCTGTGCATCTTGTTTTGTCTGGGGACTGCTCTACAGAACTCTGCCATCTGTAGTGGGTGGCAACGGTATCTCAGTCTTGAAGAATTCATCTGTTAATTTTCTTTCTTTCTCTGACTTGATGACACCATTGTGGTTACTTCTCCTCCCTCTCCAATCAATAACATCTCATTTTCCATTATTACATCTTAAGTATATTGCAGTGGCTGCAAGCTGTTACATTTTCATTTTGGTAATGTGATGGTTGGAAAAATCTGTCAGGAAACAGTCGCAGTAGTTCAAGTCCTCCAAAGCTGGGCTGTCTTCCAGATGAATCTGCCTAGATGGAAGAGGATCTCCACCTGCCTGCATTTTGCAGTATTAGCTTCCCGGCCTATATTGTGTTCTCAGACTCTGGAGCTCTGGACAAAGCCATCTGCCCTTGTGGCTAGATGGAGTTCCCAGAGCCTGGGGTCCTGTTTCTACTCTAGCTACTGCTTCTTTGTTTCATATTTGAAAGACTACTAGGAAGTTTAGATGTAGTGTCTCACTGTTGTTGAGAAATCAGGAAGGAAGGGAGTGGCTGCAAGGTGGGATGTAGACCTATAATCCCAGCACTCAGAAGGCTGAGGCAGGAGGATTAGAGTGTGAGAACAGCTGGAACCACAGAGCAAGACCCTGTCTTTAAACAAAACAACAAAAATGACCTAGGGTTTTCTTTCTTTCTTTCTTTCTTTTTTTTTTTTTTTCCGAGACAGGGTTTCTCTGTGTAGCTTTGGAGCCTATCCTGGCACTCACTCTGGAGACCAGGCTGGCCTCGAACTCACAGAGATCCCCCTGCCTCTGCCTCCCTAGTGCTGGGATTAAAGGTGTGCGCCACCAACGCCCGGCCAACCTAGGGTTTTCTAAATCAATCTTCAACTAAATGTGGGCATGCCAGGCCCACAGTGTCTGGATCTGGGTCACAAGTGTGTCCATTGCCAATGGAAACAATCTCCCCAAGAGGAATTTGCCGTGAAGCTCTTCGTTGGTGGTATTAATGCCTCAGATGATGTTTAATGGAAACTCCTTTTTGGTGGGGAAAGGCTCTTGCCTTTTAATAATGTTTCTCAGGTTTGAAAAAGTAGGCTGATCAGTGCTGGGAACCGTTCTTGTAAGGGCACTTACTTGTTTCGTGGAGATGTAGCTTGGAGGAATGTGCTTTAGGAGTGCTTAGTGAACACTGTGCAAAGCTGGGCCTGGAGTGTGCCTATATCTCATCTGCCAGTGGCAGTGAGTGAGTCAGAGTCCTATAGAGGCACCTCCAGTCACTACCGAGCCACAGTCTCTTGTGGTTGTTTGGGTTCTGGGATGTTGACTGGCAGCTGGGCACACAGCGTGCTCACCGTCCCCCCTCTCCTTCCCCACCGGCTGCTGTCTTGGGTGAAGACTGTACTCATTCATCATTTTGGACATTTAACGGCTTTCTTTTTAGGGAGGTGTGTCTCTGCATTTGGAGTGGAAACAAATGAGGGTTTGTTTCCTCCTGCAAGGTGCAATCTTACACTTTTCACAGTGAAGGAAAGCTCCCTGGTAAAGAGTGAACTGAGTTCAATGTTAAGAACTAGCTGCCCTCATTGTGTCTTTCCCTTTCTTTTTCCCTCCCCTTCCCTGGCCCTGTTTCCTGCAGGACTAGTCTGTCAATCTTTTGCTTTTGTCCTCCTAATTAATGCGTGTCTGTACATTTTTATAGGAATGGTGTCACATGTGCCTCCTCTTACAGATGAGGCAGCAGGGTACCACATACTTGGAAGCTAGAGAATCTGGATGCAAGAGAAAAGTGTTTCTTCCAAGTTCTGGGAGCAGATGAGTCCAAAATCGGCATCCTTGGGCTGACAGCAAAGTTGCCAGCGGTACAGCAAGACAGTGGCTTCCCATCTCAGAGTGTGCAAAAACAAACAAATTTAGCCAAGATGTAAAAGAGTGGAGAAAGATTTACTGTCTGCAGTAGGTAGGGTGACCCCAGGATTCCCCCACCCCACTCCCGCCTAATGATGTACTTTCCCAACAAAGGAAACATGGCCATTTTTATTTGGAATCTGTGAATAGTCACACAGGAAAGCAGTTGAGAGGCAAGCACAGTCCTTGCCTCAGTAAGTACATTTCCCAGCAATCTCAGTTGAAGGTCATAGTTCAGGAAGGCAAGACAGTGGCCCTTGTTTTAGCTCAGTCATTGCAGGCACACTTGCAATATTAAAATGGTGGACAGGAGCGCTTTTGGGTTTGCTCAACTCTGTCATAAAGTTTTATCTGAAAAATGAAAAGTACACTTTGAAGATGCGGTGAACCAAGAGTTTACCCCAAACATGCCTGTCTCACTTGGTATCGAACAGCAGAGTCAAGTTCTCTCTGAGGACTTCTGTTGACTGTCAGCATGGAAGTAGGCACCGGCAATCCCAGCTACTTGTGAGGATAACTTAATCCTAAGAGTTCGAGGTCAGTCTGATGATGGTGATGGTGGTAATGATGCTGATGCTGGTGGTGATAGTGGTGGTGGAGATGACAGAACTGAGACACATTCATTTCTGTTTGACAAATCTCCTCTATTCCCATAACTCTTGGGGCTTCAGGATAGCTGAGTATTAGCAATGTTAGAGGATTAACCAAGGATGCTGGAGCTCCGTCTGGGCCTTGAATCCCAACGTGGAAAATAAAACAAATGTCCAAAGACAGTTACACTGAATGTAGGAACTACTGAAGTGGCCCATCCTGCTCTCCCCACCTAAAGGTCCTTGCTCACACTTTTGAAGGTCCTTTTTCTGAATGAGGTAATGCTTCAGCTTTTGGAGATTGGGGCCAGCATCTCTAGGGTCAACTTCTTACAGTACCTGCCATGCCACTTACTGTTTGAAGATTACAAAGTCTATTTTAGAAATTTTTCTTGGCATATTGGTTAACATAGACTTTCCTCATTGGCTGTGGGGTCTTCCCAGGAGTGGCCTTCATATGTGGTTTTTAGTTCTTCAACTGATGAGCAGTAGTTTTACTGACATGCATCAGTGACTGATGAGGGGGGTAAAAGGGTACACACTGGTTGGCAACATTTGTTCCATCTCTGTACCAGAGATGAATCTTCCTATAATGTTTTCCTAGCCTAATGCAAATGCTTTTTGACTATATAATAATAAAAAAAATCACTGTCTTTGCACCTCTAGCTCATCCTCATTGCTGCTGTTAGAGTAGTTGAAAATATTTATCAGCTTTTTGGCCTTTGGCATTCATTTCATTATCTAGGGCTTTGGGTGCCATCTTTCCAAAATGGCAACAGTCATCTTCATATCTATCCTTATTAGTTATTTTTTTCTGTATGACTAAGTGTCTAGTAAGAAACAGCTTGGTGGGGGGATGGTTTATACTGTCTTACATTTTGAGGAGATAGTCCATCATGGTAGTAAACAAAAGCACAGCTGCAGGAGCTTGCTCACATCTGGGTGGAACAGGAAGTAAAGGCAACTAAGTGAGGTGGTCTATAAACCACAAGCTGTACCCCCATAGCCATTTCCTTCAGGTAAACCACACCTTCCCAAATGTACCACCTTCTGGGGATTGAGTTTTAACTGCATGAGCCTGAGGGGGACATTTCACAGTGAAACTACACCTCCCTCTTGGCTTACTGGGGGTTTCAGATGAGTTAGTACATATAAACAACAAATGGCCCAAGCACACGGATGTTTCTTTACCACAACCAGCTGTTTTGTTGTTATGGCTACTACTCACTTTTTTGTATCCACTCCTAAAGAAAATCTCTCAGATTTTTGGCAGGGGTTATGAGCTGGTTTCCCTCCAATTTGCTTTCTCCATTGGCAATAGTCTAGCCGACTGCTTGGCTATAAGTCCCTCCATCTTGTTTGAACTGTGTGGTCTCAACCCCCCTGGGTTTCTTTCCTCCCATCTTTTTCCAGCTGTTGAAGTTTCTCTTTCCTGGGATTAACTCCCTGACCATTGTGCTGCTGCTGAGTTTGGGCCAGTTTTTTCTTCCTTACTCTTCTTCTTCTGTGGTCTCTTGGACCTCAGCTCCTTCCTTCCTCTCTTTCTCAATTATTTCTCTCCTCTTCATACATCGTCACACTTTTCCTTATCATGAAAACAGCTTAAACAATGGGAAGGTCTTACTACAGAGCACTTATAGAAAGCGGGTACCTAAATATGTGCTATAATTAGAATGACTGAAAACATATATCAGCAGGAATAGCAGGCTCAGGGGACCCCAGAGGTCAACAGATCCTACAGTCTGACAAAAGATGAGGGAAGCTACATTGCCTTGAACATTTCGGTAATGGAGAAGTCATGGTCACAGCAAGAAAAATTAGCAGAAGCATCAAAGATGAATATCTCTGACATAGATTTTATTCAGTGATGGCAAAGACATTTCTCCCTCTTTTCATGGAAGAACTATATTGTAAATTCTAGAAAGTTTTATCTAATTATTTATATGTGTGCATACATGTATTTGAGTATGTGTAAATGTGCATTAATATTGTAGAGTAAATTACTTTGAACTTGCTAAATTTAAATAGTATACATTATTAGCCTTAGGGAGATTTTTTTAAAAACATGAATGTTCTTGTAGAGTACAGAATAGCATTTTTAGATAAACATTTTCCCTTTTGATTTTTCTAATTCATTTTTCTCTGAAGTCCCTGCAAATATTAGCATTAGTGAAGGAAACCTAGCAGAGGTGCTGGCACACTGATAGGCTTGCTCAAGGTCTGGTTCATGGCTTTTGTTTTCAACTTTATCTGTACTTTTAAACTAAAATTCAGTTAATATACATAATAATAGGCTTCATCATGGCATTTCATATATGTTATATATTCATATATACTACATAGATATGTATAAAATGTATATGTGTAGTTGTATTTTGCTCTACCTCCCCATATACCACTTCCATTCACCCCCTGCCCCCACTCCCACCCCAGCTTGGTGATCCCCTTTTTCTTTCCAAATGGGTCCCTCTTTGTTTTCATACCATATGTATGTATATCTTTAAATATAGATTATGTATATGAAAGAAAGTGTGATATTTTATCTTCCCCCATTGGCCTCTATTGTTCTCCTCCTTTCCTTCCTCTCTCCCTTTATCTGTTTTCCTCCCACATTGTAGTCCCATTTCTACATTCATTTCTCTCTCTCTCTCTCTCTCTCTCTCTCTCTCTCTCTCTCTCTCTCTCTCTCTGTCTCTCTCTCTCTTTCACACACATGTAGATTCCACAGGTCAGAGAATGTGTCCTTGAGTCTGTCATATTTCTGTTACACAATGAACTCCAGTTCCATCCATTTTCCTGTAAATGATGTAATTTCATTTTGGTTCTTTATGGTTGTATAAGATTGCAATCTTATAATATATATATATATATATATATATATATATCACATTTATTTATCTATATGCCAATCAGCGTGTATGCTGGTTTCTGATCTTGGCTCTTGTCAGTAGTGTTGCAATAAACATGAAGGTGCAGCTGTCTTGATGGAAGATTCCTTTGAGTATATACACAGGAGTGGTATAACCAGATCATATGGTAGTCCTATTCTTAGTTTTGTGGAAACTCTTTACTGATTTCCACAGTGGCTATACCAATTTATACCCCCATTCAATTAATTTCAGGAGATAAAGCCCTACATTCCTAATAATAATAACAACAACAATAATAATATTAACTCAAAATAATTGCTGAGTCCTTGTTTGCAATTTCCTAATAGCTAGAGCAGAAACATAGGTAGTAAAATAAAGCTACCCCATTCCCTTTTGACATGCCAGTTGAGTAGTGATCTCTACTGAGCAGGTGGGGACTTCCTTACAGAGGGAACACATCTGTCTGGGAGCCCAGGAACCAGTCACTTGGGTCCAAAAAGAAATGCTGAGAGAACAACTTGTTCATCTCTGAGGTATCATGGGAAGTTCCTGCTCAGCCCCAGTCTTCCTTTTGTCTGACTGCCACCCTGCTTTCTGCCTGCATATGAGGTGGAACTTCTGACTGCACCCACCCCCTCACAAACTCATAAAGAATGGGACTGTAAGTCTTTTTTTTTTTTTTCCCTGACTTAAACCAGAAATGATTCTGAGTCTTAAAGCCCCGGCATAGTTCTTGCCTGTTGTGTGTGGCTCTCTTGTGGGCTAGAATGATTTGTGGATCTTGTTTAGTTGGTTCCCTCCTGTGGATCTAATGCAGAAGACTGCTTGGAGGAAATGAAAAGTTCTAGATGTTGTCACAGCCAGGACAAAGTGTGCCTCGGGATCTGCTAGCAGTTAGTTGAAGAACTCAGTCATCTTTGGGTCCTTAGAATCAGAAGTTGCACTGGCAGTGTAAAGTGTAGGTTTACATTAAGTGATTCTGCTGTTGAGAAACTAGTATTGACAGCATTTATGGAATCTAAACTTTAAGAGAGCAAAGGTAGGCAGACACCAGGTTATGAGTCACAGGGTTATTTTTTTTTTTCAGTCTGGCTTTGCCCGTTCACACCTTGTTAGGATCATAGAAGGGCAAGATACATTGTCCATTCATTGTTCCTTGCGCTCATCAGTACTTGGGCTTGTAGATTAGTCATAGTAGTTGCTATACTGGTGACTTCCCCCATCCATCAGAATAAAATCCATCACTCTTGACTATGTTTTCCTCTTCTAGAAATGATCTTTAAGAGAATGACATATAATATAGACTTTATTCTTCTTAAGGTATCAGAGAAATGGTATCTGAAATAAAATCAATACATGATGCAGTGGTTTATTTACATTTAAAACACTGCATCGTGGCAAAGAATTTTATCAAAGACTTTGGACCCAAATACATGTTCCAGACTTACAAAAGTCAGGCAGTATGCCGCAGAGATGTGGGTGAAGCTGCAGTGTGGTGTGTCTAATACTGAATGGGTCCCGTTAATCCACATATCTCAGCTACAGTAACAGAGGTAGACTTAAGAGAGCTTAAGACGAACAGATAGAGTAGTGATTGTGTGTGTGTGTGTGGGGGGGTGTGTGTTATATACATACTTTTAAAAGCTTTTATATCCATAAACACATGTGCATATGTATATGTATCAGTGTGTGTACTTTTAAAAAGACCATCTCATACTTAAGTTGTAATGTGGGCAATTCAGGGAAACAAAGGCACAGTCTTTACCCTCCATATTCTCCTGAATGAAAGCAGACAAATGGAACAGAGCAGAACAGAATGGAATAGAAGTCCAAAGTATGGGGCATCAGACAGAAATCTCTTGGCCTTTCTCATCACTGTCTTCTCCATCTCCCATCATTCTGCAAAGTGAAGTTCCCCTTGTGCTTTTGCTTTGCATTGTTTTTCTGGGCAGGAATAATTTATGTTGTGTCTTTCTAGAGGTTTGCTTTTTATTTTTAAATTATCTGCTGCCGTTGATAACAGCATGAAGTTTATTGGTCTTTGAAACTTGAAATATTTGACTATAAGCCTCAAACACACTGAATCTTTCTGTGGATGTCACTTTTTATATTTATTTATGTACATGCACACATGCGTGCACCTGTGTCTCTCTCTCTCACACACACACACACCCATGTATGTAGAGGACAGAGTTTGATACTCATTGCTTTCTACCTTTTTTACTTCTTTATTTTTTTTAAACAGAACCTCTCACTGATTTGAGAGCTCACTGGTGGGCTAGACTGGCAGCCAGCAAGCTTTGGGGATCTGCCTGTCTCCAGCAGTCTACAGGCCTGTTCCACACCACCTCTGGCTTTCAAGTAGATGCTAGGCACCCAAATCCAATAGTGGCTGGAACTTTAACCACAACCCACCTCCTGGCCCTTGGGCACTGTTTTCAGTCTGTGTGTCTGTCTGTGTGTCTGTGTATCGGTCTGTTTATTTGAGATAGTGTCTCACTACATAGCCCCATCTTTGAACTCTTGGTATAAACAAAGCTGGTTTTGAACTCACAAGAGATCCACCTATATTTGCCTCTTGAGTGCTGGGTTTAAGGCATGTGTTACCATGCCTGGTCATTCTCGTTTTCTTTTGAAAATTAAAATTTATGTGGAGAGCCATCAGTTTCATTGAGACTTTAACGGTTTATGAACCAGGCAGTGGTGGCACACGCCTTTAATCCTAGCACTCAGGAGGCAGAAGCAGGCGGATTTCTGAGTTCGAGGCCAGCCTAATCTACAGAGCAAGTTCCAGGACAGCCAGGACCTATCTCGAAAAACAAAACAAAACATACACAAAAAAGATTTTGGCATTTTACCATAGAATTATATATTAGTCTTAATTTATTTAATAATGTTTAAGTGCATAGTTATTTCTATTTTTTTGCATTTTTCCACTTTTTAAAAATTAGTGATGTGTAGTTGTCTCCCCCCCTCCCATCCCAATATGGTAGCTCTTGGATTTATTTACTGATTCTAGGATATCTTTTCATTTTGTGTTTACATTTCAATGAGGTCTTTTTTTGTTTTTTGTTTTTTGTTTTTGGTACTGGGAATTGATCGAGGGCCTTGCACATGGTAGGCCAGCACTGATCCACTGAGTTATATTCCCAGTCCTGTTCTTAGTTTTTATTTTGGAACAGGTGCTCACTACGTATAAACTAAGTAGTGTAAGTTTCCCATTCTGACCTTAAGTTCTCTGTGATCTCAGAATGAACTCAGGCTGTAAACTCTGGTTCCTTCTGCCTCAGCCTCCAGAGTAAGCTGGAGTAATGGGCTTGAGCCATCAAACCTGGTTTCAGTGGGTATGCCGACTTTTAAAAATTACATTTACTCATCTCTTTATTTCTTTATTATGTATATATGCATATTCATATGTAGGTCAGAGGACACCTTGAGGGAAGCAGTTCTCTCCTTCTACCTTCTGGTGCAGGAGTTCAAACTCAGGTCACCAGGCTTGACAGGGAGCTCCTTTACCCACTGAGCCATCCTGCCAGCTCCCTTCAGGATGGTCTTAATCTTTTGTGTTCTGGCAGCTTCCTAATGTGTCCTCACAGCCTCTGTTCAGATGTCAAGTGGTGCGATGGTTTGAATATGTCTCCTAAAAACTCATGTTTGGGAAATGTGGTCTCCAGGGCAGCTGCGTTGAGAGACATGATGTGTTAGTGATTGGTTCCCCAGGGCTCTGCCTTCATGAGTGGATTAGCCCATTTGTGGATGAACAACAGATTGTTGTGTGGGTGGCCTTGTTATAAAAGTGAGCCCTGATCCTGGAGAGATGGCTCAGTGGTAAAAAGCACTGATTGCTCTTCTTAAAGACCTGGATTCAATTCCCAGCACTCACATGGCCACTCACAACTGTTTGTAACTCCAGTTCCAGGACACCCGTGGCAAAACACCTATGCACATAGAATGAAAAATAAATAAATAGATAATTTTTAAAAAGATCCCTCTGCTGTACACTCACTCCTTTCAGGGTGTCTATTCTGTCATGATACAGCATGGTGCCTAGTGCCATGCCCCTGGACTCCTTGTCCTGCAGAATAGTGAGTCCCTAAGTTACTGTTGGTCACACGTTATTCAGTCTCCAGTATTTTGTTTTAGCCACAGAAAAAAAGCGAAGTCAAGTGACATTCCCAGGCCTTTCTGAAGTCTACTGGGACTTGGAACCCTGCCTGGGGGACTTCTGATCCACTGGCATTTTATATCCCATTCGTTTTCTGTTAGAATAGACAAACTCACCAGCTTTTGTGATGTTGTTTCCCACTCTGCCATTACTCCCCTCCAGCCCCAGGCCTTCCCAGCTCAGTGTTAGGCTTTACAACCCAAAGGTACCTTGCCTTCAAAGGGGAGCTTCCCCCTGTTACCACTCCAGACTGAGCTTAGATGTAGAGCCTTCCCCTAGTTTCTCAAAGACTTCTAAATCTGTGGCCATAGTATGCTATCATCCCCCTCCCCCGTCTCCTGTTCCCCCCTTCCTACTCTGTGTGTGAAGAATCAAAGCCAGGGCCTTCCCATGCTAGGCAAGCACTCCACACTGAGCTGTATCCTCAGAGCTAATCCTTCAGTTATCTGGGAACAGCTGCTCAGTTGCAGGTGTCTCCCCTGAGTGGTCCAGGTCCATCCCTGGATGAGGAACCTTCTTCCAGCATCTGCAGAGATGCTGTTCTTGGTATGGCCTTGTGATCCTTTTCATTTCCTAAGGGATCTTGCATAATTAAACTACCTGTTTGGACAGGCTTCCTGGGGCAAAATCATAGTCTCTACAAAGGGAGTTTTTGTTTTTATAGGCACATAGTCTTCTATTGAGGAGCGGAGTTTGAAATGTATTTTCCAAAGAATTTCAGAGACATGAGAGCCATGTTCTAAACAGTCTAAATTCTTATAACTGTCCTTTGCAAGATGGTTCTTCTCTGGACTCTCTCCAAAGACTTGGAGAATGGCAGGGATGGACCAGGGGCAGTATGTCATGTATCCCTATCTTATGTTGTTCCAAACATCTTCTTGTCTCCACTTGTAGCCAGGATTCAGGCATCATAGATTTGATGCTGGACTTACCCATTCCCTTGGACACTACCAGGGTCCCTTTCTCACATGAAATTGTTTGGCATTTGGTCTGCATTGTCACGAACCCAGTTTGTGATGCCTGGAAATGCATTTATTAAACACAATATCTCCTTCTGCCTGCAGGGCTCGGTCTTTAAGTAATGGAAGGGTGTTCATCGCTGCCAGCGGGGCTAGGGTGGAGGTGGAGCCATTTGCTTGTGATTGAATCTTTGGAATTTAGGGACCAAGATGAGTCATCTAGAGACTTAAGATGAACAGGATGTCCAGAGGTTTTACATGACATCTCTCCTCTTGACTCCTCCACCCACATCCTTTAAAAAGGTGTACTTTTATTTGTGTGTATATGTATATGTATGTATGTGCCACATAAATGCGTGGGCCTGTGGGGGGCAGAGGAGGCTTCGGGCTCTCTAGAGTTGGAGTTCCAGGTGGTTGTGAGCTGCCCAGCATTGGTGCTGGCAACTGAGCCTCTGGAAGAGCAGGAGATACTCTTAACTGCTGAGCGGCGCCTCCAGCTCTGCCCCTCACCCCCTCACATATGTTTACCTGAAATGGGGTTGTGGCTCTCATGTAAGTGCTGTGTGCTGGGGCTTTGGCAGCACTCTGCCAGGTGTTTTCGGATCCAATAATTAAAGGGCAACCTGAGGGTTGGGAATTTGGGTCACCATCCTGGCGGGCCATGCATTTCTGTGGGATTGTGTAGCATCTTTTTACAGGTGCTGTCCATGAAAGTTAGCAGAGACCTTTGCCTTCCATTTCTTGCAGTTGCTCAGGGGATAATTACAGCATGCTGTTTCTTAACCTACCCACAGTGGGTGAAAGGGTAACATTTTCCTTGGGTAATGATCCAGCCTCCTTCCTGGATCTTCAAGATAAGATTTTCCTCCCTGTTGATATGTTCTTGTGTGTATGTCTGGTGTATGCCCGTGTGCTCATCTATGTGTACACTTGTGAAGGCCAGAGGTTAAACTTCAGTATCTTCCTCCCTCTATCGCCATGATAATGTTTGAGACCGGGAGAGTTCTCTCTCTCTCTCTCTCTCTCTCTCTCTCTCTCTCTCTCTCTCTCTCTCTCTCTCTCTCCAAGCCGGAGGGATCCACCTGCCTCTCTTTCCCTCTTAGCACTGGGTGACTGGGAGTATGCTGCCTGCAGTGTTTTGCATGGATGCTGGGGACCTGAACTCAGGTCTCAGACTTGTGCGGCAAGTGGCAGGTACAGGACCCCCTGAGCTCTCTTCCTATTCCCTGTTGATGCATTCTTACAGATTTTGTGTAGAGAACAAGGGGAAGAGTTTCAGGACCTTGCTGTTGGACCATGTTTCCTGAAATTTTCCTGAGCATTCCTGTGAATGAGGAATGTAGGAATTTGCGACTTGGAAGCATCTAGTTATTGGTTAGTTAGCATTTTCTCACCACTACTAAAATGTTTGGCAGAAACAGAAACAACTTAAGAGGGGTAGAGCTTATTTTGTCTTATGGCATCGGAGGGTTCAGTCTGTTCCATGGTTGCTTGGCCCCATGCACTTGAGTAAAATATATCAACAGGACCTTTTGGTGGAGGAAAACTTTATTTCATGGCCACATAGGAAGCAGAGACAGGGAATGCTGGCTGGCCTTGGCTACTTTCCTCCTTTTTTCAGAACTCTTGTTATTCTGTTCAGCCCTCAGCCCATCCAGTGGTGCTGCCCATCTGTAGGGTGTCTGCTTTCTTCTTGGTTAATCCTCTTTGGATCTGCCCTCAGTGACACATCCAGAAAGAGCCTGCCTCACCAGTCTCCTAGGTGATTCTAAATCCAGCTCGTTGATTATGAAGATGACCCATCACAGTCATTAACATGGAATTCCAGCCCTGCCAAAATAATGTCTTTGGGCTGGAGGCCAAGTGATAGAGTGTAAGAGTAGGTCTTCTGCCTCAAAAGCCTTCCCCCAACACACACTCACACACACATTAACACACATACACTGTTTCTACTGTGCCTTCTCTAGTGTCTTTTGGAGTTGGAAATTTAGCACAAATGAAGTATGAAACTAGAAAGCTTCTGTAAGAGTTTAAGATGAATCCAACTTTATTATTTATTTATTATTTATTCACTATCTATTTAATCTATTTTAAATCTCTTAATTTTAAAGGCAATCAGTTGATGATTTTATTGAGAAAGATTTGCTAAGCATTGTCATTGTGGTGAGATACCTACCTTGAACTGGATCAAACTGTTTTACAATATTTTTAATACCTTAAGTTGACAACAGAGGTTGTCAGGAAGTGTGCTATTAAACTGTGCTGCAATTTGAGTTTTCAAAAAATTTCCCTGTCTTTTCTTACTGATAACCTGATCATAGTTCCATTGTGATCTGCATTCCAAAGATAAAAGACAGTTTCCGGCATGTCATGCCATTTGGTCCAGGCTCCTTTAGCTGTTGAGGTCTGTATGGACTTCTGAGACTGTACTGTGGCCAGAAGCTAAGCCTACCTTGCCTTTGCCTTCTACTAATGGAGCCTCTGGACAGGTGAATTTTCATGGCATTTGTTTCAGCTATTGGTGGTGAGCCTCCTTTTCAGTCTCCCTATATCCTAGATACTGAATCTAAAGGATAGGGGACATGGGGACATGCTAACATATTATGTTGTTAGATCTTCCTGACAAACCCTTAGGACAGAAAACTCTTATCACAGAAAGCTACATCCAAAAGGGATGTCCTTGTTATCCACCCCTTCCAGTCACTGGCACTCTGTACCCAGCTAATGGTAGAGAGCAGAGTGTGTTTGGGTGCCTGTCACTAAGCAGAGTGCTCAGCTGTGACATCCCTGTTCCCCACAGTGACTTCTGTGCTGTGCTTCTTATTCATGGAGATCCAGGTAACACAGAGGACAGGAGCATCAGCCATTCAAAGTGGATGCATTAGGGTGTGAATTCTTGATCTCCTTTATGGGCTTCTTCCCTCCAACCCATTTATTTTGGTGCAGTGGGACTTTTTCCAAGCAAACTATTTTCAAATATAAACCTCAGAATTAGCTGAAGTGTTTGTATTAATTGTGACTCAACATAGATCAGATGTCACTGTGTTTCTGAGAGTGTACATAAGCCTAGGAGTTGGAGGGCTTGGTACCCAACATTACAAGTTCCTTAAATTAATTAATTATTAATTAACTCTTTTAGGAATAAAAAAAAAGTCAGGGTTTCATGTAGCCCAAGCTGGCCTTGAACTCTCTATGTCTCTGAGGAGTACCTTGACTTCTAATTATCCTGCCTCTATCTCCAGGGGACAGCTTTGCCCCACCACACCTGGTTTACTTGATGCTAAGGATTGAATCTAGGGCCTTATGTATGCTAAGTAAGCATTCTACTGACTGAGCCATACTTAGCTGTGTATGTACTTAGCTGTTAACAGGTCTCACACTGTAGCTCAGGCTGGCCTAAGACTTGAGGCCTCCAGCTGTGCTGTGCTGGGGTTGCAGGGGTAAACCACTGTGCCTGGCTGGGATACGTTTATTTTCTAGTCCATTTGGTTTACAGTTAACAAAGGTTAGGGAAATAAGACTTCTGAAAGTTTGGCAGAGACCCTAGAATTGGTGTATGCTTTGGCACTGTGCTAGTACTATGTGCCATGTTTGGTTTCCTCAGTCCCCTGTGCCTGGCTTCTGCAGCTTACTGTGTTGGCTACCAGGGCTTTTATCATGGTAAAGTGCTTCTAAATAATTTTACAAAGTTACTATGCAATACACAACACATGAAATTTGGCATTGTAACGTTTGGAAGGCAGCTGTGTTAACCACTATAACATCCCCACCTCTGCTCATCTTAGCTGGTCTAAAGAGCCCAGTTCAGAGGCGTTAAGTAAATCCACACCCTCACACAGCCATCACCACCGCCCATCACAATATTTCATTTCACCAAAATGAAAGCCTGCATGGTGAAATATCTTGCATATATAAATAAATCTCTTGAGTTGAAAATAATAAAATTCTCATGGTAGAAGGTGTGAGAGTGACATGTCACAGCTTCAATTTATTGTCTCCATTTCTTCAACATTTCAGTATCTTCAAGTACCTTTCATATGGTCCTTTATTATAAAGATTCTCTTTTAATATTTGAAACTCATGTGAGGCAGGCATTCATATTCCCATTTCATAAACAGAGACACTGAGATGGTGATAAAGGAAAGCCATGCTGAGGAGCCTGGCCATCAGCTTAGTGTTGTGACTTTAAATCATATCCTTTCTGTTACACTGTGCTCAAAAGACTGTGAGTAATGTTTTGAGTTACCTGCCTGCCTGTCTGTCTGTCTGCCTGTCTATCCCATGTCACCTCTTGATTTTGTGGGCATGGAGCACATGTCAACAGGGAGAATTTCCGGAGTTTTGTTCTAAATTACGGGTCTTGCCCTGACAACAGTGAGTCTTGTTCATCACCGTGGGCATCTCCTTAGATCCCGCATTATTGTACTCTGCTAAACACATAGATGCAGCAGATGTCTCTTCATATATTACTTTAAAAAGTGCCAGGGACTGTATTTAAATGGCTCCAATTATTCACTAATTAAATTGTAGATTGTTTCTCCTGGGGATTGTGCACTGGGCTGAGTTTCTCATTGTTTGTGTTGGACAATGACAAATAAATCTCGCACATTGTAGCATTGTGAGAGATCCTGCTGAATAGGCTAAAGGAGTCTGGAGTCGTCTCACAACAGATTTGATATTAATAAAACAATATTGAAATTTTATTTATTCATTTACATTGGCAAGGCCAAGCATGGATAGATAGTAGGCTTTTGTTGTTCTTTTTCATTTCTGTATTTGATCCTGGTTCCGGGAATACCCTAAAGCATTTCAGACGTAATGGAGGCCCATGTGTTCTATTGAACATGTCAGCTTCTTGGGTCTGTGTGGGTTGTGCCAAGAACAGCACAATGGGACTCTGCTATTCGAAAGCCACGTGTGTTTCTCGTGTGGCTGCTTCGTTTTGAATCTTTAGTCAGTCTTTTGCAGAGCTCGAGTGTAGCAAGCACTTTGCCCCAGGACCTCATCCAGTGTCCTTATCATTTGTTGTTGTCCTGCTTTCTAGCATTTATGAAACATTTCTCTCATGTGCTGTTTTCATTTACAGATAGAAGGAGATGGGGGGGGGGAAACCTACAATGGGGAGAAGAGAAGTTCAATGTTCCTGAAGATCCAAGGCTTGTCTCAATATGCCCTTGGTATTTTTAAACAGGAGTGCTTGCTAGCTCTTAAAAATGTTAATTATTCAGTCACTTTTTTAAAAAAAAAAAAAGCTCAACAATTTCATGCTAATATATACCCCTATCTTAGATAATTAAGACTTTCTTCTCTGAACAGATAAATAGCCAGGACTCTGGAGCGCTTTGGGGCAGCCTAATCAGCACTGAGCCTTCCATATGCTTGCCTTTCCTGAGGAGGAAAGTAGATCTCCCCTCAGTTTACAAGTGAGTCAGGGGTTCAGTGAGGGTAAGAGACTCAGGGACAACGAGATGGTTCAGCAGGTGAAGTATAGTGTTTCATGTAGATCAGGCTGTCCTCAAACTTGCTATGTAGTCAAGGTTAGCCTTGACCTAATGATCTTTCTGTCTTTACATTTCAAGAACTGGGATTAATAGGGGAGGCTGGAGAAGAGAAGGGAGGAGGAACTGGGGTTGGTATGTAAAATGAAAATAAATGTTTTAAAAATTAAAAAGAACTAGGATAGTTCTTAATAGGCACCCATCTTGGTATGTAAAATGAAAATAAATGTTTTAAAAATTAAAAAGAACTAGGATAGTTTTAATAGGCACCCATCTTGGGGAGGCATAACCCCCCTCCCCTTTTTGTTAAAAACCTCGTCACACTTCCAGTCCTAGGTTTGACAGACTACCTGACACGGTGATGTTCTCTGGCTCTTGGAGCTCTGGGAAATGCTTAGGTAGTGCAGTGAGTGTCTGCAGAATGCGGACATTTATAGGGCATTTATAGAGGAGGGGCATTTATAGTTAATAGGAATTACATGCCTAGTTCTGAGTGTCAAGTTATGATGACATAAAGCGCCAGAGGTGGGGCCTGGTGACTACTGTACAGCTGGGTGCAAAGGTACCCATGAGATAGAGTGCAGGGTGCAGCACCCTGGGGTGGGCAGCAGCAACCCACTACAAGCTTCTCTGAAGTGCACCCACAGCCTTCATGGAGCTCTTTCTGAGTTTACCACCACCCACAAAAGCTTTTGATTTGAACTCTTGACCTTGTGTCAGGTGCTGACATTTTAGAACTGTGTCCCCATGCCTCACTGCTTTTGAGAATTTTTTGACGTATGGATACTTGCCCAGACTGGGGGAAAATAGGCATTCACAGGCACATAAAATAGTTTTTTTGTTTTTTTCCCACACCATGGGTTTATTCAGGAAGCCTGGTTAATATATCCTTTGCTCTGGAACAGCAATGGTCCTTCCTTATAGATATGGGCTTTGGACACCTTTTCTTGGCATGTGTCCCCAAGAAATGTGGGTATTTGAAGATGTATGACTTTGTTAGGGATATTGAGATTTCAAGTGTAAGGGAAAAGAATATTTATTTATTTATTGTGAATGACAGGCATACCCTGCAAAAGGGACAGAGACAACTATAGTTTGAGAACGTATCTTGTGGATATTGGTTATGTGAAAAACTGTGCTACAGAAATATTAAGCACAATGAGTGTCTATGATACCACTTTTTATGTTGTATCTTTGTAGGTGTGTCATTTGTGTGGGTGCCTGTGTGAGCACATATGTCATGTTTGTGTGGGTGCATGCTTGTGTGTCTAGACACCAGCAGCAGAAAAGTGACATCCACTTTGATTTTTGGAACAAGGTCTCTCAGCGGGCCTGGAACTAGCTGACTCACCTAGGCTGGTTGGTCTCTGAGCCTCAACGAGCTGCCTATCTATTGAGGACCTGATAGACTTGTTACACCTGTCTTTGCCTCCCAGTGTTGGGAGCATAATCATGCCATTACATCCAGGCCTCCATGCCCTGCTTTGGGTTCTGGAATTGAATTCTGATTCTCATGCCTGAGCAGCAAGCACCTTACTAAGTAAGCTATCTCTCCTGCCTCTGGCAGCCTGTCCCTCCCTCCCTCCCTCCCTCCCTCCCTCCCTCCCTCCCTCCCTCCCTCTTTTTGAACATGGAGTGTATCTAAACCAGATGATTTACATTACCAAATGCTGTAAAGACAGTGGAGGCTAACATTTCCAGCTATACCAACACCTGGAAATGTGTTGAGACCTTTGAAAGCAGTGCGTGCATTCATTAGGGTGTGTTGAGGGAGTTGTGTCTGAGCAAGATCCTTTACTCCACAAGGAGGTGGCCAACCCTCATGAGCTATCTTGGAGCACTGGGAACTTCCTCTTGAAGCAGCTCGAAGGATGCCTCAGGGCGTCTCCGTGATAAACCTTATAGCCTGGGAGGAAAACCTGGACTCTCAGTGGCCTCCTGTCTGCCTTTGGCCCTCAAGGCACAGGTGCTCTAACTCTCCAGTTCTGAAATGCAGTTAGGAGCACAGCAGCTGAGCAACTGTGTGCCTGTCTTGGCCTGAAAAACAACAAAACAAAATCCAAAATGTCAGCTGGGACTACATTCACCACCTACCAGGCAGCAATCCATAGTACATGCACACAGAATACAAATCCTGCTTTCTTCTTGCAGAGCCCAGCATCTTCCTTTCTGTCTCTCCCATGACCATCCTAAGGCATGCCTTAGAGGTGCCTTCCATCCTCAACTGGACCAAAAGGCCATTAGGGTAAGATCAGGGATCTCTTCTCACACTACCAGTGTCCTTTTCCTTTGGTCTAAATGTGACGGGTAGTTTTGGTCAACTTGATGTATCTGGCATTTGTCTGGGAACAGGGTCTCAGTAACGGATTGTCTAGTTAAGGTTCGTTTGTGTGCAGTTGTTTTTTCAATTGCCTTAACTCATATGGGAAGACCTAGCTCGATGTTGAGTGCCATCATTTCCTGGGCAGGAGATCTTGAGCTGTAGAAGACTGAACTGGGCACTAACAGGTACATGTGCATTCCTGTCCCCTCTGCTCTTTGGAGGGGGAGGGGGTGCCTCTTGCTCCAGGTTTCTCGGCTGTGACTTCTCCACATCCATAGTCTGGAACCTGGAGTTGAGTGCTAATATAAATCCTTTCTCCTCCAAGTTGCTTTGATAAGGACATTTTATCACAGCCACAGAAAGAAATCTGAAACATTCCCTAGTTAGTAGTCTTTGAAAGTTGACCCTTTGGGTGATGGCTTGGTTTGGATGAGGTCAGGAGAATAAGACACCCCCCCACCCCGAAGCATTATGGGAATGGCTTTTTTAGGAGAAACGAACACACTTGCTGTATCTCACCCTAGTGATGGCCTTTGCCATCAGCAAGCATTGGCACCTGCCTCTGGAATGGTGAGCCAATGAACTTCTACTCCTTGTAAAGTTCCCAGCCAATGGTATTCAGTTACAGCAACAAAAAGCAGCAGAACACAGACTAACACAGAAGACAAGCCATGTGTATATTGCTGGTATTCAGCAAATAGTTGCTAAGCAAATGCTAAAAAGGCCAAAATAGTGTGAGTAACATCTCCAAACATTGTCTTTTGGATTGTTTCCAGCTCCTCATCAAGCTGGAACAATAACTTAAAGGTTATACCTTCCTTGACTGAACTGTTTCCTTGTTATTACCATTTAGTTTTTTTCAGCCTTCCCTCAGCAAATTTGTAGTACTAGTGTTTTGGTGCTTTTTTTTGGGGGGGGTGTATGGAACCATGATGAATGGAATTGTCAGTCATCTTAGTATGGCCTCAGTTGTGTGCAGAGGTGAAGCAAAGCCAATTCCTTCATTAATCCATCCATTGATTACTATGTTCCAGGTATGACTTTGTGTACCAAGGAAATGGATTCAAGTAAGACATGTTGTCTGGGGTTTGGGGAGTGGCTCAGTGGATAAGCACTTGCTCTGTCTACTCCAGGATCAGAGTCTCAATCCCTAGACCCTCATAAAAGCCAGGCAGGGGTGGTGGAAACAGGCAAAAAGCTCCAGGATCAAGGAGAGCTCCTGTCTCAGCAGATGCAGTGGAGAGCAATGGAGGAGGATGGACAACATAAACACTCAGTCTCCACAGGAGCACCCACGTCAGCCTCTGGCTTCCACATGAGCATACACGCACCCCCCCCCCACACACACACCCACACCCACTCACAACTGACAAACAATGCACACTAATTGCAATCTCTGGGCTGTTACAGGAGCTTTAGAAAGATAAGAAAAGGAAGGACAAAAGACAAGGGAGGAGCTATTTGCTTCTGCGGGGGATGGGAAAAAGGCCCCTTAAGGTCCTAGTAGGGGGTGCTAGGCACAAGACTGGGTTAGGAATGTGACTGGAGTGGCAACATTCCAAGTAGTGGGAAGAGCCTGTGCAAGCAAGGCGCAAGGGGATAGTTTGGAACTCTAAGTCCTATGCTAGGATACCAGTCCAAGCAGCAAGTCCAGGGATCACCTGGAGACTTGGGCACCTAGGCTGTGGGTAGTTGTTTGACTCTGTTCTTGTGGGCTCCAGCTGCACTTAAATGGGTGAAAGCAAGTTCTCACTACTAGCTCTTTACAGTCAGTATCTAAACACAGATCTAAGGTCTTGCTGAGGCAGGAGCCTAGGGCAAATAGTAAATAGAGGCTGTAATGGGCCAGAGGAGTGATTTCATCACTCCTACTCTTTAAATTACCAAACAAGCTTAAACACAGCAATTCAGAGGAGGGCCAGGGGTCACTAACACATAAGCAGAGTCCTTGTCAGGGTGGCAAGATTCTCTGAATTTAAGTTTGTTTTTTGTAGAAAATTAAGATCAATAAGGGCAAACCTGATGTTTGTCCTTTCAGCATCCATAGTGTGTGTGTGTGTGTGTGTGTGTGTGTGTGTGTGTGTGTGTGTGTCCATGAACTTGTTTGTGCATGACTGTGGAGACCTGAGGTTGACATTGGGAGTCTTCTGTGAACAGAGCTCACCTATACAGATAGTCTAGCTAACCAGCTTACTGCAGGCACCCATCGTCTCTCCTTTCTCAGTCCAGGAATTGCAGGCAGACTATAGCATGTACATGGGTGCTGGAGATCTGAACTCTGGTCCTCATGTCTGCATAGCAAGTGTTTTATCCACGGAGCCATCTACCTCATGGGTAGATGACTTGGGATTCTGAGTAAAATGGATGGTGCTGTGCATGTCAGTGCTATCTTTTCTTAATGGGCAGTATGTGAGGTTGGTTGGGGTCAGGAGAGTAGTGACCAGTAGCTAGCATTAGGTAGAATAGGGGCAACAGCAGAATCAGAATTCTGTACTTGGTGGGATGGAGACTACTCAGACTGAGCACTTGTGTATCAAGTGTGGGACTTACATGCTCTCTTCTCCTCTTTAGTGCATGACATATAGTTTTAATTAAGAAAAGTTGATACTTTAATGTCCCGGTGACATTGTTGCTCTGTTTATTACTTTATGCATGATCAGACCGCTATTAATTACCTACAGTGTGTTGCTTTTGTAGATTAAATTTGCAGAAAACTTCCAAAACAAAAGGCAGCCCTGTTAACAACTCATTTCCAAAGAAAATACATGTCATGGATTCTAGGGACTATTTGGGTGGCCATGTCGTATTAATTGGTTCAAAATATTTTATTGAGTAGTGTTTTTTGTTTTTTTGCTTTTGTTTTTGTTTTTCAAGGCTGTCTTGGAACTAGCTCTTGTAGACCAGGCTGGTCTCGAACTCACAGAGATCTACCTGCCTCTGCTTCCAGAGTGCTGGGATTAAAAATGTGCACCACCACCACCTGGCTGAATAGTTATTTATTTTGAACTCCAACAAAGATGAGGCTCAGCCCTTGTGCCTTGATTCTCAGTCTAGAGGGTAGAGAATAATGATGACAGCACTGGAGTGTAACATGCTGCATGCTCCAGGAGAGTGTTCCTTAGCCCCAGCAGAGTCTAGATTTGATGTGGAGCAAGTCAAAAGAAGGACCATTAGGAGGACCCAAGGTAGATACAGCGGGGATCCCAGGGCTACTTGCCAAAATCCGGGGTACATGCACATGTATATATGTTTTTGTTTTTTATGTGTGAGTGTGTATTTTAGGAAGAGGTCCAGATGTGGTGTTGTGGCTGTAATATGGACTGTGTGGTGGTGGCAACGTTCAGGCTTGGATCCTAGTTTGCATTTTTGCAGAGGTATTTGGAATGGATCCTTCTGCCTCCTAGGATTAGGGAAGCTGGTATGTGAAGACAGACAACTGGACAGTCAGGAGCATTGGCATTGCCTGACTGGGAGGAAACCAACCCAACCAGGAGCTGTAGGACTGTGGAAAAGTGGCTGGAGTCAGGAGCCCTTGGGGTGCTGGATTCTAAATAGGATTGGGGACCAACTGCTGCAGTGGGATCTTGGAGAAGAGATGAGAAGAGAATGCTATTCTTCGAGCTGGCACACGTGGTACTTAGCTTTGGAGGCAGGCATTATTTTCAGGGTAATTCAAAGTCTTAAAACTGTTTGATCTCAGATACCTTTAAATTCCCTGCTAGCTCAGCCAGTCTATGGATGTGTTGCAGATAGAGAAAGGGAATACTTTCATAAGGGTGAATGCGCTCTGATTTTGATTTTTCTCTTTTTCCTTTCAAATCTGAAGGCCAGTTGCCTGCACCTCATTAACATGAAGGCGACTGTGATCCTGTAATCTGCTTTTTCAGAGAACTCGAGAGATGTTAACCTTTCCCGCAGAAGGTGATTTTCACAGCCTTTGGATAAAAGCACTCAGTTCTACCTTCCGATGAAATCAATGGTGCCTCCTGTTTATCAGAAGCCACCCAAGATGCTTGTGTCCTGGCCGCCAGCACTTCAATTTTATATTGTCATTCTGAATCTGATGCTATCCAGTGGTCCCCAGTGGCTAGGATTTCAAGCTCCATTCTTTTGGGTCTTTGCATTCTTTTTTTTAAAGCATAACAAGAAACAGAAAGAAATCTTTTCTAGGAAAATATATTTGATTTATTGGTGAATTATCAGATTTTCCTCCTTCCGAACATGTCATCAGCTCATTAATGGGAAATCCAGTGCTGGTTGCTGCAGAGTCCCTTTTATTGTAATGCGTTTTAATAAAGAAAAACCTCCAAATTGTCTGCATTCTGTCAAAAGATCGTAGACCTGGAATTTTAATTTGATTATTGTCCCCAATTTTCCCAGGCTTTCAGAGGCAAGTGTGTTGTTTGAACAGCTGTTACTCTGGTAAGTCTCAGTAACAAATGAGTGAGGAGCGGTTTTGTGTAGCAAGGCACATCAAAGGGACTTCCTGAAGAAGACAGGCCATGAAAAGAGCGGAGAAAGAAAAGCTAGCAGCAATTGCAGGAAGCTAACAACTATTTTTCTACAAATGCAACAGTTTGTTCTAATAAATATCTTCTAATGACCTTATAATCTGATGACCTATTTTCTTTGGAGATTTTTATGCTGGGTAGAAAGAGAATTTGCAATGAAAGTCAGTAGGAAAGGAAAAACCTGCTAAAACCCAGAAGCATAGCAAATGGTAATGAGTAGTGTGGTTAATTTCCTGTCATCTGTGTGTGTCATCCATATGCTGCCCCTCCCCCCTGTGAGGGAAGGGGGTGGGGCTGCGAAATATGTCTGCCTGCAGTTTCTGAAAAAGATCAAATTAACATGTGAAAAGAGACTTGGACAAACCGTGATGTGTGTGGAAGGGCTTTTGGCTTCCACCTTGCTACCTACTGGACAGGTTTGGAAACCTAAAATAAAATTCAGCTAAATCCAGGGAAGCATTGGATTCACCCAAGTGAATAAACACTTTATTGCATTTGCTAATCTAATTAATCAAACGCTACTTCTCCTTTCCAAAGGAGATTCACAGCCAGTAAAATAAATTAAATCAACATTTTTCTCCTCACTAAAAATAAGCTTTCTTTCCCTGGGTACATCAGTCATTTAGGTTTCCTGGCCTGTACTCCTGTAGTCTGCCAGTGGGAAGCAACCCTACTTACTGGTCTGGAATTGTCTCTGAGAGCCTCTGAGTTCTGAGCCTTGTGTCCCATCCCAGCCACGCCGGCCGAAGTTAGTTTAAGAAATAAGTGGACTGTGGGTGCTGTCCATGGATGGTGTTGATCTGCAGATAAGGAGGTTGGCATGCAGACGGGTCTTTTGTAGAGGAAAACTGTATTAATGCCAAGAAATCCTAGAAAGTTAGGGATACTTACAGTTTGAAAAACAGTGGTAATAGGGCTGTAGACACTGAAGGAGTTATAAAGTCAGTTCTGTCGCCTACAGGTCTCCAGCTTAATGTTGGGTTACCTACTTTTAAATCTCTAGAGCAAGGTTTGATTTTCCATTGCAGTTAGATAACATATGAGATTTTGTATGCGCACATGTTCTTAGAAATACTGTGTACAAGGCAAAGTGAAGGCCAAAGTAAGAAGGGATGAAAATGCATCAGAAGATTGCAGAATGATGAGTAACATGCATTGTGTAAGAATAAATATAATGCTGGGGTGACCTAGATGGGGAGTTAAGGACAAACTGAGACTACAGCTAGATCTGTGATTTTTAATGACATTCATTAATTTGCATGTGTTGCAGGTGCACAGGTGTGTGCATTTTTTGAAACAGAGACCCTCACTGGCTTGTGATTCTAAAATTCCAGCTGGTTAGATGGCCAGGAAGCCCTGGGACTCCACCTTTCTTAGCTTCCCCAGAGCTGGGTTACAAACATGTACCTTCACACCTGGCTTTTTATATGAATTCTGGGGATCAAACTCCAGTCTTCATTCTTGCATGGAAAGCTCTCCACCCAGCTGCAGTTTGTCGGTTTGTTTGTTTTTGTTTTCTAAAAGATGAGACATCAAGGTGGCCTACACCTAGAAACAGAGAAAGGAGTCATGGTATACGTAAGGCCTGTACCTTCTCCCTCATCAGCACCTTCTATGGAAGAATCTAAATGTGTTTCCAGTGTAAATGTCATCACCTTAGTCTTCTTGCTGGTTCCATGGGTTTGAGGATCAAAGGCACCCAAAGCTTCTCAGATGGACTGGTCTCCATCCTTTCCAATCTTGTCCACCCTGGGATAGTGTTGCTTTAAATTCATTTACATGGTCAGTTCATCTCAATTAAAGTGTAAAGAAAGATCAGGTCAAGATTAAGATCTGAATGTACTTGGGTAGTGGGGATTTAGCAGTTCTCCATACTTCTCTTTCTTGTAGTAAGTCTTACACTTGCTGTCCTTTTATTTCCTTTCTTGCCTCCCTCCCCTTTTTCCCTCTTTCCCTCTTTCCCTCCCTCCCTCTTTCCCTTCCTTCCTCTATTTCTGTCTGTCTCTTTCTCTGTCTGTCTGTCTCTGTCTCTCTCTCTGTCTCTGTCTCTGTCTCTCTCTGTCTCTCAGTCTCTCTCTCTCCAGGATCTCATTTGGTCCACAGTGGCCTTGAACTTACTAGATAGTGTTTGACTCTCTGTGTGTTCTTCTTAAATTCTGAGATTACACACATGGACCACCCACCTTGCCTGACTTTATTGCTGTCATTTCTGAATATTTTCTTTCACTTCAAGTTAAGTGACATTGAGGCTGTAAGCCTCACTGAATGCTTCTCTTCCCTTGCAGAGGGTTGTGCTGCCTGGTAACTCATGCCTCTCTTTCAGTCAAAATTGCTTTATGCACAGCATGACTGGGAGAGCTGTCAAACCGTTTGTCCACAGGTGGGCTGTGGAATGTCATGGAAATATTGAGGAACCTCCCCCACCCCAATGTCATGGGCTTTATGTGTAGCGTGGATGACTCAGGCAACTCAAGTTTCTTTTCAAGGCATGAGTGTCACTTGTTGCTGTTGAGTATTGCGATGAATAGTTCACCTGGAGACTGAGGATAAAGAAGATGTTCCTTTATTATATTTTAGAGACACTCTGTCTGTTCTGTTTTGTGGTGAGATCATTCAACACTAAAAGAAAGCTTCAAACCTTATTATGATATTTGTGGATATTTCTGTGTGCAAACCCCACTCCACCCATACGAGGCCTAATGTAGCTCATACTGTCTTTGAACTTTCTAGGTAGTGAAGAGATGCTTGAATTTATGGTCTTTCCACCTCCACCTTCGGGATCTTGGGATTGCATATACAAGCAATCTGACCTATGTAGTGCTGGGGACTAAGTCCAGAGCCTGTGTGTGCTGGCAAAGCACTCAGCCAAAAGAACAACACCTAGCCTGAATTATTTACTGAGGATATGTATTGTTGTGTAGCTGGTCAAAAAGGTTGGTGGCTAAAGATAATTCACTTTCTGGTTTTTAGTTTCATAACATACAAATTCAGAAATAATTTAACTGATGAAGACCAGGTCTGGTGGCCAAGCTCCCCTAGATAGCACTATTTTTTTTGTGACATCTTACTTAAGAACCCTCCCCACTGGCCAGCTCTTAGTACCTGAGGTAGTCTACCAGCCAAGCATTGAGCATGACTTCTTACTATGTGTGCTGTAAACTGTACCCTTGACTGCTTGTATTTGGATTCTCTGTGCTCTATTATGCTAACTTCTATATTGTGTACACATTCAATTAGCCATCAGCAGTTTTATTTTTAATTAAATGTATCCAAGGTATACACATGCCACAGTGTGTGGAGGTTAGAGATCAACTTTCAGGAGTTGGCTTTTACCTTCCAAACCTTGTTGAGGAAACATCCCTAACCCTAAACAGTAGACTTCAGGCTTGTTCGCCCAAGAACAAGTTCTTCTAGTTGTCCTGTCTCTGCTTCCCATCTCTTTGTAGGAGCATTGGGATTACAGATGTGCAGTACAACATCTGGCTTTTTATACTAGTTTCAGGCTTTTAGCTTAGGTCACCAGTCTTGCATGGCAAACATTGTTACCCACTGAGGTATCTCCTTGGCCATAACAATTGTGTTTTCTTGTCCCCTGTGACTTTGGTACTAGCACCAAGAGTCTAGAGATACAGAAGTCAGGAAGAAAAACATCTCCGTTCTCCTGAAAGCGATGGCTTACCTGTCAGTATAATTTACTTGGCTACAGCAGATGTATTTGTGTATTCTAGATTATGAATCATTGAGTCTGGAACCACAGGATCCCAGGGTTAACATCAGTTTCCCCGGAAGTAATTTGGAGCTGGGATGAGACAAATTACTCCTAAGTACCATCTATTTGGTCAAACTGCTTCCAGCATCCTGTATGTAGTTCTGGGCATAGTTAGGAATTGCTCTGGTTAATTTTGATTATCAACTTGATTGGTTGGAGAAAACATTAAGAGGCATGCCCTTGGATGTGTCTGTAAGGGTGTTTACAGACGGGGGAATCCCTCAATGTGAAGGGCGTTGTTTCATGGGCTGGGTCCTGGAATCCATGAAAAGAAAAAGGATAAAGCCAGCTGAGCTCTGGTATTCCCCTTCCCCTGCTTCTGCTACAATGTGAGCTGGCACCCTGATCCACCACTGTCCACCTGCTGTCATAGCCAAGCCTTCCCAGGGCGGAGGACTGCTCCCTCAAAGTATTTACAGAAACAAGTTCTTCTTTGAAGTTGCTTTGTTTGGTATTTGGTCACAGCATAAGTAACTAGGGGTCGTGACAAGAGAAGCATTCTGACATTCACTTACCATTCATGAGATCACCCTGGAGCCATGGTAATTTATTACCATCACAATTATCCTGTATTAATAACCTACTACACAGGACATGCATATCTCTTGGTTCATTTAAGCCACACAATAGTTTCATGAGGGTTAGAGGGCAGTAGATGTTTCAAGATGCCTGGGTAACTAAGTAACTTCCCATGGAGTACAGAGTAAGTTCAGCACAAGGACCTCTCCCAAGCCACTGTGTTCACCAAGTCTCCCATACCTCAGCTGTTACTTGGATATTTGAAGAATCTAGCCATATTTCTATGCGGGGATGAAAAGGCTTGCTGGAGGACAGAGGGAGGTGGCTTAGTTGGTAAAGTGTTTGTCATATAACTGTGAGGGTAAAAGATAGAGCCCTGAGATGCCCAAGAGCCTTATGTGGGCACCTATGACTCCAGTGCTAAGAGAAGGAGACAAGAATACCTCTGGGGCTCCATGGGCAACTATTGTTGCTGAATGAGTGAGTTCTAGCTTCAGTAAGGAAGATAACCAATGTCAGCCTTTGGCCTACACACACACACACACACACACACACACACACACACACACACACACACACGTATACTTGTGCATACATATGAACACAAAAATGTGCAGAAATGCAAGAACCCTCATTGTCTTTACACCTTGAAAGCTTGCCTGGAGCTTTCATTGTACAATTTCAAGTGTGTTGCTTATGTCTTCTTTTATCTTGGCTTAATAAAGAAAAGTATATTAACAACATGCAGGGCTAGCATAGGCACATGCCTAATTATGCCCTATGCCCTAGCTCCCTCTTTGCCCCATTTCTGTCTCAGGGCCTTTGCACTGCAATGCATGCTACCCATTCTACTGTTACTCTTTTTGCAAAGTTTTGCTTGGTTGAGTCCAGTGCAGCTGTTAGGACTTGCCTAGAGCCTCACCAAAGATAATAGATACTGTACAACCCCATTACTTAATGTTTGTATCAGTACATATTTGAATCAGTGTCTCCAATTGCGAGCCACCCTTTGGTTTCTGGGAATTTAACTCAGGACCTCTGGAAGAGCAGCCAGTGCTCTTAACCTCTGGGCCATCTCTCCAGGCCCCCAGTGTCCCCAATTACAAGCAGCAGAAGTGCTTGGATTAAGTACAGATGAATTCATTGAGAAGATATTGAGAGGTTCATAGTTCCTTTGGGAGGGCTGAAACACGAGACACAAAACTAAAAGTCTTAAGAACTATGTTCAAAACTATGGTAGGAAGCAGACCTAGACGGGATATTGTCTCCTTATGTGCTGAGTGCTGGATGCTATACTGAGTGCCTCGCCATCCTGTCAGAGAATTAGCTTTCTGGCAACTTCTGTCAGCAGTAATGCTACTTCTGCCTTAGGAGGCAGTCTTATAGTCACTAATTTTGCCCTAAAGTCAATACTTAGGTAGCATCCTTATTAGTGAAATCAAATACAATCTATACCAGTTGTAGTTTTCTTCTGCTGATAAGTTCATGGGTGACTCTAATTGGTGGTACCAGAATCTCCCCTGGTGTAAAGGGGGAAGGAGTGGAGAATTGACTTTCTAAGAAGATCTAGATGGAGTGTTGGACAAATTAGCTGAAATTCAGCAGACTGCATAAGTGAGGTGAGCAGGTGTTGGCCAGTGACAAACTATGACAAATATCCTCTCCCGAGCTCTGTTTTTCTCATCTCCATTATGGACTTGATGCATTCTTTACGGTAGTTAATTAAGACAGTTTATATGTGGTTGCTTACTAAATTATACAAAGCAGCATATGTATAAATGAATGCTATTTGGTTTTTTGTTTGTTTGTTTGTTTTGTTTTTTGAGACAGAGTTTCTCTGTGTAACCCTGACTGTCCTGGAACTCACTCTGTAGATCAGGATGGCCTCAAACTTGGAGATCTGCCTGCCTCTGCCTCCCAAGTGCTGGGATTAAGGACGCACACCCCATGCCTGACTTTGGTTTACATCTTTAATCAGAGTGTAAAACCAAATGCTGGAGAGGTGGCTCAGTGGTTAAAAGTGCTTTCTGCTCTTCTGGGGAACCCAGGCTTATTTTCCAGCACCCAGGCATCTCACATCTATCTGTAATCCAGTTCTAGGGGATCCAGTACCCTCTTGTGGCCTCTGAGGACACCCACACATAGTTGGCATACACTCATCCAGACACATACACATAACTAAATGAAATAAAAATAAATCTTAGAAACTATAGAAAATACACGTCAGGTTGACCTCTCCAGTCTATGCTGTATGCCTTTAAATATGTGAAGGGTTTTAAACAGTCAGGACAAACAGGCAAAGCAAGCAGGACTTGTTACATCAGAGTGCTATCCTCAGGCATATCCACCTTCTCCATATTTTTTATTTTGTGATGGAAGTAAAATCCGAAGCTCCAAATGTGAGTGGGTTTCAGCCACTTCTGACTGGTTTCTGAATTTCCAGGCTTTCTTCTATTCTACTTTTACTCTGGTTTCATGTGAATGCACGGCTTTCTTGTTTGAAAAGGGACAATGGGCTCATTCAACCCTCACGATCCTTTGCATTTGGTGTTTCTGCCATGGCCTGTGGTGGCTTTAGACGAGAGGTATTATTATCTTGGGTAAAAACATGTAACCAGAACAGCTGAGGGGTTTTTGTTTTTTAATTTAGTGCATGTTGTGTGAAAGGGTGTTGGTGCTTCACAGAAGCTAATGTGGGGTGAGCACGCACACTCCCAGAACTGATGTGTTTTCAGTCCCTTGATGTACAGTATCCAAAGATACTTTATGTTGGATTGCATTTTCTGGAATTTTCAAATATCTCCTGTTAAATTCTTGGGAATTACCCAGCAATACATTGTGTTGTGCATCATAACTTGGTTTCATGTACACACTTCTTCATACATGCTCATGCAAGTGTGTCCTAAATGATACATTTGTATCAGGACATAGAGAGTCCTGAGTCTTTATATTGTGTCCTTTTTTTTTTCTTTTTCTTTTTCTTTTTCAGATAGCCCTGGCTGTCCTGGAACTCACTCTGTAGAGCAGGCTGGCCTTGAACTCACAGAGATCCTCCTGCCTCTGCCTCCTGAGTGCTGGGATTCTCCAGGTGGAAGCCACCTTGAAGACAGAACTGCAGACAGTGTACACAGAGCATATAAGGAAATAGTAAATCTTGGCGATGTGAGATTTATTTTGATATGCTTATTTTGATATGCTTATGTGTGTGTGTGATTTATAGACATTTTCCAGTTGTAAGGACAATCTGAATTCCATCTCCCCGAATGTATAGTGCTTACATGCATGCCTAAACACAGACCACTGTGTGTCAAGAGGGATCAGAGGAACTGAGGTACAAATGGAAAATTCAATGCTGAAGCTTTTGCCTTCATTGGTAGTGTTGAAAGTAACCTTAGTCCCTCAGGGAGTTCTCCAGTGACTGTGGGTGGATTGTGACTACCTTTCATTTTATTGGCTCACTAAATTCTTAGATTACTCTCCACCATTTGATATTGACAAACCATAAAAGTCTTCTAGAACCTGCTCAGCAGTGACTTACAAAGAATTATCTTGTTAATAAACTCAGCATCATTTGAAATTCAAGTTTAATTAAAATGGAAAAGTAAATGATGATGTAAAGATTTTTCCTCATTTAAGCTTGTATCTTTTTATTGCCTCTTGGCCTCTTCTTTCAATTGAAAGACAGATTTCATTTTAAACCCACTTTTTTTGCAAGGTGAATTTTTATAGAATCTGTTGTAATACTTTTTATGTTGTCAGCTTTTGATTTAAGTGGGTTTTTGTTTGTTTGTTTGTTTGTTTTCTAATTAGAAATGGAGCTCAGAGGTAGAGTATGAGGGGGATAAAAATGAAAAAAAAAATCCATGTTATCCAGGGATTTTGATTTTCAGTATTCCATTATGGATGATGATCATTTATGGATGCTTCAAAGATGTTTCTCATCAGAGTTGCCAGATACCAGATTAGAAGTCAGGCAGTGACTTGACCTCAGCTTTTTGATTCCCTTTTCTTTTTCTTCCTTACATACCCTGGAGCAAAGCCTCTTATTTAGCCCTTAAGAGATATTGTAGGCCGGAGACATTCCTGCACAATGTTTGTTATATACAGTTACCCTAAAAGAATGGGGTAATGGAAAGGGTTGTCAGGGGTCACGGTTAGAAGCTTGTAGGGGCATATACTGCTGTTGAGCTGAGTGGGAGTCTTTATTTACCCTCTTCAATCAAAGCTTTCTGGGCTCATAAAGGAGATTCATGTCTGTTGCTCATATCTGGGCAGGAACTCTCTTTCCCCACTTTCAAGTGCTCCTAGGGCCCCAAGGCCTGTTCACTTAGGCCTCTCAGGTTACGAATATATAAACCTTAATGATTTTGAAGTCCTGAAGGAAGGCATGCTACCTAGTGCACAGTCAAAGCACAATTCTTCTAATAGAGTGCCTCAATCCATCTTTGGTGCCACACATCAGCCTACTTCTACTACTGGACATGATAGAGCAGGTTTCTGCAGGCCTTGAAGAATCTCATTCTGAGTTACTGTCGACAGGAGGGAGGATGCTATTGATAATAAGTTTAACATCGTAACAGCCAAGCCCATGGCAAGATTGCTGAGAGCAGCAGGAATGTTCTGATGGTTTTACAAAATATACAAGGCATTAGAGGAATACACAGGTGGGTTTTCCCAAGCATCCAGGAATTTCACTATTCAGGTTCAGCAGTCATGAAGGTGATGAGGTTGCCCCTTTCACTTATAACTTATCTTTCAAAATAAAAATTGATATTGTGATTATTATGAACACCTTGACTCTCTTATTAAAGTTTAAATACTTGAGTTTCAAGCGCTGTTTGATACACCACGAATGTAACCTCAGGTCTCTTCATGAGAGGGTAGGAAGTCATTAGAAATCTGTTTTAATAGGATTTTACCTGTAGTGTTATAGGTTTTTTTTCCCCCTTCAGTTTTTATCAAGTATTTAATTGCCCACCAGATGATTTATTTTAGGATTGGCCTACTTTTTCCCCCTGACAATGCCTGTGGGCAAATGTAAATGTGTAGAGTTGAATTAGTAAGCCAGGGATCACTCTGGAAGTTAATAACCACAATGGGGAATCAAGTGACTTTGATTTTCCACTTTTTCTAGATTGGCTGTGTGTGTCACATGGTAGAAGTAGGAGTGGAAGGGAAGGGGTCTTTCGGGAATACCTTTGGCTTTAAATTGCTTCATTAATTTAAAAGGAATGGATGTTTACTGTGAAAAGTCCATGAAAGACAGTTGAGCATTGTGGCAAATGCCTATAGTCCTAACACTCAGGAGGCTGAGGCAGGACTATTGTTGGAGGATTTTTGAGGACAGCCTGGGCTACACAGTGAGTTCCAGTACAGCCTGAACTTCAGAAAGAGACCTTATGTCAAAATAGATAAAAAACAAAACAAAACAAAGCAAAACAAAACCACCACCAACAAAAAACAAATAAGAAGGAAAGCCAAGATAAGAGATTCCATTACTCGTCCACTCATATTCATGGGAATCTTTGATAACTCTTTAAAGTTCAAGGATTCTTGTTATTTTTAGTTATCTGTATATGTGTATATGGAGGCATGTGCTCTTGAGTGCAGAGTCCAAGGGGGCCAGAGGTGGATTCCCTGGAGCTGGAATTAGAGGAGGTTATGAGCTGCCTCACATTTGTGCTGGGTACAGATCTTAGCTCCTCTGAAAGAGCAGTATGCACTCTTAACCATTGAGTCCTTTCTCCAGTCCTTACTTTGACAATTTTTATGAAATAACTCACACTAAAAGTGTACATAGATTTATGAAATAAACACCAATAAAATCTTACCTGTACACCCTCCCTCCATGTAGTTCTCATTTATCTCCAACTATTTTCCCCTTGCTTTGCCTCTGATGCAATGTTTTCCTTTCTGTTAAAATGTGTTTTTAGAATAGCCATGTTGCTTTGGTGAGGACAGCTGATTTCTCTGAGTATATTTTGCATGCTTTGTGGTTTTTATGTTATGGAATTCCTTCATAGTGTTACCATCTATGAGTTGTTGCATATTCCAAAGTTTTAAGTAAATGAAACTGTGCTGTTTCTTGCAGTGCCTTTGTTAGATGAGCTTTATGTGTTTTGAGAAATCCACAGTTTCACTAGACTTCTGCCTACCCCGGAGTATTACATTGGGTAAATGTACCACAGCTTATCTGTTTCCAGTCAGGAGCATCTGGGTTTGAGTTCTAGAGGGGATCTTAGGTCTTCCTAGCTCTCACCGACTTCCAGATGCTGTTGGCTTCTTCTGAGCCTGAGGGCTGCTGCTCTCACTCTCCTGTAGGAAGCCTGCCCTGCCAGAGCACACTGCAATAGACCAGAGGGTTCCTTAGAAGCAGCCCCCAGCCTGTGGCTCTTAGGAGTTGCCTGTAAATACATTTTTCATAGGCCATTGCAACTCCCATAGTTCCTCCCACGAAATGACATCTCAGTCACTCTCACAGCAGTTGGCTTAATAGCCAATCTCTGACTGCTTCTCTTTCTTTTCTTGTCTACCCCCTTACCTCAACACCCCTGATTTTTTGTTTGTTTGTTTGTTTCTTCTCCTAAAAAAAGACTAATTTTGGGGGCTGGAGAGATGGCTCAGAGGTTAAGAGCACTGACTGCCCTTCCAGAGGTCCTGAGTTCAATTCCCAGCAACCACATGGTGGCTCACAACCATCTATAATGAGATCTGGTGCCCTCTTCTGGCCTGCAGGCACACATACAGGTAGAACATTGTATACATAATAAATAAAATGTTTTAAAAAACCCAAAAAACAAACAAAAAAACCCCCCAAACTTTTAATTTTTATTGTAGGATCTGCACAGAGTCAGGCTGTAGGTAGCCTTTGTCCTTGCAAATGAATGGCATGACTATGGCCATTCTTGTGTTGTAGCACACAGAATAAACCAATTCTCTACCTCTTCCCAGCTGGATTACCAAACAGGAGATTGTTTTGCGTTACTAGATGATGTTGGCTTGTGTTCCAAGGTGTTTGGAGCAAATCCTCCTGGGCCATTAGGAGACAGTCCTATTAATCACTACCCTTGCTAATTTACCTTTGGTGTTGTGGTGAGCATAAAGTAGCCGCTCATGGTTTAAAGTGTACTCCTGGATGCTTGGTGCAATTGCATATCTTTATGTATATTGTTTAATATCTTTTTCTTCTCAAGGAAAATTAATTTTTTTTTGAGGCAGGATTTTTCTGTATGACCTCCCTGGCTGTCCTAGAACTTGCTCTGTAGCCGAGGCTGGCCTCGAATTCACAATCCTGATAAAAGACAGGCACCACCACCGCCTGGCTTTAATGTCTTTATTTTTCATTTGTAAAATTTGTACTCCCACCTTAATTCGCATCATCTTTTGACCTATATTTCTCTTGTAGAAGCTTAGTATACGCTATTTAAAAATTCTTTTATATTGCATTTATTTATTTGCATGCATGTGCGCATGCTTGCATGTGTGTTCGGGTGGCTGAGTTGGATCTCTCCTTTATCTGGTAGGTTCCTAGGATTGATTTCTTATCATCAGACTCGGTGTCAAAGTACCTTTACCTGATGAGCCTTCTCAGTTGCCCTTATATATTCTTGGGACTAGTATTTTATATGCTCTGGTAACATTCCTGCCAAATTTGTGGTGAGCCAGCTCACTATGTGGACACTTTGTAAGAACCAGTGTTGATTTAGAATGGTCACTTCAGGTGGCAGGTGCTCAGTTACATATTGATATGTAATATCACTTGAGGGGTCTTCTGATTTGTCTGTTTCACTGACACTCAGATCACCTTCATTTAACATGGTTACCCATATGGTTGTGTTTAAAACCTGTTATCTCCTTAGTTATTTGCTCTTGTCCTTCTCTTCTTGCTTGCTTTCCTTCCCCCCTACTCCTCTTATGGCACTTAATATTTCCTCTCCAGCAGAAATTCGGTACCTTATAGTTTCCGTGGTGATTTTTATCCCATGGACAATTTAACAATCCCTTTCTAAATTGGGATTGCCGGATGTGTAGCCAATATCAAGAATGAAGTGTTTCTGATACAATAGTTTTGGACACGAGGGTGATGGGAGGCACTGCTGAACTATACTGAAATACCACATAATTGGAGAAATAGCTTAGAAAGTCCCGAATGTTTGAACATAATACTGGCCTTTGAAGAGGAAGTGAGGCAAGCGATGGACAATCTGTCAGTCTGTCAAGATATAGAGGCACATCTGTGATAACAATTCAGGCCATGATAAACCTGTTGTCCCGTCAAAAGTTCCATGGAGAGTCCCACGCTGGAGACCCATGCCTGGTTTATCTGATGCCTCAAAACAAGGAAGGCTTGCTGCTCAACTTCCCCACTTCAGCTTTTTATAGCTTCAGCAAAGCTTGCTTTGTTTTTTTTTTTTTTTTTTTTCTTTTAAAGTAATTGAAATTTCATGAGAATGTTTTATCAGCCAGCCTAAGTCTTACTTTCAACAGCTCAGTATAGAAGGAATTTTCAGTTTATAAAATGAGGTTGTGTGAGGTCACGGGGCTGGTGCTTCCTCTTCTTGTAGTAACTTCAGTGGCAGTTGTATACTGTTTGAAATGCTTTCTTTGGGAATGTCTGATAACAGGAGCATGTGGGGCTTGGTCTGGGCTTCCTGAAGCCACATTCTGCTCTTTGTGTAGATAGTGTGGTATACAATAGTCCCGGTATCTTAGTAATAGAATTATGTGGAAGGCCTCAGCGGGTGTGAGACACCATCCATATGCCTCACCGCTGAAGAAACAGGCACAGAGAAACCAATAGTCTCGCTTGACTTATACGAGATTGTGAATTTTCGTAGATCACACAAAAGAGATTCAGTATCATTAAAAAAATCAAACCTATGGATACCAGGCTGTTTGGGGGAATTTTTTCCTCCTCCAGAGAGAGACATTCTAGAAAGTGGCAGGTAGGGGATGGGGATCCTACAGCCAAGCCTAGTTCATTATACTGGCTGTTGATTTGAAGGGCAGTTCTCAGACCTGTCTTGGTATGGTCTTGGGTAGGTACTTCAGTTGGTACAGTGCTTGCCTGGCATGCAGCTTAGTCCTGAGTTTGATCCCTAGCACCATATAAATCTAGTGTGGTGGTGAAGGCCTGTAATCCCAGGCAGCTGGATACTGGAGAATCAGGAGATGGAATACTCTGCCAGCTGCAAAGTGAGCCTGGGCTACCTGAGACCCCGCCTCAAAGTGACTGGTGATATATTTTTTCTGTTAATTCTGTGGAGTTAAAAAATATTATCCTCAAATATTTTTCCTATGTGGAGGGTCTGCCTCCCTCTACTCCTCTTTCTTTTGTCTTGCTAAATAGTTCAGGCTGGCTTCAAATTTAGGATTCTCTTGCTGTAACTGACAATATTTAAAACTTTGTTTTCAGTGTCCTCCACACGGTAGCTCCATGGCATGTGAGTTTGTATTCTGTAATACAAGCATTTTTCAGCTCATGTCCATTTAGGCTGAGATATAGTAGGAACTACCATACAGGAGAGACCACCTTGGGTGGTGTTGGCGTGGTAGTGAAACCTGAGGGCTGGGGAAGTGGGAAGAGAGTAATGCATGCAGGAGCAAAGGAAAGCAAAATATTGCAGGTATGTGTTAGAGAAAACCAAAGACTCGCAGGCAACACAGGCTGAGCATCCCTTATCTGAAGTGCATGGGACCACAGATGTTTCACACAATGAAGTTTTCTGAGTTTGAAACATTTACATACACATACATTATGGAATATCTTGGAGATGGGACACATGTCCAAACCTGGAATTCACTCATGTTTTATAATACATTATACATGTAGACAGAAAGTTATTTTACAATGCCATTTGTACCCCTTCATTTTGAGCCTCTCCCTTTGCATGAGGATGGAGTTTTCCGTTTGTAGTGTCACTTTGATGCTTGAGACTTTCTGAATCGAGTGTTTGGACTTTTTGGCTAGGAGTAATCAATTTGCCTCTTCCAGGATACAAAGGTCTGGACCAGTAGAACTTTCAGGGTCTCAGATTATTATCAGTGTTGATGGGATAATTTTAGAGTTGTACAGACTACTCAGGAATGTGCCATGTAGGAAGGTGGCATGTGTCACTGACATTAGGCATGTTGGTCACCAAAACTGCTGCTTTGAGCATCTGATGCCTAATTAACTTGTATTTTGTTTCCTTTAATGATCTGTATTCTGATCCACATAAAGTTTATATTATAGTAAGTGGGTTTGTCTCGTAGACTAAGAATACCAGAATATGCTAACTTTTAAGTTTCATGGGCATCTTTTTTTTTTTTTTTTGGCATGTTATATTCATCAAATGTCCTTCAGCATATTTTCGGAAGGTGGGCAAGCTGAATTTGCCTTTTCTAATATCCTCTGAATTTTTAATTTGGTGCTCCCTGTCTCATCATTTCCTGCCCATGGCTACTATTTTCTATGTAACCATGTTCTACAGTTCTCTTTATTATTTTTGTGGAGGAAAGTAATTTATTTCTTTTGCTTTCCAAGATAACTTCCATTTGTGTGTGTGTATGTGCAAGTTCTAGATTGAGTATAATGCAGGGTTATAAGACAGATTTCAAAGTGCTATGATCCTGAAGATGTCTGCTGATACAGCTGGGACACATTTTCTGAGAAGGAACATGTTACCACAAAGACTAGGTTTTGTTCTTTTGTTCAACGTTGTACATGTACCAAAGCCTTAAAAATTGCCATTGTGTTACCCAAACAAGAGGATGAGTGGGTTTTTTTCCCCCTTTTCAGAAAGAAAAAAATGTGTTGCAAATAGATCTCAGCTGATTTCTTTGATCATAAGTTTTATATTATGGGCCTTTAATTTTTTTTTTAACAAGCTGAATGTTTTTACTAAACACTATGAAAATACAATTATAAGCTACTACGTCAATTAGGAATTAGTGGTTCTTAGAACAGTGGATTATTCCATAGCTCTGTGAGCACACTCAGTCTGCATGCTAAAATTCATTTAAGCATAATTAAGGACAGAAGTAGAGATTTTTAACCATTTCTCTGCCAGCTTTTGACACCATCAGCTGTGGTTGAATTTAATGGGATCAGACAACAGACTCATTTAGCAAAAATTCTTTTTTGTAAAGGGAATTTTAATAGTACTTACATTAACAAGTGTCCTCTTGTCAAGAGTTACATGAACACTGTGATTTAGTTCTTAGTAAACATTTCAATTAATTTGCCCCTTCATTTCAAATCCCAGGAAGAAAGCCACCAGCCTATACTAAAGCCACAACAACGAAGTTGGTGAGCAGGCGTCTGGTAGTCTTACAAGCGACCCCAGACTTTGCAGTTTCGGGTGTGTGAGGGATGTAACTTGGGATCATGGTCCACAAAGGAAACTGTGGCTCTGTGCTTCCCCAGCCACCTGCCACATGCCACTCATTAAACACAGAATAACAGTTTACACTGAGAATACTTATTGCAGCTCTAAGGCCTGGAAAAAAAACAGCCCAGATAGACAGGTTATGAAAAGCAATTTTGTAATCACATGAGATGTTCCACTCTACAGAATATAAATATGAGAGCTTCTTTGTCATTGATTTGTAGTTTTATGAAAATATTATATAATTATTACTATGGTAATAGTAAAATAAAAAAAAAGATCTTGTGGTACTAGAGTTTGAGCCT
Source organism: Cricetulus griseus (assembly GCF_003668045.3). Classification (NCBI taxonomy): domain Eukaryota; kingdom Metazoa; phylum Chordata; class Mammalia; order Rodentia; family Cricetidae; genus Cricetulus; species Cricetulus griseus. The sequence goes on along the minus strand of NC_048596.1, from coordinate 249,525,254 downwards.
AGAATTTGTATATGATAAGCAAGCTCTCTACCACTGAACTGTCAGCCTCTATTTTTTAATAAAAACAGGTTTCTGGTGACTGGGTCAGGGTCTGCTTGGTTTGTGACCATACACAACGACAAGTCATATCTGGCCGTTGGGATTTTTCACTGTGAGGATTTAAGGGGGCAGATCCTGAAAAGGAGGTTCACAGTACTAAAGGAGTCCTCCTTTTTATGATACAGACACTCCTATTTATAATAGACACATGTGTCTTCATATATGTTCAGCCAGCCCCATTTGAGACCACATCTGTACCCATGTCCTAATTTTATTATCACCTTGTGCCTTGTATAACAGCTAACCTCCCAGGATTTCCTTATATGTTCATTTCATACAGTTTTGGAAAGTCTAAAGTCCTACCATCCTATGTCATGGGTTCTCTGTCTTCCCAAGGTCTGCTGACTATGTCCCCTATTGTGCCCCTTTCTCCCTAAATGTGTCTTTTTTTTCCTACTAGTCCCCTGCTGACTGTGCTGTACACACTTAAACATAAACCCTAGGCTCTGTCTTACAATCTTCATGAAAAGTCAAAATCACACAACATATTCTGGGTGTGGAGATTTTACCCACATATGTCAAGAATGAGAAACCCAGGACTAAGAATAATTTAAAATGGCAGAGTAAACATCCCTGCTATTCTTGTCTTACAGGGCTATTTTTCATCTGTAGACGTGGCTTTGCAAATTGCCTGCTCTTTTTCTCTCTCATCCCTTCCCCCTTTGTTCTCGAATTTCCATACCATTATAAGAGCTTGGGCTGTAAAGGTTTCTCCTTTCTCTCCTGCCTCCTCTTTCCCTCAAAGAGCTCATAAAGATATTTTCCTAAACCGAGGCAGTTCCCTCCCCAAGAGAGATTCTGAGACCAGCTAGAATAATATGTATTTCCCTCACAATAAATAAAGTAGTCATGCAGAATACTCCCCCAATTTTAGGCCTGTTAGCTGTCTTTCTCTCTCTTGAAGCGTATCTGGGTTGATTTTTTTTTTTTTTTTGGTTTTATATTACAGCAGGCTTTGATTACTTTGACCATCTGTTATGGGGGGAGGGGGTGGCACTTCTGTGCACAGGCCCAGCTGCAAAGTAGAAGACCCATTCTAGTATTCTGGTTACTTCTCATGTTTTCTTCCCACATTGTGACACGTATAAAATGTTTGTAAGGGACACATTCATGGGTGAACAGATAGGTTTGCATGTGGCCAAGGATGACTGTCCTTTGGGGTTACTATTGCTGTTCACTTTTCTTGGCTACCGAATGCCTTCCCACAATGCAGGACTGAGGGCATCTTTATTGAAGCTCACCTGGAAATGCCTCACTGCTCCATGTTGGAATACTCTGAAACATAGTAGCTTCATGAAAGCAGAGGAAAGCCACAAGTCCACATGTGCCTGGACCATATTAACCTCTCACTGTGGAACTCTGAGATCTGCTAGACCATAAGCCTGTCGTGCACTGTGGTATTTTCATGCCTAGCTCATATTTGATTAAGTAGTATTTCTAAACATGCTAAGCTGCAACATGAGGCTACTCTTTTGTGTTTATTGCTTTTCTAACATTCAAGTCATTGCTCCTTTTAATTAGCTGGATTTCTCAAGAAGCCTTTGGAACCTCTCAGGGAAAATCACCTTAACACATGGGTGGCTGATTCTGAAACTTGTTTTCAAATTCCATGGCTTGTGACCATTGGTTTCATCCACCCATTCATTCAAGAAGGCTTGGCTGATTGCCTGGTATATGGAAAGGAGAGAAAGGCAGGAGGCAAGTCAACCTTTCTCCTTCTAAGAACAAGGGAACCGCAGGCAAATAGGAGAGCGTTCTTGAGTATTGAAAGCATCAAAGCTATGGGCAAAGGCTGGGGAAATAGCTCAGTCATTAAAGTACTTGCCAAGCAAGTATAAGTACTCAAGTTCAGTCCCCACAACTTGCATAAAAATTCTTAGCATGGTGGCACATGTCTGTAGTCCCAGTGCTGGGGAAGGGGAAGCAGCCAGCCAGTCTTGCCTAATTGGTGATCTCCAGGCCAATGAACCCCACCTCAAAGGAGGTGAGGGGCATTTCTGAGGGTGACCTGTATACATACATACTCGCACACACCTGCACAGATCATATGTACCTACACACACACACACACACACACACACACACACACACACACACGTTTGTGCACACATACATAGAAAAGTTTAAAAAGTTGCTGATGAACGATTTTATGGTAGCATGACAAAATGATAAATGGCAGTAAGAATTCCTCAGACAGGGTGTTCAGGATGAAGGATCCTGTCGGGGAAGAAAGTATAAAGTATTTAAGATGATCCACCAGAGATGAGCAGGATTCAGAACAGCTAGAGTAGCTGCTAATTTATCAAGCTGAGTTTAGCATGGGAAAGGGCTTGGTTTAAAAGAAAATCCCTGGGGCTGGAGAGATGATGGCTCAGTAGCTAAAACAGCTAAGAGTGTTTGCTGCTCTTCAGAGAAACTAGATTCAGTTCCCAGCACCCACAGCTGCTGACTCATAACCTGTGATAACCCAGGGTACGCAGTGCCCTCTTCTGACCTCAATGGACACCCCCATACACATGCACAGTCATGCCCCCACCCCAATAAAAATAAAAAAGAATAAATCTTTGCCATCTGTGATGTTGCATGCCTTTAATTCCAGCAGAGGCAGAGGCAGGTGGATCTCTGTGAATTTGAGGCCAGTCTGGTTTACATAGTGAGTTCCAGGACAGCCAGGCCTATGTAGAGAAAAAAAAATTAATAAAATACTGAGCATGGCAGAGCTTGATTTTTTAGCTCACACTTGTGAGGCAGAGGCTTCTCTGTAGACAATTAATCACAGGCCAGCCGAGGCTTCTTTCTGAAACCCTATTTCAGACTAAATGAACAAACAAACAAACAAACAAATAATCAGTAAAACGCCTCTCAAAGGTAACCGTAAGAGATACATTAGGGGTGTGTTTGTGTGTGTGTGTGTATGTGTGTGTGTGTGTATGTGTGTGTGTGTGAGAGAGAGAGAGAGAGAGAGAGAGGGAGAGAGAGAGAGAGAGAATAGAGTAGTGATTACTGGTGTTGGTGATGCTGACTGGAGGCTAGAGTAAAACAATTCAGCATAATTTATTCATCAAATATTGGCACAGGAGAGTGTTGTAGCTGTTCAGATGGGCAGTTATTGTTCTCATAATGAAGAACAAGTGTCTCAAAATTGTTGCCCAGTAAGAGAGCAAAAATAGGAGCGATATGCAAAATGTAAATATTTTATTCATTTGTAGCCAGTGGCTTTACTGAAGAGAAAGGCAGTTGCTACTTCCAGGACAACGTGTGAAGAGTGCTGCAGGTCTGATGGGTGACAAGAGAGATAATACCTGCCCATTTCCCCTTCTAACCCTATTTATTTTCCTTTTATTCTCAGGGTTGCTTTAGGGGCCTGCAGTAGAAATGACACAAAACTATGCACTCTTTGTTACTCTTATTGTTCCTTGGGGTTAGGTGTCTCGGACTGTTTTAAATCCCGAGGGAGAAGAATGACTTAATTCTTGGTTCTTCACTCTGGACAGAACTTCTTGTGAATTTTGAAAATTAGTTTGAATGGGGTGGGGTGGGGGAGAAAAATGAATGAGCTCTTCTGTTTTTGTCATTTTAATTAGTGGGGTAAGTAAAAGCGGGCAAGGTTGTTTTGTAAGGCAATGGAACGACACATGTTAAGCGGGTTCAGCTGGCTGAGGAGGCCCTGCACTGGATTCTTTTGCAGCTTGAGCTAGGCATTGTTTTCAAGGAGGAAGCTGCCCTCACCCATTGGCTCTTTCTGCTCTGTGCATATTCAGCCATTGCAGGTGGCCTTTTGCTCTCTACTGCTCCTCATAGTCATAGAGGGTCCAGCTCCCCCAAGCCCTGTCTCACAGTAGTGTGAGTAAAACATGCTTAGCTGTTGTGGAGAACTGAGGAAACCTCCCACAGGGTAGCAAGGCAGACACAGTTTGCTGTTTTGTGGTTTGACTGTAAGTAGAGCTGATGCTCCTTCTCAGTGAGATTTGGAATGGTCCCCTGTAGACAATTTTATTAAAAATCCTTGTTTCTTTCCCAACATTCTAAATTCCTTGTTCTGCTGGTCTACCCAATACAGTCCTCCCTTACTTACTGGCTAGAGAAATGGTTCTAGCAGTGATTTTTCTTGTGTGAACACCAGTATGGGCTTACACAAAACTAAATGGTGTGTCATTCATTCCCCATACCTCAGCTGCATGATATAGCCCACAGTGCATATGTGGCTTATCACTGAAACTTTGTCCTGTGACACACTAGGTATATGATGCTATTTTCTTTTGAAATGATAACTATAGGAGCCAAACATTTCATGCCTCCCCAAAATCTGGGAAGATGTCATTGTAGAGTGTAAGAAGAATTGTATGTCTTTTGGGTTTCAAAGTTAAAACAAATAAAAAGTGTTTTAACAGATGGATATCTGGATATATTGGAAAATCAAAAGAAGCTTTCCTGAAAAGGAAATGTAGTGTTTAATATTTTGTTTGCAAAAAGTGAGTCACTTTTGTAATCCAAGAAATAAAACGTTCCATAGATAGGCGGAGTCACTCTTAACTGTTTGAGTTATCTTGGTGGGGGAGGGCTCTTTTTGTTCATGACTTTGTAGGTGAAGTCTGATACTTTTATGCTCAGTCCATTTGGCATCCTTCTGTGTGACAGCATTGGACAGCACCATGTAACCTTATAGGGCATGATTCCCTTTCTTAAAAGAAAAATTAAAATGGGTCAATGAGAAGATAAAATTTTAATTTCTCTTAAGTAGAGGAACCTGAGAAAACTATAAAGGACTCAGCCAAGCTCAGATATTCCACGATTTGGAGCCAAGTAATTCAAAATAGATTGGTTTATTTCTAAATGTAAAGTGATACAGTACTGGACACACCTGTGAAATATCAAGGCTTCTGGAGAGAATGGAAAGGCATTAACCGTGCCTACAGTCAGTGGTCAGCAAATACAGATAGTGGAAAACAAGAAGGCAGAACTAGGCCTAGCCTTGCTAGAGAGCAGAGACAATCTGAAACCTACCTATACTTAGTCAAACGTGGCATGGATCCTATGTTCTGCTAAGGCAGCAGGTTGAGAGTATTTTTCTTATTCCATCTGCCTATATGCTGTCTCTGTAGAACTTTATCATGGCTGTTGTCTGGTTGTCATGTGGCATCACCATTCTGAGCTCACACTGTTACCTCTTGTCTTTCTGAGCCAAACTCATTTCACAGGGTTGGTACATCAGCTGACAGCATCAGTAATGTGGGAACTGACTCAGCCTAAGTATTGGGAATCCTCAAATGTGGGAAACATTAAACATTTCCATGTCTCATTCCTTTGGGTCATGGTCTTGTGGGAGGCTTATGCAGTAATATTTGATTGTTCCTTCTCCAATTCCTAATGCAGAAGAGAGACGATTTCAATTTATTATTTCCTTTTTCTGAAGGTTAGTTCTGATGTTATTAAAGAAAACCAGTTGCTTATTCAATAATAGTTTATTGAGCACCTATGAGTGTCTAGCCCCTTATCAGATATTAATCTGGCATTATTTTCATTTCTTTTGAATCGTCCTCTTTGGTATTTTTGTTGCTTGCTCTTTGTTAAGCTTGGTTTGGAACTCAGGGCCTCATTCATGCTAGGTAAGATCATTATCACTGACCCAGATCATAGGCCTCTCTAATGTAATCAATATTTTTTCCTTACACATATAGAGGTCAGAGGATAATTTGTGAGAGTCAGTTTTCTCTTCTACCATGTGAGTCTTGGGAATCAACCTTGAGTTGTCAGACATCTTGGTGGCCACAGCTGTTGATTTTTAAAAAATAGGTATAGATCAGAATGGAGCATTAGTTTTCTCTATTTGTTTGGCTTATATTAGTGTGGGCTAAAGAGGTCTTTTTTGTTCCCATCCCATCTATCCTTCATTCTGTCAAAGTTACCACTACAGAATTAAAATTTACAGAACTCTCAGGATTGGCCAAACTCATGGGTTAGTGACACAAGAACCCTGGCTTCCGAGATGGAATAGACCTGCATAGATCTGACGGTTTGAGGGATGAAACCAGATGGCAAGTTTGCCCCTGAAGATGAAAATTTGACCAAAGCCTTCTGTGTCTTTGTTCTGAGGTTCCTTCAGTCTGATTTGTGTGTGTGCGTGTGTGTGTGTGTGTGTGTGTGTGTGTGTGTGTGTGTGTGTGTGTGCTTGGATTCATGGAGGCAGGAAGAGAGAATTGTTTGTTTTGTAGTGAGATTATATTTACACTTCATGGAAGATCACTCATCCTTACTCACCTTTCCATGGTCAGGGTAGGCAGAATGAGTATAAAGATGAATTAAGAATAGCCTTAAAGCCTGCCTTTTACCATGCAAGGTTTACCCGCCTCCAATTGCAAGTCCCTCTTAAACATTTCGCCTTCAGAGTGAGTGGAGGCCGTCTATTCTGTGGTGTTATGTCAGTCTGGTTAGTTTGTGGGATGCATCCTGCCTTAATATTTCTCCTCAGCGTCTCCCATTCCACAGATCTGCCTCTTGGCTTGTGTCAAACTTCTCTTTCTCTCCTCATATTTCATTCCTCAAACGTCTGTAAAGTGGCCAAGCTCTGAGAGAACACTTAAAAATGGATTGAGTCCAGAGGGCCCTGAGTTGGCTTTACTTTAATATGTCCAGTTTTAAATTTACAGGCTTGCAGCAGAGAGGTGGGAGAGGAGGAGAAATAGTAAGGCTTCACCTTCAGGAAAGGAAGGGGCTGCTTCAGGTTCCTCGGGAGGGTTGCCACTGCAAAGCCTGGAGTCTCCAAGGTGAATTCTGAGCTCAGTAGCACATACATAAATCAGCTTGAATCTGGAGGTCTGTGACAAGAGTTTGGCTGGAGCCTTTGACAGCTTTGTGGTCAAGAAAGAATATGTAAATTTCCAGAATTCCCAGGAATGCCAGCCGCAGAAAGAGGATTAGGGGAATCCAAGAGTCTTGACCTTTCCTTGGGACTGAATAATGGCTAGAGCCTGTTTTCACTAACACAGCTTGACTTTGGTGCTTGAAATAAAAACACTCTTCACTTTTACCATATTCTGATGGGAAATTTATTAAATGTTAAAGCCTAATCTGAAAATAAACCCTGCTTTAAATAAAACCGTGCAGTGCTGTTTAATAGTGTTTATAACTTGAGTGATGAGGGTCTGCGTTGAATAACTCGGATAGGAGGAGGAATTCCAAGACCCTCCTCCCACCTCCGGACCTGTTTGGAAGGGTTTATTTGGGCTTAGTTTTTCAGCCTGACTGCCTGTTTAGACTCCGTAGGGATAAACAGACAGAAAGATAAACTTCCTTTTCAGGTGAGGTTTGTCCCTTTTAGAGCAGACCATAACCTCTAAGCCATGGCTTTGCCATACTGACATAACATACTTTCCAGAAGCCTTTACTGTGTGCCCAACCAGCAGTGTGGTTTTTGATGCATCATGCTAACAGAGCCACATTTGCTATTGACAAAGTAATTTTTTTAATTTAAATCTTGAATTTATGTCCTATGCTCCTGCCTCAAGATTGCTGGGATTTCAAGTGTGTGCTATTATACTCAGCATATGCAGTCCTGGGAATCAAATTCAGGCCTTTATGCATTCTAGGCAAACCGTCTCCCCATCTATCTACATCTCCAGTCCCTAGACTGGAGACCTGTTGGGAAACTGAGTCAGATACATGTGGATTAAGAAACCCAATTAAGCCGGGCAGCAGTGGTGCACGTCTTTAATCCCAGCACTCTGGAGGCAGAGGCAGACAGATCTCTGTGAGATCGAGGCCAGCCTGATCTACTGAGTAAATTCCAGGACAGCCTCCAAAGCTGCAGAAAAATCTTGTCTTGAAAAACAAACAAAAACAAATAACAAAAGAAAGAAAGAAACCTAGTTAAAGAAAACCTAAACTATGTGTACAGGGCTGGAGAGATGGCTCAGGAGACAAAAGGATCCTAAGGACCTGAGTTTGATACCCAAAACACACATGGTGGACCGAGGGAACTGCCTTCCATAGGTTGTCCTGTGACTTCCCCATGCATGCTGTGGCATGTACATGCAACAAATAAGTAAATACATGTAACAAAAAATATATACACAGTGAATGAAATATCACATTGCAATGTGTCCAGTCCTGCTCAAACAGGTAGAAACTTGGTCATCAAGAAGAACAGTGAGTTTAGCTTTAGCTTTAGTTCTTAGGATGTGTTTGATAAAACAAACTGGAGCTGAGATGGTCTGAACAGAGTGTAGTCACTTTTAGGAGCCAGATGGTAGTAGATTAACCAGTTCAATTCAGGGTACCATTTGTGACTTTTAGGGGATTCTAGGTCAATTCCCATTCTCCTAGCTGGGTTGCATAATCTATCCCTAATTCTTGGCTATTCCTCAAGTGTGCTGTGCAGATGTTATAGTTATCTCTGTGTGCATGACATAATTTATAGTTAGACAGTACCAAATTAGAGATATTATGCAGATGGTGAAGGGACTGGAATCCATGTCCCATGACAAAGAGTCAAAGGCTCTCTGCATGTGATCATAGAGCAGAGAACATGTAGGGGCTGCCAAGTGAGATGCTTTGCAACATTTGCAAAGACTGGTTTGTACAGAGAAAGTTTGTTTCTTATATGGACCAATCTAGGGTACCGAATTGGAGAGATGAACATAGGAAAGCCCAGCTCAAATGAGTGATTTCTCACAACAGAAACGGTCAACAGCTCAACACAAGGCTGTTATTTTGTTTTTATGAGCTTTTTATCCCCAAAACATTATAGAAGTTTGGTGTGGCTTTAAGATGGGGTGGCGGATTTGGATCAAGTGGCCCGTGAAGTTCTTTTCTGCACTGCAGATCTTACTCATTTGAGTATGCGTTTAAGGAACAAAGGCGAGTAGAAAGTATGGATGCTGTCTGTGAAGAGACCATTAAAATGTGGGAGAGCATTGGGAACCGGTGTATCAAGAGTATGCTGGTGATGGACTAGAAAGTTATGGGCATTCGCTGCTTTTTCATACCGCCTAGTTGGCCAGCCTGGGGCACAACTTTCTGTCACTCCAGTTTCAGGGGGAATCTGATGCTCTCTTCTGGCTTCTTTGAGTAGTGCACAAATGTGTGTGTAGGCAAACCATTCACACACATAAAAATAATAAGCATAGAGTTGGGCATGATGCCTTTAATCCTGGCACTCAAGGAAGGGGCTTGGGGAGAAGCAGGGATGGTGAGGTTGATAGATCTCTCTGAGTTTGAGGGCCAGGCCAGCCTACTAAGTAAATAAATGGTATATTGAGCTGGCTGGAGCGATGACTCAGTGGTTATGAGTGCTTGCTTCTTTCCCCGAGGCTGGAGTTCAGTTCCCAGCACCTCTATTGAGTGACTCACAGATTCCTATAACTTAGCTCCATGGCATGTGAAAACTTCTACTGGCCTCCTCAGGCAACCCCCACCCCACCACACACAGACAGGTATAGGTGCGCACATTAATAGAAATAAACTAAATATCTTTTTTTTTTTTTTAAAGGAATGTGTCGAGGAGGCAAGATAGATGGCTTAGTCAGTAAAGTGTTTCCTTGGAAAGTATGAGGGCCTGAGTTCAAATCTTCAGCACCCACGTATTGGCATGGTAGCACTTGCCTATAATCCCGGCACTGGGCAGGTAGAGACATGAAGATCCACTGGGTTCCCTGGGAAGCCAGCACAGCCAAATCAATATGCTTCAGGTTCAGTGAGAGATTTTATTTCAAACAATAAGATGGAAGGAGATTGAGGAGGAGACCGTTGTAACCTCTGGTCTCCACATACATGTCCACACATATGCACAGGCACTCGGGTATATATGTTCACACTCCACAAAACACATGGGTATAAAACAGAATGCATTGAGGATTGAGAAAAAATGAGGCTGATGAAAAGAGAACTTGGAATGCCCTGATGGATGCTAGAGAACCATCTTGCTTACCGTGCTGGGGAAGAATATGATGGACCAATGTCTGTGGGAGCTTTTCTGTCAATCTCATGCCAGAAGAACGTAGGAAGAGAGAGGATCCTGCAGGGAGACCATTTGTGGAAGTGGTTATTCTTCATCTTCACTGATAGGAGGATAGGCAGCAATGGGAGCAGAAAAAAAAGAAGCAAACTCAGAATGTGATGGAAGAGCCAATAAAGGGCTTCTTTAGTAATGGTCTGAAATAGAATTCTCCAAATTGTTTATTGAAAGTTTTATGCTAAATGTGTTAGAATGGTGGGCTAGAATCAGGAATTTACATCTCTGTCTATCACTCAAGCTGACCAGTAACCTGAGACAAGTTATTAACATTCCTTATATTCTAACTCTTCTCACCATATTATCCTAGCATGAGAGAATGTTTATGAAACACGCTATGTTCCCATGGAAAAGTAAATGCCTTGTTACAATGATGCCATGCTGTAATTATTCTTGTTTTTGGGATAAATTTTCAATCAGATTACTGAGGCAATTTAGAATTTTTTGACTTAAGGATATTTTTTTGGCCTAGCAGGATTCTGAGTGGCTTTCCTGGGAGATAGTCTTCGAAAGCATGGCAAGTCTTTCAAATATGAGTTTTAATATTGGTCCACCAAGGGAGTGTGAAAAGTGTATACCATTCAGGGTTATCGTTCCTATTTCCCAGCTCAATATGATATCTGGGATATATTGGAGATGATTTGGCCTCCCCTATTTCTAAAGGGCTGGGACGGTTTAGATGGTGCCATCCTGGGGCCAGTGATGCGTTTTCTGCGGAGTCCTCTGAGCAGGCTTTTCTGAAAAGAATGCATTAGGTCTGTCAGAATGAATCTTTTCAGGGAATGAGGCCTGCAGATGCCCTTTGTTGAGGGAGAGCCGATTATCCCGCAAGGCTTTCTGATCTTCAGGAAGACTGAAAATTTCAAACATTCTTCTGCCATTTGAACTTCCCCATAAGAAAACCTCAGATATTTTCATTTTCTAGACTACAATAATCACGAGCTTATTGCATTTTAAAACACAGAGACAGAGATACCTTAGGGAAAAATTAGGTTCCTACATATTCCCTTATCAATAGGAAGGCTGCCCTGGACCCCTCTTTAGTTCCCAATTTGCCCTTACTATTCTTTCCACTTGAACACTGTCCTGCAAGAAATGATGTGTGTGGCCCAATTATCCCAGGAAATAAGCACTTATATGTATGTCAGTAGCACATGGTTCAGATATTTATTGATCTATATTTATCTGTCTTCAACAAGAGGACATACTATTTCAGGGTTGGGGGTGAGGGCATCAAACAAATAAAATGGCACTAAATGAACTGGAAACATGGAAGGCACTCCTCTGTAGAGCTAGGCTCAAAGGCTTAGAAACACACTTCTTGCTTTCGCCACAGACAGTGTTGGAGTGCTAACAGACCGCCTTTGATTTACAGTGGTTTATAATACATGCCGATTTTGGTACCCAGAGCCACAAACCTGCTGTTCACAGGGCATGTACCCTGAGCCTTTCTGGTGGTCAAATTTACAAAACCAAACAATAATATTGTTGGGAAGCTCCTTAAAGATGAAATCCAGTCTCATGGTTCGGGTTTGTACAATGTCTCACAGAGGGGCACATGTTGACAGGCCCTCATAAATGTCTTTGTTGTTTGCTGCTGAATGAGGGATGGGAGGGTGGGAATTGCCCTGGGGAGCAGAGGGCTTTCTTTCCTGTGACAGATAGGAGAGAGCTCCTGGTCCCAGAGAGGAAAGATATATGGGTGGACATATTCTGACCGATGCTACTGCTGTGGTTTAAGAAAAAGGAAAAATGGCTGACATCATTTGCCATTTGTGTCCTGGCCCTCTGCTAGGAGATACTCGGGGTTTGAAGGGGTCTGAGATAATCACTATGAATAGAATGCAAACATCATTTGTGGTGGAATTCTCCTAGGCTGCTTGATCTCCTCTTCAGCTCCTGCTCGCTTCTTTCCCCTCTGCTTCCTTGGCTTCCTCTCTTCCTTCCATCACTCAGCCTGTTTCTTCTACACAGTCCCCCTCTCTTCCTTCCTGTAACTGAAAACCATTCTGGGAGGTGCGATTACTTCAAATTTTCACACATGAGCCAAGCTGCAGCTTGCTTATGTTCAGACAGGGGAAGGACACATTTGCTTTTTGAGAACCCCGGACTCCTAATCCTCCTGCTTTCACCTCCTGTTTTTTTTTTTTAATATTATTATTTAAAAAAAAATTTTTCATTTTACATACCAATCCCAGTTCCCCCAATCTTCCCTTCTCCTGTCCCCCTACTAACTCCCCTGGGTTTATAGCTGTGTGCTATTAGGCCTGGTGACAAAAATGTTTTTTAATGTCTGAAATGCATTGTCTTATAAAGATAAGGGACTATCATTTAAATAGAGCATCCTATGTATAGAATACGTTATCAGTAATGTTGCTTATTAATATTGCTTATATTGTATTTACTCAGTCTTTTTGTTGAGAAAGTGTTTCAGTTTGGGGGGAAAGGTGAGACTAGAGCCCTGAAAGGACATGAGAGAGTTTGTTCTGGAACCAAATGTGAGTGTCCATGGCCTGGGCACATATATTCAGGTTACCCCAATTTCATGCTTCAATGTAGTAGGAGTTTTATGAGGTTTCTATAAGTAACCGAACAAGGACAGCCATAAATGAACACACTTTTCCATTACATTAGTAGGAGTAAGTGGCTTACAGCAAATGAGGAAACCTCTGTCACAGGTCTCGATGCTATGAGATGCCACTCAGCTTCTGAGCTACCAGAAGCTGACGGATGGTCTCTTCCTACCTTCCCAAAGGACTTTCCCAGTAGTCACAAGGATGTTAGATTCAACAATTGGAGGGGGCTAAATGTAGCCCAAAACAGTTTGTAGTTAAGACTCTGGACCTGCAACACTGCAACCTCTGCTTATTGACTGAAGTTGTAATTGGTTAATCAGCCTTACAGAAGGCTCGGCGGAAGGCACATCTTCTCACTGGAAACTTCCCTTCATACTAAGTCTTGTAGTAGCATGGGAAGTAAAGATGTTAGTTCAGTCAGGTATTATTTTGCAACTGAACTGAACTTGCACTCGTTGCAAACAAATGCTGTGAAATGCTGAGGTCCTACTGCACATTGCCAAGTTAGTGATTAACCTCTTTCTAATTTGTGCAGACAAGATGTTTTCTAATTGAGAGGAGGAAGGAGATACTAGGTTATGTTTAAGAAGAGTTTTAAATATCCTTGCTATCGTTTGCATGTGTCACCCCCAAATTCACTTAATGGAAAAGTCATCTTCAAATTCATGTGTTAATGGTTTTTGGAAGTGCAGCCTTGGGAGGTCATTAGGTCTAACTGAAGTTAGAGGGAGAGTTTCCATGATGCTTTTCTGGCTTTAACAGAAGGAATAGGAGGCACTACTGCTATCAGGCCACTCTGTAGTGGCATACCATGCTCTGTGCTGTAGAGGTGCAACACTAGGCCCTCACCTGGTACTAGTTTGTGCTCTTGGATTTCTTAGTCTCCACAGTTGTGAGTCAGATAAACTTCTTTTCTTATACACTCCCCCAGACTGTGGTATTCGGTCATAGCAACAGAAAACACTTGAGCACTCTTGTTTTAGAGCTGCTTTGCTTCTAACCTCACAAAAGCCTGTTTAGTGAGCACTTTTTATTCTTTGTGTTGACCAGCATGTCTGCTCTGCACAGATCCTTCTGTGTGAAGGATTCCAGCCTGGATTTCATCCCTATGCCCTATGTAATGCTTTTTTTTCTTGGAGGGGGTTGTTAATTTTAACTTTGTCTATAACTGTGTGTGGCAGAGAGATTCTTATGACCATGGGTAGATGATGTCACCTGATAGCTCTAGCTCTCACAGGCACGGTGACCGCCTTCAGTTCTAGGCCCATTTGTTCCCAAGCAGTGTCTGTTCTTTTATACATGAAGCTGCACAGTTACATCATGAACATGTCATTCCTCAAAGTTAGCTTTGATGTGGTTCAAGTGCTTCCACATTCCTGCCTGCTCCGCTGGGCGTACCAGCTGCAAAAATCACTCAGAGCACCTCCTGTCGCTCTTGGGTCTGGTACTGAGTTACCTCAGCTAGCAGCACAGGGGCCAAGATCAACTTGGTGCAGATTGCCTTCTGTACCCCTAGGTCCAGCCTAGTGTGGAAAATGAATTATGTCTGCCTTGACCATCTGAAGGTTGATTTTTTTTCCTGTTGCCTTCCCTAAACAATAGAGACATCAGCTATTTACATAGTGCTTATGATATGCTTGGGCCTCTTCATGGGCTAGAGATGATTTAAAGGATGTGGGAAGATGGCAGTGGGGGTTCTGTGCAAATGCTGTACCATTTTTAAAATCAGAGACTCAGAACTTTTCATGCAAAGGTGCTTGAACTAGTCCCTTGTGGGCAACAAAGGGCAAATGTGCTGTTCTGTTGGGTTAGACAAAACATTGTCTTGAGGGTATCAGTGAAGATGGGAACACATGAGTAATTTCTGATATGGGAAGTTACTTTTTGAATATTGACTAATTGCCTATTTATATTAGTTACAGTTCTAGGTGCTGGGAATGCACCAGTAGAGGAAAGAGAATTCCTATACTAAGGAAGTATTACTTTGGGGTAGAAAGACTGCAGAATAGTGATAAAAAGATAAAATTTAATGTCAGGTAATAATGAATATAAAGAAATAATGTGGAGTGTGGAGGCAGAGGTGTGCTGATAGGGATGTTTTAGGTGGGGTGAGCACAGGTGAGTTCTGAAGAGGAGACATTTGAACCATCATTTTATTCCTCTAGGAGTCTGCTATAGAGGAGGCCTGTGATTTTCTCTAATACTCATGTTGTAGCTTGATACAGAATAAAAGACTGGACCCTTACTGGGGAAAAGATAATGTTGTACCTTCCACGTCACATGGGATACATTTTAAGAACCCTGTGATTGCTCGAACCCTTTGTATATCTATCATAATACTAACATATTAGGCAGTAAGTGAACAGCAGGCATAACATAATAATGTAGGAAAATTACATCAACACGTGATAATGAAAGCTATGTGAGTGTAGTGTTTTTCTCTTTAAGAACTCTAAACATAATACATTCAGACTGCTGGTGACTGAGATTATGAATAACGAGAACACTGCTGTGGCAGTTCATCTTAGAGGCCTTGCTGTGAGCCATCATGTGGTTGCTGGGAATTGAACCAGGACCTCTGGAAGAGCACCCAGTGCCCTTAACCTCTGAGCCATCATCTCTCCAGCCTTTAGAGGCCTTGATGTGAATGAACTTTCCATAGCTTCTCTCTGACTCCAGCCACCATCCAACACCATCCGACACCAAACGTTTCCCATTTGATGTACTACTCAGATCACATTTTCAGTGATATTCCAAGTTCTAAAAGGTGTGGACAGAGGTGGGTGTTGTATGTGACTATGTGTGGCACCTGTGTATTTGTGGCATATACATGTGTGTAGATATGTACCCATGTGTATGTATTACACATGCATTATGTGTGTGTAGAACGAGGGGACAATGTTAGGTGTCTTCTTCAGCCATATTCCACCTATGTTTTGGGACATGGTCTTTTACTGAGTCTAGAGCTCACCAGTTCAGCTCCACTGGATGCACAGTAGCCCCAGAGATCCTCTTAACTATTTCCTTAGTGGTAGACGTGTAAGTGTGCACCACCACACTTAGCTTTTTACATGGGTGCTGGGGATTTGAACCTGGGTTCTCATGCTTGTGTGGCAGACACTACCAACTTCGCCGTCTTCCCAGCCCTGAGGTGGGCATTTGTGAAGCTTTATCTATCAGTTTTGGGGCCCTATAGGGAGACATCCTAGGAAATAATTCTGATGCTCCAGGTCCTACCCTTCCTACCTGGAAATGGGTCCCCCATTCCAAGTGTCTGCCAAGCGCTTTGCAATCTGCCTTTCTGTGATTCTGCTCATTATTTCTGTGATGGGGCTGTTCGTGCTGGTGCTGCACTTTGCTGAATAAATGTAGGGACAGATGGAGGTGGCAGACTGGAGGAGAAGAGTAAGAGTTGACATTGAGCCGGGAGCTCTTCACAGGAATGGCCCGTATGTACACTTCCTGGGGTGACGAGCTTGTGATTGGCATGTGGTATTGTCACTCAGGCACACCTGTGGCATGAATAAGCTTCACAAGGTGAAGACAAGCTGCTGTTTCTATGAAAGGCTCTAAACACAATTGGACTTTAAATGAATGAAGAAATCCTGGGGTTGAAAAGGAATGCTATTTCTAATCCTTATACATGGTAGGCTTTTCTGATCTGGGTTTTATTAAAAAATTTAAAAGAAATGATACTTTTTTTTTTAAGTGTATGAAAGCATGAATGATACTTTTTTTTTTTTAAGTGTATGAAAGCATGAGGCATGAGGTAGCCGTTATGTATGTAGCAGGCCAGTATTTTATCACCCAGGGCTCAAATTGCTGATGACATCTTGGACATTTAGCTGGTTGCTGATTGGTCTGCCATTTTATCTCTTTGTCTTGTCTAATTGTTAATGTATCCATTCATCTACCTATCCAGCCATCCGTCAGTCTTTTATCCTACCTGCCCATCTATCCCCCAGCTCATCCACTAAAGTTCAGCATGGAGGAACATTTCTGTTATGAATAGTGCAGTTAATTTGCCTTTTTCTCTTTTGGACTTGGTTTTCTTTCGCTATGCAATAATTTGTTTTATTTGGATTATTTAAACGATCATAGTAGTTTAAAATCCTGAGCTATTTTGCTGTTTGTATTTTTGGCTGTGGATTCTAGGAATAGTTTTAGCAAGATCTTTGCTCTTGGAGTCAACCGACACCTGTCACCTAACATCCACCATAATAAACACTGTTCATTTTCATATCTGCATTTTCAGATGAGAAATTGAGGCAGGAAATTAGCTCTTCTTAAAAATAGTCACTGGAGAGACGAGGTCAGCAGGTTCTTCCAAGGGAGTAAAAGGCGATTATGTGGCGGGAGATAGCTCAGCTGCACAGGGCTGACCAAACACAGCACAGGAGGTCAAGCTCCAGTTCCCATGTAAGAAGCTGGGCATTTTGGCTTGTGTTCTTAATCCCAGTGTATGGTGGGGGAGGGTGTAGAGACAAGCGGAGCTCAGTGGCCTGCAAGCCTAGCCTACTTGGCAAGTCCTCTTCCAGTGAGACACCCTATCTCAAAAATAAGCCTGGCTCCTTAGGAATAACACATAGGCACACAGGCACATGCTCACCCATGTCCACACGAACATATGAACACCCCCCCCCCACACACACACTGGCTCTCACAACCATCAGTAAACTGGTTCAAGCCAGTGCAGGTGTCCCCCTACTTGAACTTATAGGGACTTCTGGGGGGCTGGAGCATGGGTCCCCAAATAGTAACACTAGGGACTAAAGGAAGAACTGAGTTGGACAGAAAGGCTCCTTCTCCAGTCTTTATTTGACCTAAATGGAGAATTTGTGCAGAGCCATGGCCAGAGGAGTCCATTTGGGGAGTGTATGACTCTTAAGCCTTCCTGACCCACTGTGCGAGCTCCTAGTCTCTCATGGTGCCAGGCCAACTCTACTCCCCTGATGCCTCCATCATCCAAGCCACTGACTAGCCTCTCCAAGGCTCACCCCTCCACCACTCATGGAACAGCACCCCTGCTCACCCCTCCACCACTCACTGAACTGATCCTCCAAGGCCCTGCACTAAAGGACTCTGCACCCCTGCTCACCCCTCCACCAGTCTGATAATAGCCAATTAAAAGCCTCTGCTCCTTGCTCTGGATTTGAAAAAGGAAACTCCTTCATCTTCCCCCCCATCTGCTGTTTCCTGGATTTTAACCCGTTTTTCTGTGATTTAAAAACTTCGTCTGTCCAATAAATGGATCAGTAGATTTTTGTGGGCTTTGCTAGTGAAAAATGCAGCATACTATTTAGATTAAAACAGTCTGATAGCCACACTTGAAAAGCACATCCTGGTTACTTGATGAATTCCTCCTTTTCCTCTTTATTCCTGGTATCCTGGGGTGGCCTACTGGAGGAAAAAAATACTATTTGATTCTCCCTGGGTGGCCAGGGAGGTCTTGTAAAGACTCTTGTTTGTTTTGTGTGAGCCTTCAAAGACAAGCACGCTCTCCTCCGTAAAGATGGACTAAGAAAATGGGGATTTTTTTTTTTTTTTGAAGTTGCTATGTATAAAGGGAGATTCAGAGCAACCATCTTCCTTTAGAACTGCAAGCTAATGTGATTAGAGGGGCTCTTTCACCAGGCTCCTTTGTTGTTTCTGTCTGTGGTCATTACCACCAGGCTGATGGGGGAGGTTTGGCTTACGAAAACCATCACCACTTGCTTCCCCCCTCCCAAATTTATCATGCAATCATATATTTTAATTTCTAAAGCTACATTTATTATGTCCACCTGGGATTTGAGGGGAAACAAAAAGAAACATGGGTGTGGGGAATGTGTGTGTGTGTGTGTGTGTGTGTGTGTGTGTGTGTGTGTGTGTGCATTTGTATTTGTATGCATGTATGTTTGTATGTATGTATGTATGTGCCTGTGTGTGCACATGCATACATGTGTACCCATGCACTGGAGTACATGTGCATTGTATAGCCCAGAACACTCCTGAGGTGTGCTGCAGGGCAGCACATGTCAGGCCAAGTCTCCTGCATATCCCAATTAGTGAAGCTCTCCCGCTGTGGTGAGGAGGAGTCTGGATTTGTGTTAGGGCCAGCTAAGTGTAGGATGCTTTTTCATGCGGTCTTTGCAGAGCTGTCTCATTAGCACCCCAAGGTCAGTGGGAAGTTGGGAAGCTGCTGCTGCCATGTGCACAGTTGCTATTTTCTGCTGTGCATTGCGGTAGCAACCATTTTCTTTCCCCAAGCTTCTTCTTCTTTTTTTTTTTTTTAACATTTCAGAATATTAATTGTATGACTTAATCGGGAAGGCTGGTCATGCTGAATTATTTTCAACCTGGAGGGAGCCAGAGCAGGTGTGTCCTGGATAGGACTGCTGATCTATCAAATGGTTTCTTTGCTACCTGATTCACAGGACAAATGTACTTTGCCAATTATGTGCAGCCCAGTATGGAGAAAAAAATGACCTTGACCCCTAGAGAGAGATCTTGACTGTCGCTTTCTGCAGTGGGTTCGCCTCTTGAAGATGTACCACCTCCTTGGCCCAGGAGGAATGCTATGCATTTCTAATCCTTAGACAATTATCTCTCTTGCAAAACAAAAAAGAAGCCACTCTAAAATAGCTGAATCTGCCCTGAATTGCCAAAATCTTTGCTCTTGGAATCAGGTTTTTAGAAAATAAGTACTTTATGGTGTAGCTACAAAAAATGTAAGGGGTAACAGAACTTCCACATTCCCTTCAGGGTCAAGAAAAACTTGCTCTTTCGAACTCTATGTGTATTTAAAGGAGAATACCAGGGAAAGACAAATACAACTTTTAAGTAGATTAGAATTTTTTTTTTTTGAGACAGGATCCCATGTAGCCCAGGCTAGCCTAAAACTCATTACCTAAGGATGACCTTGAACTTTAGACAACTCCCTGCCCCCTTCTACTTCTCCAGTGCTGATATTCTAAGTGTGTATATTCAAGCCTGGCTCAAAGTTTTATTAGTAAAATTTGTTCTCTACTCTATTGGGTAATTATTTTGTAATCAAACACATGCTCATAAAAGGCCAGAGTTTTAAAAAGATAAGCCTGGCCATAGAAAACAAACTTGACCTTTGATATAATCTTGCATTTCTTTTTAAGTCATAGAGTCAATGCTCCCTGGGGTTTTGATGTGACAACAGAGGTAGAATGGCACCCAGGGTTTGGCACATGGTCCTCCTCTGAGGTCATCAGCTGGGCTTTTAATTTGTGACTGCCATTTCTCATCCAGTGACAGGGATAGTGTCTTGCACATCCTCAGCTCTAGTCTGTAGATCCTTGCTGGTAATGCTAAGCTGTGCAGGCCAGAGGTCAACATCGCATATAATGTCTTAGCACTATCTCCCTCAGTTTTTGAGACAGGGTCTCTCATTTTCTTGGCACTCACGAAGTAGTCTAGGCTCGCTGGCCAGGAAATCGAGGGATCAGCCTGTCTCTGCCTCCCCAGCACCAAGATTACAAGAGCATGCCGCTGTGGCCAGCTTTTAAGGAGGTGCTGCCAATAGAACACAGCTTCTCATGCTTGGATGGCAAATGCCACCCACTAACCCATCTCTCCAAACCTATTGACACTGGTTTTACAAAATTGTTGTAAAGGATAAATGAAATAAGCTGTATAAATCACTAACGTAAGGGTTGGTGAGATGCTTCAATGACTAAGAACACTGGCTGCTCTTCTAGAGGACCCTGATTCAATTTCTAGCACCCATTTGGCAGCTCATAACTTGTGGGATGACAACTGAGTCATTCCAGGCCTGAGGGCCAACAGGCCTAAACTGGCCCAAACTGAACTAAACTGGCTGTCTTGGGCATGCACAATTGTAACTTCCTCCTGAGCCAACCTCGGTCTGCCCAAGGGCCCCAACAGCTGCTGCTGAGTGATGAGATGAGATGATCCGAACCAATCAGAAGCTGCCACGATGATGACCTGTCTCCAGAGCTGCTGCTCCCCTCCCCTTGGGTGGGAGGAGGGTATATAAGGCTTCCCCCTTCCTGAATAAACTGAGCTTGTTGTTTTCAACCTGCCTACTTGTCCCCCTCCCCAAAGGGGAACCCAGTGGGACCTAGCAACAATAAATATATGTAACTTAAGTTCTGGGGAGGGGGCAGGGAGGTGTTTCAACTCCCTCTTCTTTACTGGTCTCCAGGACTATCTGGCATGAAAGCGGTACACATACATAATGCGGGCAAAATACCCATACACATAAAAAAAATGTCACTCATATTTGGGTGCTTTGTGTAACCTCCCCCACGCCACGTGCATCATGACATTCAGGGATTAGTGATTTCCCCAGTGTAGTGAAGTTCTCTTAGCTTTGAGAATTACTCTGGAGAAATCTATTACCAGATCATGAAGTCTAGGCTTGGGATGTCTACATGTCCTATAGGCCATGCCTTAGACAGGAACAGCCAGACTGGAGCTGAGCCCACCCTTGATGAAGGCTTCAGGCATTGCCCCAGAATCAGGAGACTTAGCACTCTGCAGTAAATCTCTGGTATGGCTCTACAGCAGTCAAGTGCAAGGACAGTGTTAAGGGAAGAATTTAGCTAACAATCCATTTTCTACATGGTTGTCTGTACATGGTCTACTTTTGTGCTCAACAGAAATACGTGTGGAAGCCACCCTACAGTGTCTTTGCATTTACTCTGTCAGTGTATGACTCGGTCTCCCTTTCTTTCCTAGTACTCTCCGGAGACTGGAGAAGCCTTCACACCCAGCATGTGCAGGTAAGAGATTTTTTCCTGGGTGGGGAGGATTTCTAAGTGCAACATCTTAGTGATTCTGTGTGTGGTTCTAGCCCACACCTTGCTTTTGCCTGGGCTACCCCAAATGTGGACTATCCCAAGTCTCAGATGAAACCTCTTCTCTTTCTTTTCTCCTTTGCAGTTATTTAGTTTGAGTGTCCTTTTCTGTTGTTTTGTTCTATCATAATTGCTTTACTTTTATGTATTCATATGTGTACCTTATGATGATATAAAGCATGCATCATTTAATTAACATTCATTAAACCCTAATTTTAGGCTGAAGTTTACCACCTCGGAAGCAGGCAGCTCTGCTTGTCCCTTGTCAATCCTAACTACAGTGCTTTGAAAATTTTTTCTTCCATATTAGTCTCTTAAAGATGGGAACATTTTGTTTTGTTTTGTTTTGTTTCATTGTTTGTTTTGTAAACATAAGAAGCATTTCTTCCACTCTGTGTAGTAGCAGTCATACTAAGTCCTATCTAACATGCAGCCAGTGTTTGGTTGTCCAAATGTAGCCAGAAGAGTTAAATCCAAGGCAGTTGACCGCAAAATGACCAGCAGCCATCACATCACAGGTGAGCGGCTAGAAATGCAAATGTTAATTGAAAATGAAGATAATTAGACCCCTCCCCCGGCCAGTGACTCAGTGCTTCTAGCAGTGGGATGTTGTAACATGCCTTCCAGATGATTCTTTAAGATGGTGGAATTAGGCAAACCACTGGTAATCAGATGATAGATTTTAAGTTCTCTGCTTGCCCCTTTTTGCATTTGTCATTGTGTTTGACATGACAACACACCCATGAAGCACTTCAAATTCACAGGATCACCAGTGTGTTTCCACTGTGTATCACCTGGATGGCTCCAGCCTTCCATTGCCTTCTGGCACCCTTACCAAGACAGTGGTAGTCTCCAGTTGGAGCGATATAAACTCAGCCTGTGTCTGTGTTATGAAGTACATCTAGGAGCTGGGGTCAGAACTGGTGACCATGAAGAAGAGCTTCTGTAAGGGCATATTTTCGGATTGTGTTTCTTAGCTGCTGACTGGACATCTGAATCTCTTGCATGACCCCATGAGGTTTGTGATTGTGTGGGGATGGCGGGGTAGAGTTTAAAGGCCCTCCAACTGCAGTCATGGGTTGGAACCTCTGGTGAAGGCTTGCCTTTGGTTTGAGATTCATCTGGGAAGAGATGAGCCCCTTCAGGTCCTTATAGGCCCTTACCTGTCACATGAGTAAATGCTTTGAGAACAGCAGTTCTTAAGCCCTAAGGGCCCTAAGCTAAGGGTGATTCTTGTGTTATCTCTGGGTTTGTTTGTTGTTTTGATTGGAGCTGGTGTTCACTCTTCCAGGACACCCAGGCCAGTCTGTGTCTAGCTAGGTGAGATGATTTTGATTATGGTGTCCTACTTGTCTATAGGCATCTTCAATAGACTGGGCCTTTCTGTAGTATGCATGTGGCATCCTCGTCACCTCTGTCCTTCTCTGATTGTGAGTGGACACAACTCCAGAAAGGGACTCTCAGAGACTGACTCTCCATTTTGCAGTGTGAAGTGTTTTCATTTATCTAAGACTCTCAAGGGGGCCAGAGCTTTCCTTATAAGCTCCAAAATTATGGAAAGGAAAAGTTGAGCTGTCTTTCTTGATGGAGTGTTGAAATAGTCTACAGAAAAGGAAAGGGAAACGAGTTCCTCTGATATTCTTGGCAGGGTTTATCACCTGTCTCTCCCACCCCAAGCTTCTGGCAAGCATGATTAGAAATTGACTCGAATCCTCCAAGATTGCTTGCTTGCTTGCTGCTGACTCTCGGTAGTTAATTCGCCATCTCTCACACGTGTTATCCCCAAATCACAGAACTCATTAGAAATAAACAGCATGAATTTGGTCAGTCACATTTTCAGGATTAGCCAGATGTAAATCTGAGTTGCAGTTGGGAGGTTTCCTGCGTGTCATTTAAAAATAAATAGACCTCTAGCCTTGAGTAGAAACAGATTAAAAAAAAATAAAACTTAGTGGAAAAACATTTTATTTTTCCAGTTTAAAAAAAATGGGTTGGAGGTTTTTTTTTTTTTTTTTTTTTTGACACCAAGGCTTAGTTTATGTCATACCCTTTCCATCTCCCTGCTGATTGCAGATGGGGTAGAAATAAAGACCCAGTTTCATTTCCCAAGATGGGAATGTTTAGTCAGTTCAGGAAATTATTTGTAATTGATAGCAGAGGTCTGAAACCTGATTGGAGCCTGCCTGGTAGGACAGGCCTGTCATCTCAGCTACTCAGTAGGTTGAGACGGGGGATCAAAAGTTCAAGGTGTAGGCAGGCTATAAGGTGAGTTAGTTCAAGGCCAGCCTGGGCAACTTAATAAGACCCTGTGTCAAATAAAAACTCAAAAGAAGGCTTGGGATGTATAGCTCAATGGTAGATGCGTGCCTTGCCTGGGCAAGGGCCTGAATTCTAGCCACAGCTCTGCAAACAAAACATAACAAACAAAATCTACTGTGTGGTCTCAGGCTGCTGTTTCCTTCTGGGGAAATAAACTTTCATTTATGTATTCCCAAGCCATTTTGTTGGAAATCCTCATTATACAAGCGGTTGTGTAAGTTGCATTGACCTTGACGGTGTTTGATTTTTCTGGCCCTTCCAAAAATCCTTTCTCACTAAGAGAAACTGAAAGATACCTTTTTTTTCTTTTCCCTCACGTGATTACAATATATCATTTATGTGATTAGAAAATTCCTGTTTTCTGTTGATATGCAAATTTGCTGCCAGCAGTACAGAATATCACATGCCACCTGTTTCTAATTCCAGCAAAACCTGTAATCAGAACGAATGCAAAACACTTCATTGGCTGTGTCGGTTAGGAATCTGGAAAATGATTCAAATCAATGAAAACTTTCTATGTTTCTTGTGGATCGTTGCAAATGAGGTGTGCATGCAAATGTGAAGGACTGACTGACAGCAGGTAGAGAGAGATAGAAGCTTCCCACTGCTTGCTTGGGATCATGTTGGCTCCTAGAATCTCCAAATTTGATAGATACTACACACACACACACACACACACACACACACACACACACACACAGAGAGAGAGAGAGAGAGAGAGAGAGAGAGAGAGAGAGAGACTTTTTAAACAAAAAAAATGGTTATTTGTAGCCTGCCATCGGAAAAACGTAAGCTTAACCAAAACCAGGAGTTACTGTCCTCCTGAGAATGCTCTTCCATGAAGGCATTCATCTCCCCTTCCTCTTCTCGATGCAGTGGGATTTTCAATGTGCAGTCCTAGGGTTTTCGAGAAGCAAAGATAATTTGCCTCATTAGCTTTTATTTAGTGTTCAAAAGAAATAACTGGTCAGCGCTGGCACCAGTCCCGGTCCTTGGAATCCACTGTGTGGAGGTGTGTGATTGAAGGCATGAGGGGTGCAAGCTGTGATGGAGCGCTAAACTCTGCTTCCTGTGAGCTGGAGGAGAGGGGCTATAAAATGCCAGTAAATGTGGCTGCAGGGAAGGACAAAGAGAAGGAGGAGAAATAGTTCTGTCCTTATTCCTGTCATGTCTTGTCAGTAAAGCTTGAGAAGCAGACGCTGAAGTGGGAGAGCCAGACCGTCTGGGTCCCTATGATCTAATCAAGTGTTTTCACTGGAGGCTAGTGATTTGAGATCTTCGTGGGATTAATCTTACTGAAATTTATTAGGCTTTGCCTTGACAGTGAAGATTATGGATGGCTTGAGTTCCATTTGGAGACTGTGGCACAGGCTGGATCCCGGAATTTTTGGCTATATGCTGTTCCTACTGCTTTTCTTCGGAACATTGCAGGTACCAACCATATCACAGGGTCCTGGGACTGAGACCTGGCTCCCATCTCAGCTGGAGTCTATCAATTTTTGGTAGTTAGCATGTGCAGTGTTTTCTCCCAAAGTAAGAGAACACGAAGCGTTCTTTTCTCCCTTCCGCCCTTCCTGCTTGCCATTTATCTCATTCCTTCCCTTCTTCACTGTTTTGCACCCTCCTTCTCTCCCTCCCCTCTTCCTTCCCTCCCTTCTATTCTTTTAAAGATGAGAATGAAGTAGATATTGGTTCTTGATTCCTCAGCATTTTTCTTTTTGCTCAGAATTATCTAGCTGAATGTCTTAAAACTTTGTTTATTTATTCATTCATCGCTTTGTGGGGAGGGGTGATATGCTTGTGCCATGGCTCACATGCGCAGGTCACAGGACAACTACTGGGAACAAGCTCTCTCCTTCCAGCATGTGGCTTCCTGGGATCGAACTCCAATCATCAGATTTGGCAACAAGCTCCTTTGCCTGCTGAGTTATCTTGCTGGCCCTGTGAATGGTTTCTGTAGTTCAAGGTCACTGATAACTACTTATTTCTCCTTGTCCTTTGTACAACTTGCAGGGGCTAACACAATAAGTTTGTTGTTATTTTGGGGTTTGAGACAGCGTTATATACATGACTTGAAATCCGGATCCTCCTTCCTCCCCCTCCCAAGTGTGGCTGAGATTCCAGTGTGCAGCGCTAAGCTGGGCTGGTACAGTAGTTCTTAGATTGGAACAAACCTAACATAAAGCTTACCGCTGAGGGTTGTGTTTTATTGGTCTTAAGTTTGCTCAAAAACTACCCATTCCCAGATTAGCTTCATCATCCTTATCAAAAGCCAGATGGATTGAGCATTGATTTATTCCCATTTTCCGCCAGCCACTGACAACCCCGTTCTCCTTGCTGTCCTTGAGTTTGTCCACTCACCTCAGTAGAGACATGCAGTAATTGTTCTTCTATACTTGCTGTACTGCTGTCAGCGTAATGTCCTGCCTTGGGAAGCTTGTACATCAGAAGTGCCCCTTTCTAAAAGCTGAAAGATGCTCTGTGGTAAACATATACCACATTCTGTACATCCCCTCATTCATGCATGGGTACTGGTTCCTCCCACCTTTTAGTTTTGTGAATAATGCTATAACAGACATGTGCCCAGTGCCCCTCACTGTTTTTGACCTGTTTATCTACAAAAATGCCTCTTTCCAATTTGGTACTCTATGGATAAGAATAGCCACCATAGGTTCATATATTTGAATGCTTGGTTCCCAGTTGGTGAGACTATTTGGAAAGAATTAGGAGGTATAGCTTTGTTGGAGGAGATGTGTCCTTGGGGATGCTTTTGAGGTTTCAAAAGCCCATAGCAGGCACAGTCTAGTTCTCTCTGCCTCTAACTCTCAGATTTGTATGTGAGCTCTCAGATACTGTTCTAACCCCAGGCCACCTGCCTGCTGCCATACTCCCTACCATGATTGTTGTGGACTCTAACCCTCTTAAACTGTAAGCCTCAATAAACTCTTCCATAAGTTGCCTTGATCTTAGTGTCTATTCACAGCAATAGGAAAGCAGCAGAGACACTCTTTGATGCTGATTCAAATCTTAAAATATTAGTTTTCTGATAAATATTTTTGTTTGAGTGACTATGGCTAGTATATGTAGGCAGAGTTTTTCTGTGTTTCAGCAGTTGCTTCCCAAATAACTGACACAGAGGCTTAATATTAATTATAAATGGTCGGCCAATAGCTCAGGCTTGTTACTACCTAACTCTTACATTTAAATTAACCCATATTTTTTATCTATGCTTTGCCACATGGCTCATGGCTTGTTACCTCATTTTCTCTAAGTCTTGCTTGCTCAGCGGCTGGGTAACTGGCTGGCATCTCCTCTGACTTCGCCGTTCTCTTTGGTTGCTCTGCCTATATTTCCTGCCTGGCTACCAGCAAATCAGTGTTTTATTGTACCAGTCCAAGTGACAAATCTTTCCAGTGTACAAAAGAATTATTCTACAGCAAGCATAGATTGTGAAGGGCCCTGAAGCCTTTGTAGACAGGTAAGCATGTGACAATAAAGATGCTCTGAGAACCTATGTGGCTAAAGCAAATTACTTACTTGCTTTACAGAAGACCCATTTAAAAAAAAAAAAAAAAAAAAAAAAACCATGTGGGAAATTCTCATACACAAGGAACGTTGTTGCATGATACCCAGAATAATTAAATTATAAAATGATTTGCAAAATTGACGTTCTTTCTGGGGCTGGGGAGCTAGCTCAGTAGGTAAAGTGCACACTGTTCAACTAAGAGAACCTGAGCTCAGATCCACAGCACCTGTGTAAACAACCTGGGAAGGTAGCGCTCAACTGCAGTGCCACCTCTGGAAGGTAGAGATAGGAGAATCCTGGCAGCTCACTGGCCAGCTCACCTGTTTGAAACTGTGACCTCCAGCTCCTGTGAGAGACCCTGTTTCTTAAAAAATAAGGTGAGAATAATGAAGGATGCCAGATGTGGCCCTGTGCCTCTGTGTGTCTGCACTCATGTTGGTACACTCACCGCCTGTTTGTTTGACAAAAGTCCGGCTGAGTGTGATGTGTGCCCTAAGGCTTATTTCTTGGAAAGTAGAGTAACCACTTACCCTGGGAATACGTAAGAAGCACGCTGTGGTCATAGTCTTTGTGTTTTTATCCTTCTTCTAGAATATCCTGGAGGATCTGATCCTTTTCGGTCGCTCAGGCTTCACAGGTTGGAGAGGTTGTAGCCAGTGTTGTCTACTGAGTATGTACCATGGGCCAGTGCTGTGGTCTTACTACCAGCTGCCATGTATGCAGTGTGTGGGAGATGTTGGGTACTATGCAAGCCTCAGTAAGCACAATAACTTATGGAATCCTTCTGACCTCTGCATGTATTTGATGGCACTCTCACTTTATTTTACAAATGATAAGAGTGAGATAGAGAGAGGTCAACTTGTCTCGGGACCATGGAACTGGCCAGGCTGGCACTTGACCCCAAGCCTCTGAGTTCAAACCATGTATCTTTGACTGTTGTGCCATTCTGACCTGGTGCTTTTTTGTTGATCTCATGGATAAACACTGTGGACAGCATTCCTTAGAAGACAAATTATCTGTGATGGAAAGAACAGCTTTTAAGGTCACTTCTCTGCATCAGTCCAGGAATCTGTGCTATTCTAGGGGTCACAAAGTGGCTTAGCAGTTTGCCACCTAGGATGGAGGTTTCTTCTGAACACACTGCCCTTTAAAGGTGAACACAGTCCACAGAGAAGGGAATGTACAAAACTATGCAGAGTGTTTTAATTTTAGGTTGTTTTTTTTTTTGGTGATATTGTTACTTCTTTACAAATTTACATTTTACGAATATGAAAGAATTTATTAGTAGTAAGCTACACTTAAAAATTTTGTAGTAAATAAATTGTCAGGCTGGAGTTCATTCTATATGGAGAGATACTTTGCTCAGCCTAGACACAAGAGTTTGGGTGGTAGGGAGGTGCCTTGGTCCTGCCTCAAGGAGATGATGGGTCAGACTTAGTAGACTTCCTAAGGGAGCAGATGGGAGGTGGATGGGGGAGTGGGGGGAGCAGGAGGAGAGGCGGGATGGGGGAATTGGGATTGGAATGTAAAAAATAAATAAAAATATTTTTAAAAGTTGTCATGCATATCAGTTATGCAGATTTCTAGGTGAAGGCAATTCTTCTTTGAAAAAAAATTAAAATTTAAAAAAACTCACACAAACAAATAAACCAAGCCAGGTGTTGGTTGCACACACCTTTAATCCCAGCATTTGGGAGGCAGAAGCAGGCAAATCTCCTTTTGTTTGAGGCTAACCTGGTCTACAGAGTGGGTTCCAAGACAGCCAGGGCTACACAGAGAAACCCTGTCTCAAACCCTCCCCACAAGTAAATTAAAACTTTTTCTTACTTTATGTCAGCTTTGTTGAAGATGATTGACAAATAAAAATTATACATAATTCAAGATACATATTTTGAAGATTTGGCAGAAGATTTGGCAGAAGATTTGTATAATGGCATTACAGTCAATTTAACTAGCCCCTCCCTCGCCAGTTACCAGTTTGTGTGTATGTGGAAAGCAAGATGAGGACTCTTAAGGAATCACTTGGCAAATTTGAAATAAACAGGATAGCATAGTGATCTGTAGTCATGGTGCTGTGTGTTTGATCGACAAAACATTCATTTTATGATGGGAAGTTCACCCCATTGAAGGGATACCTGCCGTTTCCTCTCACCGCCATTTTACTGTCTAATTTAAGAATTTGAGCTTGTTTTTAGGTTACAAATATAACTGACCTTATACTATGTTGGTTTTCCTGTGTCTGCCTTCTTTTGCTTGGCATAATGTGTTCCAAGCTCATCTGTATTATCATAGACGGCAGGTTCCCTTTTATCAGGCTGAATGCTATGCCATGGATTGACTGTGTATGTATGTGTGTCTGTATGTAACTCATAATACTGTAGTGTGTGGGCATCACTGCTTGCTTCCTGTTGGCCCTTTCACAACAGCCACTTGAAATACAGGGTCGCCTGTCCTAGGCTGTCCTCAGGCTCACTCTGTAGCAAGGCTGGTTTTAAATTCCTGGCCCTCTAGTCTCTACCTCCCATGTACTGAAATTACATCCACCATACATTGTTGTGGATTTCGTTTGCATTTACTGGATCTCCTATTAGCCATTTAAGCATCTTCTTTGGAAAAATATTGTCCTTCACTTCTGCTTCCACCCTCAAACTGTATTGAGTTGTATAGATTCCTTTTATAGTCTGAATATTTAACCACTTTGTGAATATTTGACTTACAGAAAATTTCTCAATTTTCTTGGACTGTCTCTTCAATTTTAATTATGTTGTCACTTTGTAAATAATTGATTATTTTTGCAGAGCAGAAGCTCTTTGCTGTGACATAGCTCCGCTTATTTGGGCTGGGTTTTATACACTTTCAATGTCATACTCTGAAAACCTCTGCCTAGATTGACTCCTCTGAGACTTTCCCGGCTTCTTCTGATTATTTTATAATTTGAGGACCTATATTAAAGATCTTAATCTGTTTCGGGTTAATCTTTATGTATGCTGCAAGCTAAAAGTGCAGTTTCATTCCTTGACATGTGGCTCTCCAGTTTTTCCTAGTACCATTGTTGGAGAGAAGAACTTTTCCCTCTGTGTGTCCTTTCCCTTGCTGGCTATGTGTCATGCATTACTAATAATAGCTGGGCTTTTCCTTCTGTTCCACTGACTGAAGTGTCTGTTTCTGTGCTACCACCAGCCAGTACTGAGTACTAAATTTTGTAGTAATATGTGGGGTTGGAAAAGGGGATTGTGTTCAATATAAGTGATAAGGATCTGAAAATCACTTATAGCCACTTCTGTATGAAACCAATGAAGGTCCATATTTATATCTTCAGTAAGTAAAGGAGTCATTTGTTAATTCCCAAGAATGCCCTTGGGGGGCTTCATAGAGTTCACTGCAATTGATGCTCAAAGTCACCCAGTGATTTGCTAGGTGATGAGTTTTGGTTTTGTTTGTTTTTTGATGTGCATTGGTGTTTTGCCTGCATGTATTTTTCTGTTTGAGGGTGTTGGGTCCCTCAACTGGAATTACAGACAGTTGTAAGATGCCATGTGAGTTCTCGAGAATTGAACCTGGATCCTCTGGAAGAGTAGCTAGTGCCCTTGGCCACTGAGCCATCTCTCCAGCCCTAGGTGCTGGGATTTAATGATGGGATGTCATGGTAACAATGACTATGCACAGACAAGTGTGAGGTGGAGCACAGAGGCTGAGTGGAGATGGCAACTTTGTTTCAAAAAGATATTTGGTGAAAAGCTGGCAGGTGAGGCATGGCTTTTGTTTGTTTGTTTGTTTAGGTATGAGTTCTCTGTGCAAAAAGACTAAGGGGGTGGGGAGGTTGGGCCATACCGAGGTTAACCAGAGAAAATGAAGCTAGGGATTTTTTTTTCATCATGTTTGAAAAGAGCTGGGTTTTAGTTACAATGTTGCTGCCTTGCAGGTTCTACTTTTAGAGTCATCAGACCAACATTAGTTTGAAATTACTAGATGGAAAACAACTCAGTGAGTTTAAATAACTTTTACTACAACATTTGGCTATATATTATTATCGTTTTTCCTTTTTGGCTTTTTAAGACTGTGTTTCAGATATCCCAGATATCCCAGAAACTCCAGTATAGTAAATGCTGGCCTTGTATGAAAACTCCTGCTTTTACTTTCCAAGTGCTGGGATTATAGCCTTCCACCATCAGGTCTAGCTATTTCTATTTTTTTTTTAAAGGAGTTTATCTATATGGGTGTTTTTCCTGAATGTAAATCAGTGTATCATATGTATGTCTGGTACCTTCAGAGACCAAAAGAGGGTGTCAGATCCCTAGGAACTGGAATTACAGACAGTTGTGAGCTGCCATGTGGGCGCAAGGAATCAAACCTGGGCCCTCTGGAAAAGCAGCCAATGCTTTTAACTGCTGAGCCTTCTCTCCATCCTTCTCACTTATTTATTTATTTCGACTTACTTTACTTCATATCTATGAGTGTTTTGCCTGAATATATGTCTATATATCATGTGTGTCCCTGGTGACCTCAAATGTCAGAAGACAGCATCACATTCCCTGGAATTGGAGGTAGGGATGGTTGTGGGCTACCATGTAGGTGCTGGATCCTCTGCAAGAACAAATGTTCTCAACCACTGAACCATCCCTCTAGCCCTCTCCAACTCCATAATAATGGCCTTTTAATACTCAAGAGTTCAAAACAATCCAAACATTTGGGTGGCGGAGGCAGGAATCTTCGAGTGGTCACGGAGCAAATGACGATCATGGTCATGGTGATCCCCAGATCTGCTGTGGGAATCAAATGGAGTGAAATGTGTAAACGTGGTGCAGTGTCTGTTTCACACAGATGATTCATCAGCAGTGACTTTTTTCTTTGAAACTCCCAATTTGGGGGGAGGTGTCTTTCATGCACTTCTCGCCTCCAGTGTGAAAATAATAAGTAAATGATAAATTTGGAAGGTGATTTGATTCCAGGAACTGTGAGTTGCGCGTGTCTTCCCCTTCACGTTCTGAACAGGTGTCCTGACTGCTCAGTGCACCCTGCTGCCTTCCCGAGTATGTGGCATACTGTGGTGTTCCTCACCTGACTCTTGGGTAAGGAAGATTGTGTTCCCCAGGGACCATCACTGAAAACCTCAAGCACCAGGCTCCAAACAGACGTGTATATGCTGTGTTCTAGGGGACATTATGATTTGGTTCCCATAAAGTGTGCAACTGTGTTGGGTAGACAGAAATCTCTGAGGAAACCATGTATGGCATTCATGTTCACAACAATATATGGCCTTCTGGAAAACCATAATGTGGAAATCATCCTTGCCTCGAACAAACCAGAAAGCTTCTCTACCCCACTTGCTCTTTGGAGTGGGGCTGTTAGTCAGGGTTTGCTATTGCTGTGCAGAGACACCATGACCATGGCAACACTTTCAAAGAAAACATTTCATTGAGGGGATCGCTGATAGTTCAGAGGTTCAGTCCATTATGGCAGGTAGCATGGTGGCATGCAGGCAGGTATGGTGCTGGAGGAATAGCCAAGTGCCCTACTTCTTTCAGGCAACAGGAAGCTGGCTGACACACCGGCTGATATTCTGAGTATATGAAACCTCAAAGTCTGTCCCCATAGTGACACATTTTCTCCAACAAGGCCATACCCACTCCAACAAAGCCATACCTCCTAATGAGATTATGGGATTGTGGTGGCCAATTCCACTTAAACTACCCCAGTAGCTTTCATTTGGGTGCTATGCAGGTATCATCCTTTCTAAGAAAGCCCTGGAAAAGGCATTGCTGCACTCCACCCCCACAACTGTATGAATTTTTTTTTAAATCCTTTGAGCTTCCTGTCTGAGCACAATATTCATCGTGTCTTCAGGACATCCCAAGGGCTATGGCTCATGGAAACTTCAGAAGAAAGAGAATCAAGTTGGTTTGATGAAGGGCATTTCAGGAACATTCGGAAGAGCTTGGGTTTGAGGCACTAAATGCCAAAGGGTGCATTGATACACGTTATTGTACTTCCAATTATTAAATGTCTTTCGGTCACATGGGTCACATGGCGCTGTGTTTTGCATCAGAAGACACATTAGTCTTCCCGTAACGCAGAATAATCAGCATCCATCTCAGTCATTGGTAGGCTGACTGAGGCATTAGCACCCACCACTGGTGATGATTGACGGAGACTCTTTAGGTAAAAGATGCTGACAGCTTCCTTGGGATTCTGTGTTATCTGGAGTTTTGCTCCTTAGTTTCCTATTCCAGTTATGAATAATCCCCTTTCATGCTAGTAGCCATAATCACATTACAGGAGATTTAAACCTTGCCATTTCTCAGCAGTATTTTTTACAGAGTAAGCATTTCTAGTAAATGTAAGATTACTTTCCTTATTTAGTTTCTAAATACTTTGAGAGGGCTGGAGAGATGGCTCAGGGTTAAGAGCACTTGTTGCTCCTGCAGAGGACCAGGCTTTGGCTCCCAGCACTCACACTATGGCTCACGATCATCCATAA
Organism: Cricetulus griseus; assembly: GCF_003668045.3. NCBI lineage: Eukaryota > Metazoa > Chordata > Mammalia > Rodentia > Cricetidae > Cricetulus > Cricetulus griseus. Next base: position 249,491,416 of record NC_048596.1, on the reverse strand, counting down.
CTCCAGTTCCAGGGGAACCTGATGCCCTCTTCTGAGCTCCTCTGGCATCACACACACACAGTGCACATTTGTACTGAAGGCAAAACATTCATACACATAAATAAACTAAAAACCTCCTAAACAAGACACCCCAGGAGCTATCATACCCTGATGGTAAGATTTTTTTTTTTGACATGTATGTGTGTGCATGTACCCGTGTGTACAGGTGCATGTACGTGCCCATGCAGGCCTGAGGACAACCTTGGTGTCATTCTTCAGCTGATGTTCTGATTGTATTTTAAAGTAGCAGAATAGCAACATTAAAATCAGGTCTCTGGTTGGCAGCTGAGGTTGTTAGAACAATGCTAACAATTTTGCAATAATTTTATTTTTTTAGATTTTCTTCTTTAAATTTATGTGTGTAAATGTTTTGCCTGCATATATGTATGTGTACCATGTGTGTGCCTGGTGCCTATGGAGGTTAGAAGAGAGCATTGGCTCGCCTGCAACTGGAGTTATGGATGGTTGTACGTTACCACATAGGTGCTGGGCATCAAACTTGGATCTTCTGAAACGGCAACAAGTACTTTAATGGTTGAACCAATGCTCCAGCCCAATGTCAACATGCCTAAGAAAGATGAATTAGAAGTATTATTCATTTGTATTTATAAACTTGATCCTGTAGATAAATATGTTAGCCAGTTTCATGTAATTGTAACAAAGTATCTGAGATGGTTAAAATGAAAAGGTTTATTGTGGTTTGGGACTTTAAGGTTCTAGTTCAGAATTTAGTGTGCTCACTGTGTTTTAGGTAGTGAGGTTATTGGATACTCCCAGTAGGGCTAGCTTGTCAAAGGACTATGGTCACCTCATATTCAAGGAAGGAAAAGGAGAGGAAGAAGCTGGGGCCCATAATTCCTTTTGTGAGCATGCTTGTTAGTGACCTAAGGGACCTTCCATAGGGTTCCCCTTCCCAAGGGTCAATAATACTTCCCAGTAGTGGCATCCTGGAGAGCAAAACTTTGACACATGGGCTAAACCTTGGCAATGACTATAGTTGGAAAATCCAAACAGGTGATGGGCTAAATGATTCTAAGTCCATCCAAAGACCCAGAAATACTGTTTTATTTTTTTTAATTTGTTTATTTGGGATCATTTCTACTGAAAGGTCTGTGGGCTCATTAAGATATACAGATTTTACACACTCTCTCTCTCTCTCTCTCTCTCTCTCTCTCTCTCTCTCTCTCTCTCTCTCTAGATCTTGCTATGTATCCCAGGAACTTGTGGCAATCCCCCTGCCTCTTCTTTTCAAGTACTGAGATTGCAGGCACTCATGACCATGACTAGTGGCCAGCTTTAGATTCTAGTTCATTTGTGAATTGGAGCCAACACCTCATATTAAGTTCACAAACATGCTTTCCTGGCTGTAAGCAATTATGTATACAGAATGATAGAGACAGGAAAGCAGTAAGCAAGGCCCTCGGGGACAGGAGGAGAGGAACTAGGAACAACCTAGGTGGCTGGCCCTTCAAGGGGATTGCTGTCAGTTATACTTCCTGGTTCCTACATCATGGCTAAGTTCTACCATCAAAATTAAAGCACAGGTTAATTAGCTTCTTCCTGGAATGGTCCATTTGAGGGAGTCATCGGCTCAGCTATTGAACCCTCTGCCTGCACCTCAGAGTAGAACACAGAAGCCTGTCTAGATCTTGGATTCAGATCTTTCCTGTCCTATCCTCCTTTTGCATTGAAATGGTCCTAAAAATGAAGACGGAAGAACAAGAAGGAGAATCAGATTTCCAGTTCAGAGCACAGCAGCACTTTGGAATTCCAAGTTGTTGTCATTGGATCTTAACTTAGTTTGGGGAAAAACAGGGTGAATCCGAGAGTGGTAAACAGAGAGGGAGTACAGTTGTGTGTAGCAGGGGCATGCAACAGCTGTTTGAGAGGTTTTTTTTTTTTTAGAAATACCATTTTTCATGCCAGCAATTGTTATGTATATTATGTATCTGTACCACGCTAAAGTCAGAAAAGACCACCTTTAAGTATCTCATGCTTTTTGAAACAATATAGCCTTTTGTTTGAGTTGTGGAAGTCAGTGAGTTAGGCTATATAAGTCCTATATTTAGAACTACGGAGTGTCTTAGGGTTGATCATATGCCAATTCATATTCCCATTACACCACCCAATGGATGGCATGGCTCTTAGATACCTTTATTGTACGAGTGTGTGTGTGTGTGTGTGTGTGTGTGTACACGTGTTCATGTACCTGTGTGCCTGGAGGCCAGAGGTCAGCTTCTGCTGTCTTTTTTACTTGCTGCCTACTCTATCTTGACATAGGATTTCTCATGGAAGCTGAAGCTCACCCATTTAGCTAGGCTGGTTAGCTAGGAAGCCCCAGGATCCTCCCCCTTCATCTCCCCAGCTCTTTGATTTCTGGAGCACACAGCTGTGCCTGTCTTTCATTTGGGTGCTGGGGATCAAACTCCGGTCATCACATTTGCCCTTGCTCAGCAAGGACTTTATATATTGAGCCATCTGCCCAGCCTTGAATTTTTAATTTTTTAACCAACAGAACTGTGACACATTGCTTCCCATTTACTGTCCAGTCATTTGAGAAAGATTTGAGACTTTTTAAAAGAAAAATTCATGCATGTGCACGCTCTCTATGTATATGTGTCTATGCTTATACCAGACCTCTTTACACCAAGGGTGAAGTTCAATGCCCATTGGTTTGCACAGTAGTAAAACCAGAGTGTGAGAGAGTCAGTTTACCAAAATGAACTAGAAAACGCTAAAGAACTTTACTTAAAAAAAAAAAAAAAGCCAGCTGGAGACTGAGGAACCATTTGGGGTTATGCTGATGCTCCGGTTGGCAGAGGGTCTGGGCAGCTGGATCAAGGTTGCACCCTGTATTTTCTCTTTCCACTTGGACAGACATGGAGGTGTTGAGTCTGTAATCTGGGCCGTGTGAGAGCCAAGTTAGTGTTACGCAGTATTTCTGTTTTGAACACGGTTGTCCTTATTTTCCCTCTTCTCTGCTTGCCCACTAGAAGGGAAAAAAGTAATCAGAGGTGCTGCTGGGTGGGGCCCTCTTTGATTGCAATGCCCCAGGGGTTTCTAGGTTAACAAATTAGAGCTTTGGGGCTGACTGAGTGGCTTCGTCAGGGTGGGTGCAGCTGCCTTCTCATGTTCCTGTCCTCCCTTCCCACTCCAAAAGAAAATGAACTCTGAGGCCGGGACTGAGGAGAGGCTGGTCTGGGGAGCCCAGGGACTGTTGACCACAGCTGTGGAAAGGAAGGCCAGCATATTCTTGGAAGGTGTGGGATGAGAAATGTACTCCCTTCCTTTGCTGCCTTTGCAGTCCTGTGTGGCGTGCCTCAGAGCTGGGATACATGGGTGGAGGGTGGATCGTGGAGAGGTCAGAGATTAGGGGGAGGAGATGAAACTCTCCTGGGAGCCTGGAGACCAGGAATAAACATCCAAAGGAGCTGAGACAAACCCTCTGGCTGCCCTCCTGAGGCTCCAGGGTGGATCAGAAAGGACCTTGGTCAGTTGTGTAGGAGTGTCAAAGCCTGAGAGGCAGTAGCATGAGTCTTGGAGGAATATGATCTCTCTGGCCACCTCCTCCTACTTCTCTCTGCTGGGGTCGCTGAAGCCAGTCAGTGCAGGAAGTGGGAGGGTTTCTGCTAGAGTTTATTGAAAAAACAGCTGCCTGCCTCCATTCTGTCGTCCCCCCCCCCCCCCTTAGCCATCCTCGATGTGGCTCGGGATAGAACTATGCTGTAAACTTTGGCAGGAGTCAAACATGCTGATACTTTTTCAAACAGCAACTTTTTCTCTCTCCCTCTCATTTTCCCTCCTCCCTGGCATAGAGCCATTAGTTTAAGGCTGGGGGTGGGGGGGAGACCAAATAAAATGTGATACAGTTATTCTAGAAATGATTTGTTCTGGTCCAGAGAAGGGCCAGAGTTCACCCTATTGGACCTGAAGGAGCCAAATGAGAAGATTAGGTAGGGAGCTAGTTTTTCAAAGCGATGAGCAGATGCCTGGATTTGAAGGGCTACTTGGTCTTTTCCGTTACTGTCATGCTGTCTTGGACAGAATCCACCATGCAAAAACACTAAATGCATGTAAGTTTGTGACTTAGTTTTTGACCAAGAAAGCTTAGGGGGTTGAAGGTGTCACGAAAGAGCTTAGAGCCATAGCACTGCTGGGAAGAGGTGTGTGTGTGTGTGTGTGTGTGTGTGTGTGTGTGTGTGTGTGTGTGAGAGAGAGAGAGAGAGAGAGAGAGAGAGAGAGAGAGAGAGAGAGAGAGAGAGAGAGAGAGAGAGAGACAGGAGAAGAACTCACAGAGGGTAAGCAGCAGCTGTTTTATGGTGTGAATTGTTACTCAGAGGGTTTCCAGAAGCTAATTCTCCTTGGATACTGGTTTGCCAAGTGGCTCTTTCCTGGCCATTGCTTTATTCTCTTTTCCAGACCCACTTTTTCTTGTGTGTGTGTGTGTGTGTGTGTGTGTGTGTGTGTGTGTGTGTGTGTTCTTCTGCCCAGTAGCCCTCTCTGTAACCTTGAGGTTCCACTAACTGCTGGCTGGGCCTAAGGCTGCAGGTCCTGGGAGGGGTTGCAGCCTCAGGAGGAGGCTCCTTTTATCTGTATGGGCTCCTGGCTCCAGTTTACTTCAGACCTGGCATAGAGGAGCAGATACAAAGGAGAAGGTTACACAGGGAAGGGTTTCCTCTGTCTTGTCTGAGCTCGTAAAGAATGAGCCTAGCCTCCCCCTCTACTCTGGCTTTGCTGTGAACTCTTGAACCCGCCTTCACCCTTCCCCTTTGCCTTCTATTAAACCTGAACTCTATTTCTTCTTCCACTTCACATGAGAGAATGTATTTTTTTTTTCAGGAACAATTGGGAGTAGTAAATTAAGACATCTCTAAAGTTCACTAATGGTTAACCAGTTCTGTTATCCCCTTCAATATTTTCTCTTTTAATGCCCCCACTTGTGGCCTATATTTGCTTGAACTACTAAAGAAAGCATCCTTACCCACATTGAAGAAAGCAAAGTGACTATCTCTAAAGAGCATGACTGAAAGACACAGAGTCTGGGGACCTTGTGAAATGATAGAATTAAAAAGGCCGAATTAATGACATTTTCTTATTTTTGGCACTGGGGAACCCAGGATCTTGTTCATGCTAAACACATAAATTCTTCCAGCTCTAGCTCACATCACTTAATTGGTCATTATAGCAATGGAGGTTACTTCTTGTTGTTATCGATACTGGTGTGTATGATATATATATATATATATATATATATATATATGTGTGTGTGTGTGTGTGTGTGTGTGTGTGTGTGTGTGTGTGTGTGTGTTCATGTGTGTGAGTACATATGAAGGCCGAAGAATGATATTGGGTGTCTTCCTCTGTTATACTGCACTTTAATTATTTTTTAAGATTTAACATTGATTTGTACTTCTTTTATATTATGTGTACATGTGTATGTATGAGTATGAGTTCATATACCTGAATGCAGTGCCCACACAGGCCAGAGGTGTCAGATTCCCCAGGGTTGGTATTAGGTACTTGTGAACTATCACACATGGGTACTAGAAACAGAACAGTCCTCTTCAGGAACAGTGCATGCTCTTAGCCACTGGGCACTCTCTCTAGTTCCTCCACTTTATTTTTGGAGACAGTATTTCTCATTGATTGAGCAAACTAGGTAGGCAGCCAGCTCTAGGAATCCTGCTATCTCCTCCTCCCACCACTAAAATTACCGGTGCCTGCCAGCATGCCTGGCTTTTTCTTGTGTGCTGAGAATTGAACTCAGGTCTTCATGTTTGTGTGGAAAGCACTTGACCAACTGAGCCGTTTCTCCAGCTCAGTAGTTGTTACTTTAATGATTAAGATTTCAGAAAAAAATCATTTTCATATCATGCTTTGTTGTTTTAGCCGTTATTGTTGTGTGTACCTTAAAAGATACACTCATTGTCCTTATATCTATAATCCCAACACTTGGGCAGTAGAGGCAGGAGAATTGGGAGTTGAAGGCCAGCCTTGGCTACATATACAGAGTTTGAGGCCAGCACAGGCTAGATGAGAGCTTCAAAAACAAAAACAAAACAAAAAGCAAAACAAAACAAAACAAACAAAAAAGCCAAAAGTAACAAAAAAGCAAACACAAAGCGAAACAAAGTAAAACAAACTGGTTCTATTTATTGATGCCCACATGAACTCTCTACATTCCTGTCTTCTACCGGTATAGAAAATTATGGAAGTGAAAGTCTATGAGGAAATGTTAAACACAGAGGCCTTCCTTTCCTTTTTAGGCAGCATTTTAAATTTAGATTGGAAAGCACAAACTGAAAATGGGAGACTGGCTGTGCAACATTATCTCTGCAAAATATGTACTTTGATTTGAGCTGAGTATGACCAGAAGCTGCATGCAGTGCCCGGGCTCTTGTAAGCTTTTTTTTTTTTCCTTTTCTTTTCTTTTTGTGTTTCCTCTCCTTGGTTTTTCCACAATGAGCAAACAATTTTTAAAACATCTAACCTTTATTAATGAGATAGTAAGAGGATGGCTCTCTGTCTATTCCACTTTATCTTCTGATGTGGTTTAGATGAGTGTGAGAATCCTACAGCCCCAGTGGCTGGAAAGTGGCCCTTCCTGAGGACTAAAGTTTGCTTCCAGCACCCACGTCAGGCAGCCCACAACTGCCCAGTACTCTAGCTCCAGGAAACCCTCATCCCTTCTCTCCACTCTGGTCACCACACACACACCTCTCTCTCTCTCCCTCCCTCCTCCCCCCACCTCTCTCCTCTCTCTCTCTCTCTCTCTCTCTCTCTCTCTCTCTCTCTCATACACACACACACACACACACACACACACACACACACACACACAGCAAATCTTAAAAATAATTACAAACTTCAAGAACTGCTGTTCTAAGTTTGTTCATGTCTGCAAGACTCTCAGTGTTCCAGGAAAAAAGAACAGTTCTTTCTTTAGTATGGTGAGTCCCATTCCCTTTCTTCTTAGTTTTCTTTGGTAGCCCAGACTGGCCCTGAACTCACCATGTAGCTGAACCTGAACTTGAACCCCTGATTCTCCTACTGTGTGATGGGACCACCAGTGTACACCACCATGCCCAGCAAATTGATTTAGGTTTTGTTCATAATGACAGGGCCTCTGTCATTCTGCTATCTATGTTTCCCTGAAACTATGTAGCCCAGGCTGGCCCTGGATTAAAAACAATTCCATCTTTGCCTCTCAAGTAGTGGTTGACAGGTATGAGCCAACATGCTCAGCCTTCCCATTCTAAATAATTATTTCCATCTTTTGCTACAATGCTCAGCTGTCCTTGGATTTGGAGGAAGTTCCCTTTACTACTCCCACTATGCTCCTGCATTCCCCCCCCCCCAATTCTTGTTCCTCCGTCCCCTTCAGTTGTGTGCTGCCAAGTACCCAATTGCTCCTGCCCAGGAGACCATCCCTAATGCTTACTTGGAGATAACTCATCACTGGGTTAGTGCTTCTTGTGAACCCCGTGAGTGGTGGTACTGAAAATTGCAACCAGGTAGGAGCAATTTCAATTCTCAATACATGGCTTTAGTTGTTCAGAGATGCTTATTAAATATACTATGGCAAATTATAATGCCTTATGAACTGCTGAGATATTTCTTAACAAAAATGTGCTACCTAGAAAACCCCTTTCTCTTGAATACAACACTCAGTTGCTGGCTCAAGCATTTACTTCCTGAAATGATCAAACTGTACTTGACATCTGGTGCAGAGGTACCTGTTTATTCTGTATCTCCATCATGAGACCATTTGAATTAGGGGTTGTGCCACCCATGTGGGTGGATTAACGGCATAAAGCCCATGTCATTGATGCGTTTAGCCCCACATCTGTCCCTCCATTTTCCACCTAAGGAAATGGAGCAAAACGGATGTGGATGCATCTCTGTTCTTTCCTTTTCATTAAGCCTAAGCACACATGTACTAGGACTTGCTGTCAGGATGGAAATCTTTGTCGACACCACCTTGTCCTCTTCCCACTCCTGCCCATGTGTCTCTATTGTATGTGTGTGGATATGTTGGTCAGAGGTAACATCCACTGTCTTTCTCAATTGCTCTCTACCTCAGTTTTGGGGGACTGACCCGGGTTTACCAACTAGTTGGATTGGCTTTCCAGTGAGCTCTCAAAATTCTGCTGTCTCCACCATCCCAGTCCTAGGATTGTAGGATGAGCTAGCTATGGTTGGCTTTTTTTTTTTTTTTTTTTTTTTTTAACATGGGTAATGTGGGTACTGGTGATCCAAACTCATAGCCTCATGCTTGCATGCAAACACTTTACCGCTGAGCTATTTTCAGAGTCCTTTTTTCCTATGACCCCAGTCTCCAAGAGTTACTGAGAAAGAAGTCTCTGGAACACTATCCTTCACTTAGTGGTGTGTGTGTGTGTGTGTGTGTGTGTGTGTGTGTGTGTGTGTGTGATCCTCTATTTTCAATGGGGATTAGTCTTAATAAGTCCACTATCTGAAAATATTGTAAGTCAAATATGACCCACTACACATTCTAGCTCAGCCACACAGCATATTATAGGGCTTCCTTCCTTGATAATAGTACTGCCTGAGAGTGACTGCTCATTGCCAGTGCCTAGTATGGAAAGAGACCACACTGCGTGCCACTAGCTCAAGAAAAAAAATCCAACCTTGAAGTGAAGCTCCTACTAAATGCCTTTCACTTTTATATCTTCACAAGTGGAAAAACTGTGACATTGAACTGTCATTTTTATTTCTTGTCTGTCTTTACCCTTATCTCTCATCTTTCTTGATATCTCTATGTCCTTTCAAGGACCAGTGTCAGTCAGTTTCTAGGACCATCACCTACTTTTATTTTGAATAATGCTTATAAGACTCAAGCTTTGTAACAAGACCATCTCAAGTTAACTTTAAAGATCACTTACACACAAAGTATCCCCTAGTGGGCCATTCATGATGTCCTGGGCTGAATAAAAACATTCTGCGTAGGGCCTTAGAATATTTATTATACCTATGAGAGAGTTTAAGAAATACGAGTTGTTAGCCAGATGAACTGCACAGTTGACCCTGCTGTGATGGCCACCTGTAGTAGCTGATTTGGGAAGTGAACTCTGGAGGGGCACTCTGTCTCATTCAGCAGGTTGGTTGTGGTATATAAATACAGTACAGTATTGCGTAGTGCTTATATATGTGGACTGTAACACTCTCCAAATGGAATGGAATGTCAAAGGCAGAGGAACGGTGAGGTCCCCAGGAGCTTTTCCTCTGTTACCATACTCTAGGGTTGTCATGAGAGTTCTGTGGAGGAAATGGGACTGCTCAGGCTGAAACAACCATCCCTCCCTCCCTCCCTCCCTCCCTCCCTTCCATTCCTGTTTCGTACTTTATTTGTTTTTTCGTTATCTAAAAAATAAATTTATTTTATTTGCTATGTTTGGGTGCTTTGCCTGCATGTAGGTCTGTGTACTACATACATGTCTGGTGTTATGTGGGGCAGAAGTAGGGGTTGGATTCCCTGAAACCGGAGTTATAGACAAGTTGTGAGCCACTGTGTGGGTGCTGGAAATTGATCTTAGGTGCTCTGTAAGAATATAAAGTGCTATTAACTGCAGAGCTAGCTCTCCAGCCTTCTTTTTGATAATGATGATGGTGGTGGTGGTGGTGGTGGCAGTGACAATAACTACAGGGTTTTGTGAAACCAGGTTGGCTTTTGATGCAAGATGAAGTTTAGGATGAATTTGAACTTCTGACCTTCCCACCTCCATTTCCTGAGTCCTGGGATTACAGGTGTTCACTATGCCATCTGTACATCCTCTATTAGACAGTGAGTTTAAGGATAGCCTGTGATACATGAGACCACCCTGTCTTAAAAAAGGGGATGGTGTCTTAGTTAGGGTTTCTGTTGCTGTGAAGAGACACCATGACCATGGCAACCCTTATAAAGGAAAACATGTAATTGGGTAGCTTACAGTTCAAAGGTTCAGTCAGTTACCATCATGGCAGCATGCAGGTAGACTTGGTGCTGGAGAAGGAGCTGAGAATTCTACATCTTTGACCCTCAGGAAACAGGAAATGAACTGATATACTGGGCATGGCATGAAACCTCAAAGCCTGCTTCTGCAGTGACTCACTTCCTCCACCAAAGCCACAACTACTCCAAAAAAGCTATACCTTCTAATAGTGCCACTCCTTATAGTCTTATAGGGGCCCAGTATATTCAAACTACCACAATTGGTCTGTGGAGATAACTCAGTAGTGTGGGGATGTGAACTCAATGCCCCCAAATGCACTAAAAAAACAAACAAACATGTGTGGTGGTGCCTGTCTATAATCCTTGTCTTGGGAAGTCAGAAATAGGAGGATCACTGGGGATCCTTTGCCCAACCAGTCTTCTGGCCCAATTAGTCTTCTGTCTTAGAAGTGGTGTTTCTAGAGATGACACAAGAGGTTGTCCTGGAACCTCCATAAGCATGACACATACACCTGCATATGCACCTACACACCCGAGTAACATTAAAATAAGCTTCTTGAGGCTGAGGGCAGCCATGGAACTGCACCTCTTCATGTCTGGGCTCATTCCCCATGTAATTTTTAGTTTTAAAGTAAGCACAAATGTTCACAAATGTACAGAAAAGAGAGATTTATTGTGTTTTCTACCAAGTGGGCCTTGGCCTTCCCATTCTCACTATGCACATTTCCGTCAATGTCATAGCTTGGCATCCACAGAGAGTAGACAGACTCAAGTGCGGGAGGACATCTTCATCCCCCTAAATTCTAGCCTCCCCTGGCAGATCAAGTTTTCTGACTTACAGAACTGAAAACATCTTTTGTGGTTTGGGGGAAGGAATTGAAATGACGTCATGGTTTATGTTTAGAATTTGGGTGAATCAACTCTTTATCTGAGGGCTGTTTTCTCTCTTAAAAAAAAAAAAAATCCTGTATGCTTGCCCAGATTCTGTTCTCCAGGACCTTAGAACAATGCCTTGTGCAGAGTCAGTGCTCAGGAAGTAAGTGTTGATGAATTGAGAGTAAAGGAATACTTTCTTCAATTCTGTTATTTTATCATATGATTTTATTATATGAGGAATAAAATTATTCCTCAATGGATAAAGGAATAATGTCCTCAAAACTTTTCTTTCTTTCTTCTTCTTCTTCTTCTTCTTCTTCTTCTTCTTCTTCTTCTTCTTCTTCTTCTTCTTCTTCTTCTTTGTTTTTTTTTTTTTTAATTTAATGACAGCCATTGCTGCCACCACAGTTGTTGAAAATCTCTGCTAAATCCATATTGATCCATTTGGTTAATCTTGTACACAATGTATTTGTTTTCATTTTGTCCTATTTGCACAAAATTTCTCCTCTGCCAAGATTCTGCCTTTCCCATCAGATAAGGTGCATTTGCTATCATTGACAAAGGCTAGATCCAAACCCCAAGCCTTCCAGACAGTGATCCCCCTCTCATGATACTTCTTTGAATGTGTATGTGTATGAGTATGTTGTGTGCACAAGAGGCCTGGAGTTTCCATCAGGCATCTTCTCCGATCTCTTTCCACCTTACCTTTCCAGGCAAGGTTTCTCATTGAACCTGGAGCTCAGTGACTCAGCAAGACCAGCTGGCTAGTGAGCCCCAGTGGCCTCCTCCCCCCACCCTCCCAGAGCGGGGGAGCATTGGCTGCTTCACCTGGCCTTTTCTGTGGGTGCTTGCAGATCCACACCCAGAGCTTCGTGTGCCATGTCTAGCTTAGTCCTGGAAACCTGGTTTGGGTGATGAGGAAATGAAGAGAGAAGCGACACACAGGATTGCAAACAGAAAAGCTGGATCTGGTGGGCCATACTTGTCTTGTTGGAGACACACCACCAGCAATAGTAGCAAGCAGGAAACTCAAAGTGTTTGTTTTGTATGTCTGAATTGAGGAGGTGGCATTGCTGAACAATATTGTTCAGCAATATTGCTGAACAAGGAGGCTGGCTTGGCTAATCTCTGTAAGATCTATAGGAGATCCTATAGGGGACCAGTCTCAGGTCACAGTCATCCTGAGAGGAAGAAGCTGTGGTGGATAATTTCTGCTCCCATGGTCAACAATCAATGCTTGGATCAGAAGAAGCCTTTTCTAGTTCTCTGAGCCTCACCTGGGGAAGGCTTTGCCTCTTCCATGATTCGGAGGCATCAGGGTTCTTGACAAGAATTTTCCTTGTCAACAACACACATTCACTCTGGGCCTCCTTGGCTCATCACACTCAAGCTTACATAGCAAGTACTTTACTGACCAAAGCATCATCCAAACCTCTTATTGCTACTGTCAACTGTCATCAGCTCTCAGCCAGATCCCTTGTTGTGCCCAGAGGCCTGGTGTCTTTGGATGCCCAGTGTACTATTTCATGATGAAGTGGTGAGCGTGGAAGTTGCATGCATCATCATACTTCATGCATTTGGACGGAATACTCTGGGCAGACAGATTGCAGCATCTTGATGTCCTGTTGGTTGCAATGAAGGTGAATAGGATATAGCTGGATTTTAGTTTGACAAATACTGAGGCATAGAGGCTTTGAGCTGAACTATGAGTTCTGTCACTTTTGGGCAAGATGGCCTACTTTGGGGTTCTCGCCCAAAATCAGTTCTTTTGGTGAGTATTCGTTCCATTAGCAGTGTGCTCCAGTCAGGAAGTTTGAACTTCACACCTCTGCAACACCCCTGCCTTAATATGAATCACCCAGTCAGCAAATGCATCATGCAATCTTTTCTTTGTGTGTGTGTGTGTGTGTGTGTGTGTGTGTGTGTGTGTGTGTGTGCTGTGCTGTGCTGTGCTGAGCATGGTGTGTTAGGTTTGTTTAATATCTTAACTGAGGGCTGTGACTACAAGACTTCTCATCTTGTAAATTCAGCAAAGATACAAACCTGAAGACAAATCCCAGGCGGCTCAATAGTTGTGACTGCTGTGTATATTTCTGACTCCTGTGTACCTGGCATGAAACTTGTTAAACAGGACTTGGCCCTTTGTCCCTGACACCCGTCATTAAGACACTGGGTTTTTGAAATGTAGTCTTCATTGGCCTTCTGGTCATATGAAGCTCTGCAGTCTAAGGAGCAAAGGATTCCCTAATGGTTTGTTTGTTTATTTATTTATTTATTTATTTATTTATTTATTTATTTATTTCAGTTCTGAAGAAATGCTGAGTTTAAAAATAATCATTCATGGTACATACAGTATGCTCTTCTACCCACTGGGGAGGTAGAGGTGAGATTTAGAACCATAGCTACAGACAAGAACATCTAGATCTGTTCACAAAAGGGCCAGAGGACTCTTAGTTTTCATTCTGGTTGGCCAATATGAAGTATAATCTGGCTATCCTAGTTATCCTTTGCAAAACTTTCATTTGAAATTGATTGGTTAAATTTCTTTAAGGCACCTCCCCCAATCAATGCAGAGAGAAGGCCCCCTCCCCCTCCCCATTCTTTTCTTTCTTTGTTCTTTTGAAACAGGATCTTAACTATGCACTCTGGTTGACTTGGAACTTGGAGCTTAGGCCAGGGTGGCCTTGAACTTTCATTGATCCTCCTGCCTCTGCTTCCCCACAGTGCTGGGATTACAGGCATGTGCCTGTATCTAGCCCTTAGGGGAAGAGTTTGAAGTTTTGTTTCTTTATGAACAAGTTTAATCACAGGGGTTGCTGGATTTTATGAATGGCAGTGTGTAAGACTGGAGTGTCAGCATGAGGACTGAAAGAAGGTGAAGATTCAAACTGGTGATATCTTCTAGAAGCAACTTGAGTGAAAAGAACATTCAAGGGGTAGAATGTGATCAGTTATGTCATCCTGAGTGAGCTTTATCCACAGGTGAGATAGTTACAGAGCACCTGGACCAAAATGGATAGTAGGCGCTGGAAATTTCTAACGTCGTTATCTTGTGTGTGAATCGCTCATAGGGTCAAGCAGTAATTCTCACCAGCGTCTTGACTTGTCTGGCCAATTAAGCAGACAAGTCTCTGCAGCGAAAGCCTATTAAGTGAATAGGGTTGGGTTCTGCTGGTATAATTACAAGTAAGAACAGTTCACCATCCATCTTTTAGTTTTGCCCAAATAAACAAATAAATATCCTAAGTAGAGCAAAGTCAAGTGCGAGCAGAGAAAAACACATGCCTCTCACAGAGGCTGAAGCACATCTGTATCAGTGTGGGTGCTGTGGCATCCTTTCCTTCTGTGGGAGCTGAGACTTGAAGTAACCTTGGCAGCGGAACATTAGCTACAGACCTGTAAAGGATATCTTGAGCTGGAATATAAAAAGCACATGTAATGATTAATATAGCAACAGCTAAAAATGCCTGGGGTCAGTAGTTGCTACATCTATACTGCATGTAAACAAAGTATTAGCCAAAATGACTTTCAGAGCGCCCTAATTACATCTGTTTTAATTTAATTTAGTCTGATTTAATGATACTTTTTTTATGAATTTGCTTCATGGTTACTCTGTTGATTGCAATTTCCTTTCGCTGAGAAGAGTGCACAAGAAAGAGATGGGATCACTTTAAGTTATTTTAACCATTTACTTTGGTGACTCCACATAACTATAGCCACCGTGTCTTACCGTAGGCCTAGAGTTTTCAAGTCAGTAATTTAAGCTCATTTTGTCTCTGTCTACATTTTTGTGTGGGAGATTTCTATAAACTGGCAAAACTAAAAGATGGTTGGGGATATAAATATCACTGGTGGATTCCTGTAGTGTTCACAAATACTCAGACTTGTGTAGCCAGGGCTCCCATCAGGATGGAGAAGCTCACCATCTCCAGGACTGGGAGAGTCAGGCCCTGTCTCCCTGTTCCCAAAGGCAACCAATGTTCTGATTTGTTTTGTTTTCTTAGGGTGGATTTGTCTCTACTAAAACTTCATGCACATGTGAGCTCTAAAAGGGATTTTCTTGCTTAAGGCTTTTTCATTCATAAAGCTAACTTTACTTAGTCATCCTCATGGTACTATATAGATAGTAGTAGTCATGGGTAAACCAATTGTGTAGGGAAAACAAATGGTAGTTCAAAAAACAGATACAGCTAAAATTATTATTTTATTTTTATTATTATTTTAAAGCAGATATGACAATAGAGGTGACAGGAGACCTTAGAGAGTGGATTCCCCTCCCCCCACTTGGGTTCCTAGAATGAAGCTCAGGTTTATGAGACTACCTTAGCAAACAATTTTACCTCCATTATTGTGAAATAGCTAAGTTTGCAAATGTTACTATCGATCTGATATTAAAAAAAAACTGGTATTGTAATAAACTGAAAGTTGTAAGACACAATACAACAGAGCTGTTGCCCAGGTTCCCAAGAGTGAAGTACAAGGATTTTGGCAGTTTTGATCTTCCTCAGATTTCTGTGCTCGTGTGTGTGTGTGTGTGTGTGTGTGTGTGTGTTTCTGTGTAACTGTCATATTTTTCAGGATTGTATTTTTAACATGAATATGTTGCAATATCTAAGCACAGCAGTTTCCTTTCTGTTGCACTGTTAGAGCTACACCCACCCACTTCCCCCATCTTCTTCCTTTCTCTGCTTCTGTAGACACTAATTGAGTCTCCTTATCCAAAATCTTTACATACATAAATGGAATCATGTAGTTCTTCGGTGGTTATTTTTTTTTTTAAATCTTTCTAGTTTCTTAGAGACCCATCCAGGTTGTTCATTTTCTTATTGCAGAAGACCATACCATAGTCGGTGGATATCTGGATTGTTTTCAGACTTTGCCTATTATGAATAAAGCTGCTATGAACATTTGTACATAGGTTTTTGTGTGGACCTAAGTTCTCAGTTCTCTGGGATGAATGCCCAAGAGTGAAATTGCTGGACCAAAAGGTAATTGTGTGTTTAGTTTTATAAGAATCTAGAACACCAATTTCAACAATTTCAACACTAGCCATCCTTCAGTGATCTGTCTTCTCTGAACCCTTATTAGTATTTAGTATTCTCTCTCTGTGTGTGTGTGTCTCCCTCCCTTCCCTCTCTGTATGGGGTAGTTTGTATTTTTATGAATGTGAAGTAATATGCCGTTATAGACTTGGTTTGTAGTTCCCTGATAGCTAGTGCTGAACCCATTTTCCCATGTTTACTTGCCATATTAAGACCTATTTGGTGAAATGCCTGATCAAGTCTTTTCTTCATTTAGTGATAGAAATGAATGAATTTATTTTTAAAGATCTGCAATAAAGTTTCTTCAATTGTGGCTTGCATAATTGATTTGGGATTGTAAAAATTTGACAACAGTAAGTTGTTTCCGAATGTGTGAATACCAAAAAAAAAATTAAAGTATCAAACACATGATGAATCTGAGGTGTTTCTGGCAGTGCTCGCCTGTGTTGCAGCACATGACTTCACTGCAGCCTTGAGTCTAATCATATAGCACGTGCACTTTTACCGACTAGGGAAATAGGGCAATACCACTGAATACAGCCTGAAACACCACAGCTAAGGTTCAAGACTATTGTATGTTATAAACTCAGTGTACATATATTTTTCCTGTACAGACGACATTTTCTGCTCTTATAGAAACATAGTGGTTTAACTACAGAAGACAAATACTTACTATTTTTCTACTGTCATTCCTCAGCATGTCAATATCAAATCAGCATGTCTTCGAATTGTATTACGTTAGATAAATATATCTGTCTCATTAGTATAGAAATTGGCTTTCATTGTTAGCAAACAGTAAATCTTTGCTTTAAAATAAGTATCTTTATTTTTTATTATTTTTACTTTTGTTTTATTTATTCTATCTTTATTATTACATTAATTTTTATCTTAAACATTATTATAAAATTATTGCAAATGAAAATTGTAGAGGAAGGTAACCATACACAGAATATGGATATAGATGGTTAATTTAAGGGAAAATCACTCACACAAGGAACCAATGACCCAGATTGGCGCTCCGAGAATCCAGTCTCAGCAGCTTTCAGAGACCTGACCGGAACCCAGTGAGAGAGCCAAGTGCTCCTCTCCTCTGATTTTTATCTCACAGGTCCCTTATGCACCTGTGGCTATGCCCAAGCAGGTGTGGTCAGCGACACAGGGGTATAGAGGCCTCTTCTCTACAATTCCCCTTTTATTCTAAAGATTCACTTTATAAAAAACTATATACAAAGATGGCAAAATTCGAGTATGTGCTAGGAAAAGGAAGAGTACCAACATTTACTCTCAAGATCTATAGCCAGTAAAACAACAAGAGCAAAAGGCAAGAACTACATATCTAGTCCTAGGGTAAAAGCATAACAGAGATTGCTATAGAGCTGTATTAAGCTGGAAAGTTTAAGTCTTGTATCTGATATTTCTATCTAAGGAGAGAGAACAGTAATTGTGACAGTCTGATCTTGAACCTCATCCAAGACCTGAGAAGGAAGATAACAGTGCTAGGGTAGGCAGGAAGCACAGGTGAGCAACTTCCTAAGGTTCAGCGAAGACAGAAACAGCAGGCTCCTGGACAGTCACCCAAAGTCTCACAGCAGCATAGGGGCAACCAGCTTTGGCTAAGGCCTGGAGTATCTGACAGAAGCAGGGAGGTAGAAAGGTTGTCTCACCCTGACTTGGCAAGTTTCAGCAGTCTTCTAAATTATCTCCTGCAAGCACAGTAGGACAGCATGTCCAAAGTCAGCGGTCAAAGTGGGGGCAGTTTTTGCCCAAGAGGCCATTAGCCAAGGAGACAATGGACTCCAGAAGGAGTGACATCAGTGCCCAGCATTTTCTCGGGAATAGCTTGGTGCTGTCAGGAGCAAATGTGTCTCATGTCAACAGAGTACTAATATTAAAACATTTAAAAGCCATATTTTGCAGGTCTATGAAGTGTTTGAAGATCAAAATCTATGTCTGACTAATCTCATAGATACAAGAATGTGGGTGAAAATATCTGTAATTCTCAGGAACTTAGATGTATAAAGGCTTAAGATTCCTAAATAATTTAGCTAGCAAGGACCAAGATTACAGCAATATAACTATATACACATACATATGTGAATCTTTAAAATAGAGGTAGAAGTGTCTTAATCTGAGGTAGAATTGTATAGTTTAACATGATATAAATATACTAAATTATGTCAAAATACAAAATATCTTAAAGCATATCTACATAGAAGATGATAAGTATATTTGTACACCAAACATCGTAAATAGAAAGAAGACCTTATACAGTAGACAAATTGCAAAATGCAAATTATCCAAGAAAGGAATACAACTTGATTGTACATAAGTTACATCATACGAGAATCTGTAACAATGTAAGTTGTCTATAGCTAATAATTACTAAGGTAAATCACAAGAATATATATAAATCTACCTATATCCCATTCTAACCATATCTTTCCCATCGAAACTCTAAACTTATCTAAAAGAGTTACCCAAGTCTGAACACCTTCCAAGCCAAACCCTAAACAAATGAAAACAAACCCTAAACAGGTGTATCCCTCAGTGTCAACAGAAGGGAAAGGGGGCTAGTACTCTTAGAAATACGTCCTGCTGAAATGAGACAAAGATGGGATCCTGTAGGAAGAAGATTTTAGAGTAAGGAAAGTCTGGAGTGGACTAGCTGTAACATTTGTAGCCAGTCTCTGTTCAGCTTGACTGAAGTTCTTATCTGAAGCTCTGGCCAGAGTGTAATAAGAAGTGCGCCATATTAACTAGCTACAGGCATGGTCAGTGACACAGGTGTGTAGAGGTCTTTCTCTATAGAAAATAATCACACAATATACTATTCTTTATGGTTTATCATCTTAATGTTTGATTTCTATACTTGTTTTATATTCCTACATACCCAGGTCAATTAAAGATTTTCCAGATGAAAAGGCATCATGACAGAAACAGTCAAATAAGCCCTGCTAGAAAGCAAACTCCAAATGACTATCAAGAATGTTAAAGACATAGAGCCCAAGGAATATCTCACCTGGCTTAAGAAGGTGTTTGATAAATAAATTGAGACACTTGGTAGGTAGAGATGGGTGTTTGGCAGCAAATGGGTAGCTAGATGTCAGGTCTTAGTGAAGTGGTCATTGGTCAGTCACTTGAGCTCCATGTTGCTCTTTCTTCCCCTCTTTGTCCTTTTTCTCTACAACAAGCCTGGCTGGTAACTAGTCCAGTTCTGTGACAGTGATTTTAATGCATATGGGAATCTTTAGATAGGTCTATGGGCCAAATTATTCTTTTTCTATACAACTTGGGAATTTAAACTCATCAACACACATTGTGTGTGTGTGTGTGTGTGTGTGTGTGTGTGTGTGTGTGTGTGTGTGTGTGTTGCATGTGTGTGAATATTGTGCAGGCATGCTTGTGGAGACCAGGTGTCATCACCAATGTCTTCATCGATTACCTTGTTACATTTTTCTTGAGACAAGATCTCTGATGGAACCTGGAGCTTGAGATTTGGCTAGACTGACTAACCAGCAAGCCCCAGGGACCCTCCTGTTTCTGGCTTCCTAGTGTGAATCTTGCAAATGCACACCACTGAGCCTGGGTTTTACATAGGTGCTGAGATTGAACTCTGGTCCTCATCTTACACTTATCTTACTGTGGTGTCTTACCAACCCCAGTGCATGCTTTGTGGTGTTGGATTTTATTACTCTAAGAGTAAAGGCAGTATGCTAATTATCTATGGAAAGATAAGAAAGGAGCAGTTTAGAAACAGCAGGAGTTCCCTCCTAGTGTAGGCTAGTGAATAACCTGCAGACATAGGAGTCATCAGAACATTGCCTTAGATGTTGTATTTCAGACCCAGTAACAGAGTAAAAACATGCCTGTGGCTGAAGACATCAGGACTAAGTCTGACACTAACGTAGTGACATTCGATGGATTAATTAGCCTCCACTTAGTAATTTGTAAATTGAGACAATGCTCTGTATGCTGCCTTGAACTGTGGATTATCAAAGAGATCAAGTGAAGTAATGAAGTGCATTTGCAGACTTTAAAGCTTGCTGGTGTAAGCTCACATAAGATAATTGTTATTAGCCTCTCCCCATGACTACAGGAGGCAGAAACAAAGCTGCAGGAGAAGCAGAATGAGACCAAATGATCACTGTAAATTTACAGTAGTCAAGTAATCTATAACCATTATTACTTTCTTGGGTGGCTTTTCATCTTGTTTGGCAATGCACTGCTTAGTATTTTGTCAACTTGTCACAAGCTAGTCATCTGAGGAGAAAAAAATGTCAGCTGAGAAGATGCCTCCAGCAGATTGGCCTATAGGTGAGTCTGTGGGTCTTTTTGTTGCTTGATGTGGGAAGGCCCAGCCCATCATGGATGGTTTGGAGTTGTAACAAAGAGCAAGCCAGTAAGCAACATTCCCTTCACGGCCTCTTCTTAAGTTCCTGCCTCCAGGTCCCTCTCTTGAGTTCCTGTCCTGATGTCCCTTTTTGAAAGATTGTGATATGAACCTATGAGCCAAATGAACCCTTTTCTTTCCAAGATGGTTTTGGTCATGGCATTTTATCACAGAACTGAAAGCTATGTAGGAAGCTCATCACCCGGCAGAAACACTTTAGTTAAGTGTGGTTAGGTACATGGTCACTGAGCAAAGTTCCTGAGAGCCAAATATAAGTTGCTTTAACACTTTCCAATCCTACCCATTTACATTCCAACCTTAAAGAGGAGTTGTGAGTCACCTTCCCAGGGGCCAGATTGTACCCTTCTCTAGTATCATTTGTATCCAGGTTGTTCTCAAGGTTCAGTGTACAAGCAAATTGAGTGTATTTGTGGGAAATGCATTACTCTGTGTGGCCTTGGGCCAAAGATTGCACACTGCTCTTAATTTGTAACAGAGATTCCAATGAAACCATGAATTTGCTCCCCACATCATGAAATTCCTTTCCTATCTGCCTGTAGATAGTGTTTCCAGAGTATACACTGGGCAGGAGGGTTGGTATCCATGTCAATAAATGGACAAGTTCACAGAAAAAGTTGCCTTTGTTTTATTTGAAGGATTTTTCTTTTCTCTACTGGGATTCAGTTGCAGTCTTGCAAATGTGAGGCAAGTGCCGTGCCATGTAGCTGTGTCTGTGTCCTTGATTGTCTTTTAAAAATAAGCTGTTTTTGTGGTAGTGACTGATTTAGTATTGGATGAAAGCAAAGCCACTTTTCATGTCTGCAGTTCTTTAACCCAGGACTAGATGTGGGCAATGTATTTTTCTGTGAATTTTGTATAATTATAAGGCCCAAAGGCTGCTGGGTGATCCTTGAGAGTCCTGTATGTGCAGATGACTGGGAATTGAGATGTATTCTGCTGTTTGCTGTCAGGTGTAGTGATGAGGCTGATGGTAGTTGCAGAAGTGAGAGGCCTTGCTCATCAAGCCTGTAGTCATAACTTATTCTAAGACTATTTCCAGCTGGTTCTGAACAGTGTTACAGACTAAAAATGTTTTTAGACTTTCTTTCTAGACTCTGTGTCTACAAGCACCACCCTATTCTTGGAATATACACAGCAACGAATCCAATCACTGTCTACTTTGCATTTTAACAATTCAATTTTATATAGTGAGATTTCATATATATATATATATATATATTATATATATATATATATATATCCATCCTTAACTCTGGGAGAATCAAGTGCAGTGCAGTGACTTCATATAGCATAAGAGAGAGAATCTTAAGTTAATGGAGAGAAAGCCAGTGATTAGATTAGGTGACAGGAAGGGGGTCAAATGGATTATGGAAAACCGAGGAAGGAAGTAGATTGAGTCATTATGCTTTTAGTTACAGTGTATTTTACAATTGATCCTGTGGGTGGTATGTTGTTTAATTCATTACAGCTTTTAAGGACCAATTTCAGATTAAAAGCATAAATGATTGAGGCTGTACCCAAACTCTAATCACAGCTACTAGAAAGTGATGACTTCATTGTGTCTTTTAATCTGAAATAGATTATGGCTTTTCTGTGGCTTTAGATTTTTCAGATGTTTATTTCATTTCAAATGCCACAGGCTTATTTCACTCTTTTTGCCAACATCTAAAGTGGTTGCTTCCTGCCCTTTAATGTAAGACACTGACTTTTCAAAAGATATTTTTTATTTTATTTTTTTTGGTCCTGAAGACTGAGCTCAAGTTTAGGTAAGTTGCCTGCTCTCTCTGAGCTACACTCCAGCTCAGACACTAGAATTTTATAAAATGTGCATGCTTCCTCCTCCCGTATAAAGACTAGACGGCTCTGTCTGTTCATAAGACTTTTATAAAATCTTTGTTTACCTAATTTAAACCAGGAAACTACTATATTCTGAGATACAATTACTATATTCAAGGATTGTCTGGAAAAGATAACAAAAAAACCCCCTCTTTATTTCTTTTTATTTGATTTACTTTTCTTGGAAACAAGGTCTCAATAGAGGATAGAGCTACCTGGCCTAGAACTTGCTGCTAGACCAGGCTGGGCTAGAATTCAAGAGATTCTCCTGCCTCTGTCTCTAGTGCTGGGATTAAGGGTGTATGCCACCATGCCTGACCTTGTTTTTTTAGTTTCAAAGCATGTGTCTTTGTGAATTCCGGAGTGGGTTTGCACATGGAGTGTGGGTGCCTGCCGTGGTCAGATGATTCCCTGAAGCTGGAGTTACAGGCAGTTGTCAGCCATTCAGCGTAGGTGCTAAGAACCAAACATGGGTCCAGTGCAAGAGCAGTGCTCTAAGTGCAGAGATGGCTCAGTGCTAAGAGGGCTTGTAGCTCTTGCCGGGGACCAGGGTTGAATCCCCAGTACCCACGTGGTGGCACACAACTGCCAGCAACTCCATTATAGGGGATCCTCCCCCCATCTTCTGGCCTCTGCAGACGTTGCTCAAACATGGTACACAGGTTTAGGCTAAACACCCATGCACATTAAGCAAATTAAATCAAATGAAAAAAATGAAATATATGTATAAAAATAATATGCTTCCTCAGAGCCATTGTTTCTGTCTATGTGATCTCTTTCACAAAGCCTTTTCTGTGTCTGCTATACTGGGGCAGATGAAGAGTATATTGTCTACCTGCCTCTCACTTCCTGTTTGCTTGACCATGCTGGCACTAGTTTGGCCTAGTTCCTCTCTTCCATTTTTTTACATTTCCTGGATGCTCACCAACTCACTTACATAGAAGTGATGGTTTCTTATATTGATGAGTGAATGTATCTGTGTAACTGGGACATGGTGTAAGTACCATCCTCACTGTTGGATTTATGCTCTATCTAACCCAAGGTCTCCAGAGATGTTTTCTCTGGTCATTCTATTTAAAATGCCAATTTTGGTTTCCCAATATTTAGTCCCTCTCTCTCCCCTTTCCCAACTTATTTCCCATCATAGACTTAACACTGTCTGATGGCAAGTGTTTGTTTGCTGACTGACTGAATGTTGGCTTTTCTGTTGGAGCATAAGCATTGTCTGGCAAGGATATTGACTGTCTGTTCAGACAAGAACTGTGCCTGGCAGATACACAAGCATTTGATAAGTTGCGTAGTCAGTGCAGTCTGTGGGAGCGAGGTGGTAGCAAGCACACCAATGAGACACACGCCCAGCAGTTAGGCTCCCTGGATCCAGGGGCTAGGCTCCCAGGCCATGCTTAGTTCAGATTTCAAGCTCAGTATCTCTACCCCTGGCTTATCTCTCTTGGTCCTTAGTAACACTGTTATCTCCTGTCACAGGGGAGGGAAAACTCCTGAATAATGTTATTTGGGGAGAAAAGAAAGGTAAATGACTGTCAAGTTATCAAGTAAATATTGGAACAGTTTCTAGCCTGTGACTGGGAATGTTTATTTTGTTTGAATGTGGATTGGTCTGACCTTGCAGGAGAGTTACTTATGAAGCTGCCTGGATGTTAATGGCATTTATAGCATGGACTCTATGCTGAAAGCTCTTAACATGCAAGTACTCCGGCCACAGGTTAGAAAATGGCCTGGGCTATTTCAGCTGTTTCAGAGGGAGTTGTGGAGGGAGTTCACCTGATTTAGTGAGGAGAGTTGGGAATTTGGAGAGTGGGCTCCTACTCCTGCTTTTGACAGCCCTTCACTAAATGCTCGTTTTCTATAAATGTTTAATGGGATAGTATTAGTCCATTAAGTCATCCCTTTACTTCACCAAGACTATCTCTTTGTGCTCTCTGCACTTCAGATCTTATTGATATTTTGTTAGAACTTTCTTCAGATTTTCTCTCTAATTTTACTATTAACCCGTTAAGCTGCCCTTTTTTGTTAGTGTATGTGTGGTTTCGTATGTATCTAGTTGGATTCTGCATTCTCACCGGTGTCTCATTATTCCATTCTCCTATGTTGTATTTGTATGAATTATACCAAAAAACTTGTGAGGTAGTTCAAATATAAAATCACTACACCCACAATGCAGCAAATGTCATTTATTTGTTAAAAATTATTTAGAGGCAGGGTCTCAGGTAGCCTAGACTGACTTTGAACTTGTTATTTAGCCAAGGATGGGCTTGAACTTCTGACCCTACTGTTGCCACCTCCCAAGTACAGGCATTATAGGTGTGCAGCAGCATACATGGTTTATGCGCTTCTGGGGGTCAAATCCAGTGAACTACATGCCTTGCCCCCACTATTTATTTCTGTTTTTGAGACATATTGTCCCTGAGTTGCCCAGGCTGGCTTCCACCTCACTTTGTAGTCCTCACTGGCCTGCATCTTGCAGTCAGTTCTTCTGCCTCTGCCTACTGAATGCTGTGATTCCAGCCCTGCACCACCATACCTGGCTACAAATGTAAGTTATAAAAGGACAGAAGAAAAGAAGAATAGTTTTCATGGGGAATAAGGAAGACTGTTTCCAAGGAAAGCAGAGATGACAACCTCCTATCCCACAGAAGAAGAGAGAGCAGAGGCAGAGCCTGCAGACATCGTAAAGGAGGTAGCTAGGTCCACACAGTGTCCTGTTTCAAGAAACCCCCTTACCACCATTAGTGTTATCAGAGCTTTCCTGTGTGCTTTCTTTCTGCCTGTGGCTGTTTGGTGAATTTTTAACTTAGCAGGCATTACACTTGGAGCAATGAGCTAGACTGTAAACACTGCTAAGCCACTTGAGAATTCCAGAGGCCTGGCTCACCTCCCTCTTGGCTCTTTCTTTGCACTGGGCTCTCCTGGGCTTCTCGAGGTGTGGTCCTGGGACCACCAGTACCTCATCACTTGTGGCTCTTGATCAAATTGTTAATCCTTGGCTCCCACTGGAGACCTGCTGAGTCAGAGACCTCTGGGGGAAGTT
Source organism: Cricetulus griseus (assembly GCF_003668045.3). Taxonomy (NCBI): domain Eukaryota; kingdom Metazoa; phylum Chordata; class Mammalia; order Rodentia; family Cricetidae; genus Cricetulus; species Cricetulus griseus. Next base: position 249,466,211 of record NC_048596.1, on the reverse strand, counting down.
TTGAAATCTTTAACAAGCACCTTACAGGTTTTTCTCAGGCCTGTTAAGGTTTGAGAACCACACAAGTATTCCTGAGTCAGTATTGGCCTCTCCAAAGGCAGCTGCGTTGGCTCTGTCTTTTTCTAGATCATAGCATGATGTTAATGGAAGGGGAAGGACCAGAAAACACCAGAATATAGAAAGTCTCTCTTCTGGGATTGACTTCTTTCCCTCTGTGTCCCTCCCTCCCTCCTCTCTTCCCCTCTTTGGTTTATTTTCTTCCTTTTTAGTTTTCCTTTGTCAGATTCTTGCTAAGTGGCCCGTGCTAGTCTCAGAAGCACAATTCTCCTCCTGTGTCTGCTTTCTTATCCATGGGATTCCAGGTGTGACTTGGCTTGGATGTGATTTCTCAGTAATTTTTTAGTAGCTCCTCAGTTTGGTGGAACTACAGAGACCCTGTAAACTTGTTTCCCTGTATGTCTGCTCTGTGGTGGGACAGCTTTTATCCACTAGGGTTAGAAGGGTTGATAACACAGGAGCGAGGAAGACCTGAGCAGATATCAGTGAGGAATTCTGAGCTCAGCAAGGTCATGCCTCTGGTGCCTGTTACATGGATGGCCAGACCACGTGCCTCTAATGAGTGTCCAGTGCTGGCTGAGGCTGAAATTTCAGTGTTATGATTCCACAGTGTGGAGATGCTGGTGGGACTAAGGAGACAGTGTGAGTAGAAACACTGCTACAGGTTCTAAACATAAATCCTTGTTGTCAAAGCTGATGGCAGCCATCAAAGGCTGGGCCTCTGTAAGGGATCTGGATTTTTAGTGTGTGAACCAAGGCCCCGCTAAAGGCAGGCCTTTTCAGAGGCAGGAGTGAAGGCCTGCCTTTTGTTTTTGTCTTATTCTTGGTGCAAGTTGTATGCACTTCAGGAAAACCCTTTAGCAAAGGAACTACAGTCTCAGCCCCAAAGGCACAAACAAACTTTTCAGTAAGAAATTCTGGAGATTATAACCGCATATGGAACAACTGGCTTTTCTTATTTTACACTGAACACCTGCGATTAGAGCAGGACAAGCCACTTCATTGGTTTGTTTAAGTCAGAAAAGAAGGCTAGTGTATGCAGCTTCCATTGCTTCATCCATAGGAGAGTCTGTGGGGGGCTTTGTTGGTTAGTTTCCCGGCATGCACTGAGGGAGAACAGCTGTACCTCTGCACCTGCCTGTGTTCTTGCCCTTCCCCATTGCTGATCATGGAGAGAGTAGATGCCAAAACACAGAATGGGGAATCAACTTTTTCTTTTCTATTTGTGGTAACGAATGGTACAAGGCATTTTATCCGGGCGTTGTGCATGCTAGCTAGGCAAATGCTTTGCAACTGAGTCATATCCCCAGGTAGAATGAACTTACTTTGGCACAGACAGGTGGGTAGATCATGAAAAGTTGTTGTCCAAATATTTTACTCAATTGCTATAGTAGATGAAATATTTGTGTGTTTCAATAAAACTTTATTTATTCAGTAGTCTGTGGTTTTTTTAGTTTTCTGGTTTCCTGGTTACACATTATAACTTTGAAAGTATACTTATGATTAGTTCTGGCTACTCAATATGTTAAAGCAGTTACATGTATTGCTATATCACAAATGTGTGGTTATTTAAAATATTTTAATAATTACTTTTCTGCATGCTTTACCTTCCCTTTTTAGTTAATTTTTTAAAGTTATTTTACAAAGTAAATGGATTTCATTATGGCATTTTCATACACATATCACCATGCTTTATTCTTGCTCATTTTTTTCCCCATCTCTCCCCTCTCCTGCCTCCTACTTCCCTTCTTACTGGTCCCTTCTCTCTTCCCCAAATAGCCCATCATCTGCTTTCATGTCATATGCATCCCATCACCCTTTCTTGTTGCCCTCTCTCTCACTTCCCACCCTTCAAGTCCTCTTCCTCCCCCCTTGTGGTCCCCTTTGTACTTTTTTTTTTAAACTAACCCTTCCTTCCTAGCTTCCTTCCTAGCTTCCTTCCTAGCTTCCTTCCTTCCTTCCTTCCTTCCTTCCTTCCTTCCTTCCTTCCTTCCTTCCTTCCTTCCTTCCTTCCTTTCTTTTTTTCAAGACAGGTTTCTCTGTGGCTTTGGAAGCTGTCCTGGAACTAGCTCTTGTAAACCAGGGTGGTTTGGAACTCACAGAGATCTGCCTGCCTCTGCCTCCCCAGGGCTGGGATTAAAGGTGTGCAGCACCACCGCCCAGCCCAAGCCTTTTCTTATGGGTTCTAGGGAATCAAGTGTGGATCTTTACACTCACATGCTTGTGTATCTAATGACTGAACCCTGCAGGCCTCCAGTTCTGAAACTTCCTCTTCCTTGAGTTTCTCTCTTTTCCTCTTCCTATGTTTTTGAGCATGTATATATATATCAGCCCAGATTTCTAAAACATGCTGTAGACACAGAAATTTTCATCTTTTTATCTAGAAAATGTTATTTTAAATCATATTTTCAGGAGCGATGAACCCATTTATAAACATGTATCTGTGCACCTGCTCCCCCCCAGTCATAGGCTTTAAGAACTTGAAAAAGTTTATTGTGTCTATATTTATTTCCACATGTTGGGCATGTGGAAACGAGGAGGTCATGTATGTAGAATTGCCTTTTGGACATTAACACTCTTTGGAGATATATTTCACTGGGCTTTCTGTGGTTCTGTTTGTATGTTTCCATCATCTTGGTCATCATCTCACTGTGTTGGTTTGGAAAGGTGACTTGAAGCAGTTACTTTTGTGGGTGTTGCTTGATGATGTTTAATTGCTTGTCATGTAAAAATTTTAACTTGGACCTTAGAAATGGCCCGTGAATGCGTTTGTTGCACAAGCCTGATAACTGCAGTTCCATCCCTAGATCACACTGAAGGAGAGAGAGTACCCCTCCTCCAGAAGTTCTTCTCTGACTTCAATATGCACTTATTTGCATGGAGGGCCATTTTTCTGCACTCATGTATGTATGCGTACGTGTACATGTGCACAGCCACTTGCACGTGCATGCAAGTACGCGCGTATACACGCGCACACACACACACACTAAGAGTAATGGTAATAAAGATACATTTTTACAAACTTAAAAAATTAGCCTATCATACATGATAAGTGCGTATGCTGAGAACTGGGTAAACATGAGAAATGACACCCCCCCATTTTCTTTAGATGTATTCTTCTGTCTTGATTTGTGTGACACAGCATTTGTGATTGTGTTTTGGGTTTAGAATGTGTCGCAGGAAAGCAAAGGCAAACTCATAACACCGAGATTGAGCATGGCTCTCAATCTTCGTGTCCTTAGCTGGTTTCTTTGATGCCTTTGAGTTCTCTGTAAAATGTTAAGGGAGGGAGGAAGGCAACTAGCAATAATCAAAGGGAGGAAAGATCAGCATAGGGACTCAGTGACATTTGAGGGTAAGTTTTGGAGCTGTTGTAAGAGTTATTGCTGCTTGGGACTGTTTGGCCTGGCTCCTTGTCAAAGCCATTAACTTCAAAATAACAGAGCCTTTAAGAGAATGTATGCTTTTAGAAAACTCCTCATTAATTCAATTTATAGAAGGGAGGAGAGTTGAACAGCAGGGAATGGGAAGCATGCGGTTTTATCAGGACTTGGAGTTCAGTTGTGTGTGTGTGTGTGTGTGTGTGTGTGTGTGTGTGTGTGAGAGAGAGAGAGAGAGAGAGAGAGAGAGAGAGAGAGAGAGAGGCTGTTATGACTGACTATTATGGAGGATTATATGAAGGATTCTAAAACTCTCCAGATCTGTGTGTCTCTGGAACGGACTTGCTGTCCTTAGCGATGGTTTTGGAGCTTGACCTCTGACATGGATCCTGGCCGGGAAATCTTCAACACTAATTAAGCTTTGGCTTGTTTTGATTCTCTTCCAGTCCTGTGGTTGAATAGCTTTGTGTACACAGTTCTTTTCCCACAGTCAGGACAGTGTCCCTCTGCAGTGTTGGTCCTTACCTGATGGTAGTGTGAGGCTACTCTCTCACAGGAAGTGACGGACTGTGCACATACCTCTTTTAGCTCCCTAGCTAATGGCATATTTTGGGAACTGAAAGAACACAGTCATACTGCTTAATGAGGTATGGGAAAAGATGGTGTCTCAGCCCATGGAAACATGAGAATATATCAGCACTGGCCATTCTGTCTCCTTTGCTGTCTTTACTGAAAGCATCATGATGTATGGAGACTGAACTTATTAAACATCCAGACATGCCCATTAAGTCTCTCTGTTACTTGCTTTATGTTAGCTCCCAAAGGAGAGGAGAGTTGAACAGTGCTTTGTCACTACAAGGTAATGTTACCACCATGTTCTTGTGGAAGACTTAAGTGTTCGTATCATACGTCACCCACACCTTCAACATATCAGTGTGTAGTTGAATCTGTTGAATATCATAGCTACACTGCAGAATGTTCATTGTAGCACTTCATGACTGTATGGCCTATTGGGACCCATGACTGAACTGCTGCTGCCCAGTATCACAAGAAAAGATTGGACTACCTAAAACTAGCCCAAGAAAAAGTACTGAAAAATTAGAAGTAGTTTCTTATTGAATTTTGATAACATGATAAAATGGAACAAACTATTGTAAGTCAGGTTCTCTGTCTGTATTTGAAGAGAACAGCCTCCAGGGCATTATTATGTTCATATGTATGAGGTAGAACACAACATTTTCATTTGTGTGTGTACATGTGTATGCACATACTATATGTTATAGATATACACAAATAAGGATGTATCTATATGTGATATATATGTGTATGCACATACCTGTATTATGTAGGTAAATCTCTCTCTCTCTCTTTGTGTGTGTGTGTGTGTGTGTGTGTGTGTTTAAAAACCCTATATCTAAGCAATTTTATTCCCAAACTATTGAGGACCTACTTTAGGTTTTGCTAAAGACAGGGTGCCTTGGGAAATTCACATAAAGGGAAAATGGTTATGTGTCTTTGCTGAATAAGCTTAATTGGGTGTCGAGAGGAAAACCATAAGCCTGCTGAAATACAAAGTGCATCTTCTCTGCTCCCCATTCCAGCCTTGGGACCAGGAGTGCACCTGAAAGAGACTAGCAACCTGCCTTATGGAATAGCAAAGGAGCTGCTAATGGAAACAGCTGCCAGTCTACAAAGTCGGGCAGTTTTATAGAAATTGCATTGATGAGGTCTATTGATCATGAAGACCCCAAATGAGTTGCCTCTTTGCTTGGCTTTGCTTTATCTTTTCTCTAAAGATTTCACACCCGCCAGTCTTTGCCATGGTTATAACTGGGACTGGATATCTTCAGCTTTCCCCTCAGCTTTTGTCTGTTTGTCTGCCTGTCTGTCTGTCTGTCTGTCTTCTTTCTCTCTCCTGTCATGAGAAGTGAAGCTTTTTGTTGCGGTAATTCTTTCTATTTTTTTGCTTTCTCTGATAATCCAGTAACAAACCTGGCAGTGCATTCTAGCATGTATTTCTTAGTCAACACTGAATGCCTTTAATTCCAGGTCAGCCTTTTCAGCTGGTACCCTGGTTTTCACTGCTGGTGAGCTCTACTTTTATGGTTGAAAAAAAAAATCACAAAATTCTCGGCTCCAGGGACTGACTTCATAGGGGAGGGGTGAACTTTTTTTTTTTTTTTTTTTTTCAGCGCCAGCTGTGGCTAATGTGTCAGCCTTTCCGTCACTCGCTTCCCAACACTCAAGGGTTCATACCGAGACTGCTGAGTTTTACCACAAGCTGAAGCATGGTATGCAAGAATTGTGCCTGGAGCAAACTTTTTCATTACCAAAAGTAGTTTCTCTATAAAACCACTAATAAAGAAGCAAAGCTAGTGATTATTGTTGAACAGAACCAAACTTCTTGGTTTACTTAATACTGCAGGGTTATTGGGCTGTAATAGAAACCAATCCGGGAGTTTGGGGGGAAATGAGAATGAATTTTCAATGTTGTCTCTTTAAACATGAGAAAATATTCTCTTCCCAGATTTGGGATCCTTTTCAAAGCTTGTCTGCCTGAATAACCTGTGGGTAAACGAATATGTTTGGGACCCATGATAATGACTTTAATAGAATTTTGCAAATTTTAAAAAGCCAAACATCCTTCCACCTTCCAACAGGAAAAAAATGACATGTACCTGGAGGAGGTGCAATGGCCACAGTTTCTGCCCCAAAGTGGGCACTATCTTGACTTACCAGTGTGATTTCATTCCCTTCTAAAGTTGGTCTTGAAGGACCACTGGCAGGGAGAGCAGATACCAGAGCTATTTTCTTTCCTTGCTGTACAGATGATGAGTTTCTGTGGATACTTCCCCATGGTTGGGCTCCGGCCTCCATCCCCACTAGTAGGGAGTAAATGCAGGATCCTATCAGAGTTGAGCACAAAAATCTATGGCCTGAAATAGAAACAGCGGGGTGCATGAAGAGATGAACCCATGTCTCTGGCTTTCTTAGAACCTCATCCTAAGTCACCCAAATTACTTAGTTCACAGGTAAAGGGAATGCAAGCTGCATCGTGAGGACAAAGTCTGTCCATCTTACACCTTCAGTTTCCACATTACCCAAGGATACCCCTTCCATTTTCTTTTTCCTTTTATCTTGCACAAGACTCTTAACACTTTAGTGCCCATCTTTATCACCTCTTCTGCATGTATTGTCTCTTTTTCTTTCTCCTTTACTTGTGTTAGTTACTTTTCTCATTGTTGTGGCAAAATGCCTGACAAAGACTTCTTAGCTCACAGTTTGAGGATAAAGTCCATCATGGAGGAAAAGGTGGCAGAAATATGAGGTGCTGGTCACATAGACACAGAGTGCTACATGCTGGGGCACCTGGTGACATGGGCACAGCATGCTTCATGCTGGGGCTCAGTTTCCCCTCCTCAGGCATGATCTGCGCCCATAGAATGCTGCTGTCCATACTCAGGTGAGGCTTTCTTGCTCTGTTAACATATATACATTGCAGTATCTGAGTTGGAGAGGCTCAAATTTATGGATACTGACTTGATACAGGTTGGATTGCTGACCGGAAAATCAAGACCCAAAATGCCTCAAACTCTAAACAGCATTGATATGAAGCTAAGAGTGGAAAATTCCATGACATGGATCTTTGTTTCATGTACAAAATTATTATAGATGGTTGCTAGGAATTCAACTCAGGACCTCTGGAAGAGCAGTCAGTGCTTTTAACCTCTGAGCCATCTTCCTAGCCCATACAAAATTATTGAAAATATTGGATAAAATGGTTTGTAGGCTACACACAGAAAATATCTATGAAAGCTAAATCTATTTGGTGTTTAGATGTTGGTCCTCTCCTCAGGGTATTACTGTGTTTGTGTAGACATTCCAAAGTCAGGAAGACTTTTGGTTCTGCTCACCTTGGATAAGGAATGCCAATTTATGCCATTTTCATGTCTATGTGAATATACACAGGTATGCAGTTTGTGTGTTTACAATCTGGTTGTAAACACCTCAGCAATGAACAAATAACTTACTAAGTTACCTTGTTCGGGGCACTGGGTTAGGAAAAGTAGGTATGCCTCTGGCTCTGTGCCACGGGCCTGGCTAGTATCAGAGGCTCTCTCTCTTTCTGTGTTCACATTCACTCTCTTCCTTCGGCGTGGTTGTTCAAGGCATACTGAACAGGTCTGTGGGGGGGGGGTCTGTATATGTCATTGATTGATATCAATCTGTTTTTAATCTGGATTTTTCTTGAGTATTCAATATGCAATTCTGATTTTAAGAAGAGCATCAAAAATATTCCAGGCATGTGTAGCTTTCCATGACTCTGATGACGTTTTTGAAATGCTTAGGTTATAAGGAGGAAAAAATTGATGTTGGCTCATGGTTGGACTCCAGTCACCAGCCCCATTGCCTTGGACCCGTAGCAAGACTAGCATTATGGTGGAAGTAGTTTTACTTATTTTTATTTATTTATTTATTTTTTTGTGTGTGGATGCATGTAGCACATGTGTGGACGTTAAGTTGCTATAATCACACCTCCTTTAATGTCTGCTACATTGATAACTGAGAATGGAGCAGAGAAAATATGACAAGGAATCTGCTGCTCCCATTATAAGACCTTGTTTACCTGAAAATCAAGTCAAATTGCAGGACAGGAAAAGCATTTAGATTAAATGTTTGTAACAACGATACAGGTTATTATAAACAGAACAGATAGATGGCTTTAGTGCCTGAGTGTATTGTTTCAGAATAAGAAGTCAACTCTGAAGTTGTGTCTTTTTCCTTTGAAAATGATAGGGTACTTCCTCTGCTCAGTGACTCACTTCCTGTTTTGGGGGACAGGATGCTGGATGGGGGGGGGCTCATTCTCTTTGCAAATGGATCCAGTTCCATTGTTTGTCTGAGGGACAATGATAGAGTGGCCTCTTGCAAACTAGGGGAAGTGGCTCAGAAACACAGGTGATGGGTTAGTTGTATTCTCTCTCTCTCTCTCTCTCTCTCTCTCTCTCTCTCTCTCTCTCTCTGTCTCTCTCTCTCCCTCCCTCCCTCCATCTACCCTTTCCCTTCTCCTCCACATTCCACATTCTCCTTCTGTAACATTGGTTTTACTCTGTCCTTACAAAGTTAAACCCCTACTTGAACTTTTCTGTGTGTAATGTGACTGTTGTTTGATCTGCTGCCTGTAAGGAAAGGAGACAAATTTAAACGTGCACCTCATATAGTCTCAGCTCCCCACACACAAATTCATGGAAGGGTGTCCAAAAGTATGTCTTTTAAATTACATTTTTTTCTAAAGTTTTTACTATTTTATTTTGTATGCATCAATTGAATACAAAAGAAAACATACATATTTGGCTAGTCCATCGATTTGTTTCAAATTAAATTATTTTCCTAATGGTGGTGGCTACAGGAAATCCCCAACTTGGGGTTAGGGGTGCCACTGGAGGAGATCTATAGTTGTAGTTAATGATGGTGGTCTCATATTTTGAGAGGGTCCTTGATGTTCACCTAAATATTTCCCAAATTCCTTTATGATTTTTTTCATGAATTTCAGAATGGTGTTTATGTATTTCTCACACAGGGTCACATAGCCAGAAATGAAGCAGGAAGCCGGCCATGGTGGTGTATTCTTATCATCGTAGCATTTGGGAGGTAGAAGCAAGAAGGTTAGTAGTTCAGTGTAACCCTCCCATACATTGCAAATGCAAGGCTAGCCTGGGCTTCATGAGATCTTGTTTCAAAATCAAACAAACAAGGCCTGGAGAGATGGCCCAGAGATTAAGGGTGCCTGTCACTCTTGGAGAGGATCTAAATTCTGTTCCCAGAAATCACATGGAGGTTCCCAAGTTCCAGGCATTTAATCAATGCCTTCCTCTGACTTCTGAGGACACCAGACATGCATGGGCTCCACACACACACACACACACACACACACACACACATGCAGCAATAGCCCACTCATCCACATCTATAAATAAAAGAACAAAACAGAAGCAGGGAGGGGGGAGGGAAAAACCAGAAGGCGATGGTTTGAGTGAAAAGACAAAGAGTAGAGTAGAAATAGAAGAGTCGGAAACTATATACTTAGGGTACCAACTGCTCCGTAGGACTGAGGCATGACAGAGACAGCAAAGCCAGCACCTCCTGGAGCACATAAACACAGACAATGGCATCTGTCAGTGCTTCATAAATAATACAATTCTAGCCCTGGTTCACCTGTGTCCATTCTAGCCAGTCACCAGAAAAGAATTCTAATAGCCTTTCGATTTTGATATTAAGTGCATGGTCTCTGGAATCAGAATTGGCACACAACGACCCTGTCTTTGATGGACTAAGGCAAAGATCAGGATATAAGCGTGGGATATTGAGAAAGGGGTTGTGGTGCTAATGAGAAAAACAAGTCTTTTTTGAAGTATGGTCTTCCACTTAACGATATCACACTTGCCCAAATCTGCTCACACCTTTGCTTGTATGTATGTGATGTCACTGGATGCCTACGGCACTTACACCCTGAGCTGAGGCTAATTCTGCCACCATGATTAGCTGTGCGTGGATAACTTATCTATGACAATTAAAAAACAAAATCCATGATTGGCTTTTTTTCCCCTGCCAGCCGGCCACTGTCTGCCGTCCTTAGTTGGCTTGCGCTGAGGGAATATAAAATTTAAAATTATTCTAAACTTAATTAGGGAGGGAAATGTGTAGCCAACTTACCACCCCCGTATAATGCAACTAAAACCAAATGTAAATGATTTTTGGATGATCCAAATTAGTTTTCCCTTCTGCCAGCTAGCGCAGAGCACTGCGATTAGCCGAGTAATAACAAGGCCTTCTAATAGGTAGCTTTTGGAAGACATTCCATTTGCATTGGGAAAGCTTGTTGGGAAGACTGGCTTTTCCAAGCTCTTGTCTACATATTTATTTTCGGATTTATGATCCCAGCATACTGCATTTTAATTTGTTCCTTTTTGTTGAGTGTGCAGTTGATTTTCATGTCTGGCTTTTTATTTTGTCTTTGATGTGAATTTTTATAACTTTCAAAATGACAGCCCCCATTGCTTACAGCACGTGGGTCAGGAGGAGCACCTCCCCCACCATGCCTTGTTAAAATGAGGCATCTTAAAAATACAACAATGACTGCCCTCCCCCAGGTTTGTCCCTGGTGACCTAAGGCTTTAGAGGTTGCAGGTCAGATTCCTTTCTTCTTGGCTTCACACACAACTGTCTCTTTCTTGTGTGGAGACTCTTCAGATCTGTATGTGGCTGCTGTGTATAGGGCTCGTGTTTAAAATGTAGAAACTCTGAGATTCGACAGGGTGCTCTTTATGCTTTGTTTTGTTTTTTGTCTTTTTGAGCAGGATTTCTCTGTGTAACAGTCCTGGCTGTCCTGGAACTCACCCTGTAGACCAGGCTGGCCTCAAACTCCCAGAGATCCACCTGCTTCTGCCTCCCGAGTGCTAGCATTAAAGGTTTGTGGCATCACTGCCCAGCTTAGCTTTGGTTTGTCCACCTGCCTCTGCCTCCCGAGTGCTAGGATTAAAGGTTTGTGGCATCACTTAGGTTTGTGGCCCACCTTAGCTTCGGTTTGGACAAATGGCTATGGGAGGATTTAGATTATTTTAATGAATTATTTAGAGCTCACAAACAGTGAAGAGCCTTTTTCCTTTTCTCCTCCCCCATTGAATCCACTTAACAATTTTACATTTGAAACAAATTAATTACGAAAAGGGCCCGACAACAGACATTTTATTTGGATGCTTTGGATATGAAGGTAGGTGTGGATTCTGGGTCCGAGTGGTCGCTGGCAGAGCACTGGGAGCTTGGAGTCCTTGAATTTGTTCTGAGCAGATTATTAACTTTTTCTCCTTATGCATCATTCAGTCTTCAGGAAAGGAACAGTATAAGCTTAGGCTCCATCAGCCCTGGCGGTGGGCCAGCAGGCCAAATCCTGTCACCTTTGCAGCATGGCCAAATGTCTTTATTACATGTCATAATTCTAACTTTTGAGCTTGGTCCAGAGACCCTGATGTGACATCAGCTGCTTAGGGGTGTGGACAGAACAGAGAGCTGCATTGGTCTCTAGGTGGAGTTCAGGGCAATGTGAGAAAAGGACATGGAGTGTCTTAGGTTTTCAAGGATGCTGTGTTACTCCCCTTTTCATGCCTCTATGAATTTAAAGTACATTCTCAATTTCTTTTGACATCAACTGTTAGTTTGAGACTGAATGTAAATGCTCTTGCCACACCTGCTAGTAGGCTCCAGTCTGGGGCTAGCCTACAATCCGGTAACTGAAGGTTTCCTTGTATTGTCCTGTTCCTTGGGCTCATGGGTCACCCCTGGCCTTTGAAGATCTGGTGGAGTGGTAGGCTGAGCTACTGTGCTGTCAGTCTGAACTTGACTTGAGATTAACTAGGGCAGGGTTAACTTTTCTTCCAAACTACTCGAGAGGTTAGGAAATGTAGTGGGAACGAGATAATTAAAAATCCAACCATAGGTAGCATCCATTTCTCGAGTAAGGTGACCCAGACCCTTCTTGTGCACTACCTCCTTTCTTCAGTGCTGAGCTCATTGCTGGGGGACTGTACAGACACTCTGGAGGACATGAGGCAGTGGCGGTACAGGTCCTAGCCACTTTTCCAAGCCTGACCTTACTGTTCAGGATTGTCAGAAAACAGTAGAGGAGGAGGAGAGTCTCTGAGCTCCCTTCCCCCACCCCCTTTAAAACCTTTTCAGTTTGGCTGCTGAATGGAAGCAGGCACTTTATTTAGAAGTGAGTAGGGAGGGGACTGCAGCTCTGGGTTGACACCCTTCTGGTGCTTATCCATAAATATGAAATGGTGTTAGAACACCAGACACTAGAGAGCTTTCTGATTGGCTGCTGGTGATGTCATCTTGTCATTAATGCTGTGCTCAGAAAATAAACTGATCTGCCTGTTTTCTCCCCCCACCCCCATTTAAAAAAAAGAAAAAAAAAAAAACCTGAAATGTATGAAATCCATTTTGTCATCTAAAAGGAGGCACTTCAGTTAGGACATTTTGAAAGAATTATTATATTTCTCATGTGTTCTGTCATTTTGGCCTTCACTTGAGCACTGCCGTAATCACCCACAGGCATTCAGTCTGTCGCATCCTGTTGCTTAAGAGGAAGACAGACGCCTTGCAACACCTGGGCACCACAGTTGACATTTTCAGACACTAAGTGCTAATGCAAAAGATAGGAATTCCTTCCTGTCAGCCTTACAACATCTGAGTGTGCTGAGAGCCAAGGTTGGCACTTTCAGAGAAACAAGGGGTGGATAATGGAAAGGGCCTTTAAAAAAATGTGTGCATGTGCTCAGTGTGTGTGTGTGTGTGTGTGTGTGTGTGTGTGTGCTTGAGCGTGTGCGCTCGTGCATGTGTCTGATGCATGTATGCACATTTGTGTGAATAAGTGTGTATGAGTATGCATGAGAGCAGAGGTAGACACGGGTGTCTTTCTCTTTCAATCTTCATATTATTGTTTCAGTGTCTCACTAAACCTGGAGTGCCATGATTTGGCTATGCTGTGTGGCTGCCAAGAGCCAGGTTTCTTCTTGTCTCTGCTTCTCCAGCAATGGGGTTATAGCAGCAGCACTCGTCTGTGCTTGGCTTTTTATATGAGTGCTGGGGATCCAAGCTCAGGTCCTCATGTCGACAGAGCAAACACGTTACCAACTGAGCCAGCTTCCCAGCCCTTTAATGTTAATTTTAATGTTAATTTCTTCAATCCTAATTTTGTTTCTCTAACTCTGATGCCTGGGTCATCAAATCTTAATCAGTCTGTCCTTGCACCTAGTGCATGCTGACCTTGTATGTTAACTCACAGATGCATGTTTGAGGGGCAGGAACACACTTGTGATGTGTCCCAGCTGTCTATGTGGAAAACCCAATATTCTGGTTACCTGGGAGTGATGGCCTCAGGAGGGAAGCTACTGGGTGACATTTCTCTGATCACAGAATTGAATTTGGACATCCAGGGTTTGGGATAGTTAGATAATCGCTCATCCTCCCCCCTTCCCTCTTTATATTCATAACTGTGTCCATTAGCCACTGTGAAGACTTATGTATAGATACAGTTCTTTCAGTTGAACACAGGACTCTCTTTTAGAAGGGAAACCATGATTCTTTATTGTTGTAAAGTTTGCGTGAATAGATGGCCTTCTCCTTTTCTATAATATTTCACTTTGCTTAAGAGTGACCATTATAATGTACTTCTTTGTATGGCTGGACTGTTGGGCCAGATCTCATCATATCGTACCCAAATGCCATGCAGTTCCCCACCACCCTCAAGCTGTGTCTTCAGTGAAGTGTCTTTGTGAGTCTCTTCACTCCCTGATGAATTAGCCGTCCAGGGTTGTTTTCCACATGGTGCAGGCATATCACTTGAATTAGCAAAAGGTCCCACCAGCAGGTGCAGCTGATCTCAGCAATGCAGTCATGGCTAGTGTTCCGGGGAGCTGCCAGATTTCTTTTCAAGTTTTCCCTCATTTTCGAAAGGTTAGAAACCATAGATTTAGCAATCCTTGGGGTCAGAGGGAAAAGGGAGAGACAATGAACCTCATTCATCCTTAGGCACTCTAATGAGTCATGGGGACAGTCTCCTTTCCAGGTTAAAGCAGTGTCTCTGGCAGGCTGTAATTATCTGTGAGCTGAAACAAGAAGTGATAGCAACACACAAAAGCATTTCAGGAATAGGTTTTGGAAGATGAATCACCTAAGTCGGTGTCCCGCTCAGCCCTTTTGCAAGGGGCTGTCTGGCTCCCTCTCCCTGGCTCCCACTTGGTCATGTGACAGCTGTTTGCAGACCAAATGAAAGAAGCCATCATTCAGTGGCAGGAAACCTAATCCTGGGCAGGTGCAGCTTGAGGAACGACTCTGGGCCTGAAGGTCAGAGCCTTTGCAAAGCCCCAAGCTTTTGCAGATGGTGGGTGTGGGAGGAGCAGGATTCGATTCCCACAGCCCCATCTGCAGCCCCCAGACGGTCCTTCCCCAGGAGAGGGCTACCCTTTGTCCAGATATTGCTGAACTTTTGAACCCAAGCACACCACACAGCATTTAGACGTCTGTGTTCATGCCTTACCCTCAGATAAAGCAGCAGCAAATGCTAAGGAAACAGTAGCCAGACCCATTTTCCTTTTCCTCCAGTGATGTGAGGGAACTAATTAGAAATCAGGGTTGCAGCAGCTTCCTCCCCTTGTATTTGGGGTCCCCCTTTCCTAAAAGATACGTATAGACACGAACAAAAGCCGGATGCTGCCTTAGGCCTTCTCATCAAGTGCCCCTTGTCAGATGTGTCGGGAGTTTTCAGACCACTTTTTTTTTTTTTGCCAGATCCCGATGGGTGTTAGAACCCCACCCCCTAATAAGTTGTATTTTTCAGTGTCTGAAACTGTCCTTCAAAAAAGAAAAAAATAAGCCTGCCCCGTGGCAGTTTTCTTTGCTCTTCATTACTGATGGCTACTGAGAATTAACTCAGATGCCAGGTGCACAGATTTGTCACATTTAAACTTTGTGTAAGTGGGAAATACTAATACTGCCCGCATCAGAGGGTTGGGCAGTCCCCATTTGTGGGAGAAAATATACAGATGGCCACACAGACAGCCTTGATAGAGAAATATGGGGAGAAGAGATAAGAATCGAGCACTGTCTCAGATAAAACCCAGTCTATTTAAAGGGAAGGTAGTGGTGCGGTAGGCTGGAGACCATGTGCTAAGCAATCTACTGCTTTGAATAGATCCCACTTCTTGTGGCTTGGAGATCAAAACTTAGAAATCCACAATTATACCACATAGATTCTCCCTGGTCTATATTTAGTATATAATCTCTACACTTTGGCTACATATGGCCCTGAGCTCCACTTAAGAGCTAAAAATGTATGTTGCCTCCCACTGTGTCCCAAATCAGAATGGTACGTAATTCGGTAGGCTTTACAAATCTTCCTTTGAGGAAGGAGGTGGGGGTCAAGTCATTAGCTGGCTGTCTCCCCACCCCCACCCCCACCCCATGAGCATCCTTGGAAAGAGCTCGATATGTTCACTCTCTTACAACTTCAATAAACCATGATGTAAGGGTATCAGAAAGTTCTAGATTCACAGTAGAAGTAAATGCCCATCATGAAATAGACATGAGATGTTGAAAAGCTTTGTGTCAGAACTAGTAAATGAAGACAGCAGAAGGTCCAGTATTTTGCAGATGTGTTTGAGCCTGAGAGGTTGTGGTTTGAATTTGAAATGCCTTCATAGGCACTTGCTCCCCACTGGTGCCAGCCTCTGTTTGGGAAGGCAATTTGGGTAGGAGGTGGAGCCTCCCTGGAGGATGTGCGTCACTGGAAGTTGGTGTGGAGGCTTGATAGTCACTCCTACTTCCTGTTCACTCTTTACTGGATGCAATGTGATCAGCTGCATTCTTGAACTATAAGTCAAAATATACCTTTCTTTCCTTAAGTTGCCCTTTGTTAGGTATTTTGTTATAGAAACGAGAAAGCTAATTAATATGAGAGTTACCTTGCAAACTCTCAAGCATATAATTTTATAAAATGATTTATTTACTTTTATTTTATGTGTATTGGTGTTTTTCTGGCATGTGTGTCTTGTGAGGGTGTCAGATCCCCTAGGATTGGAACTAGGGACAGTTGTGAACTGCCATGTGGGTGCTGGGAATTGAAGCCAGGTCTTCTGGAAGAATAGCCAGTGCTCTTAACCACTGAGCCATGTCTCCAGCCCCTCAAATATATAATTTTGAAAAGCATCTGTTTGCTGACCCTAACATTCAGAATCTTTTGTGCCCGGTTAGGAAGGCATAGCCATGGCTATAGGCTAGAAATGCTAATGTTGAGATGGAGAGGGGTTGAGAAGGTGATAAGGGAGGGCATGAACCAAAGAAGTGGCAGGGCTTTGCTAGTACAGAGCAAAGGAACTGTGTGACAATTTGGGGGTCTGTTTTAAATAGACTTACCAAACATTTATTGAGCATAGTGTGTTGTATCCTATGTTATGACAGGAGCAGAAATCTGCACCACTGCTCAGTGTATTGGGGACTCTGAGCAAAGTTCCCAGAAGAACCTGCCTGAGGTCTGGATCATAGCTGGCTTTGAAGAAGCTGTCGTGGGGTGATAGCATCTAAACTGCTGTGCAGAAAGGGGCTAGGTTTTTTTTCCCAGGAGTAATAAGGCTGGAGGAGAGGTCTACACAGGCTGCAAGAACCTGAAGACTACACAGGAAGATTGCAGAGTGAGAAAGCCTGGGGTTTGAGGGATGGAGAAGTAGGCATAGGGGCCTTTAGCCCAGGGCTGGGCTTCTCCTTGATACATTGGTTTGTTAGTCTAAGGCATCTAGAGCTTATGGTGTAGCCAACACTTTCCCCATCAAATCAGACAGTCAAGAATGTTGGATGTTCTACTTGGATTCTGGAGAAGTTGGGAGGTAGGAAGGCTCTGCACAGGAGCAGAAGTTGGGAGGCAGGAACGCTGAGCATAGCGAGCATAGCTGCAGGCGCCCAGTTTTTATCTCCTATAGAGGACAAGCCCTCTGAGGGTGGGTGACAACTCTCAGAGGTGATTCCCATCCTGAGACAAGCAGTAGGAGCTCATAACTAATGACTCTTTGGTTAATTAAATGATGTTTACAATTTACCTCATTGAGTAGGATAATCAGTGTCTCTGAGAAGGTTTGGTGTGTGTTTTGTTAGCTCTCCCTTGTCACAAGCTCTCTCTGAGCTCTGTATCCACACACCAGCCTTCCTCCTTGGACCCCAGCCTCCTCTGATTATATCAAAGTTACCATGGCTCTCGGAACCAAGCTGGTTGACTTTGTCCTCATAGGTGGGGCTGTAGGATATGGGAACAGTTGAGTTTTAAACCGCTGTGAACCTAGTCTACTCCCTCTTGTTGTGAAGATCCCACAGACTCAAGATGCAAGATGGACACATCTGTACAGCAGAGGTATGCATCTGGGAGTGATGTGTTTGTTTTTACTGCTGGTTGGTTTGCATCTCTGCAGAATATTCATGAGGCAGAAAAAGAACTCTTACCTCCTCCGTGAAGGATGCCAAATCCAGGTGGGAAGTAATGGTCTTGATGGATTTTAACACTTGTCAGTTCAGAACTGTTCAGGAGAACAAACGAAAGAGACAGAGTGGCTTGATTCCGTGCTATCATTCAGTAAGTCATCACAGACATTTCTTTCTTACTCTCTCTTTGAAGTTAAGCCTGGGAACTGGAGGGTAGACAGCCTTCCTGCACCAAACAGTCTTGAGCTTTGGGGACTTCATTGTTTGTTTGTTTGTTTGTTGATAATTCTGTTGTATACCTTGCTTTTGTCTTTGATCACCCTCTCTTATGATGCAAATTTAGTCATGTTATGAGTTTTGTCTTTCCCATAAGCTTGTAGTGGGTCTTGGAAATTATTTTCTCTTTTCTCCTACTGGTTTTTGTGGCTTACAAATAAAGTAGTGTTTACCTATGCCCTGATAGCTTACATACCCCAGTCTGCCCCATCTTTCTCTCAGAGGTTTTTACTTTTCCTCATAAATTTATTCAGACTTTAGAATGTTTCTTGTAAACTGGAATAGAATAAACTTCGTTAGTCCCCAATGCTGGGATAACTATGCTGTTCTCTCAGCAAGCCTTTACTAGAGCTGCAAATTAATAGCTAAGTAATATCATCTTGGTGGAACTGGTGGTTGGGTGTTAAAAATCCTCAGTCTAAACTGTTTTAAGTGACCTTAGGTACTTCAGAAGTCTCCAATTCCACAGTAGCACTTGGTATGGTAATTATATACCATTCTCCTGTGTTCATTAAAATATGAGCCCAAGGGCTCCTTTGGCAGTTTGCTCCCTTCTCATAGGTTGAAAGTAATAAAATTGATTTGCTTAAAAAAAAATAAAAGGCTGTAATTTGGTTCCTTCACTGATGTACAGAGCCCTCTGTCTATTCTTTTCCCTGCTAGGTAGTGAGTAGACGCTTCTTTGTTAATGAGGGGGTTTCCAGACTAAGAAGAGATCTAGGGTATTTTGGAAGGTGGCATTGTATTAGTACTTTCAGATGTATAGTTGCGCCCATCTTCTTGGCTTCTGTAGTTAGTTCACCTCTATCTTCATATTTCCATATTTGCATTTGTTTGTAAAACAAAATAAGAATTCCCAACATCCTGGTGGCATAGCTTCTTAAAAGGGTTGTGGGGTGGGAGGTGCGGGGACTGGGGAATGTGTTCCATTGGTAGAATGCTTCCATAGCATGCACGAAGCTCTGGGTTCAGTCCCTAGCACCACACAAAGCAGGCCCCAGGACATACCTCTGTAATTCCAGTATGCAGGAAATGTAAACAGGAGGATCAGAAGTTCAAAGTCATCCTCAGCTACATTGTGTGTTCCAGACATGCCTTAGACCCCTCCTCAAAATGTAGTAGACCCTTCCTCAAAAATAAATAAGTAAATAAACGATTGAATTTGAAAACAAATCAATAAAATAAGGGAAAAGCAACTTGAATTCTATGAAGAGATAAATGGATAAATGAATTGTGTTGCATATGCATGATGGGACATTACAGGGCCTTAGAAAAGTCAGAAAAGTTCATTTCTTATGAACCATACAGAAAAGGACAAATGGCATGTGATTCCCATGTTAGGAAAAATGTAGAACACGCAAATGGAGAGCTATAAAAGCAGGTTGGCGTTTGCTTGGGAGTTGTGGTAAGAGAATGCAATATTAATACTGAATGTGTCCAGAGGTGCCACTTTGTTAGACAAAAGAGTCTGTCTTGGCTGGTGGTAGTGATGATAAAGCCATGTGAAGGACCCCCATACCAATGTGGAGTTACTGAAAGGGATTGTGATGGTAAACTTCATGCACATTTTCACATAGTCAAAATAAAAAAAAAAAAGCCAGGAGTGGTGGCACGTGGGAGGCATAGGGATCTCTGAGTTCAAGGCCAGCCTGGTCTATATACAGAGCAAGTTCCAGGACAGAAATGACTACACAGAGGAAATCCTATCTCAAAAAATCACCACCACTACCACCACCACCACCACCACCACCACCACCACCACCACCACCAACAACAACAACAACAACAACAATAACAACAACACCTACTTTTAAAAATTAATTTATTCTTTGAGACATGTTTTCATGTAGCCCAGGGTAGCCTTGAAGTCTCTATGGAGCTCAGGCTAGCCTTGAAAACCTGCTCCCTCTGCCTCCACCTGCAGAGGGCTGGGAGTACAGGTAAGCCCACCAGACCTCATATAAAGGAAAAACTCTTGATACCAGTTTTTAAAACTTCCAAATTTTGGGCTTAGTGGTTAGGAGGGCTTAGTGCTATAGCAGAGAGGGTTGGAGTATGAATTCCTGCATTCATATTAGGTAGCTCATAAATGCTTGTAACTCTAGTTCTGAGGGATAGAATATCCCTTCTGATCACTATGGGCACTTGCACAAACAAATGTATCTGTCTCTATCTGTCTCTCTGTCTATCTATCTATCTATCTATCTATCTATCTATCTATCTATCTATCTATCCATCCATTCACACCTCTTAACCTCACAAGTTAGAATGTAAAACCAATTGGTTACTTTAACTAATTATCTATTAACTATTTTATGTGCAATAAAATTATAATCAGGCATGTCATTATACCACAATTTAAATGAAATTAAGGTTATAAATCTTTATAATAAAGAAAATGAGTACATTTAATGTCAGTACAAGAAACAAACTTTAAACCAAATTCAATTCTGTTTCCTTTTCCTTTTTCTTTTTTTCTTTTGGTTGTTTTTGAGACAGGGTTTCTCTATGCAGCCTTCTATATAGCCTTGCCTGTCCTATAACTCTCAGTAGTCCAGAGTGGCCTCGAACTCAGTGATCCGCTTGAGAATGAAGATGTGCTCCTCCACCACCCAGCCAATTCTGTTGCTTAATTTGTGATGTTTGTGTCTCCTGAACAGACATTTTTAATTTGTCTCTAACATATGGTGAGTAAAATCCCTCTTACTGTTCTTTTCTTTGAATATGCAATTTCTGGAACACAAAAATTGATACATGTTTCAAAGCAAAGAAGAGTGAATTCAATGAAAGCCTGTTAAAGTTAATAGGGAATCTGGGGAATTTTTAAAAGGCATACTTTGGTTTACTGGACTAGATGTGGCCGAGGATTCTGCATTCTATTGGACTGGTCTGGACCCCGAGTTTAGAGATCCTGAAAGTCTACAGATGGCTCTATTTCCTTCATTGATAATTCTGAGTTCATGGCTGTAGTGTTACCACCGATCTTGTTGTTGTGACAAAATATCTGTAAAAGTAGCATAAAGAAGAGGAAGGGCTTGTTTTTAGCTCACAGTTTGAGGTGTCCATCCTGGCAGGGAGAAAAGGTGCCTGTTCACACTGCACTCACAGCCAGGATGCACAGAGTGACGGAGGCAGACACCCCATCAGCTCTTCCTTTTAGAGTTTGGAATCCTAACCCATGGAATGATGCCAGCCACATTGAGGGTAGCCTTTTTAGTTCAGATACTTCATCTAAAAACTCCTAGAGATGTCTTTCTCAGGTGATTCTCGAATCTGTCAAGTTGACATCAGTATTAACCATCAAACCTCTCTATGCTAGCACTGCTCTGCTTGTTGGAGTCCATGATTTTGTGGGTGTTTGTCTTCTTATTCTTTTTGCTTATTCTGAAAACTTCTTCTATTTGATCTTAGCAGGGTATTTCACTTAGCAGGGTAAAATGAGAGGAAGTGAAGTGTTGTCTTCCGTAGAATGTGCTTCATCCTCTTTCCCATTTTCTGTGGCTCTCTGGTTATTCTTACTGGGCGTGGCTGACTTAGCAGAGTTGTCAGCCTGAGTCAGCACTCCTATTCACTAAATTTCAGGTGAGTTAAGTACTTACTGAGTACTAAGTATGATACGGGCATTGTGCATGTCTTCAGCATGGATTCACGGGGCTGCTGCCTTAAGGATTCTAAGGTGTGTGAGGGCATTTGGGGCACTTTGATGCCATTTCTGACCAGGTATGCCTCTGCAACACTATAGATGTGCCGCCTCCTTCCTGGTGCCATCTGGCCCTGTTTAGTCTCTAGCATCATTAGCCTTAGTCTAATATTGCCCTCTTTTGTTCCTTTTTCATGGTTTCATACTTCTATGGCTTCAGTGATTGATGTGGAAGGTCACTTTATAGTTCCCTGTTCCACGACAAAGAACACGACCGTTTCTGCAGTCTTTCCAAAATTGTGACCATATTCAATGTTTTAATATTGATGATGAGTTCATCATCACCACCATCACCTAACAGTTATTATTATTTCCTAACTCCGAGAAAGTACTGTTTTAAACCTCACCCATGTCAGTGGCACTATCTATTATCATCATCATTATTACTATTGGAGAAAAAGAAATCTACCTTTATTTCATGGTAAGAAGGTAGACTTTGAATCTGTTTCCTTAGATCCACCAGTTCTACACCCTGGATCTGTGGTATGGTGTCAGTGATGTTTTTGATCCCTGTGCTTAGCTGTTTTGTTTGCCACAGTTGATCTTAGACTGTGGAGGTTTCCCAGGTGACCCTGCACTCCTTGTTTGTTGATGGAAATAAAGCATATCCCCAGTATATAGGAAGAGTCAAACAGAAAGGACATTTGTTTAGTGAGAGGGATGTCCAGCAAGTTTTTCTCTGTAATTTCCTAGTCAGAGCATGAGCCTCATCTGGGAAGCAGTGGAGGTGACAGCTGGCATTTCATCACACTGTCAGCCTCACTTTTCTTTACCACATCCTACTCAGTCATATGGTTTTTCCTAGTTGTCCCTGCCCCCTGACCTACTAGGTCTAGGATGAGGTTTGTCTGTTGTACATATTTTTGGGCTAGTTAAAAAGAATTTGAAAAATTGCTAACCTATTCTTTAGGGCTAATCTGAAGTACTTCTATTTCAATGTAACATTAACCTGAAGTTTACACCAAAGATTCAATAAACACATCTGTCTCATGCCATGAAAAAGTAATGGTGGAAAGAGGGGTGGATCTCTACTGCTTGCTGGCCACACACACACACACACACACACACATGCATACAGGCACGCACACATACACACACACAGAGATGTAGCACACACATACACACACATGCACACACACACTCTAACACACAGATATAGCACACACATACATGCACATATACACACACTCTAACACACACACTGATATAGCATACACACATACTCTAACATACACAGATAGAGCACACAAACATATACAAGCACATACACACACACACTGATATAACACACACACACACACACACACACACACACACACACACACACAAACACAAACACCTCTGATTTTGAGATCCAGGGCAATTCTGTCTAGACTAGAAGTGGTACTCTATTCCAAGGTACCTGCTTGCTGCTAATGAGAAACTCTTAGCGTGTTTCTGGCAGAGTAGGGTGGGACAACTATCTTCACTTCTCATGCCTCACTGTGCGTGCGAGCGTGGGCTGTTGAACTTAGAGTCATATTTATATCCACATCCGTGTCTGAGAGCCTGGGTTTTAAGAAAGTGGCTACATGGAGCCCTCCAAGTTGCTAGTCTTTTTCCTATGAGATGATTCGTCCCTGTGCTGGAGGATCTTGTTCACCCTGCAAAACAAGAATCTGCAGAAAATTAAGGGCACTTGAGTTATAATATTTCAGGGATATGATGATATTTCAAAGGGAAAATGCTAATTGTGGAGAGCTTTCTTTCCCCCAACACCTGGAGCTCCTTTTCCTGCTATCAACTCACTGCTGATTTTCACAAATTGGACTGTAAGTGTTTGGGGAGGGGGAGCCCAACAGTTAAACCACCAGGAGGTTGGAGGGAAGTATCTGGCAGTGATTAGGAAAAGACAAGGGAGGTCCTCACCTGCCTTCCTGCTGTCATGGACTGTCTAGGGAGCTCTAGGGTGCATGGGCTTCCAGTGTGGGAAAGAATGGCACTGACACAGGTGAGTTGTAACACAGTTGCTTCTGGGGCCAGGGAAAAGATCATTTGTAAAGTATTTGCCACTCAAGCGTGAGAACCTGAGTTCAGATCCCAGCACCCACACAAACGCAGGTGTGGTGGTGTGGCTCAGTAAATCCAGTGGCAAGCAGAAACAGGCAGATCCTTGAAAATCACTGGCCAGTGAGCCTAGCTGAATCAGCCCCAGGTTGATTGGGAGACCCTGTCTCAATAAAGAGAATCATTTAGTAAGACAACGATGATGACCTCTGGCCTCCACGGGTGCTTGTACACACTCTCCCCGCTCCCCCATCTCTGTCTTTCTGTCTCTCTGTCTCTCTGTCTCTGTCTCTCTCTCTCTCTCTCTGTCTCTGTCTCTCTCTCTCTCTCTCTCTCTCTCACACACACACACACACACACACACACACACACACACACACTTCTGGGTCACTCTCTTTGATGTTGTACATGACACCATAACAAAGCTCAAGGTAGCATTGCCTAGGTCTGGGATTCCTGCCACCAGCACTGACTTATACACATGGGCACCCGCCCCCCTGCAGGCCTGGAGCAGTTAATACGGTGTGAGCTGTTTTTCCCTCCATCACTTTTAATTTTGCCCCAGCCCTGCCAGTCCTTCCTTGACATTTGGCTTGTGAAAATGGCTCCCATGGAGCTAGCTATTGTTTCTTCTGTCATTAAAAAAAAATAAATAGCAGAGGACAATGAGGTGGGAGAGGGAATCATGACTCCCACACAGGCAGAGGTCTGTCTCTGGGATCCGTGGCCTCCTTTTTTCCTTTGCCCATTCTTCACTGTCAGTACAAGCGACTTATTTTCTGACATTGGTTCAGGGACCAAAACCACAAGCTTTGCAAATCTGCCATATTTCTGAGCTTCTGTCCTGTGAACATCCCCTTGATAGACCGGAGGCATTGTTGCAATTCTTTCCCACTAAATCTGCCCCAGTGCTCTCTGGTCTTGTGTGGGGTTGTAAGCAGAATCTTTGAATTTGTAGTTTGGCAATCACTTCATAGGAGGGTAGCCATATTCAAATTGCTTCAATAATTTTACTGAGAGCTTACATTTTGCCCATAATTCTGTTTTTTTTTTAATGTGGAGCATAAACAGTAGTAGTTATTAGTTACTTGTTGCTTTAAAAAAATACCTCACAAGGACAATTTAATTGACAAGGAAGGGATTATTTTGGCTCACAGTTTGAAGGTACAATCCATCATAGCAGGGAAGGTGTGGTGACCGTGAGGTCACATGGTGCCCAAGGTCAGGAAGCAGAGAAAGACAAATGATAGTGTGTCACCTTTTCTTTTCTATATAGTCTGGGACCCTTGCTCATGGGATGGTACTACCTGCATTCGGGATGGATTTTCTCACTTGTTAAGCCTCTGAAAATACCCCACAAACACACCCCAGAGCTTTGGTTGCAGGCTGATTCCAAATCCTCTCAAGCTTGCAGTCAAGATTAATTGCTACAAAGCAGTTTGTGAATTTCTATGTCATCCTTGCACAGGGGCTCTTCTCTGCATTGACCCCATGTTAATATGAATGCTGCCAAAGTGAATGCTGTCTTTAGTCTTCAGGCCTGTGTGTTGTGAAATCAGGGGGAATATGGATAAGTGAAACTCTTTGAATGCCTATATATTTAGTTCTGAAGAATTTCTGGTAATTTACTTCTAACCATGTATTTCTATCATTCCCTACCAGACACTATATTAGTTATTTTCCTCACTGCTCTGACAAAAATGCACAACAAAACAACTTAAGGAAGAAAGGGGTCTATTTAGCCTTAGGCTTTGAGGGGAAAGAATCAGTCATGGCACGGAAGTTGTGGGGGTTGGGGTAGGAGGATGGCTAGCCATGTTGTGCCCTCATTCAAGAAGCAGCAAGCTATGAGTGCCCATCTTCGTCTTGATGTCTTCTTTTTATGCATGAGAGAACGCCAGCCCATGCCTGCTGGCTTCCTCTAGTGTAGGTCTTCCTATCTAAAACTAAACTAGGAACTCACTTCCAGACATGCTGAGATTTCTCTCCAATATGATTCCAGTCCCTGTCAAGTTGGCAGTCAACATTAATCATCACAGGCTTCATTTTCTTGGACACCACCTCATGTCACTTCTGTCTATTTTCATCTGAAGCTCATGTTCCATAGAGTGTAGAAGAGCTAATAGTTTGAGCAAATGACTTGGCCCCCCTTTTCCCAATATAATTGTTCTGACTTTGGTGTTGTGAATGCACAAGTCCTTTGCTGCAAGCAGGGATAAGTATATTGTTTCTTTAGCTTCAAGTTTTGCATGAGACAAATATGACTTTAAAAAGACATTAGCACAAGGCAGTGAGTAAAGGCTGGGGACAGGCTTTAATGCTTGGGTCATGTGCTTAGTTGGGAATATATACCAAATGAATTGAAAATCTTACTTTACAATCCAAATTGCTGTAAGAATGGATACCTAAAGGTTATATCATATTTATTCTCCCAGTTTCCTAATGTTAATATGAATAAGGGCAACCATAATAAAAAGAAAATTTTAGGTCACTAAAAGGGGCATTATGTTACATACTATCAATGTAGTTCTTAGATGTATTTCCCACAATTCCCAGGTGAAATTGTCACATCATGTGTCGAAAGCATACAAAGATAGTTTCATTGATTGGCCCACTATTATTGGAGCTCAAAGCCCCTCCTATTTCCCTGGTAGGTTTTGAGCAATAGTGGAAGAGAGTACCTAGTTTGTAGGAAAGTTATACAAGTGAATCTTCTCCATCATCTGATAGACCTATCATGAGCAGATGCAGATTATCTTATTTTATAGGTAATGTAGTGTGTCACATTACCAAATCACAGTTCTATAACCTAGAGGTTGAGGGGTATGTTAGTATATACCTGTAGTCCTATCACTTGGGAGGTGGAGGCAGGAGGGTCAGGAGTTCAATGCCATCCTTAGCTACTTAGTGAGTTTGAGGCCAGCCTAGGCTATGAGAGACACCTTCCCATAAACAAGCAAACCAACTCACAGCTATGTCTTTTCAAGCTTGTGATATAAAACTTGGAAATTGTCTAAAAGATTGAGAGCAGCTAGTTATATAACTGTGTGATGATTGGTGTCAATTGTTGATGAGATGAATCTAGAATTACCAGGGTGGGGGCACTCTGGCAGTGCCTCTTGAGGGAGTATCTTGATTGCATAATTGAGATGGGAAGATTTGTCCACTCTGGATAGCATCATTCCTTGACTGGGATCCAGGATGATATAAAAATAGATATAAAAATAGAGGGAGCTACAAGCACTCACTCATTGCTCTTTCTTCCTTATTGTGGATATGATGTGAACAACTCCCTCAAACTTCTGCCTCTGTGACTTCCCCTATAATGATAGACTGTACTCTTGCACTGTAAGAAGAAATAAAACTCTTCCCCTTAAGTAGCTTTTCTCAGGATATTTTATCACAGCAATAGGGAATGAAACCAAGACAAACTCTTCATGTTATTAAAGGCTTTTGTTAATTAGCCCATTAAATTTACTTATAAGCTAGCTTTTGGTCCTTCAGTGTTTCCTCAAAAATATAACTTTTTGTTTTTGTTTTTGTTCAAGACAGGGTTTCTCTGTGTAGTTTTGGAGCCTATCCTGGTACTCGCTCTGGAGACCAGGCTGGCCTCAAACTCACAGAGATCCGCCTTCCTCTGCCTCCTGAGTACTGGGATTAAAGGCATGCACCACCAACGCCTGGCTCAAAAATATAACTTTAGTCATAATTTAAATGTTTGTTTTTATTCGTATTCTGTTGAAACAAAACCACTGTGCCATTTTCAAAAGACATGACCCTTTGAAGTATTGAGTTTGATGTGAAGATATTCTCTGCTGTAGTGTGGATACTTCCTGAGGCATCTTTTTGTTTATTTGAGTTGGTAGTCCAGTTGAGAGGTCAGGTTTGAATGTTCATTTCTCCAATGCTGAACAAATTATCAAATTTTCTGGAGCTTTGGTTTCCTTAGGTGGGAAATGAGTGTATTGATAGCTGTCTCATAGTGGTACACAACTAAGTAGTTCATTGTCATTAGGTAAGAGTTTAGATCTTTTTCCTAGGCTTGCTACGAAAATACAAACGTTTAGTAGATGTGACTGTAGCATCGTGATAGAACATTTGCCTAGCTTGCTCAAGGCCCTGGGTTTAATCTTGGGCAACACAAAAAACAGAAGCCCCAAACAAACACCTTCTGATCAATATGTCAACCTCTTTTCTTGTAGATGTGTTATAGTTTGGATCTGTAATGCCTCTCAGCGGACCATTGTTAAGAGTCCTGTTCCCAAACCTGGCATTAGTGGTGGAAACTAAGAAGATCCAAAACGATCTGCCTTACTTTTGGGTGGTAAGCCATGTTCTAGCTGTTTTTTAGTTGGGCACCTTTTCTGTAGAAGGAAGGTAGGTTATACCTCTTAAGGCAGTTAGAGGTTTTAACTGCTTGCCTGTTGCTTTGACTCTGAAGCTACAAGTAAGTTGATGAATGTGCCTGTATCCTACCTACATCAAAGAAAAAATGAACTTAACATGTGAATGCCATTTGCCAACAGTGGTTGAAGAAGCATCTTTGTGGTCAAGGCTGTCATGCCAGTCATGTGTCATTGTATTACAGGAAATCTGCATCTTCTGCTTCTTATCACCAGCCATCTGTATCTCTTGCCTGCTTTGACTAGTAGAGAT
Source organism: Cricetulus griseus (assembly GCF_003668045.3). Classification (NCBI taxonomy): domain Eukaryota; kingdom Metazoa; phylum Chordata; class Mammalia; order Rodentia; family Cricetidae; genus Cricetulus; species Cricetulus griseus. The sequence continues at coordinate 249,438,071 of NC_048596.1, read as the reverse complement.
GCCAAGATCTCCACACTGCCAGTCCTTATCTCATAACCATGAGTGGGAGTATCCTTTGAGATATCGAAAAGTGTCTGAGAAATTCTTCAGTATCATATCCTCTCCATCTGTCTCAGTCTGTTTCTGTTGCTGTAACAAAATAACTCAGCTGGACCAATTTATAACCCACAGAAATTCCTCACTGTTGGACCCTGAGAAGTCCAGGATCAAGTTACTGGAAGATGCAGCATCTGGTCTTACTTCTTCTAAAATGACATTTTGGGGGTTGGATAGATGTCTCAACCCTTGCTACTCTTCTAGAGAACTTGAGTTCAGTTTCCAGCACCCATACAGGGTGGCTCACAATGGCCTGTAGTTCTGGTTTCTAGGAATCTGTCTCCGTCTTTTGGTCGGGGCATGCGCATAAACATACCCGCCATACATATAATTAAAAAACAAATCTCTAAAATGCAAACCAAAATGGTGTGCTGTTGCTCTTGCCCTGTTAGGGTGGGAAGCAGAAGACTCAGGAGTGATAAGCTGCTGGTTTCTCCATGGAAGAAGATATAAAAGAGGGAGGCAGCTTTCCAAAGCTTAATCATAAATTCCTGAATGTTGAGCCCCTAGGGCCCCATCAGCCCCTCAAGGAGCCCACTAATTAAGTACTCCTTTCCTTCTGAGGTGGGGCTCTGGCACACACAGTTTGCAGGACCCAAGTTTTCAAGTTCCAAGGCGACCTGTCTTTGCTTTGGGTCTCTCTGCTGCTCTGTAAGACTCCTCAGTTTGCTTTTATTATTTTTTTTCCATTTTTAATTTAAATTAGAAACAAGATTGTTTTACATGTCAATCCCACTTCCCTCTTCCTCCCTCCCTCCCCTGCCCACCACTAACACCCTACCTATCCCATACCCTTTCTGCTACCCAGGGAAAGCGAGGCCTTCCATGGGGGTGTCTTCCGAGTCTGCCATATCCTTTGGGATAGGGCCTAGGCCCTCCCCCATGTGTCTAGGCTCAGGGAGTATCTCTCAATGTGGAATGGGCTCCCAAAGTCCATTCCTATGCTAGGGGTAAGTACTGATCTACTACAAGAAGCCCCATGGATTTCCTAGGTCTCCTCACTGACAACCGAGTTCATGGGGTCTGAGTCAGTCCCATGTTGGTTTCCCAGCTATCAGTCTGAGGACCAAGAGCTCCCCCTTGTTCAGGTCAGCTGTTTCTGTGGTTTTCACCAGCCCGGTCTTGACCCCTTTGCTCATCATTCCTCCTTTTCTGCAACTGGATTCCAGTTGAGTTCAGTGTTTAGCTGTGGTTTTCTGTTTCTACTTCCATCAGCTGCTGGATGAAGGCTCTAGTGTGGCATATAAGTTAGTCATCAATCTCATTATCAAGGGAGGGCATTTAAGGTAGCCTCTCCTGTGTTGCTTAGATGGTTAGTTGGTATCATCCTTGTAGATCTCCGGACATTTCCCTAGTGCCTGATTTCTCTTTAAACCTATAATGGCTCCCTCTATTATGGTATCTCTTATCTTACTCTCCTCTATTCTTCCCCAAACTCAACCTTCTTGCTCCCTCCTGTTGTCCTCACGCCTCCTCTTCTCTCCTTCTCATTCTCAGTTTGCTATTTAAAGATGAATCATACTCTATTGCTTGGTTCTAGAATGGTGCTTTTTGGTGATTCTTCTCATCTTCCGAGTTTCCTTGCTGTCTGTGGGCAAAACAGGAAAGGTAGGTCCTTTCCCAGGGGCTTTTTAGCTTCATGAATGCCTAGGAGTTAAGGCCTTGTCTTACTCATCTTCTCTGCCATTGGGTTCACTGGTCTTTTAACTAAAGGATAAGAGCTTGAGTTATGGAGGATAAATTGCTGGGGGTAGAGGATAATGTCAACCAGAGGGCAAAGGCAAAGGCAGAGAACTGGATTCAAGTGTCTACTATTTTCTAGTTGGAAGGCCTTTGACAAGTTTGCTATTTTAAGCTTTAATTTCCTCATCTTTAATACAGGTAGCATATCTTATCTTACCTTGGGGGCCACTGGGGAAATCAAAGGGGATAAGATATACCATAGGACCTCACAAGTTGAAAAACGAGTAACTGTCTGCTAAGTGCCATAGGAGATTTAACACACTGGAATAAAGATCACATAGGGTTGAAAATGAGATACCCCCATTTGAGTCTCAAATGTGGTCTTTTTAGCTGTGACACTTGCAATAAATGACTCAGTCTCTTAAACTTAGTTTCAGCATTTGTAAACCAAGGATAATGTGAGAGAAATGTGCTGATGTATTGTTATACTAAAAATGACCATAGGCAGTGCAATGCTGTTATTATCTTCTAAAACGGTTTGCTGCAGTGATTTGAAGAAATAGTTGTTGGGTGTATCTAAAAATATGACACTGTTATAATCCTGGGAAATTAAGGGAGAAGTTCCTGGAATCCAATTTGTAACTAATGGGAAGTGGGGGCTCATTTGGGAATCTGCACATCACAGAACAGCATGGTCATTTCTTCAGCTTTCTCCCCCACCTCCATGATCTTGAGATAAAGGAAAAGTTCCTCATCTTGTTTCTCCTCTTATTCAGCTAATATTTTGGCTATCAGGATTCTTTTCAGTGCTTTGGTATCTGAATGCTTGCCCCTTTAAAAGGGAGAGAAATATACTTGTCTTACTAGGTAAGATGATTATACAGGTAAAGTAACATAGAGACAGATTTAGGAAGCCCAAAAATGAACAAATATATTTCTACCCTCATTTTGGTAAAAACCCTTTGAGTAGACAACATTTTTTAAATAGTTTTATTTAAGTTGGGTATAGTCATTATTTTAAAACTATTTCAAACTGCTAAAAGTTTGTTTCCTTGAGGTGACCTTGAATTTTATAGTTCAAAACCGTATAAATGTAGTTGAAATAATCTTTCTGATTTCATGTGTGTTTGGATGGTGTATGACCGCATTTGTGTGTGTGTGTGTGTGTGTGTGTGTGTGTGTGTGTGTGTGTGTGTGTGTGTGTGTGTGTTTTGTGTGTGTGTGTGTGTGTGTGTGTGTGTGTGTGTGTGTGTGTATGCTCATGTGCTGTGCGTATGTGTATGTGTAGGCCATGTATTGATGTTTCCTGTATGGCTTTCCACCTTATTTTTTGAGACAAGATCTGCCATTTCCCTGAACCTGTAGTTCACCAGTTTGTTCAGCTCCAAGGGTCTTCCTGTCTCTTCCTGCCCAGTGCTATGGCATCTGGCATTTTCCATGGGTGGTGGGCTCAGAATGGAAATCTTCATTCCTGCATAGCAGGTACTTTACCATTTGAGCCATCTCCACAGACCTAAAATAATATTTATAAATAACAGAAACAGAACTTTACTAGTGAAACTTTATGGAATATAGTAACAGAAGTTATAGTGTACAAACCAGAAATTAGAGAAACAACAAAAATTCCATTTGGGGGTGCAGTCCTGGGGAACAACACTCATGGTGATTTGAAATTTTAACAAGTGGGCAGAAACATCTTAATGTCTCATAGGCAAATGAAGTTAGTTACCAAATAAGGATAGATAAGATTTGATGGGAATAGATAATAGGTGGAGTTAAGGGTTGTATTTTCTATAAAACTGAGATTTTTTTTTTTAACTGTATGAGGCTTATTTCCACAAGTGTGTCATTCTGTTGCTCCCATGACTGGATAAGCTGTCCAATCTATAGTGTTGAATTTGCTGTGATTTATACTTTTTTTTTTTTTTTTTGCTGTCTCATAAGTAGATGCTCAGGATTCTAGATCCAAGAGAAGACCTGAGAAACAATCCTGGCTTATGAGGGCAGTCATGGACATTTGGTAGTGTCTTCCCTACAGAACTTAGAGACAGAAAAAGCAAATCTGACAGATGTGATACACCTGGCATTTCAATCTGTACAGGACGATGGGGAAAGGCAGAAGAGGAGAAAGGCTCACCACTCAGTTCTGAATAGAAAGTTGGAGGGAAATTCTAAAACTCATCCATAAGAATGGGATGTTTGCAAGAAGGCAAGCAAGCACCAGGCTTGCCTTTTTGGTTGGTGGTCTGCTGAGGAAGACCTGCCAGCCTGTCTTTAGGTTGGAAGGTCGAAACCTAACAGAGAGGAAAGACAGGAAGAGAGAGTTTGGGATTTTGAGTGGACCAGCTTTTATCCCCCATGTGTAGTTGGCAAGGACAATTGAGTTTACTCAACAGTGTGCTATGATGAGTAGTAGGGGGTCCTGAGCTGTTCTGTCTGTGTTGTTCCCAAGATGGGTGGCTTTGGTAATGGGAAGCTCTTCCATCAGAGGAACTATCCATGGAACAAATCCTGTAGATTCATCTAAAATATTAGAAGACCTAATGAATTAGCAGAGAAGCCATCACAGTAGATAGTGAAGGGAGGCATTCACCTTTCTCTCCTCAATACTTTCCTCAATGGAGGAGGGGAATGTTGAACAAGAGTAAATAGAACTCACCCCTTCCTAGTTAGAAGCCAAATAATAGCTTTGCCTAGTCATGGTTTGTACAAGATCAAAGTAGAATTTGAGAATGAAATTTAAGTTGACCTAGAGTATAACCTCTAAAAATGACCCCTCCAATTATGGGATCTACCCAAGGTGTCATTAAAGATAGGAAAGGAGTTTACAAATAGCAGTTTGGCACTCAAAAGAGAAAGAAGTCAAACCATTCCTGCTAATCGTCTGCCAAGATGTTAGCACTCAGAATTTTCACACATTCTCCTCTCTGTGTCACGATGACATCAAAGATTCACGATCCATCCACATCAAGATAGAGGTGTTTCAGGTTCGTGCTCAGAGTCTTGAAATTGTCGAGTCTTGAAATTGTGTCAGCATTAGGTTTGTAGATATACTCACATGGTGGGCAATGTGAATTGTGTATGGTATGAAAAGATTCTTCAGGCTGCTAGGGTCTGGCCTCTTTGTACACAAATGGAAATGTTTTCACTTTGTGAATGGGGTTCCCATTGTCGACAGTGTGTAAAGGCAACTCCTGAGACACATAAAAGACAGACAGAATAATACCAAGATGTGCACTTAACTGCTGAGTTGAAGGAGACTCCCTACTTCTTATTTGCTTAAGGAAGACTCTAAACATCATACTATACCAAGTCAACACAGGCTCATAAAAAGCTACTTCACTGAGAGCTAAATGGATACAAAACATTTCTCTTAATGTTTTCCTGAGAGTTGGTGAAGGAGTTGAGAAGGGGATGGATGCAGGATGTCATGTTTCAGCACCCTAGGTTTTCATCATGCATATAATCTTTTTTTTTCCCCTCTGTCCCTGTTGAGATTTTAAAAGGGGGATTATGGCTTGAGTGAAAGAGTTGGTAGTTGAGGCATGCCACAAAAACCTGTTAAATCTCTGGGGCTTGAGATTTCCTGGCTGCCTTTAAGTTTCAGGAGCATATCCATCTTAGGGAACACTCTTAGGAATCAGGTTTGTGGCGAAAGTACAGCTGTAGGGTTGTTAACTTTTGAAGCTGATAGGGGGAAGTTGCTTTGGGTTTAGACACTAAAGCAATGAGGAGGTAACAGTTCTGTGCAGGCCCTTGCTGTAATCATTTTTTTGCAGGACCAAGTGGTTCTCCAGACTGAAACTTAATTTTCCACCAAGTGCATTTTCTGAGTTTTGATAAAATCCAGGAACCCTCTTCATAGATCGTAGGATATTTGTGCCCAGATTGGTAGGGCTATGATCTTATCGTGGCCAAATGCCCACTTTCTTTGGAGTTAAAAAAAAAAAAAACTGGTTTGATTTCAATTGTATAGAGTTAGGGATTGAAAAAGAAGTTTCCTTGGCTTTCTTAATTCACAGTCTCATCAATGGGCAGGGGAGACGGATTTGAACGTAGAACCATGTACTTAGGGTTTGAGGTAGGAAGGCAGAGAGAAGATCTGTGTTTATTTGTGCATCATCCGATGGGAAGTTCAAACCCAAGCACAGACAGAACGAGATAAAGGAAAAGAAGGGCAAGGAAGAGTGGAGAGAGGGCATCCTAGGGCAGTTTCCACCCACTCAGGAGATTAAAGGACTGCATGGCAGGGCTGGAACAGCAGCAGGCCACACCCCAGGCTCTGTTCAGACTGATGTTTTTATTGCTTAACAAGTATTGAGTCACCTCATTAAATGCCGTCCCTAATATAGAGATGGACTTATTTCTTGCCCTTAAGCTACCAGAGCCTGTGAGGGAGGTATGAGCATAGCACACACGGGTACCTACACCACAGTGGAATGGGGTTCGACTAAATGGCTTGCCAGGTGGAATAAAGTTATCTTGCTGGGAGTTCTCTGCCAGAGGGTGCAGTCTGAAGAGAAATTCAAGATATGATGCAACTTCATCACACCTGTAGCAGTGTGTGTGTGTGTGTGTGTTTCTGTAGCACTCCTCCTACCACAGTGTGAGACTCGGCTCCTGATACTTGGCACAGATTGTCATGTAGCCAAGGCTAGCCTCCAGCTCCCCATTTAGCTAAGGATAGCCTCAGACTCTCCTCATATAACTGAGAGTGATCTTGAGTTTCTGGTCTTCCTGCCAAGGGATTATAGACATACATTTTTCTTTCTCACATGGTAGCAAAGGCTAGAACGCACTCTATAGCTCAAATTGGGACTTGGAGAAATCCTGAATTCCGGGATTACAGATATGAGCCACTGTGTCAGCTAAATAATTATTGTTTCTTTACTGAGGGTGTGGGGAGTGGTACTAGGGATTAAACCCAGAGTTTAAGCGTGGCAGATAAACACTGAACTATAGCCACTCTCAGCTTCACCCCCATCTCCCCATGCATGCATTTCTATTCCTGTCTCTTTCTCCAGGGTTGAGTTTTATAGTCCATACTGGTTTCAAACTCAGCATAATCCTCCTGCCTCAGCCTCAAGACCATCATTGGAATTACAGATACAAGTGTGAGACACCATGCCTAGCTTTTTTTTTTTTTAATATAGAAAATCATTGAATTTGTGTTTTGATAGTTTCAAACACATATCCAGTGCATTTTGTTTACTCTTGTCCTACCCTTTTCCCCCTCCTTCCTCCCTTTATTACATGAATGCTTTTTAGTTTCATTTTGTGGCCCTGTGATTTTTAACCAGTCCTGTCAGTGTGACCTTGACTTTGGAACTATGCTTTGGAGCCTGACAGTTTCATAATTTTGTATACAACTGAAGGCAATAACTGTTCCTTCCCCAGAATCTGGGCTGCTATTATTTAAACGGGTGGGGGGGGGGGCGCGCGCCATGAGCCCATTCCCATTCTTGATTGACTATTGACAGGCCTAGTCTTGGGTAGGCTCAGTGCTACATGCCTGACTTTTAAAACTTTTCAAAGCTTCTCTGTTTTTCCTTTTTAAGTTGATGTTTTGGCTGTTCACGTATTTTCATGGTTAATAGTGCTGTGACAAGTCTCTTTAGAAGCCCCTGGATGCACTACTCACTAAAATATCTTGGAGGCTCCCCTGGCAGACAGGGAGGTGGGGCACAGAAATAGCATTAAATTTTTCTTTCCATGTCAGTTATAACTCTGTGGTAGGAGAGAAGTGAGCATCTGCTCTCTACTTTCCAGATGAGGAGCCTTAGTCCCTGGGAGAGAGTGATTTGTCCTTTCCCGGGGGATGAACCGGCAGAGGCAGCACAGAAATCCAGGGCTTTTCGATACAGCTCAGTGCCTTTCCGGAATGCCACACAGCTTCCCTGGTTATCTGGAGATCTGGAGGGTGGGCTGTGGGGTACGGGACTTCAGAATACCCGTGCAGATGTGGATTGTTGCGCCAACTGAATTAACTCATCATGTCAGTCTGAGTCCCAAGCCTGCTTCCATCGCGCGTGGTAAATCATCACCCCTTGTGGTCTGAGAATGGGGTGCCTAGGGGGATATCATTACCACCCAGGGTTGGCTTTGCTGCTGAAGCTCTGTGCAGTTCTCTGCTCCAGCTTGTTTGAAGTCTTTCCCACTTTGAGGCAGGAACTGAAGGGCTGCAGCCCAGTGGGAAAGCCTACTGCTCTAAGTTGGGCCTGGTTTGAGCCCCTGAGGGAAGGGCTCATTTTGACTCAGTGGGCTTTGTTCCCTTATGAGAACGTGGCACTGGTCTACAATGTGAGTTTCGGGCCAGCTAGATCTATGCAGTAAGACAGTACCTCAAAAAGTCAAAACTGAGCAAGAGCCAGAAAGACAGCTCAATGGGTAAAGTGCTTGTCTTGCAAGCATGAGGATCTGAGTTCAGTTCCCAGAACCCAAGCATTGTGCTAAGTGCTATAATCCCAATGCCAGAAAGGCATCATGCTCACTGGCTGGCCAGCCAGCTTGGATTCCTCAATTACAAGTCAGTGAGGGACCCTGTATCAGCAAAACCAGGTGAATGGTGTCTGAGGAACCATACCCAAAGTTGGCCTCTGACCTCTGGCCACATATGGACACTCACATAGACAGACAGACAGACAGACAGACAGACAGGAAGACACACACTCACAAGTGTGCACACGTGAAAAACTGACACGCCATCAGAGGACTCCTCTTCTGGCTGGCTCTGTGCTTCTGTGTTGCTTTATGGCTTGACAGGTTGGTGTATTTTATCAGTAAGGGACCAAATGTCAATTCTGTAGCTATGTAATGTGGTAAGAAACTTTCAGTAATTTTGGTCAGGATTACAACTAAATATGGCCTCCAGCCCACTGCAATCTCTATGCCTAGGAAATAGGGTTTTCAGTGGTGGGGGCGGGGTACCTTCCTGGGACCTTAATCTAGAACACAATGTGTCAAGGTAGTTAGTGGGGTTTAGGCATCTCCTGTGCAGTTCTGGAAACCATGTCTCTGTGTGAAGCATGCCAGATTCCCCCAAATCAGTCTAGCCGTGAATGTTCATAGAGAAGTGATGTTCCATTTCCCAGAATCATGTCTTAGCTTTTACACTGGCATTGCTTTTCAGTTCTTACATCTGGTTTTCTAAAGGCTTTTGTGTGGATGCCTAGAGTGGGAATGCCCGAGGCCTTCAGGAATTGGGTTATTTGCGTTATTTTCCATTTCTTCTTTTTCTTCACACACTTAGAAGGTCCTCATTTCCTGTTGTGAAGGCCTTAGTGCTCAGTTGACTTTATTGCCTGTAAGAAGAGATAGGGGAAAGTGGAATTGTAAACTCTTTGCCATACTCTCTCACCCCCCCCCCACTGGTATCACTGAAGAGCCTGGGACGCAGAGAACTGAACTTCTTTAAGAGTGGAAGTTGAGTTTCTGTCTACACCTCCTCCCCACCCCCCAGCATCTCCATCTTCTTTCTGCCCCAGGCCATTAGCTCCTTTTCTCTTGTTTGCTCAAATACATTATAATATTAATTACCTCAAGCATATATGAAATTTGAAAAATATGTATTTCTGTATGTTAGTCTGGAAATCTAATCCCTGTTTAAGAAATTGTTTCAATGAGAGTAAATGAGGAACATTCCTTAGGAATGTGAACCATCTGTAGGTTTAGGTGAGTAAATGCATGCTTTGTTTCTGAGGCTTTTGAAGTTTATCTACACTTCATTTTAGAGTCTGGAGTGATGACATGTAGTTTTGAAGATAGCAGAAGGGCACAAAGCATGTTCTTTTCTGGCACCAGATCTTAGCTGCTACTTCCTGACTTCTAAGATCTGCATTGTCCCCACACTGCATCGTGCCTTATTTTGGTGAGTGTCTGTCTGGGGAATCTGAGAGTGTCCTGGTCTTCTGCTAATACTGGTTTCAGGACCCATCATATGGCTGGGGACTTGCTTTTCAAGTACTCTACAGTTTTCTCATTTTAGAATGCTTTTTGGCTGACTTCACTAAATACTGCAATCCCATGAAGAGCTCTATGGTTGAAGATCTGGTATTGATTATCATTAATTCTTCCCTTTATGACTTTGCCACTTAAATACACATTTAGAAACAAACCAAATAAACATTAAATGGAATAACTGGGTTTTTAACTTGGGTGGTCCAGTTAGTCTCAACATGTGCTTAGCTTTGAAAGGTCATTATAAAAACACTCCATTTAACTACCCCATTAAATGATTGCAATACTAAAAATTTAAAATGTATGAGTTCAGATATTTAAAGAAAGAACCACGGGCTATTTTTAATGCTTTACTGTATAAATTAGCAGAAAACATAAGGTCTATTTGCTTAGTCTGTGTATTTCAGTTTGGTTGGCAGGACAGATTGATTGGTGGTTAATGGTGTGGCTTTGATCAAGTCACTCAACTCTGCCTTTGGGTGTCTTCTGTGAAAAGGAAGATATTGTACTTGGTTCCCAGGATTCCTTTCATTTCTGTAAAGCTAGAACTGGGGGACTCTGTGAGTTTAAAGGTGACATTTTAAAAAAGTAGATGAGGCTGGAAAAACCTACCATTTAACTAGCACTAGCAATGGAGAGGGCAAATTCTACAATGGTACCAGGTTCTGATATAACGTGGTCCTGAACCATCCTTAAAGAGTTAGTCATGGAACTGGATGATTGGTCAGCCTGTAAAGTGCTAGCCATACAAGCAGGAGGGTCTGTGTTCACTCTCCCGCACTCACATAGGAGAAAGCTGGGCATGGCTGGCACAGCTGTTCTCCCTGTGCTGGGGAAATGGAGACAGGAGGATCCTTGGTGTTTGCTGGCCAGACAGGCTAGCCTACCCAGAAAGCTCCAGGTCCCAGTGAGAAACCCTGTCTCAAAAGCAAAGTGGACTGTTCCTGAGGAGTAACACTTGAGGTTGACTTCTGGCTTACTGTCTGTCTGCCTGTCTCTCTGTCTCTCTTTCACCATGTACACACGCACGTATGCACACAAACATCTTTGCTGCTCTGTTTATCAGATTGCTTCTGTGCTTGTAAAAATAGATGGGCCATCTGGAAACAACATTTTCTTTATATGGGTGGAGATGATGTCTCAGCACCTTAACTGTATTGTCATGCAGGGTATGATGCAGCTGTACTAATGCCAGCTCTGAAACAGCCAATTACAATCATTTTGGATCCCCTGGGGGGGTGTATTTGGTGGTTTTTAGATGGTGTGTTGGAAGTCAAAATTTCTAGATAAATCTTTTAGCCAGTATGGCATCATGTAACTTGCCCAGTACCAAGGGAGGACCTTAACCTACTTGGCCTTGCTTCTGTTTCCTCAACCTTTGTTCTTGTAATAGAGCTATCCTTTCTAGATCTCAGTGTCCCCACAATGTCATAAAAGTTTCTTTATATAATTTCTCATCCTAAATTACTTTCATTGAGGGCTCATGGCTGGTTTCCTTGAGGGAAAATTAGGGATTATATGATGATGATCCCATCAAATGATGTTAGAAAGGGAAGTTACATTGAAAATCAATATATTAAATATTAAAGAAAGTTGGCACTCTGTGTGTTTCCTGAATCAGACTATTCAGTTGCTCACCTGAATCCAAGCCTGGGACAAGCCATTCCAGTTTGTCAGAGATAGCCCTTAGGCACATTCTAATGTTTTTATGACTAAGAAGTGACCTGTTTTGGTTCCTTTGATCAGTTGTATGTGGTTCTTAACATACCAGCATTTCATCAGAAGCCAAAGAATACCTGAGAACTTCAGCTCTCAATATCTTCCTTTCCTTTTCTCTTTAAACAAGAGAGTACAATCAGACATATTTCCAAGACAGGGTTGCTCTGTGCAGCCCTTGCTGCCCTGGAACATAGAGATCTGCCTGTCTCTGCCTCCCAAGTGCTGGGATTAAAAGGCATGCTCTAACTGCCACCTGCCTAACAATCAGACATTTTGTCACTGTCTCTTGCAAGCAATTCTTCTTTAAGAAAAACTATAGTGGTAAGGAATTGGGAGCTTTTCTACCTCATTGTCCTAAGTCACCAAAAAAGCAGATTCCTTCTTACAAAGTACGTGACATAGGATGAGTGTTGTTTTATTTATTTATTTTTTTGTTTTTTTTGTTTTTTTTTTGGGGGGTGTTTTGTTTTGTTTTTGTTTTCCCCCTGGATTGGGGTTTGACAGTCCTGTAGGCATTTCCCGTTAAAAATCTTTAAAAGCCAAATGGAATCTAACTGGTCAGGGAAGTGTATTATTTCTGCATGTGTGTATTCTATTTGTGGAATATATACATTGTGTGTGTGTGTGGCTTTAGAGACGAGAGTTTTTCTTTCCTTATTAAAAGGTTGTGTCTGTCTGTCTCTGATTGTAGGGATCAAACTTAAGATCCTGATCATGCCAAACTCACAATGACACTAAGCTATAAATCTGTACCAAATTCATGTTTTAATATTCATGCTTTCTAATAGTTGATAAGGAATTAACTCTTACGCTCTAACTTTTAGTAAAAGGGTGATGAAGTCTACCCGAATGCTTAAAAAAAAAAAAAAAAGGAAGAACCTTTGCAAATCTCAAGATCTCTCTGTGCCCTTTGGGACAATGAGGTGCTCTCAGTGGGAGAGACTGCCACCTTGCATGGCAATGCTCTGTTTTCTCATTCCAAGGGGTTTGGTTCCATCTCCACTTGATCTTGCTTGTATAGATTTTTTTCCCCTATGAGTCCTAAACTCATGTTTTTGTTATTTTGCTGCCTTCTTTCCTTGGGCATGATTTTTTAAGTGTTCTCAAGGATTTCTCATTCTGCCATTTAGGCATCCTACCTTCTGGTTAGAATGCTTGCTCTATCTGCAGTGGGACTGCTGTTAGGGGCCCAGTTCTGGGGCTGGAGAGATGGCACAGAGATCTAGAGCACTCACTCTTTTTCCACAGGACTTGACCTTGGGTCCCAGCACCCACATTGACTGGCTCATAACTGCCTGTAACTTCAGGCTCTGGAGATCTGATGCCCTCTTCTGGTCTGAGCACTTGCACTCCTGTGCACACTTGGGCATAAGCACACACAGAGACACAATTAAAAACAATCGGATAAAAAGCACAGGTCTGCAAGGTTATTTCCATGTCTTGGATTCCTGCAGTGTACGAAGGCGGTGACTTTATTTGCCAGTTGATGGTTCAGACAAGTTACAGGTACACTATAAAAGCCACCGTCTAGATTCTTATCTGTCTCGACAGCCGAACCAGACAGAGAGAAGGGAAGGCACACAGTGGGCAGTGGGCAGGAAGTATAATAATGAGGAGACAAATAGGAGAGTCACAAAAGCTTTTCACTACAAACCTAATGTGTGAACTTAGTCTTGCTAAAGATGATGTTTCTAAAGTACCTAAACAAGCCACTCAGGAGTGGGAGGTTGTTTGTTTTCCCAGTTATGTGGGCCAAGAATGCCTCAGTTCCCAGGATGAGGTTGTAAAGGTACTGTAGATGGTTCCCCTGTAGTTAATTTATCCGTTTTGGCCTTTTGAGAAGGGCCCCTAAGTAGCCTAGGCTTGAATTGAGCATGTATCTGGGGATGACCTTGAACTGCTTGCTGATCCTTCTGCCCTCACATCTTCCATACTGGGATCACAGACATGCGCCATCACACCCAGCTAGATGATTGCGCTTGGACCATTTCTGTTTGCTGTCGGTGCTTAATTTTCTTGTGATATCCAGATGGGAAGTTTCAAGGCTGAGAATATGTCTGCTGTAGAGGCAGTAGTGTTTCTTTGATATGGAATTATACCAGGATCTAAGAGACTGAGTGAGTTACTGTTAGAGGACGCTGGGTGAGCATGCATGGATGGACTGGAGTTGGGAAGCAACTGCGATAGGAACCCGGTCAGCACAGAGTTATCCGTAGTTGCCTAGAGGCTAGAAAAACTGGAAGGCTAAAATTCCTGAATGTGAACCTAAGCCAAATAGCCATGCAAGACCCACCAATCTCTCAGCCCACTTAGCAAGCATGTAGTTTTTACAAGGAAGGTGATCTTGCTTGGAGACATTATTAATTATACTTTAGTTTACGAATTTCCCCGACTCCCACTTCTTTACCTTGATTTCAACCCTGTTAAGGTTTTAAGTGGAGAAACTGATATCTAAGCAATGGTAAGAGAATGAGGTCACTTATCGCAAAATTTCTTTAACCCTTTAATTATTGTAAACAAAAGATCCTGTTTCTCTGGAGGGTGTTGTCATGCCTTGGCTTTGTGTCTGGCTGCTACTTAGATTTTTGACTCTGTGAGTTTGAGTCATGGTGTGCCCTGAAAGCTATAGTGGGGTATTTTTACAAAGAAATCAGTACAGTTGTTGGCCGGGAGGTCATTCTCAAACAAAAAAAATGTATTTCATAGTTAACTAAATGGTTTAAAATTTTTTTATTACTTCAATAAGACTAATTGGTCAGGGTTTGTTACAAACTGGAGTTTGAAGGTGGGATTTGCATGATCCTGTCCTCATGGCTCTAGGCTGGAGTCAGCCTGTGTATGGATTTGTATTCACCTCAGAGCCCTGACTCCTCTTGACTAAAAGAAGTTTGGGGGAGTGTCAAGCTCTTGGCCAACAGCAGACATGTAGGAAACACTTGACAGGCAGTTGATAGTGAGTGACAGACCTGATGGGTGAATTATCATGACTAGTTAGGCCAAGTTTCTGCTGTGCCTTCTCTCCCCAGGTGCGCACAGTGGGACCCTGGCAGGAGGGTGACTGTTCCTTTGCAGACACAGCCCCTAGGACTGGCTGTTGACTTTGAACCTTTTCCCATAATGTCCCTCCCTAGTGCTGCTAATTAATTAATTAATTAAGTCAGGCTCTCGGGTAGCCTAGGCTGACTCACTGGATAGTGAGAAGATGATCTTTTGTTTCTGATCCTCTTACCTCCACTCCTTTGTCCTGGGATTACAGGTGTGTGCAAACAAGCCTGGTTCCTGTCATTGCTGGGTTGAACCTTTGCTGCTTTGTACTGGTCAAGTACTCTAGCTAGCAACTGAGCACATCCCCAGCCCCAGGGTCACTATTCCAAAGGCTCCCGTTGTCTGAGGAAAGCTGTCCTCTTGGTCTTGTGACTGAAGTTTGGCAAAGGATGCCCGAGTTAACCTCATGCTCTGAACTGCCTTGGCTTTACTAACGTCAGCAGCATCTTGATTACATGCAGTTCCAAGTTCTCTCTCTTTAAAAGTGAAGGGTATTTTTTTTTTAATTAAAAAAAGTGAAATAAAAATATGCTTGTTTTCCAACCGAGATTGATGAGCTGGCATGGAGGGAAGGCCAGTCTTTGAAATCTATAGGCATCCTGTTGCAGATCCAACCCCACTGACCCCACCACGTTAGTAATGGTCTGCATGGCTCGAGCAGCCAGCAGGCCTGGCTGGGTGTGCACAGATGGTGCCAGGTGCAGAAAATGACTGCCCAGCCCTGCAGGAAGGCCTCGGCTCTGGCTTCCACCTCTAGGGAACAGCCCAGACTGAGACTGGGTTGTTTGTGGACCTGCTCCTGCTTAATGTCTACAAGACCAGTTAGGGGGTGTTCCTCCCTCCCCATTACTTAAGTAATGCTTTATTGTCATAGTTGGGCCTTTCTGAGCTGTTAGGCAGCTGGGACTTTTACAGGGTCTTATGGCCCTGGGGTTGTTCCACAAGGGAATTTGAAACTAGAACTGATCTCATTCCAAGGAGCCAAGTATAATGCCCTGCTTGTTTTCCTAGAGCCACTTAGCTTAAGGAAAATGTGAGTGGGCTGGAGGTGGGGGCAGGGAGGAGTTTTCAGAGTTTGAGTAATCAACTTAACTCAGGGGTAAAACGAATTTTATTTCAGAAGGCAGCACACATGGGCTAAGTCCTTCCAGCTACCACCAGTTCCTGATGTATTGCCGATACCTGGAGAATGTACATAGTCAACACTCCTTGTGTGGGGTCAGTGATGGAAACAATGTCTGTGTTCCCCAAAGATGGGAAAGAAAAAGGACCTCATTAACATTCAGCCATTGGAAACTGTGAGCCCTGGCTTCCTAATTAGCAGTTTTATTCTTCGAAAATTCAGCTTTCATAGCATTACTCAAAGTTAAAGGAAAAATGCATAGGCCTGAAGCATTTCCACCTCAGCTGTAATTCAGCCAGGGGGAGTCACTCTGGAAAAGTCCTGATGTGGAATGGAATGTTAGTGTGGGTGCCTGTAATTGAAGAAGCAATGGTAGACCTTCGTGGGTTTGGACTTTTTTCTATTTCTAAGATTTTAATTCATTTATAATTATGTGTTCTTGTGTGGATTTGAGCTTGTGGGTGTAGTGCCTGCTGAGGCCTACAGGGGGCACCAGATACTTTTGCTCAGGAGTTACTAGTGGTTGTGAGCTCCTGATGTGTGCTAGGAACTGAATTCCAGTCCTTTCTAAGAGCAGCGCGTGCTCATAACTAGTGCTATCTCTCTATCCCCTGCTTTTTTTTTATTTTCTCTTCTTTTTTGGCCTCTAGGACTTCCACTCTGTTGATTTCCATGTCTCCATCTAGGTTGGTTTTGCCCTGACTTGGCCACTTATTTTTGGATTATTAGGTGAAATAGCTTTATTCTGTATATATAATTTTTCCTCAGAGTATTTGCTGTTATGAAATGTGAACTTTTTTTTTTTTAAAAAAAGATTCATTGATTTATTATGTATACAGTGTTCTGTCTGCATGTATGCTTGCAGGCCAGAAGAGGGCACCAGATCTCATTATAGATGGTTGTTAGCCACCATGTGGTTGCTGGGAATTGAACTCAGGACCTCTGGAAGAGCAGCCAGTGCTCTTAACTGCTGAGCCATCTCTCCAGCCCTATGAGAATATTTTTAAGGATTTGATCTGACAAAGGTTTACAATAATTTCATTAAGTGAATATAGTTTTTTCTTCCTGATGATGTAAACACACGGTTCCTGTTGCCCTCACTCTCGTGCTTTTGAAATTGTAATAGAGGAGCATGTCCTAGATGGAGATTCCCCCCAGAAAGAGAGGGGCCTTTCTGACCTTGCTGGGGAGGGATGCTGCACACTGAAATAGAACATGGCTTGCTGGGAGTCTGGGGAGCTATCAACATGATAGAAGGTTATCTCTTCTTGGCTGAAAGTGAAGCCTGGGCATGATAGTATCAATCAGATATGAGGCCAAACGAAGAGAGGGAAGTCAAGAATGACAAAGGTAGGGCTCTAGCATCTGCTAGATGATGAAAAACAGTGGAGAGGGGAAGATGAGGAAGTCAGCCTGAAGCAACAAGCACCTGAAGGGTGCACAGGTCCTGGGGCATCAGATATCTGGGGCAAATTTAGAGAATGTACCCTGAGGTGGCCACATAGCTGGCGATGAGGCCCCTGAATTAAATAATAAAGAAGGTTGGCCAGCAGAGGACAGAATTAGAAGCACACACATGTTCCTCCCATTTCCAGCAAGTGAACAGTTTCGTGCATTTGGCAGGGGAAGGTGAATAATAAAAATTAGCAGTTGATTGTGTCCAGACCACACTTGGTGAGGATCTGATTAGGAGAATCCACAGTGATCTTTGGGAAGGTAGGAACGAGTCCTTGACAGTAACCCAGCAGCAGGATTTTGTGAGGCTCTGGTTCGGTCCACAGATGCTCCCTCATTTGAACTAGGTGCCAAAACAAACCAGAACATAGATAGCTGGGGTTTGAAGTACATAAAGCAAGCATCTGCCAGTCCATTTAATAGCTGGGGCAGGACGAGCCCAGAGATGAACATGTACCGAAGCCAAGGATGAAACCTGGTCAAGAGGCCACATCAAGCCAGCTTGGCAAGCAGGCCTGGTGGCCTGGTAATTATACTGGTGCCTGCCTCTATGTGGGCCCTTTCCACTGGGTTTAAAAAAGGCTTTCCTCTAACTACTGGGTCTCGCAGAAGTTGGGTCACTTATGCTTGTGGTGGATTTTTGTGTGGAGTCTGTGCTCTGTGCTGTGTTTGCTTATTCTGTCATGACAGCCTTGGGCTCAAGAGTCCTGCCTGTCCTCCCCACCTCCAGACAGAGCTCACAGAAAGTTTGTGAGGACCAACCCTTCTGGAAGAAGGGAAGAGGCCAGCATAAACCATGCAACTACATGGCTAGACTAACACATGTGGCCTTGACTGAAGCTTTCTCTGAGCACACCCCATCCGCAGGCTTCTGTTAAATATTTTGGCATAGATGTTAGGGAAGGGAATCAAATGAAAGAAAATTCATCCTGGTTTATCGTCTGTTGAATACCGCAGACTGCATGGTATTCATCAAAGAAAAGAGGTTAAATTTGACTCATGGTTCTAGTACAAGATTGAGGGGCTGTATCTGGTGATGCCTTTTAATTTTTATTAATCTAAAAACATTCTCTCCCCTCCCTCTCATGTGTTTGTGTGTGTGTGTGTGTGTGTGTGTGTGTGTGTGTGTGTGTGTGTGCGCGCGCGCGCGCGCGCGTGCTCATGAACTACAGTATGCATGTGAAAATCAAAGGATGGTTTGTGGGAATCATTTCTTTCCGTTTACCCTGTGGGTTCTGGGATCAAACTCAGGTCTTGTTAGGCATGAGGACAAGCACCTTTATCTGCTGAGTCATCTTGCCAGCATTGGTGATGGGCCTCTTGCTAGCAGTCTTAGGGGATATAGATCATCTGGAGGCAGGAGGAGAAGGAAAGGAGAAAAAGAAGGCAGTACAGGAGAGGAGAGGGAAATGACAAATAGCTCCTGTGGGAACTAATCCAGAGGATAGCATTAGTCTCTATAGGCATTGGGCACCGCCTAATCACCTTCCACTAGGCCCCATGTCTTAAAAGTACCACCAACTTTCTGTTTCCTTTTAAATTTTATTTTATGTGCAAATGTGTGCGTGAGTGGATGGGTGTGCACCATGTGCACTCAGGGACCTTTGGAGGTCAGAAGAGGGCATCAGATCCTCTGGAACTGGAGTAAAAGAGGGTTGTGAGCTGCCATATGGGTTCTGGGAACCAAACTCAGATCTCTTCTGCAAGAGCAGTAAATGTTGTTAACTGTTGAGCTATCTCTCTACCACCTTTCCACATCACCGTTCTAAGGACCAGCATAAGACACTTTGGGGGAGACAGAACACATCCAAATCATAGAGTAGATTTAATGACAAGACTTAGACCTTGCAGTGAGTGACTGTTAATACTGGAACTTTCTCTGGATTCTCTATCTTTCTATCTATCTATCTATCTATCTATCTATCTATCTATCTATCTATCTACCTATCTATCTATACACACACACATACACACATGTATTTCATATATAACATTATTTATTGTATTTGGGGGTGGAAAAGAAACCTTGCACATACCACAGGATTTGTGTGGAGGCCAGATGACAATCTGCAGCAGTCTCTCCTTTGACAATGTTGGTCCCAGGGATCGAACTCAGGTTGTCAGGCTTGTTGGCAAGTGCCTTTGCCTGCTGAGCCATTTAGCCAACCCTGGATTAATACTTTCGATGAGTAGAAGTCTCACTAAGCCTCAACATCTGCCCACAGTTCTTTTTAATGCATGTAAAGTGTGGTAATGCATTAGGTAAATGGGGCTGCAAAGGGGGCTCAGCGGTTAACAGTGATTACTGCTCTCCCAGAGAACCTGGGTTCACTTCCTCATACTCACATAGGGTGGCTCACAGCTGCCTGTGATTCCAGCTCTGGGGAATATATATCCTCTTCTGGCCCCTGTGGATATCAAGCATGTCCATGGTGCACTTACAAATACTCAGGCACACATATACACGGAAACTAAAAATAAATGGAAAAGAAATCAGAGAAACGAGTCTCAAAAGGAATTCCAAACCTTTCCCTCACTGTATGCCTACTGTACCCAGTCCCAGAATTAGCACTGAAGTGACTGGCCTTTGATTCCTCAGCTGGGGCATTACTAGTATTGCCAACACAAACTCTGTGTTTTGTTTTGTGTGGTTGGTTTGTTTGAGACAGGGTTTCTCTGGTTAAGTTCTGGCTGTCCTGGAACTTGCTTTGTAGACCAGCTGGCCTTGAACTCCTAGATACCCACCTGCTTCCATCTCCCAAGTGCTGGTATTAAAGGCGTTCACCACCCCCACCTGACCATAGGTGTAATGGGTGTAAACAAACATGGCTCTGCTGCCCTGGACTCCTGGGCTCCCTCTCTGCTTTGCTGTCTTCCATTCAGTTGAAATGTCACCTTGGTACAGAAGCCTCACACCTAACATGTAGTGCAGTGTGCCTCCTTCAAGCTCTTCCTGTCCTGTATCTCTAGGTCAGAACGTACACATCCAACTGCGTCCCCATAGGAATGTAAGGACTCTGAGGGCATGGAAAACACACCACATATTTGTTTGCTAATTGACTAAAAGCTCATGTGCTTTTACAGCCCTCCATAAGGAAGATGCCTTAGAAAGTTAAATTCAAAAACTGTGGACTAGAAATCATGTGATTGTTGATAGTTTGGATGGATGGGATGGATGGATGGATGGATGGATGGGTGATGAGACTTTATTTTGGGAAAATTTATGCATAGAATATTTAAGGTTCAATGAGATTAGTAAAAAAACACCTTCCATATCCCTCCATTTTGATCACTGAATCTATTGAATAAAACAATGCAAATCTTTTGTTGTTGTTTTAGAGCCTCTGAGAGTGTCATTGCAATATATTCCTAATCACACTTGGTTCAATTGAAATAAGGATTTATTTGTCTGAAGGCCATAATCATGTTAACGCAGAAGAAGTTTCAATTCAGCATGGACACTATTATGAATATTATCATCTTTGACTGTCAACTGACAGCTTGAACTCATTGAAATTAATACCTCTCCCAAAGATAAAATAACCTCCAGCAACTAGAACTCAAAAGTTCTTGTGATTATCTTTGCTCCTTTGGGCATCTCTTTGAGTACAAAGTCATATCTAACAGCAATATGTATAAAGCTCTTAAGTTTTGGGGTATTTTTTCCTGGGACCTATATACATTATGCCCAACCTATGGTGCTGCTTGTCTGAAGTTCTGTATATGAAAGATGATTGGAAACATAATTTTATACTAAATGAAAATTCCCCTTCCAAGAAAGACTAGCTTATATCCATTATGTGAGAACACAGACTACCTGACGCTCCCCTGGCAATGAATGTCAGTGATAATCATAGGCGGTGGATGGGGATTAGCTGTGTAGCCTGTACTGTTCCTGCTTACTCCCTGATTCTCTGTGTGACTCTCCCTGCTCTGCCCCAGTCAGAAGACTTACACCGTAAATGGTCTTCTGATTAATCTTGAATGAATTAGAGATTTGATTTATCGAAATGCCTCAAGGCCCGATAGCTCTTAGTGCACTTGCTTTTGTCAGAAAATTTATAAAACGTAGGGATTGTTTTTGTTTCATCTTAATATATTTAGTTTGTCATGTTTGGTTGTTATCTTTTAGAAGCCTGTTCTTTTCTATTGAGAGACAGAAAGGGAGTGGATCTGGAGGTGGGGCAGGTGGTGAGGAACTTCGAGGACTAGACGGGGGGGGGGGGGAACTATAATAAGGATATATTGTATGAGAAAAGAATCTTTTCAAAAAAAGAAAAAAATAATTAAAAGGAGAAAAGAAAATGTAGGGGTTGTAAACCCGAGAATAGGTCTTTTTACTTTTATAGAGCAAGCAGTTGGTTCTGTGTTTTGAGGTAAAGGTATGTGATTCCACTGGTTACCCATGGTATCCAACCTACTTTGATCACTTGGCAAATGCCCGCCCCTAACTATGTGCCTCTTTTTGTGTATATGCCATGTATGTGTGGTGCCCGCGGAAGCCAGAAGCTATCACATCCTCTAAAGCTAGAGCTGCAGGCAGTTGGGAGGCACTCAGTGTGGTTGCTGGGAACTGAACTCTGGTCCTCTGTAAGAGCAGAGGGCTCTTAATCACAGACCCATTTCTTCAGCTCTACATGAGTCCTTCAGAGTGTGTGTCTGTACAGACAGCAATAAAGTTGGTGTTACTCTTGGGGGTTTATCAATGTACGTTTCCATTTTATTTGTTTGCTATGAAGTGTGCTTTGATCTAATATACTTCCTATGGACCAATCTTATTTGTCAGGACTTCACATTCACCCCCAGTCTTTTTAAAAGACATTTTCCCACCTCAGACACTAATTATTAAAATTGCATGATTTGCCAGACAGACACAACTCAGTAGTGGTATTTGAGCAACAAATCAATGAGCAAATATTGATGCAACACACATGCCACATGAGCGTGACACCATCTGGGGTTCTGAACATGATTTATACAGGAAGACAGAGTGTCTCTGCGTCTCTGCCTTTAAATGGCTCAAAGTCTAATTAGTAGAAGACTGGCGGAAGAGCAGAAAATACCAGAAACACTCTTAAACCAGTTTTCACAGTCGCTGGCATTGTAGCATTGCCATCCATTCATGCATTGTGTAATTGCTGAGTGTCTTGCCACAACAGGAAGAAGTGTTGTGGGCTGGTACGTGGGGAATATGGTATAGTTTGGGACCTCAGGGAGCTTACTATAAGCTTACTGCTCTGTCCATGGAGTAAGACTAAAGGGTTATTTCATCTAATTCAGAAATGAACAAGCTAGTTACACCGACTGCTTATGGATTGACAGCAAGTTTTGATATCTGACTGCTGTAGAAGGACTGTTCCTGTCAGTAACTGGTTGATGTGCCTCTGGATGTCTAAGTTGTGGGCTGGGTGAGGCATACAGCACTGGAAGGAATCATAAGAGATTTGAGAGTTCTGCTTATTGAAGATGATGTTGATGATGATGATGTCTCTTGTGGCTTAGGTTGGCCTCAAACTTGCTACATAGCTGAAGCTGATTTTGAATGCTTGATCCTCCTGAATGCTTGGATTATAGGAATTCCTGCTTTCAATCTTTCTTTTTTAGTCCCTCTTCTCTTGTAGATGGTATAATGCAATTATAGTGAATGTTAGTGTTAATATTGGCATTTACAGTTCTAAAGTTAAGCTTGAATTTGTAAGTTACCAGTTGAACAAAATGACACAAGTTACACAAACTCTGTAGGCATCTACTTACATGTCTATAGAGAACAGATTGTAAAGGATATTTATCCATTCCCTGTGTGATGTGAGGGTACAAATGAGAGAATTCACTTAAGATGAAAAGATTGGGAGAGACACAAATATTTCACAGGTTTCAGTTGTTACTATTGATGGGTGTAGAGGATTGGTTTCTGTTAAACACCAGCTTCAACTTCCAAAGTTTTCTACTTTGGAAGATAATTATGGCCATCCACAAAAAAGTACATTATTATTGGGGTTCAGTAATTGTGAGATAGAAGTATGTCTCATATCTCTTCAGACTGATCATTGAAAAAGAAAAATCATGTGTCAGCTTGTAGTTCTAGAATGCTTGCAAATCAGGCTTGGGCTTAACTTTTACCTTGTTGAGAGAAATATGTAAAAGCAGGCTGTGTGCATGCGTGGTGTTATTTTATTCTCATCTGAGATTCTGGCTGCTTCCTCCATCATCTCCTGGCCAGTTATAAGCAATTCTGCCTTAATTGAATGTGGCCTCCTGATCCTAGTGGTGTTGTAGTATATAGACTGTGATAGACTAACTGAAGAAGAGACTCTGTACATGTAGTTGTCCGTCTGTGCTCGAGTGATAATTTCTGGTAGTGTGGGGTCATCCATTCTCCTGTAAGTAGCGTGTCACCCATGCTATGTAAGGGATGCCTGTAAACTTGCTGGTTCCCTGAGTAGGACTTCAGTGGAAATGTGCAGTGCTTTGCTCAATGAGCAGA
The DNA here is from genome assembly GCF_003668045.3 of Cricetulus griseus. Lineage (NCBI taxonomy): Eukaryota > Metazoa > Chordata > Mammalia > Rodentia > Cricetidae > Cricetulus > Cricetulus griseus. The sequence continues at coordinate 249,414,510 of NC_048596.1, read as the reverse complement.
AGGAAGACATTTGTTTATATCTCCCTAGGGAAAGAGTTCCCATAACAGACTGTGGGAATGCTTAGTTCCTGGAAGAAGATTCACTCTAGAGAACTGAAAAATAATAATAAATATGGATAAAGAGGGCCAACTTCTTCTTTCATTGTCACCGTACAAGAAACATCCCTGCAGTGAGATTGTCACAGTTTCCTCCCCCATGTTACCTTCAGGTCTAGCCACAGTCACCTGCCACCTACTCCCTTTGAGTTACTTATTTCTCTGAACGTCAAACCTCCTGGCTTGTAATAGTAATCTTTCAGATGTGTTTTATAAACAAGCAAATCTGTGGAAAGACTTTCAACTCTTACTGCAAGGTCCACCAAAGACAACCTTGGAATAAAAAGATTTTTTTTTCTTTTTTGGCCTGCAGAAGTTTAGAAAGACCTTCCTTTCTTCTTTCATTCTTTCAAAGCAAGATGATCTTTTAAAGATATCTGCCCGTCCTGAAGTTCAGCATGTTCTTTGGTCAACTTTACAAACTAGCATCCTTCTCCTATCAAATAATGACCTTTCAGTCACTGAAAAGTAATTTTTAATCAAAACTTGAATTGAGTTCCATGATGTTCCTTTTAATAGTTTACTTTGATCTACCAGTGAGTTCCGGTTATATAGTTTTGATTGCTCCTAGACTTACAAAAGCAAAACAAAACAAAGCAATAGTGCTGTCTTGTGCCAGTCAGTTCCCTCTCCAGATTCATAGCCTATTTACTATCAGTCATTGTTGAAATGTTACCTTCTCAATATTGTGTGATATTTTAGATGTTTTCAAGATTATGTGGTGATCAACTTATGCTTCCTTTTTTCCCTAGCTATTTAAAATAATGGGAATGGAAGATTGGCCTCAACAGCCAAATAAAAAAATTCAGCTCAACAGAGGCCAGAATTGCCCAGCATGAATTTTCAATCCCAGAGAACCAGGTACCTAATGCTCTTCATGTAGCTGAGCCCACCAAAGTGGCTTATTTCCCCAGCAGGATCTACACCATTGATTTTTGTAGAGTAAATCATAACAGCCAATTAACATCCCATTATGCTGAGCATAGCTATAATATGGAGCATCTCCAAGGTCAGAGATCAGAAGTAGACCTGAGGATGCACTCTTCAAAAGAGGATTGAATGGAAAATGAAGGTGGGGAGCCAGCTTAATGGGTGTGTCCTTTATGAGAGTTCCCATGTGGGATGGGGTAAATCTTGGGGAAGACAAACCAAGACTGTGTATGACTTCCTGCTAACTGAATCAAGAAACCGTAGATCATTGGAATGTTCTAGTCCCATCTAGAGCTTTCCTAGTGGAGTGAGCTACTCTTTGAGCAGAATTGCTCATTGAGATTTAACAGCTGGGGAGTGGTGGTGTCCTGTGTGGATTCCTATAAAGTAGTACAGGTGCTCATCACACAGGGAGATCTGCTGTGGACCTGGGATAGCACAGTAAGTGTCAGGAAGAAATGCTCCTGCTGTTTTAGCTAATGTCTGGAGCCAATGAGTGATCCTTATCTGGTGTTGGATTGAGTATGAGTGTTGAATAGTCTGGAAGTTTCTCAATAGAATCTGGAGGACCATGCTAGGAAAAGTAGCTGCAAACTTGAGAATTTAGTTACATTAAGAGTAAAATTAACAAGAATATTGGTCTTTACTGTGTGCCAAATACTTGTACCAGCTATGAGAAACCCTCCCTGAAGACGCAGCTCCAGTGAACCAGCACCCAGAAAGGCTTAACTGTAGGCTTCAGAACAATTCTGTAAACATGAAGGAAAGTTAAAGAAGATCTGACTTACTCCTTTAGCCATGGATTAGCGAATTCATTGTTTGTGTGGGAACTAAGCAGGAAGATAAGTGTCTTAAGGATGTAATAGGAAGAAGTAGCTAAACAGAGGGATTATCAGGAGAAAATGTGTCTGGAAAATGGAGGCAAGAAATAATTTCCGGAAGGAATGGGTGGGTCAGCTCTATCACCTGCCCCAGAGAAGGCAGGTACAGATAAGCTCACCAAACTGAGTCCCAGTGACACAGACTTAATTGGTCACCTCTGAGGAACCTTTGGTGGTCCTGGGAGGGGGCAGTGTGTTCACAGGGGAAGATAGGAATGAAGCAAATATCCAATACAGTATTCTTTGGGAGAAGGGGTGGGTAGCAGTGAAGGAGAGTGAGTTACAGAGCACGCTGCCAGTTTCTAAGTGTGCATCCTCCAGAAGTTCTTCAGTCATTCTGGGCCTTAATAGTTCTGTGTCTCTAAAATAAGGTGGCCAATGACTTGAGGGAGTCAAGTGAGTTAACACTACCATATGGATGGGGAAGATCCTTCCTTCCTTCCTTCCTTCCTTCCTTCCTTCCTTCCTTCCTTCCTTTCTTTTTTCAAGACAGAAGTTTCTCTGTGTAACAATCCTGGTTGTCCTGGAACTCACTATGTAGACCAGGCTGGCCTCAAATTCCTAGACATCCACCTATCTTTGCAGATCAAAATCTTAGAGTTACTATGAACATTCAATGATAATTTTAAAGAAGCAGTTATTATTGTTTATACGTGTGTGATTTTAAGAAAATATTTATTTTTTCCATTAGCATACAAAGTATTAGGTGTCATTGTGGTAGTTTTGACTAACATTTGTTTTAGTTAATTCTTCTCTGCCACCTGTATCCTTCCATATCCCATGGAGAGATCCCCCCCCCCAACACACACATGGTCTTATTCTGTAGCTCAAGCTGTCCTGGAACTCATTTGTTCAGGTTGGCCATGCACTCACAATAATTGTCTCTTCTCAGTTTCCTGAGTGCTCTGGTTACACGTGTAAGTCACCACTCCCAGCTTCTTAAGAAAATTATTTTTCATGACACTAAATGCAAAATGTATTATCTTAACTATACAATTCAACACTGCAAAGTATATTTGTGTCTTTATATACCCAATCTCAGAATATGGAAATTCTGACCACAACTAAACAACAATCTGTAATTCCCCCCTCCCTCTTCCTCTCAGCAACCACCATTGTTCTTTGTCCCTATGTTTGACTGCTGTAGTGCTTCCCTTGAGTTTGAAGCACAGCATGTATCTTAGTGGCTGGCTTATGTCATCTTTGCATAATATCCACAAGGCTTGTTGGTGTTGTGGGATAGTATCAAAATGTCTGTCACATTTTATACATCCATTTGGGTTTCTTCCACATACTGGTGATTGTTATTGTGTGTGATGCTCTGTGACCATGGATATACATGTAACTCTCCTCTTTATAAAGCAAGCGACAAGTTCCCTCCTCTGCTGAAGGTCAAGGCCAATGTGAGGATGTACCCTGTGGTCTAGGCAGAATAGCGTTCAGAAGGAACAAAGATGGGTGGCTTACTTCCTTTAGGACATAGACTTATGACCCACAAGATGGCTGCTTTTACTGAATTATTTCCTAATAAAGAAAGTGTTTCTCTTTAGTTTCCTTTTAAAAATTTGCATTCCAGAGGGACCCCAGGTATCCCCTCCCATTGTATTGGTCAACAGAAACATTTTCCTGTACTGTGCCGTTTATTAGCTTATGTTGTATTATTTGCTTGTGTTGTAAAGAACAGTGGCAATGAAGGACTGGAGGCTTCTGGACAGATGAAGAGCACTGTGCAAAAGTCCCGCTGTGAGTCATTGCAAAGCTTGGTTCAGCAGGTGGCTGGGCATGATCCCCGCCCCCATGATGCCTGCTCATGCCCTGGTGTCTCTGGCCTTTGCCTTGTTTAATTACTGCTTCTTTTCCCACTATGGAATGATGAGAAGAGCACAGCATTGTCTTTTAAAACATGACTGTCTCTATTCGTCTTGTAGCTGCACTTAACCTGGAAACCCGGGCATGGGTGGGGTTCTTCCCCTATGGAATGTCAGACCAGGAGTCCAGATGACTGTGTTCAGAGTTTCTTCAGACCCAGAAGAGCTCAACCTCTAGACAGCTTGGTTCCTCAAGAGAGTACAATAAGACCAACACTTACCCCTCCATCTTAAGGATTTACCAACTAAGTTTTCTGTAACACTAATAATAAAAACCCAGAGACAGATATTGGGGTTCAAGCTGAAAATCAGGAAAGCAAAGCAGCCAGCCACTAGCTCTTTCCTCTGCCTTTGACCAAATGGGTAATCCTGTCTCCATGAATCCTCAGAGTGCAATGCACACTGCTGCTCTCCACCAAACCTCCAACTGTAGTCCTCTGAGCTCCTGTCTGCTCTCTCCTTATATTCCTCTCTCTGCCCAGCCATATCACTCCTGATTGCACCTCCCTAATGCTGGGATTAAAGGCACGTGGTCCCAAGTTCTAGGATCACCTTTATGTGAGCCGTTTCTCTTTGAGACTGAATCAATTTCATGTATCTCAGTGTGGCCTTGAACTAACAGAGATCCATCTGCCTCTGTCTTCCGAGTCCTGGGATTAAAGATGTGTACCACCACTGGCCTCTATGGCTTGCTAGTATGGCTGTTAGGATTAAAGGTATGTATCACTACTGCCTAGCTCTATGGCTGTGGCTAGTTTGCATTCTAATCTCTAGTTGCTTTGTTAGATCATAAACAGTGTATCACCACAGTTTTCTTCAGTGGCTTGAATTGGAATCATCTGTGTGAAGAACTGGATGCAGCATATACGATCCGTCTTTTCTGGATTAAACACAAGACAGATGAAAAGAAGGGGGAAGGAGGAGAGGATCTTGAAGAAGCTACCCTTAGTGATCACAGTGGGTTTTAAGGAAGCGGCTGTTCACAGTAGGTTTCCTAGGCCCAGCTGGAGACACATTTACTGGTTCACTCCATCGTTTAGTTTCTGAGGACAGTTTCCTGCCATTTTCAGATCTCCGTGCCTAAACTTCCATCTAAATAAACTCTTTTGAACTTTAGTTATTTTTTTAATGATTTATTTATTTTGATTTTATGTGCATTGGTGTTTTGCCTGCATGTCTGTGTGAGGGCATCAAATTGCCAGGAACTAGGGTTACAAACAGTTATGAGCTGGCATGTGGGTGCTGGAAATTGAATGCAGGTCCTTTGGAAGAGGAGGCCAGTGCTCTTAACTGCTAAGCCATCTCTCCAGGTCCCATCTTTTGAACTTTAAAACAAAAACAACAAAAACCTAGTTCTTGGGTTCCTTTAAATATAGCATCAGATGTATAAAACATTGCAACTCATTAAAATCATGTAAAGGATATGACCTTGCTGCCTTTAGGAATCTCTAAAACACATCTTCATCAGATTTTTCTCTACTACACTTTGGGAAAAAAATGGCAGCTGTCTAGGCTGCCCAGTTGAGAACTAGGGACTTCTGCTAGAACTGGCCTGACCACTGGACACAGAGCATTGTTTTGGCTTCTAAGTGGAGTTTGTGCAGGATCCTGATGATCTGTTTTCCATATGGCTACCACTTTAACATTAGGATGTTAACTGCTATTTGGACATGGAATAAGATGGAGGCCTTTTACCCAACCTTATCTTCCTGTGGGACTGGGTGTCACTCTCCTTAAAAGACCGGTGCTGTTATATTTTTGCAGGTTTTTAAATGCTTGACTAGCACCTAAACAGAAGTGGTTTTTGAGAGTAATAACTTCTGAGAAATGATGAGTCCAAGAACTTGAAGCTAAGAATGGGACTCAAGAGACCAGGATCCCCTATCTCCCTTGTCCAGATGCCTGTGTCCTCTGAGGTCAGTGGGGCCACAGTTTCCATAAATGTAAATGTTTTTGGTGGATGAGTTTTAGAGAGATAGTACTCACCTTACTTTTAGAGAATTTTAAATTCTTATTCTTGACCTTTAATGGAAGAAGAGAAGAAGGGATGACAAAAAGAACCAGATGGTAGGAAGATGGTACCCTTGGAGACAGGCAGAACAAAGGGGGGTAATGGATGTAGAGTTTTAGGTGCACTGTGTCGGCATGGCAATGAGAAGAGGTGGGCTTTAGGAAGGACAAGGAATAAAAACCTTGAATTCTGTGTTTTTAGCATGTGTGTGTTAGTTTTGCTTCACTGGTAGTACAGAATATCAAAACACAAAGCATGGCGGGACACACCTGTTGTTTGAGTATTCTAGAGGCTGAAGCAGAAAGGTTGCAACAAATTTGAGATTAATGTGGGCTGTATAGTGAGTACCAGGCCAGTTGCTCACAAATATAAAAACAAGCAAAAGCTTCAAAACAGCAACACACATACAACAATATCCAACTCCCATAAAACAACACACACATATGGAAAACATACAAAAGTAATAGACAAAATCCCACAAAATAAGTGAGCGCGCGCGCACACACACACACACACACACACACACACACACACACACACACACAAAAACACCACCAACAGATACAATATAGATTTATCTTTATTTTTGGAAGCCAAGTCTTAGTTTTTTTCTACTTGCAAATAGTTGAACTTCTGTCCCTGGAGTTATTTTTCTTTCCTCAGTCTTTTTATTGCTCTTGGGGGCTGAGTCCACACTACAATGGTGGTCACTCCCTTCTCCCAATAAAAGATTCCTGCCTCTTGTATGGTTTTCCTATTTTGCTGATATAACTGTTGGAGAGAGCTCAGGTTTATGTGAAGGATGTAATATGTAGGCATTCCGTTAGGGGGATTGATCCTTAAAGCCATTAAGTGATGGTGAGGCCTTGGGTACTTTGACAAAAACCCAGAAAAGATTCTTTAGGGTTGCTTCTGATATATTTCAGGTAGCTGCTTAGAGAGTCACATTTACGGCTGTCTGTCACTACATTCTCAGCAACGAGGATGCTTTTTCCATCGCAGAGTTTTCTTTTATTCAACCCTAGAAGTTTTTATTCACTGTGAGGGCTGGTGGGGATGCACATGAGTCACTCTGTATTTTCATCAATTGGTGTAGTGTTTCCTGGTGCAGGCTCTTAGGTGTTAGAGGAGGGACACAGTCTCTCAGGTTGTGGTTCTCTTCAGCAAGGAGGGCAAAGGGGGCCAAAGACTCTTTGAAATGAATGAGTTTGGCAATTGGTTATGGTCTGAGAATGTTAGCAATGTAGTGGCTGGGTATTCTATTTGTGTGTTCAGTTTAACTTCTTAGTGATCTAGCCTTCATTTGGGTCTGCTAGTCCAGTTGCCAAATCTGATAGTGGGTAGACATTTGCTTACTAAGACAAGTTTGTGATCTACCCTCATCCCCCTCTGACCCCTCATCCTGTGTGACACATTTGTCATGTGTCATGTTACTTGGAATGAAATCTTTGATATAAAACAATGCTTCAAGACACTGTAATCTGTAACACAGTGGTTCTCAGCTTGTGAGGTGCGACCCCTTTGGGCCTTGCATACCAGATGTCCTGCATATCAGATATTTACATTATAATTCTGAACAGCAAAGTTACTTTTTGAAACAAAATTATGAAGTAGCAGTGAAACAATTTTACGGTTGGGGGTCACTACAGCAGGAAGAATGTATGAAAGTGTCACAGTGTTAGGAATGTTGAGAACCACTTCATTAAGCACATAAATAAGAATGCCATTTATTAGCTGAGTGGTGGTGGTGCACGCCTTTAATCCCGACACTTGGGAGGCAGAGGCAGGCGGATCTCTGTGAGTTCAAGGCCAGCTTGGTCTACAAAGTGAGTTCCAGGACAGTCAGAGCTTTAACACAGAGAAACTGTGTCTTGAAAAATGAACGAAACAACAACAACAACAAAATGTCATTTATTTATCTATTTATTTGTTTAAGACAGGGTCTTATATAACCCAGTCTGCTCTCCAGTTTGCCATATAGCCAAGGATAACTTTGAATTCCTGATACTCCTGCCTCTATCTCTCAAGTGCTGGAATCACAACTCTTCCACCATACCTGTTTGGCAAAATTCTTAAATTAATTCATCATTTTTTTTTTTTTTTAGTCTGTCATTCTGTTTTGTCAGAATACTTATGCATCTGTAGATGTAAAGGTGGTGGATTTGATTAAAGCACTTATCTGTCACAAGACAAAAAGATATGGTCCTGTACCTTCCTGATTGGTTAAAATGAGAATGGTATGTATTTTTTATTATAATTTGTTACATCTTCCTGCTCCTATATGAAGAGAACCAGGCTGAGGCACTTTGGAAAAAAATCATCATCATCATCATCATCATTAAACTGCTAACTATCCTTGAAGACAATACTTAAAACATTTCTTTTGTTTATTTAAATTAGAAACAAGCTTGTTTTACATGTCAATCCCAGCTCCCTTTCCCTCCCCCCCTCCCCTGTCCTCCACCAATCCTCTATCCCTTCCGTTTTCTGCTTCCCAGGGAGGGTGAAGTCTTCCATGGAGGATCTTCAAAGTCTGTCATATCATTTGGAGCAGGGCCTAGGCCCTCTCCCATGTGAGAGAGTTTTCCTCTATGTGGAATGGGTTCCCAAAGTCCATTCATATACTAGGGATAATACTGATCCACTACCAGAGGCCCCATAGATTGCCCAGGTCTCCTAACTGACACCCATGTGTGTGGGGGAGTCTGGATTGGTCCTATGCTGGTTTCCCAGCTATCAGTGTGGGGTCCATGAGCTCCCCATTGTTCAGGTGAGCTGTTTCTGTGGGTCTCTCCAGTCTGGTCTTTGCTCATCACTCCTCCCTCTACTTAAACCATTTCTGATGGTATTTCCGGAACTTGGGGCTTTTGTTGTGTTTTCAGTCAGTATTTTCCATGGAGAAATAGGTCAGATTTAGTTAAGCCTGACCTTCAGTGTTGGTCTGAATGATCAGAAGTGCCTGTTTTTTGTTTGTTTGTTTGTTTGTTTGTTTGAGTTACAGTTGTAAACACTTATTAAAACATGCCTGAAGTGAAGACAGCTTTTCAAAGAGAAGACATGCACATAGTTCCCTAGAATGATTAGAAAGAAAGAATGATGAGAAAGCCATGTTTCCTCTTTGACTGATTTCCATCAAAAAGCAAGAGAGGGCATGGTGATACGTGTTCTGTGAAGTGCTTTCTGGCACCTCCCAGCTGGTCAGGTTCTTTCAGAGTGACATTGAAGCCTTGAGTTGTTATGACTCGACAAATGGACAACAACAAATGTTCAGCCTTCTTATTGGTGCCAAGCCCAGGAAATTGGCAAATTAGATGACCAGGCCGAATGCTCCAGCAGTTTTCATGAGCTGAGTGTGCTGTAGGAGCAGGCAGCTGCTGGTTCAGTCCTCCAGCACTGGAATGCCCCTCCTCAGCTTTGACTCTGATGCTGCCCCAGGTTGAGACATGTCAGCTCAAAGATTCGGGGATCCAGGGCTCTGGAGGAACAAATTTTCTCTTTTAACTTTCAGCAACCCGAACATTTGAAAACTAAACAGTGGGAGATGTAGAGATATTTATTCTTCTCTGTGTAATTCCCAAATCATTCATATTAGTGGAGAAACAAACATACATGTCTACAACATTGATATAAGACATCCATCCATGGTTTGTTATAGGCTTCCACAGAAGCTGCCCTAAATGGGTGAATGGTGTTCATATTGGATCCTCAGGTATAAACAGGCTGCCCTTGATTTCCAGTTTTGATTTAATATACATCTGAGTGAAAAATAGTCTTTCCTTCTGTCATAATATCAATTTGTTTTTGGTATCTGTTATGGTTTTCTTCTTTGCTTGCTCTCCCCCCAAAAATTTCTTTAGAAGTTTGGCATTAAAAGTTGGGTGGGGGGATGGTATATACCCTAATCCAAGCACCTGGGAGGACCATGGAGTACTGTAGTTAGAAGTTTTTCTCTGTTCTGCTGGTCCCCCTGGACTGGTTTCTCTCCTGCTTGTGGGTCCCCACAACCACTTATGAAATAATCACTGAGATGCTAATATTAAATATAATTGTTTGGCCAATGGCTCAGGCTTATTACTAGCTAATTCTCCCTTATAAATTAACCCAATTTTAATAATCTGTGTATCACCACATGGCCATGGCTTACTGGTAATGCTTTGGCATCTTACCCCTTTGGCTACATGGTTCTCTCCGACTCTGTCTTCTTCCTCTCGATAACTCCGCTTGGATTTCCCGCCTGGCTATATTCTGTCTGGCCATTGGCTGAAACAGCTTTATTCATCAACCAATAAAAGCAACACATATTCAGTGTACAGAAGGCCATCCCACATCGGAGTACTCCATGTTTGAGGCCAGCCTGGACTAGCTAGTAGTCCCAGGCCATCCTGGAATCTATAGTGGGACCCTATCTCAAAAACCTAACCAAAAAAAAAAAAAAAAAAAAAAAAGAAAGAAAGAAAGAAAGAAAGAAAAACATTTGTGCTGGAAGACTGCTTCATTCTAATTGAAATTGAGCATATGTGGTTCACTGTTGGTAAAGAACTTAATATGGGAACGAGTCATTTCTTGGTAAATCAGTAAAACCAGCTTCCTATTTCCCTGTGGACAGTCAGTGGCTGGTAGAAGGGACTTTGAACTTAGTTGGTCCTTTCACTGTTTTGAATCAAAATAAATTGGTGAGTCACTTTGTTTATAAATGTCCCTTAACACTTTCAACATAAGGTCTCACTTTGTGACTATGAGTGGCCTGGCTCTTGATGGTACTTAATGAGCATCTTAGGCTACACTCAAACTTGCAGCAATCCTCCTGCCTCAGCCACCAGAGTGTAGGGATTACAGGCTCCATGCCTAGCTAATCAACCCCCTTTTGGATAATTCTATGTGTCAGGAGATCATTTCCATGGATATTTTATTTAGACAGAAAAATGAAACCTATATCTCAAACCATCATTTATAAATGCCACAAACTCCTAGGTTGTCATTTTGGTTGCGGAGTGTTTTCTTCCTGGCTGTGCTGTGTGCTGGCTACATGTGTGTCTGAAGATCATGCATTTTAAAGGCAAGGCAGATTGAAGGGTGTAATTTGGTGACATTTTGCTGACTGCACTCCTTGCTGTATGTCTCGTTTAGAGACTTTACTATTTTAGCCATGGTCAGTTATTTCTTAGCCCTACTCTGGGCAGGCCTCACAACTTCTTGACTCTCTTGCACATACAAATGCCTAAGTATATATCCAAGACATGAATGGTCTTCTGCTATCTTAGTCATTTTTTGGTCCCATATGTGAATCAGTATTTAACAAGAGAAAACTCTCTGAATGCCATTAAATGAATTGTCTTTATTTTGATCTACGTACTGCACCAATTTCCCAGTTTTCAAACTGGAATCTAGAATTTAACTACCACTTTTAACTCCTTGCCTTTAATTTTGGAAATCAAATATGGTAGAGCTGTTCAGGTGGTCAAGGGGACCTTTTCTGACCTTGAATGTGGTTTGCTGGCATTTCATTAAAAGGAGGAGTGGGAGGAGGAAGGGTAAGAGAAAAGGGGAGGAGGAGGAAGAAAAAGAGGAAGAGGAGGAGGCTGTTCTGTTTGCTGTTTTAGGTGACATGAGCCCTTGGGATTGTAAAAGGATCGTCTCACCATCTGACATGCAGCTGTCCATCTCCATTTTTAGCACCTTCCCGTCCTTCACACTTCAGTGACTCAGGAATGCAGAGCAGGGATAGGGTCTATGAGGCTCCAGACGCCTCATGTCTGACAGACACCATGTCTGCACTGTACATTGCCTTGTTCTTTGGGCCTGGGATCAACAATCTCCTGACCTCCATGGCAGTCAGGGGGATGCTCACCAAGATTGGTGTCTTTCCACTCACACAGGATTAACATTGAAAGCAAAACAGCACAAGTGCGACTTAATTTTTTTTTTTTTAAATCTGTCATCCAAATAGTAATTCACACCACAGGTGTAGCTGAAATCACCTGGGGAGCCTAGGCTGTGTGGGTGGAGTGTTCATGGAGATGTATTCCAAAGATATGTTATATCTGTTGTTTTGTTTTTGAATATGGTTATTGGTTAATAGGAACTTAACTTTGTGTGTGTGTGTGTGTGTGTGTGTGTTTGTGCTCGCTGGCACACTTTTAAACTCAGGCTAAGATGTTGTAATACATACATTTTATTTAATGTGTATGTGTGTGGGCTCTTGTGCTACAGGGAAGATGTGGGGGTCAGAGGAAACTTATGGGTGTTGGTGCTTTCCTTCTATTACTTGGCTCCTGGGGACTGAGCTCAGTCTTAGTAGCAGGTGCCTTTACCAGCTGAGACATCTCTTCAGCCTGGTATTGTTTTTAGTGTGTTTCCTCAGCACATCTAGAAAGTCTGAGGACTTGGCTTTGCAGTCTACATAGAACCGTCTGGGTAGGGCCATCTTGTGTTGCCAGTTAAGTCAACCACAGTTCATTTCTATGCAGTCAGTGAGCTCTTGGGTCTATATTGTAGGACAGATAATCTTGTTAGAAAGCTCTTTAAAATCAGTGATCATTAAAAAAAAAAACTTAAAAGGATGGTAGCACATCCTTTTATTAAAAGGATATTTTAATTATATTATTCTATTAAATATGCCACAATGGTTATTATTTAAAAGAGAGTTTTATCTTCAGTGTAGGATCACAGCTATCGAAAGGATGCATCAAAGATGTGTCCTGTCATTGTTTTTCAGATCTCTGTTCTCTGCCATTGTAGGCCCTAAACCTTGAAGTGGTCATTTTGCTGAAAAGCGATTGAGAAGACTTCTCTAGTACCCCCTTTTCCCCTACCGCCCCTTTTCTTTATTCATTCTGAGCATTAGTTACAAAATACTGCTAGAGTGTGAAGTGCTCACATGCAGACCCCTCCTGAGGCTCCACTCCTCAGTCTCACCTAGAAGTTGGAGACCTCTGTACTAGCGTAGCCTCCCAGTCCTGAGCCAATCGCCAACTTGATGAGAAACCAGGCTGTTGGGAAGGACAGGGCTGATAACGCAGTTCAGTTGAACCCACAGATGTTTTCTGTCACTGGTCCTCCCTCCATCTGTGGGTATTTTCCTGGCAAAAGTGAATGATATTCTTGTGTCTGTAGCTGGAGTGTTTTCAACCATGCTTGAAAATACGGAGAACACAGTTTTTGTTAAAGACTCTCCTGAACAAGACCAGTCTTGTGCCAAGTGGGAAATCTACCCAAACATCAATCTGATATAAACAACAAAGGCGTTTTCATCTTTTAGGAAGAAAATTTGAAACTTACACTGTCTGAAGGCTTCTTTTTCTTTTGCAGGTGTGAAGAATAGGTAGGGACATGATCCCCAAATACAGGATATTTTCAAGGTGTTTTTTAAGCTTGGTTGTGAGTTTCGACTCCTGTGAACTAGTGGCATGTTAAGGCATCCAATTAGTCATGTTTTTGATGAGGAAAGCTGGTCACTAACACTCAGGTCAGTTGCACTAATTTAAGTCATGCGCAAGTGGTTAACATGCTATTCAACTTTGGTATAGAAAGCTTAGGCAGGGTCCTGAATCTTGAAGTGTGTTCTCAAAGCTTTGCCTCTCTCACAGCAGGGGACACTTGGTTGGGAAGACAAGTGCTGATGGTTAAGCCACAGTACAGATGTGGCTAAGACAGCAGTTCCCAACCTGTGGGTTGAGACCCCTTTGGGAGTTGAATAACCCTTTCATAATGGTAGCAAAATTACAGTTAAGAAATAGCAACGAAAATAATTTTATGGTTGGGGTCACCACAACATGAGGAACTATATTAAAGGCTCACGGCATTAGGGAGTTTGGGAACCACTGGGCTGAGTTCTGGTAAGGTATGAGGATGCCTGTCTTTGGACAGGGTGTTTCTAAGTATTGGTCTTCTGTGCTCTGTTACAGGTGTGAGTGAGTGATGGCCATCCCGTGAGCAGCGGGGATGTACTCCCTTGAAGGCATGCAAGTGTGTGATTAAGGGATATACATGCATGACTCCAGGATTTACTTCCTTCCTGTCCCACAGAGTTACTGAAGGGAGTGAGTTATGGGATAATTTATAACACGGCAGGCCCTTCCTGAAGACAGCCCTCGTCAAAACAGGAAGATGAAACTCAGGTTTCAACGAGCAGACCACAGCTTGGGATACTTTTTAATTACAAGCAGAAAAATCTTCATACTTTTTCATTTCCAACTCCTGTGCCCTCAAAGAGATGTCTGCTTTAAGGTTAGTATGCCCATCCTGTTAAAATATGTGAACACTGTTTAATGATGTGCCTTCTACCCTTTCTCTTTCTTTTCTTTGCAACATGATGCCATGTAGCCTAGGCTGGCTTCACTTCCTTTCCTAGCTGAGCATAACCTTGAACTTCAGATCTTCCTGCCTCTACCCTCAACTACTGATATTACAAGTGTGCAATACACCAATAGTCCTAGTTTTATGTAATGCTGGGCATGGAACCCAGGGCTTCACACATGAGTGAAGCATTCTTTTAACTGAGTAACATTCTTAGCCCTCCTTCACACTTTTGTTTCTCAAGTTCTTATGCTGCCGGGGCCAAAAAAGAAATTTGGTTGATGAATTGCAGAACAAAGCTTCTATTTACAAAGGCCAGAGAATCTACGAGCTAGGAAGAAAGACGGAGTAAGCATTCTGGATGAGATGAGATGCACCCCGCCTGGCCTGTTTCTTCCAATCTTTCCTTTTGATTTGCATCTACTTGCTCCAGTTTAGAGTTGGTAAAGTGTGTGTGTGTGTGTGTGTGTGTGTGTGTGTGTGTGTGTGTGTGTGTGTGTATGTGTGTGTTGGTGTTCAGGTGGGTACTTTCTGTCCTGGGCTCCCGAGCAGCTCACTGGTAGATCTTCTACTAAGCATCCACAAAGCCCTGGGTTACATCTCTAGCACTAAATGAAGGACTCAAAACTTTCTTTGCTGTGTGTATTTAGCCTAAAGGATGTAGCTGGCATGCGCTCGGGACTATGTGTGTGCACGTGTGTTTTACATGCAAGCAAATATAGGAGAATATTTGACAGTGTTCAAGGGGTCTTGTTTTATAGCCAGTGATGCTAAGTGTAGGCTTTTGTGCTTCATTTTCAACTTCAAATCCTCGCTTCAGCATGTATTGCAAGAGTCATTCTCCATTTAAAGTGTCTGTGCACTCTGGGATTACTCTCAGAGGTTCCCTCGCACTGTCTCATTTGGGGGAGCCTTCTGAGCGGTTCTCATTGATAACATTGGATTCCTGAACACTGAGTTCTGCAAGTGATATTTTTTAGGTTAAAAATAGCAAGTTCACCTTTCACTTTGGAATGCCCCAGCAGTTGGCAGCAACTTCATGTATTAGAGAGTGTACCGAGGAAGCAGGAGGAAGAGTTCCAGGCTCTTCCTTCTCTCCCTTCTGCCCCGAGCAACTGCAGCAGCCTCATAAATTACTGGTGCCCTTTTGAACTGACCTTCAGGTTCAGGAGATGTAAATATTGATGGCCTTGACACCGCCTGCCCCCACCCTGGTATGCACTCTGCTCAAGAGATGGAATCTCCTCAGCTAACTGAAAGCAGGTGGGCTAGTGGATCCACGGCTCTAGATCCTCAGCCATCCATAGTTCTGAGGCAACCTGCCCTAGTACTGCCTCTGGCCTTGGTGCAAGGAGAATGTCAGAGGCAAAGGGGTTTCCAGAGTGTGTCTAGTTGTTTCTGTAGCCACTGTCTCTGCATTGCACTCTTGGGAGTCTAGCCCTTAATAAGGTGGCTCCTAGGACACAGAATATATAAGTGAATATATATATATATATATATATATATATATATATGATCATCATCATCATCATCATCATCATCATCATCTCTAACTAGGTTTTTATTTGTGTGTGTATGCATTTGTGTGTGTTTGTGTCCATGGAGGTGAGGGGACAATTTGGGGTAGTCAGTTCTTTCCTTCCAGCGTGGGTTCCAGGAATTGAAAGGTTTGCATAGCAAGAGCCTTTACTGGCTAGGCTGGCCCTCCTTTCGTTTTTTGGAAGGAAATTGAAGGAGAGCCATCCACTGTAGTAAATGTTTCTTAAGTAAACATTAAGCTTTCAGGGCTCCTCTGTCCATGAGAGTAATACACAGACGTGGTAAGGCCTACAGCCTAGGAACGTCCTCAATGTGTGGACTCTGATTTCTGGAGCAGATGTTTTTCTTCCTTACATAGAGATTGGGGGTGGGGGGTGGGGGGGTAGATGTGTATAGCTCTGAGTTTTCAAAAAGGGTTGGATGAGTTTTATTTTGCTGCTGGTTGTAATTTTTCTGGGTTTATGCAATATATGCATTAGGAAGGGGATTATTGGAATAATTGCTTGGTTGTATTGCAAGGTATTGTCAGTAGTCCTGGTTTATAGACCCACTGTATTGCAGGCTGAGTCAGAGAGGTGCCCCCTGTAGGGACTGTGATAGCACTGCAGGGGTTGGGGCCACATTGCTTTGGGTAATTTTTCACTTGGAAGCGAGGGTGTGAGGAGATAGCGCTTACCCATCTGTCTGTGGGAACATTTGTATGTATATTACCTGAGCATTTAGGCCCACCATGGAGAGAGAGGATTTAAAATGGAGAAGAAAAAGGAGGAAAAAAAATGAAAATAAATTAAGGCGATGGAAACAGCAGAAGCATCTTTGTAGAGAAAACCCCAGCAGTTCTTAAAAGCAGACTTAATAGCCAGTAGCAATGCCCTGCGTTATTGTCTTTTAGAAGCAAAACCCAACACACAAAGCTGAAGCTGAAATAACAACCTGGAAATGTTCCAGGGAAGCCCTACAGGGCAGGCTTCCGAGTCTCAGACTCAAAGGGGGAAAAATCCATTTTGCAAAGTAACTTCTTACATTGATTGCTAGCTGTCAGTGTTTGATGGGTAGATCCTGGAACATTAACTGATTGAATTCTTCAGTGCTGTGTGGCGGCCTCCCCTCCGCTGCTTTGCCCTCCTAAGTTTGTGCGTGGACACATGAGACATGGGCTAAATGAGGAGTGGGAAGCAGATTGGAACATTTTGGCATCAGCTTGTTCTTTCCTAAAGAGAACTGGTGGAAAGACATAGAATTTAGTTGAAATATTACTTATTGATTGCTTATGCTTTGTAGAGCTAATAAATTGTCCAGCTCCTGACACTTCCCCACCCCACCCCCATGCCCAATCTTCCCACTCCAGACACAGTGATACCGGGCACACTGTAGGAATAGAGGGTAATGGTCTTCTTCACACCCTTGGGCTCCTAAGCAGCTCCTTCCTTTTGGCACTGGAGACTGCCTTATTTCTTTTCCTGTCTTCCATAAACTGTGATGAGAGTAAAGCAACTGAAGAGAGAAAGAGCTTATTTTGGCTTCTGGTTCAAGGGCATAGTCTGTCCAGGCAAGGAATTGAGGGGCTCTGGAGTTAGATGCAGCTGCTCAAATCATATTTACAAAAAAAAAAAAAAAAAACCAGACAGTGATGAATGCCTGCTGCTGCTCTGCTTCCTTTCTCCACTGCAGCCCAGGGGCCCAGACATGGGAAGTGATACCCACAGTGAGCAGATCTTCCTCATCTCAGTTGATGCCATCACAGTAACCCCACAGGCCCGTCTCCCAGGTCGTCCTGCATTCTGTCACGTTGGCAGTTGACACAAACCATCATGATTTGTGCTTCCACGTAAGAGTGAGACAAGTGTCGAACTCACATATTGAATGGTCTCAGCGCTTTTGTTTTTAAGCCTCAGAGTTCCCTGAATCACAGCTCTAATTTCTGAGAGCAGTGACTCTCCTCTGCTCAGCAGGCATCGAGCTCTCAGGATTCTGTGTTTCCCTCTGCACCCAGATGCCTCTAGACTGATGAGCTCCCAAGGATGCTGGTGGCATGA
Organism: Cricetulus griseus; assembly: GCF_003668045.3. NCBI lineage: Eukaryota > Metazoa > Chordata > Mammalia > Rodentia > Cricetidae > Cricetulus > Cricetulus griseus. Next base: position 249,396,854 of record NC_048596.1, on the reverse strand, counting down.
GGCTGTAGAGATAAAGGAAGATGCAGAAACCAGGTTCTGGAAGGAAAAGAGCATTCAGCCCATCTGTAGAAGGTTACCACACTTAGCCAGTATTGGCCGTTCTGGGGCTGATGGATGGAAAGGGACTGAGGAAGAACAGATGAGGTAGAGCAAGGAATATCACTTAAGCCTTGGGGTTTCATACAAGACAGAAGGAAGAGATTGAGAGCATGGTGAAAATGGGGGTATTTCCCAAGAGTAGCAATTTACTTTCTATTGAACCTAGGAACAATGCATAGTCACTCATTGGCAGGCAATTTAGGGTAATGGAGTGTGGACAATTTCTGATTTTTACCTCCTCTCCTCCTGTGGTCAGTGGTGCCTTTTGTTGCGTTAGAAAAAAGGGGTGGTGGTGGTGGGGCTAAAAGAGAAAGCAAGTGAAATGCTTTCCAGATCTGATAACTTCAGAGATCTCAGGAGAAAACTCTGGCTCGGGTCCCAGGATGAGGTCACAGTCTGCAGTTGGATTTATGCTGGGATGTCAACCACACCAAAGGCATGCTGCCACGATCCCTCTGCAGTCGTTTATCAGGGCAAAGGAATGGCTTTTGGGTCACTTGTGTATATACCCTGTGACTGCTCAGAACTACTTAGAAGGGTAGCCTGTTCACAGTGGAGGAACCATTAAATATTCTTTTCAGCTGAACACTATGCAACTTTCATGTCATGAAATTCAAATCTTTTATCTCCTCCACCTTGTAAAACCTTTACGCAAATATTTTTAATTATTCCTTACCCAGTGAAACCTTTGTTTACACAAAGGCCAGCAGCATTCTCTAAAGTCAAGTGGCCCATCCCTTCCTTCTTTCCCTCCTTTCCTTTGTGCTGATTCTTTTAAAACTAGCCAATTGTGAAAGATTGTGAAGTCCAACCCCAGCCAATGGGAAAGACCAAGTGTAGTTTTTGTCCTAGTGTGCTAGCCAGGTGGGGTTGGGTTCTGCAGCACTTTATTTACAAGAATGGTCGGGCTGATCTGCTGTCACCTTGCTTGTTTCTTTTTGTGAAGCTGAGATTGTTTTGTTTGTAACATTGAGCATAGGTGGATGTTTTCTTGAACATGTCTGGAGGCCCCGCATTTTTGTTTCTGTAAGTCTTTTTTGTGATTGTCCGTGGATTTGGAGCAAAGACCAATTCCTCTGTGAAGCCATGTTTGAATTGGAAGCATCAAAGGCAAACTGCTGCACAATCAAAGCACAAAGTTAGTTTTGGGGAGGAAAAGCAGAAGAGTTTGAGAGAGAAGGGCTGAATGGACGCTGCCTTCAGGCAATAGAGTTTTATTACTGCTAGAGGGCGGATAGGCAATACAACATAGCAGGGGCCTGAAATAAGGCTTCAGTCCTACCCAGCTAAGCAAGTACCTACTCTTATGGATTCTGAGGATGTGTGGGGGGGGGGGGGGGGAGGGGGATGCTGCACTGTAGGGAAACAGGCTTGGTTAATATGTTAGTATATGACAGAGTCAAGAAGGCAGCGGTCATGTGACCCAGACTACATGTCAAGTGTCATTTCTTTCCTTTGGGTAAGAAAGTGGAGCTTGGTTAATGTGTGGCTTGTAAGACATGTCTATTGTCAGGCTGCCTTCAACACTCCCCCCTCAGGAGGTGTGTGTTGGGGGGATGGGTGTGTGCATATTGTATTCCCAGAGGCCCTTTTTGCTTAGGGCCTGCTTCTGATGATCAAGTAGAACATTGCTGTAGTTCCAACTAGTTGGACAGCTGTGAGAGGAAATTACTTGGGTCCAGGAATTTGAATTTATGTGGATACCATAGAAAGAGTCTGTCTCCATTCATTCATTCATTCATTCATTCATTCATTCATACATGACAGAAATGTGTATATTAAGTATATGTATATAACAATGATGTTCACAATAAGTAGCATTTATTGAGAGCTTATTGTACCCCATATAGCATTCTAAGGGCCTCACAAATCTTTTCAGCATATGCAGTTTGTGTTGCTGACCTGATTTACAGAAAAAGGTTGTGGAACAGAGGAAGTAAATGGAGGCATGTTCAATCTAAAAGTCTGAAAATGAATATAACACTCACTGAGATAATAAGCTGTGTGCATAGCAGCAAACTGAATTCATTAATGTGTTCTTCCCTAATACTTGCCCAAAGGACTTCACAATTGGGTAGAGGAGTTTTTTGTTTTTTTTTTTATGTAAACCAAGCTTGGAAATATGTTACTAGAGGGAGGGTGATTTCAAGAAGAGTATACTAACAATGACATGGATAATTCTCCAGTTGAATCCCTCCTGTGATCATATTGACAAGAGAAATTGGACTGTGTTAAAAGTAAGAGTAAAACACACATGAAAATAGATTTCTCCAAGCCCATGTGCCATGCTGAATATTTGAAGCAGTAACTGACCACTTCTGGGAGGGTGTTGATGAAAGAATATAGCCTGGGCAACCGTGGGGCGTGATGTCATTTACATCTCAACAGTTAGTTTAATATATTGGACGTTAGCACTTTTGGCACTGGCTTCTGATAGGTAGGAAGTCAGGTAGTAGTCAGGTAGGAAGAGAGAGGCAGTGACTGAAGAGTTGCCATCATGAGCTATGGTTTGCTGTCAGTCATCTTCTAGGGAGCCCATGGTATTTGCTCATGGTGGTGTGTGTGAGACCAGAGGGAAGACCACTAGGGAAGCAGGAATGGCTAGGGACAGAAACCGCACTTCAGTTTTGGATGTCTGGGAAAAGATGATTTCAGTAAGTGTCCTTTAGTGGATGTGAATTCCAGCAGCTTCCTTAGGTCTCAACTCCCTCTCTTATAAAATTATAAGCAAATAAGAGTGACCTTCTTGGACTCATTTGAAATTGAAATCGGCTAACATAAAAGGCTAATATTGGGGGCTATAGTCATTACATAAGGGAGGTTTCTGATGTCAGTGATGAAGTGAGAATAACCTGTGGCTTAAAGTAAACAATTTCAGGTTCACCCCACTCTGCAGTGACCCAGGGCAGACTTCATCTCAGGGAGACTGAAAGGAAACTTGGGGCGATAAGATGCAAACAATTGAAAAAAAATTAATTGTTAATGTCGAGGTCTGTCTGTCCACCTCTCTAGTCCAGGATTACCTTTAGAGGTTCTTGCCATACATTCAGATGTACTCTGGTGACGAAAGACAACTCAGGGTTCAGAGATCTGCCTCAGTGACTTATGCATGGCAGAACACCATGGGCAGCAAGGAAGTGTTGTGTGACCTGTCTGCCTGTTGACAGATCCCTCTCTGTAATACCCTGTCCTTGCTGACCCAGGGTCTTAGCTAGGTTTCTAGAGCATTACAGAGGGATTTCCTTTTTGATAATTCTTTTTGATTTAGACTCCCACACTGTAAACCAGTGTCACCAGGAGCTCACTGTATAGTCCAGGCTTGCCTCAAACTGTAGATTGTCCTGCCTTTGCCTCCCAAGTACTAAAATCACAGCTGTATGTCACCGTGTCCCCCTCTGAAAATTCTATTGTATTTTTTTTTTTTTTTGGAGACTGGGTCTCATGCATCCCAGGCTGACTTCAAACTCAGTAAGTAGCTGAAGATAACATTGAACCCTCTGTCTGCACCTCTGGATGGAATAATTTTCCATGGAAAAATTATTATTTTTAAGTTTCCGGTAGTAAGCAGTTTGATTTGTCGGTTGCATATTTTCTAGTTCCACTGTAAGGTCTTAGAAAATGTATCTATTACTTTTTCTTCCTTTAAAATGATATACTTTACCATTAAAAAAGTATATGACAGTGGCTTATTTCTGTCCTCTCAGCCCTTGGGAGGCTGATGCAGAAAATGTGCCAAGAATCTGAGGCCAGTCGCTGTACTGAAGTGCAAGATCCTGGCTCAAAATAAAACAAATCATTTTTTTTTTCTTTCAGTTTTGATGTACTAGAGATACAACCTAGAACCTCGAATACACAGGCAGGCACTCCACAGCTGAGCCCATTCCCAGCCCCTTCTGTTAATTTCCCTGAACCTCAGTTTTCTGTGTGTAAACAGGTGACTTAATAAACAGGCAGGACGGAGTCAGCATGTGCATCAGCTGAGTGCTAGTCACTGTGACACCAAACACAAATACTTACTACACACTTGCTGTTCTTAGGATGTTAAGTTAGCAACAGCCACCTAGCTGTGCTTTCCCCAACTCCTCATGGCCCCTATCAAATGAGTTCCCCCAATCCCTTTAGTCTGACTGCCTCTAGGCCATTTACCTTTCCATAAAAGCCCAAGAACCCAATCTCCAGGGTTTAGTATTGATCCCATCTAGTCCAGAGAGAATATGCTAATCATCTCTGCTAAGTGCTTTTGACCAAAGGTGTAAAAGCCTGATTCCATTTGGGTTGTAAAAAAGAAAACCCCTGAAATTTCCGTCTTGGAATTTGTGATTATGGAATTTGCATCTTGAAAGGCAGTAGTATCTCAAATTTAATGATAAGCCATTTTCAGTGGAGTATTCATAATTTTTTTTCATGACCTCTCTGGTTGAAAGAACTACAGTAGGGTATGGATTTCTGCGGCATACTATTTAATTTCTACAAAGATTATGCAAATCCTTCCTTTCTTTCTGTATCAGCTGGTATGGCTTTGGGGGCAGGGGTGTTTAAAGCTACCCATTTGCAAGAAGCAAAACTTTTAAAGAATGGTACTTAGGCTGTCAGCCTGCCTCAGTTTCTTCACCAGTGAATATAAACCTGGCCAGCTGCATACCTCCCTGGAACATTAGGATGAATAGCTCTGAGCTTGTAAAGTACTTTAAATGTCTTGGATGAAAGGGTCCCTGTAAGTACAGGTCTTAGGAAGGTATTATATGTGGTCTTTCAAAACTGCCGTGCAGCCTGTTTGGCAGGAACGCTAATGCACTTCTGGCTTTAGAATCGTAAAGCTATACATTGAGAAGCCTCGGGCTTCATCTTGTGAGTTCTTGAGGCAATGTGCCTCCACTTGCTTCCCTGGTGTGGAGATTCTGTCTGGAGCACAGGTACCTGCAAGTGTGCACACGCAGAGCCATTCTGTAGATGACAGGCTGCCTTGGCCGCTCTGCTATTGAGAAAGCTTGGGCTGTTAGTGACAGGAGGGGCCCCGGGTCCTCTTGGGACCCTGTGGGACTGCTATGGAGAGAGAGAGAGAGAGAGAGAGAGAGAGAGAGAGAGAGAGAGAGAGAGAGAGAGAGAGAACACAAACACTTGCACTTTAAAACTAATGTAATGCTGAGGAAGAGGTTGTTCTGTACTGATTTGGGGTCTTTTTTCCAATTAGTGGTCCAGTTCCAACAGGCAAGTTGACTACCTGTCTTGAAGCTCGGTTTCCCTGTCAGGCAGCCCCACCCCTAATGTTTGTGTTACCCAAAGCCAGAATGTAAATGGAGACACAGATACACATATCTAAATGATGAAAAACTGATAGACTAAAGAGCTGCCAAATAACATGTACATGACAATCCTGTTATGCATCATGTAGTTCAGGGTGCTATCAAACTCAGGACCATCCTCTTGCCTTGGCCCCCTGAGTGCTGGGATCCTGCCTCAGTGAGTTGTATATTGAGGACAAGGTGTCTATGGACAGTGTGCCTGAGGAAAAATCTTTTATTTTTTTTTTGGTTTTTAGAGACCGGGTTTCTCTGTAGCTTTGGAGGCTGTCCTGGGACTAGCTCTTGTAGACCAGGCTGGTCTCGAACTCACAGAGATCCACCTGCCTCTGCCTCCCTAGTGCTGGGATTAAAGGCGTGCACCACCAACACCCGGCTCGAGGAAAAATCTTAATAGCCTGATTAGTAGTTCATTTAGGCTGGTAGATTTAGGAACTTAGAGGTTCTAGTACCTGGCCCTTGATCCTGAAGAGGATGTAGGGCTTTTGGTGTATGTGTGCTCTTAGCACATAGAATTGTGGCCTATGGGCAAGGACATTTTAGCATACTCTTGCCCAGCATCAAGATAGTCCGGCATATAGGGTAGCAGTGAATCTTTTTCCTAGTGTTAGGGCCGTAGGTGTGCACCACCATCCTGGTCTATGGTACTGATGCTGGGTAGTGAACCCAGGACTTCATGAATGCTAGACAAACACTGTGGACAAAACCAAGCTACATCTCTAGGTCATGGGCATTCTTTTTAGAGTATGTGTATTTATGCTCTTAGGAAAGATAATATAAAGCATGAAAAACTCTCGTAGCAGAAAGGCCTCATGTCCACATTTACCAAAGATGAGAGTGAGGGCTATGTCCTAGTAAACAGAAGGATGCATGAGTTTGGGTCTCTAGGACCCAGTACAATGCTCTGTTGTTTCTTGATATCGAATCTGTTAATTCTGTATCATAAATTCAACACATACTCTCGGCTACTTCTCTCCTAAGCATTATCCTGGGCTTATTGGCAATAGCAGTGAACAGATATGGCTTCCTGTCTTCACAGAGTGAATGCTTCACACAACAGAAAGTGAGATGGAAGGGTAATTATAAAACCATGCTGTTCCTTGATAGTGGAGTCTTCTCTGGGCTCTCATTTGTTTCACACTGATACATTATATCTCTAGGTCAATGACTAGGGAACACTTCCTCTAGCAGACATAGTAGAGAGCCACCACTGAACAAGAGAATGGACCATTGCTTAATGAAATGACTTGGGTTTTGTATGGAGCTATATTCAAATGCTCAGGTTCTCACTGTTATAAATAGCCATGTTCTTTAAAGCTCTGATGTTCTGGAATGCCAGCTTTTTCATCCATTGGTCTTTGTTCGGTTTAAGATGTTGCCCTGGGCTCTATAAGAAGTTTCAGAGACAGTTCAGTGTACAAAAGGATTTCAGAGCAGTAGTTGGTATGTCCTACTCTGTCAGTGTTACCTCACCGTACTACTTATCTGCCCAAATCCTTGTCAATGAAATGTGTTCTTCCTCCTTCCTGACTGCTTCAGTCTCCTCAAAGGAAGTTGTCGCTGAACCCTGCCATGCAATAGCTGCGTGTGGAGCAGATTTTTTTTTAACACCTAGAAGTGCTGTCCTTCTGGTTCAGCTGACTTCTCATGGGGACTTCTTCTACTGGAAGGCTGCTGGGAAGTACCAGGTGGATCTGTCTGTAAACTAAGTGTGAAATCCAACAGAAAAAGTCACCGCCTCCTTTGCCTCTCTTCTCTTCAACTTAATGCATTTTAAAAGTCTTTTGGTTCAGATAAATATATGTTATGTGATCTGTTGCTAAAGGGTCCACCCTTCCTGGTTTTAGACAAATCCTTCCCTGAAGCAAAGAGCTACCTTGACTATTGACACCCCTTTCTGGTGGCAATCATAGGCTTGTTTGTTTTGCTAATGAAACATGGAATGGAATAGCTTTATGGAGAGGTGTAGCAAATGTTGATAATCAGGAACTTTTTGCTGTGTGTAGAAGGGTCAGTTCTCACTGTAAAATTTTCACAATCTGCTACTCACTGTGGGTTATCTTTATGAGATTGGCTTTTCTGTTATTCTTTTCACTGTAATTTTTAAAATTTTCTATATTAACTGTAATCTATTCAGAAAGAGGTTAATTTTTGTCAATAAGCTACCAAGTGTGGTGAAATTCTAAAGGGATGAGAAGAAAGAAGATTCTCCAGATTTTATGATTTTGCTAAATAAAAATGTGATTTAAAACAAAGTAAAGCAACCAATTTTGGATTTCGTTTCTAGCATGCTGTTGGATATTAGCAGGTTGTTCAAGGAGTCTGGATCTTCTATTCTCTTCCCTCCTTCCCTCCTTCCCTCCCTCCCTCCCTACTTCCCTCCCTCCCTCCTCCCTCCCTCCCTCCCTCCCTCCTCCCTCTCTCCCTCCCTCCCTCCCCTCTCCTTCCCCCTCTTTACCTGGGATGGAACCCAGGGTCTCATCCATGCTAGGCAAGCAGTCTATCATGCAGATGTATCCCTAGCCCTGAATCTTTTTATTCTATCTAGTATTTTTTGCTATAACATTTCTTTTGAATTTAAAGTTCAGTGATTAACAAAAGATCCTTTGAGGCTGCAGTATTTCTTAAACCTAACTAGTATTATAATTGTTTAAGAGCCTTGTGTTGTTACATCTAAAGTCGGTGTAGTAGCAGGTGATTTTAGTTTCACTAGGGCCAAGAGAATCACTTAAGTTAGGATTTTGAGACTAGCTTGAATAATATAGCCCAATTCTAAAAATGAATGCAAGAAGGAATGAGCATGAATGAACATACCCTCCTGTCAGTATTCTAGTTTAGTCAGCCTAGGTGTGGCTTTTGGAGTATCAGGTCCCTAGGGACTCGAGTTATAGTTGGTTGTAAGTTACCATATGGGGGCTGCAAATTGGCCCCAGGTTCTGTAGAACATCTAGTGTGCTTAACCACTGAGCCATCTCTCCAGCCCCTGGATATGTATAGTTTATGTAAGTTCCTCTTTGAGAACTACTGATATTTGTAGTGGGGAGGGTGGTATTGATCCCTGAGAATTCAGGAAGGCTCTGGACTGCTGTAAATATGCACCACTTTAAAAACTCTATCTCACAGATAACCATGTATCCTATACATTAAACAAGCTTAGATTTTAAAATACTCTCTGATCTAGAATGCCTTTTAGGACTTTGTTCTTACAAAATTTCCAGTCCATTTCATTATTACAAAGAGGATGGAATTGCAGTGATTGCTTATGTGTCTGGGGTAAGTTCCCATTGCTGGGGATCATAGACCTGGAGCTGGAGGCCCAGGCATTCTGGATCTCTCTCTCTCTCTCTCTCTCTCTCTCTCTCTCTCTCTCTCTCTCTCTTTCTCTCTCTGCTTCTTTATGACTGGTTTTGGCCTCATTTGCTGAGATTTGACCTTTCTGATAAGTTTCTTGGCTTCTCTGGAATGCAAAGTTGGGGATACTAATATTTGCTACCAGGTAATATTTGTTCAGAGATGTGAGAACCTGGGGCATTAGGTGACTGAGTGTGTGATCATTAACAGGACCCAGGAAAATGTTGCCAGAGATAATGGCACCTTTGTTGTCACTGACACTCCACTCCCCTCCATGTCACTTGGGGAAAAATGGTATTCGTTATCATATCAGAAAGGGAATTTGGAAATAATCAAGAGGCTGCATTCTTTCTAACAGTTTATTCTTGTAGTCACAAGTATCTTTCTTATGGAAAGATAAAACGTCTTGACCAGGCATTAATTTGTTCCATCTTTTATCACTAGAGTCTTAAGAAGTCTGAAGGAGCCTCTACCTCCTTCTTTCTGCCTTCTTTCTTTTGAAAGTGTGCTTATTATGTGGTGATCATTTAAGGAGGGCTGAGGACAAACATCGGACACATTAGAAGGTTCTCAAGATAAGAAAATTCTGTAGTCTTTGGAAAGCAATGTTATGCTTCCTGTGGAGGAGGATCGTGATGGTGATGGCAAATCCCACTTCCATAAACTATACCAGGGCTTTATGCAAATATCTACATGTTCGTTGGTTGGATCAAGACTGGGTATCAAAGCAATTAAAAAAAAAACTTCCAGTTACCTAACCTTCAAATGTTTTGTAATCAAACATCTGCCTTTTGTTGTTGGTTGTACTTGCTTTGATTACTGCTTTGTTCAGGCCAAAGCCTGTTGCTGGCCTCATTGTAACTTGCTTAGGATGGAGATGGCAGTGAGAGAAAGAAAGGGCATGCTTAGGAAGAACTGTAGTAGTTCATTCTGAAAAGATTTAAAGTTATTCCTACCCTCCCAATTTTCTCTCCATTTAAATGCCCCCTCCTTTTTCCCCCACTAAGGATATTTGAAAAAAAAAAAGGCCTTTTGAAATCTACTGTAACAACAACAACAACAACAACAACAACAACAACACACACACACACACACACACACACACTCGGGAGTTTAATTTGAGTTAACCCTACACAGAGGTAATTACCCTCAAAGCCATGGGTTGCCAAATTAAAGCCAAGTACCAGGTGTGAGATACTTCCTTTTCAGATTGGTCAGAGGTATCTCAAAGACACTCAAAATAATATAGGATATAGCCACTGATTTTTTTTCCTTGCCCGTCAGAACTTGGTGGTAAGACCCTATTGCTGAAGAAACACGCACTTTGGTTACAGAACATGAGAAAATGATGTTCAAACTGCCTAGGAAGCTTCCTCTCTGCTGACCAGCTGTCATAATACTGGAAAGTGCTAAAAACCATCAGTAGTCTTGTTTAGCTGTGAAGTCTGTGAACTACATTAATGACCAGTGTGGGAAGCTTTGTAAAGGGGTGTAATAGAGGCATGAATGTTATGGAGGCAAGCAACCACTTTCTGATTGGTTTTAAGCTCTGCTTCACAGGAAGTAATGCGTGCCAGGTTGGTTCTCTAAACCTGATCAAGAGGCCATGGTTGAGGAGCTCACTGGTCATAGGAGTGAACCTATTACTATTATCACTCCTAAATGTAGTATGTAACTGCCCTCTAGATTAGTGTCTCTATACCAAGAAACTAGTGCAGATATTAGCTCTCATCACAGACATTTCTTTATGTAGCAGTTGGAGGTTAAGGCAGAAACTCACAAATGGTAAAGCACAGAGAATAAGTGTCAACAGAGTGTTTAGCTACAAATGGAGAGTCTCCATCACTTCCTTCTCCAAGGTCCCAGACCATATCTGAAGAGAGGGCAGAAGGAGTTAAGAGCCAAAGATAAGAAAGTACTAGAACAAAACAGTGTCTTCTGGACAGTGATAGGACCACTGCATTCATGAACTGGAAGCTGCTTTAACTACTTGTACAAGGTCAACATTCCAACATGGAAGAGGGAATGGCTTATGAGCCTTCACCCGTGAGATGTTTTTGACAACAGATAACTTCAAGGGGAGGGAGAATCAGTTTTCTGGCTTAACAGCCATGCTCCAGTGGATACCCCCACAACCATGTAAGTGTAGGCCTCATAGACTAGTCACAAAATTGGGAGTGGGTAGAGAGGTGGGGTAGATGTGGGAAGAGTTAAGGGAGGAGCTGGAGATGGATATGGTCAAAATGCCTTTGAAGCAATTCTTAAAGAATTAGTACAAACTCGACTTTTTAAAAAGAGCATTGTCAATGATGTCATACGGCACCCTCTCGACCATGAACTGCTTTGCAATGGAGTATTTCCAGGAACTAGATCTTGAAATGCCAGGCTTGGGTACATAACAGCTCTGTTACCATCCAGAGAAGAAGGTAATGTTTCTCTGTGTTGTTAGTAGGTGCATAGATCTGTTTGGGGTAGGTACCATGAGACTGCTTCTGTGGGTCCTCTGTTCTCACTTCCTGATACTCTGTGGTTGACCTGGAACTGGCACCTGATATGACATCATCTGGGAATGTCACTAGTACTTTCCCCCCTTTTTCTCAGGAGGTCTTTATAAGTTATTTTTTCTTTTCAAAACAGAAAACAGACAATTTTGGCTTATGTTGCATACCCTATAGGTATGTCTGGCTGTTTCTGATGAGTGAGCTATTGTCCTCAAGGTTACTTCCTTCCAAGAAAATGTCTGTTGCCATGCTATGCATTTCAATCATCTTTATTATACCACAGCTTGAAAAAGCTTTAGGGCAAGTCAGGGAGGCCCTATCCACCACCTTGCAGCCCCTAGAAGACAGGCTGAACCAGATCCAGCAGTTCAGATTTCTGTGTTTTTCAAGATTCCTTTAGTGGTAGTCAAGCATTTTATTTAGAGTCACATGTTAGGGGAGGGGGCTGGTCTCCAGGTGTTGTTTTTCTCCCTTGAACATCATTCTTGTGTGGAAGTGGCTCTGGGGGGCGGGGCAGGAGGACCACTTTTCTTAGTTAATGGATGAGGCAGAGAGTTCAGGGCAGGGCAGGCATATGGAGCTACCAGATACCGCACCTTTGCATTTCTGGCCTTTTGGAATCTTTCACCGCTTTGTGCCATGGAAGATTTCTGTTAAGACGTGTAAGACCATTATTTACCATTCATATGTTTGGTGGCATTGGTTCTTCTGGGTTCTGGCAGTGGGTGAATGCTTGTTTTTCTACAGCTTTGGCCTGGTGCCTCGCTTCTGTCACTGTTGGTTCTTGAGGAAAAAAGACTATACCAGAGTCCCTTTGCTCTCTCTCCTTCTACCACAGGGCCCTGCCAGCAGCTTTATATACTTAGACTTAAGCTGCTTGGACTTGGATGCTCTAGAATGAGTGCTGGATAGAAAGGCCTTTTTCCTTGCATCCTTGTAATGTCTCCCTCTTTCTGTGGTTTGATTTCTCATTTGCCTTCTCACTATTATAAATATAATTTATTCTTTGTTTTATCTTGTAATGCTTTGCTGCAGAGTTAATGGGTAGGCAGGCAGGTGTGAGCATACATGCATGTGAAGACACACATACACACTCTGAAAGGGACAGAGAATGTCGGTGGTAAACTGAAGATGATGTGCCATGGTTTTGATTAGGAGTGTCGGCCGTCTTTGGGCTTAGTTTAACAGTTGCCATACCCTGTGCAGGATGGACTAGGCAGCAGGCGGGCTAGTTTATAATTTTTCCCTTCCAGAAATGGAGTTCACGTTGGTAATGGAACATGGCCTCACTATTGGCGTTTCTGATGATTCTGTAGGAAAAGTATTGCACAGACTCTGAGACAACGGACACTTTAGAGTTAAATGTTAAATCAATTTTCAGCTAGTGCTTACTAAGAAAAAATAAAGATACATCTTTTATATCTTATTTCTTCTAAAACCTGGACTTCAGCAAACACTGGAAATCACTGATTGCTCAACCTTTATCTTCATTCATTGAAAAGAAAATTAAAACGATATTTACTTATTTTTTGTGTGCCACTGTGTATCTATGTATGTATGTGCACTCATGCCATGACATTTATGTAGACAAAACAACTTGGGAGAGTCTGTCTCTCCTTCCATGATGTGAGTCCTAGGGATTGAACTCAGGTTGTTCACTGTCTTGCCAACCCCACCTTCATTCATTTTACTGTTTTAAAACTACCTCCTTGTCTCCAAAGTACTGTGCTAAATCTCCATCTTCTTGTCTAGGCATACCGTGTTAATCTTGAACATGCTTAATGCTCTTCTATTCTTTTTGTTACTTAACTTCCCCCAACCCCATATCCATTCTGTCATACTCAATTGCCCAAGTAAGTGGATGCTTGTGTGTTTATTCACACAGCTGGCTGGCTCTCCAAGTCTTTTTCATTTTACTTACTAAATATCCCTGTGCATACTCATCATTCTCTCTGTTTACCTGCTTATTACTTACTTTGTTTCCTTATTATTTCTTGCTCGGAAAAAAGAGATGTTACTCGACCCTTGACTCAGGGTGTTGGAGGAAAATTTTATCACTCTCTTCCCTTGCCTTGAAGCATCGATTATAGCTAGATCTTTGGCTTTTCCATGTCATTTGGTACTCCAACCCTTCTCCTCCCATGTGCCCTAACTTCTAGGGTTACTAAGAAATCATACCTTGCCATGCTTTCCCTGTGATTGGACTGGTCTTATGCTCTCCTCACTTTCTTCTCTCTTCTAGGTGATCTGTCCACTTGAAAGCTAAACCTAGGTTTCTTCCCTGTGGAACCTTTGTCAATATGAATTTGTTTGTGCCTCCTTTGTAGCAAGAAATTGTACAACTGGGTGGTGGGCTCATACCTTTAATCCTGGCACTTGGGAGGCAGAGGTATACAGGCATAACATGAGTTTGAAACCAGCCTGGTCTATAGAGGGAGTTCCAGGACACCAGGGCTACACAGAAAACCCCCGTCTCAAAACAAACAAACAAAACAAAACAAAAAGGAAGAGAAATTGTAGTTTGTTTGCATGTCTATCTTTCCTGCGGAGCTGTGTATTCTCAGAAGTGTCAGTTGAGGATGAAGACTCTGGTTGTGAGTTGCTTTGTTTTTGTTCTTTTTGTTTGTTTTTGTTTTGGGGGTTTCCTTTTTTTGTGTATCATGATAAAATTTCTGAATTTTATGTCTAAAATGGCTACCTTGTTATTGGTGGAAATGAGAAAAGAATTTAAAACTTAAAAACTCAGAAATGGGGTGAGTGTGGGCAGGGGTTAGGACAATTGGATTTGGAGGGTTCTGAGGCAATTAAAAAATTCAAATCTCAGGAACATTAGCAATATTCCCACTTAGTTCTGAAATAAATCTTAACGAATTTCTTTAAATGTAAGAGATCATCTCCGTTCTGACTGTTAAACTTTGCTGTTGCAGCTATTGGTGCAAAGAAAGGAAACTAAGGATGAACAGCCCACGTGTACTTTATTGACAGTAAGAGAGGGGACGATGGAGTTGGATTGTCAGCCAACCCAAGAAGAGACAGAGAGAGAAGGGAAGGCTGGACCTTTTAAAGGGAAGACTGGGAATGCGCACTGAGGTTTCACACATGTGCAGAGTCCCCAAGAAGGCTGTAATGCGTAGCAGGTGACGTGGTGTGATGTAGCACGTTTTCCTGTGCTGCCCTGCCCATCGTTAGGGGGCAGGGTCAGCCAGGTGTATACCCTAACACTGACTCCTGCCCTTATTAAAGACAAACTATACCGTCTAGATTGGAAAGTCTCCTCTCTGTCTCAGGTGTGTGAATCCGAGATCATCCCATTTTTCAGTTCAGCTCAGGCAAAAACTGACTGGGCAAACTGGTTCAGGTCAAGAGAGTCTCAGCATTGACTTATGTTTTATTGTACTGTTCCTTAACTGAATAGTTCGATTAATAACATATTTCAGCAAGTCATAGCTCCAAGTGGATAACCCAAAACTATCATTCCTTTAAGTGTTCGCTTGTTCTTGGCCCCATTAACATGATAGGTAACAAAACAGGGTTCCATGTCATGGAGCAGGCTTTAGGTCCAGTCATAAAGTGGTTGGTTACTCCAATGCCATTCATGCCACTGTTGTAGCAGTGGTCATACCTTGTCAGGCTGGTTGTTGATAACTTATTGCTATGCCTGTATATCAGCGCGTTTCACACCCATCATCAAGAAGTTTCTTCTTGGTAATTAGCACAGATCCTCTCAACTGCTCCATAGGCAGAGAATTAAAAAAAAAAAAAAAGTGAAGTGCTCTTCCCTAAATGGGACACAGATATCACACTCTCTCCTCCTAAGGCTCAGGGAGCTTAATGGAAGAAGATGTGGAAAGATTATAAAAGCCAGAGGTGGTGGATAACATTAAGGAAGCAATGTTTTCCAGACATGACAGGGCAGCTACATACATGAACTCACAGGAATTGTGACAGCATGCACAAGACCTATTCATACCCAAGCCAGAAAAAAAAAATCCAAGTTTAGAGGGGAGAAGGTGGGCACAAAGCTCCAACACTAGCTCAAGAGCTATTGACATTGATAGCTGCTGGGATAGGGAGAGTCAGTGTTCTTTAATGATGACCATGGTAGGTTAACCACATGGTAGGGCATGCCCCACCCCTAAGACTAGGGCTGGAGAGATGGCTCAGAGGTGAAGGGTACCTTTTGCTCTTCCAGAGGACCCAGCACCCCTTTGGGAAGTCAAAGTTCCCGGAGACTTAATGCCCTCTTCCGACCTCAGTGGGCTCTGCATGCATGTGTCACACAGACATGCATGTAGGCAAATTAGGCAACACAAATGGGACTTGATGGAAAAGAAGAGGAGGAGGAGGAGGAGGAGGAGGAGGAGGAGGAGGAGGAGGAGGAGGAAGAAGACAATTACCAAAGTTGGGCTGGAGAGGGTAGTTACAGGAAGAATTGGGGGGTGGATATATTCAAAATGCATTGCTTGAAGTTCTCAAAGGATTAATAAAAATATTTTTAATTTCAAAAATAAACAGAATGTTTAATGTTTAGAAAAATAATAGATAGCAAGAAGATGAGTAGATAAACTAAGGTGAAGTACTCTGATTAAGAAGTGGTTTTTAAATATCTTATGAGACATATATGTCGATTTTTCATTTCTAACCATTTGTAGATCCCTTACTGTTGGTCTTCAGCTTAATTGTGTCATCACTGAGAATATGCATTGTAGAATAGAAAACTGGAGAGGTGGTTTGCTGCTATTTTCTTAGGATCCAAAGTATTGTCTGTTTTGTTGGGTAGTTTTTACTGTAAAAAAGAATACTATTTTTCTGGTATTGGCTGGGATGTCATATACATTCCAACTAGTTCCACTTGGCTATTTTGACAGTTCTCTACTCAGCTCCCTGGTTTTCTGTTAGGGTTGTAACTGCAGACTGAGTCGTTAGCTTTTAGTCATTCTTTTAAGCCTATTTTAAACTATGTTATATGTATGCATATTTATAACATTTATTTTCTTGGTGACGGTTTTTGATTATGTGATATTCATACTTATCTGTGATTCATTTGTTCTGAAGTGTACTTTGTCTAGTGTCAACACAGCTATTAATTTTAGCTTTATCTTTTATTTAAAAATAATCTTTGTACTTCATGTCTAAGTGCATGAGCAATACAGGGAATCATGTGGATTCTTTACCTCTTTGTAACCCATAGCAGTTATCTTACAAAACAGAGCATACTAGCATAACCAGGAAAGGGCATGAATAAATTAACAAATCACTGATTTCATTCAAATTCTCCCTATTTTTAAGGATTCTCTCTGTCTGTCTCTGTATTTTTCTGTGTGTTGCGAATGTGTATATTTGTACATACTTAGTTGACATGACTTTACCATACCCCTTGAGGTTCACAGCATCCAATAATACTACTCACATATCTCACCTTGACCTTTATATAACCATGTCCATCTTTCTCTCTCTTTCTGCACCGCCTGGACCCTGGGGTCCCTGGCTCCTGGTGACAACTGGTTTTATCCATTTCTGTGATTTCCCCCTGCTATGTAACAGAAGTGGTGTTACACAGCATGTGACTTCTTAAGATGGACTCCTCCCCTCTGTGTTGTAGACTCAACCAACTTGGTTGTTTTGATAACTTGTTCAGTGTCATTGCTGAGTGCTTTCCCAATGTTTATCTTCATGAGAAACATCTAAATTGTTTTCCAGAGTAGCAAATCACTTTACGTCCCATCTGCAGTGTACATGTGATCCAGGGTGTTGCATATTCTCCAGGACTTTTTATTTTTTAACATTGTTTTAACTGTTTTGATAGGTGTATTGCAACACTGTGTTGTGGTTTGAATTTGCATTTTCCTGATGGCTAATACTGTTTACATGTGCCTTTTCACTCCCTCCCTGCATGCCTTCTACAGAAATGTCTGTTTATGTCTTTTGCTATTTTTCTATTTGGATTGTCTTCCTGTTTTCTGTTTTGTTTGTATTATGTCTTTATATTCCTTTTAATTGTTTTTAGAAATCTCTCCATATAAAGATATTGGGAATGAGCTTCCTATGAAGAGTGCATAGTCAGGTTTGTCTCTGTCTCTGTCTCTCTCTGTTTCTGTCTCTGTCTCTGTTCCCCCCTCCCATGTGTGTATGTGTGTGTTTGTCTCCAGGGTCAAGTGAAATGAGAGATAGACAAAGCAGGGGGAGAAATAACTTAAGTAGAGATAAGTAGAGATTTCCACTTTACACAATGTTAGCAGATTCCTTGTGAGTTCCATGGGCCAGAGCTGAGTTATCGCTTTGTCATGCCCTACCCCTTCACCCTTGTCCAACTTCACCATTCCCCTACCCTCACCCCTGCCCAGACCTTCTGGCTTTCCAGCTAGATTACTTCTCTCCAGAGGCTTCTGCTGCTAGTTTGATTGTGGTTTGGTTTCCTTGGCCTTTGGTGATTGGTTGTTCACATCTCCGAGTTTTCCAATAGTCATGCAATTTCTTCTGCTCAGGCTTCGTAGTTCTGTCTAATGGAGAGATGAGTAAAGTGTGTTTATTCCATCTGATACAGAAAGTAGAGTCTGCCCTGCCCTAAGTGAGCATGGAACAGCTGCTTCCTTCTACTCGAAAGCATTCAGTCATGGGGACCATCCTCATTTTTATGTTGGTCATGAGCTCTATGTGGTTTTAGGCATTCTGGGCTATGAAATATAAGTAGATTTTATATATATATATATATATATATATATATATATATATAGAGAGAGAGAGAGAGAGAGAGAGAGGAGATCTTTGTGAGAAGGCAAGAAACTAGAAAGGATTAAGGACCATCACTCTGTCCTTAATCTTCTGTTCCTATCTCTAGGGCCATCCGAGGATCTGTGAATCTCATGTTTGGGACAGAAATTTTATTTCTTCTGTTCCTATTCACAGTCTAAGCAATTAAGAAAGAGGAAGCCCACCATAGATGTCCAGGAAATAGGAAACTAGAAATGTTTTTATTTTATTTTACTGCAAGGAAACTAAAGCAGAGAATGTACGATTTTTGTGTCTTGAGTCATGGATCGTTCAAGGGAACTGAGCCTTTTCATGTATGTCCAACAGAAAGGGATGGAATTTGGGGAACTGGGTTGCAACCCTTACAAAGAGAGGATCGGCAGATGAAGGGCAGAGGCAGAGGTGTCAGCCTAGTGGCAGCCAGTGGCAGAATGCATGCTCCTGTGCCCAGCATTGGTCCATCAACAGCCACAGGAGGCTACAGCTTTTTATTTTGCTGCAGATGCCCTTGTGTTAAGACTGTGCAGTAGCTGCCAGAGTCAAAAACCCATGCCTCTCACACCATCCTTCAGTTCCATAGAAGCGCCTCTCTTCCAAAGGACCTTTACTTAGACTCCTGTTGGCCAAAGTGCGTTTTACACATAAGTTCCATGTTTCAAGGTCTTTATCAGTTAGAGTCTAGAAAAATAAGGGTCCTGGTACTTATAGTTCATGGCTGTCTTTCCATTTGGGTTCAGTTGTATCATGTGTCTGGTAAACAAAATTCTCAGCTGCATGAAATGGAAATAGGTTTCATATTCTTTTATAGCCAGTAGACTGTGGCGTAGAGTCTTGTGTTTGCATAGTGTCCTTTTCATGTAATTCTAACCTGAATACCAGGCCCCACCCCCTTTGAATTGTGTCATGTGCCTCTGCTCAGTCCCTGAGTCACCAGCTGAAGAATGAGAATGTGGACTCTGTTCCTCTTTAGTTCTTTAGCTAGGAAAATGTATAACTATTCCTAGGCTGGGAATTCCTAGGTCTTATAGATAAGACCTGAGTTTTATCCCAAGACCCATATTAGAAAAAGCCATATCTGGTGACTGTAAGCCCAGACCCGGGTAAGTAGAGACAGAAGGATATATGGAATTTGATGGCCAACCACTTTAGCCTATTTGGTGAGTTGTAATCCAATGACAGGCCCTATCTCAAAAAACGTCGGTAGCACCTGAGGAATGACACCTAGGGTTTGCATTATCACCCCCATCCCCCCCCCTCCGGCAACCATATACATGAACACACACCACATATCTAAAATTTAGGTTTTCTGCCTCAGATTATGAGTATCTTAACATTTGTCTGCCTTTGATGAGCAAAGTTGGATTGTGTGAAAGATGTGACCTTTGAAGGCATAATTGCATGTAGGTAGGGCAGTGAATAGTCACTCTGCGAAGAACACTGTTATATGTGGTCAGGTGCATTTCTTGTTAACTAACTCAGATAGAAAGTTTTCATCTCCCTTCCCAGATGCAGGAAGAATAGATTAATGCATTCTATAACAATATAAGGTGAGGAGAAATCACCCTTTTGCTTGAATAAGTTGCCTCAAAGGCCCATCTGTTGGACATTTGATTCCCAGCGCGTTGTGCTGTTGGAACCTTTCAGGTGAGGGCACTGTTGGGAGAATGTTAAGTCATGGAGTGGGCATAGCTTTGATGGGTATGTTGGGACCATAGCCCACTAACTAGTTATATGCCGTGATTTTCTGACATCAGACACTTCTGCTTCCCTGTTACAAATAGCTCTGCATCAGATACCGTGCCACATGCTGTCGGTCACATCTGTAATGTAAAATTCTAGAATTGACTAGGGTCGACTAAAGGAAGCATTTGTTTTCCTTTAAATTTAACATTAAAGGAGTATGTTCAATCAAAACTTTATTTTCTCATTTAGTAAAGGCTTAGATGGTTGTTCTTTGGCCTTCAGAAGGCATCCTCAAGACTTCCTTTGGGAAGACAGAAATTGAATTATATATAAACTGAATATCATTGTATTAAAATACTTTTGAGTCTGCCCTTTTTTTTCCCTCTTCCTGACTGAAAATCATGTTTGCCAAATTCAAGATGTTACCATTTGGGCTGGAGAGATGGCTCAGCCATTAAAGGCTAGGCTCACATCCAAAAATATAAGATGTTACCATTCTAATTTTAATTGTCAAATGCTGTGATTGGAGCAAAAATGTCCTCCATGGGTTCCTGTACTGGAAGCTTGGTTGCCAAACAGTGGGTTTGAGCGTTACTGGATCACAAGGCTTCTCACTTCTTAAATGAATGGATTATTGATGGATTCATAATCTGACAGCATATGGAGGGGCTAAGAATGTGAGGAGATAGGGCATGGCAGGAGGAAACAGGTCATGGGGCATGTCTTGGGAGAACAGTTTCTCATCCTGGCCTCTTCCCTCACTCTCTGTTCTTGTAGTTGAATTGCTTTCCCCCTGTTGTCTTAGCTGCCTTGCCCAGACCCAATGACAAGCTCAAGCCATGAGCCAAAAGGAATCCTTCCTCCTTTAAAATGTGTGTGTGTATATATATATATATATATATATAAAGTGTGTGTGTGTGTGTGTGTGTGTGTGTGTGTGTGTGTGTGTGTGTGTGTGTACATCATCAAAAACATTAGGAGCACATTGCCTAAAATCCAATTATATGAATTCAGATCCTTATCCACTATGTCAGTGGCCATCAGTTGATTTCAGGTTTTGCTGTCACTATGACGACTTTTGTACACATCTCATGGTGTGTATGTATTTACAATTTTTCTTTTTAAGGGCAGAGAGGTTTTGGGGGGCTCACAGTTTGAGGAGACATAGTCTGTTACAAGCAGAAAGGTATGGTAGAATTCCTGGTAGCAGTAGCTCGTGGCAGTAGCTCCTTATATCACAGTGGCCCCAGAAGGAGAGAACAAGCAGGAATCCTTGCCATGCTGTGAAACCCCATGGCAGAGCTGGAAAGATGTTAAGTGGTTAAGAGTGCTTACGCCTGTTCCTTCAGAGGACAGGAGTTCAGTTTTTAGCACTCACCCTCACCCATTGGCTCATAACTGCCTGTAACTTTAGCTCCAGGAGATTCTGGCCCCCACTGATGCCTGCATATATGTGTGCATACATATGCAGGCGAACACACACCACACACACACACACACACACACACACACACACACACACACACACACACACACAACACACACACACACACACACAGAGGAAAAAAACCCATTTAATAAACCCTCAGGGCCCAACAACCACCCATGACTTCCTTCTGCCAGTTAGGTCACAGGTCCTAAAAGTTCCATAACCCTCCTAAAACAGTGCCTCCAGCTGCAGATCCACTCCTAAGCATGTGAGCCTGTGGGGACATTCCTGGGCACACCATGACGTGTACTCTTGTGTAGCCTGTGCTTCACAGATGTTTCCCTCTCCTATTTAGATGAGCCTTTTCAAGTTTTCTTTTTTTACTTCTAAAGTTCTGTTTGTTCGACAAATGGGGTCTTTGTGCTGTGCGGCTTCCCTTCACTCATTCTCTGCTTTGTCTTTTTGTCTTGTGATGATGAGCAGGTTTCAATATTCATTTGTCAGATTCATCAGCCTTTGTGTCACAGTCTGTCATTTGTATTCTCTGTATGACTTTTTTTTTTTTTTAACTCCAGTGGTAGAGTTTGTCTCCAACATTATTTTTCTGGAAGCATTATAGTTTACTTTTCACAATTAGACTTGATGTCAGCTTGGAATTGGCTTTATGTATGCTGGAAAGTAGAGATTTTCCTTATAGATGGATTAAAAAAAAAAAGCAGAAGCAAGGTTTTGTTGTAAGAACTGTCTCAGCATTCTTTCTTAAGTGCCTTTGCAAGGGGGGTGTCCAACTTTTTGACACTGCGATGCAGTGTTGTCATCTAAAAGTTGGAGCTCGAGAACTATATCACTAAACTGTCAATTTTTTAAAAAGGAAAAGTATAGTTTTAAGTAAGTTTACAAATTTGTGTCGGTCTGCATTCATGGGTGTCCTTGAGCATGTGTGGCCTGTGGGTCTCAGGTTGGATTCACCTGCTAGGACATCACAGGTCAAGTCCATATCTCAGTGCCTGTGTAGGTTTTTAATGTAATATTTTAATAGGGATGCCAGCTCGCACTTGTCAGACCCAAACCACACAGTAGTACCACCTTTACAGGACTTCTAATGAATTGGACATTTAGGTCATGTCTCCATATATCAACAAGTAACCAACATGACCAGATTCTGGAGCATTGCTCCAAAGTTCATGTGATGTATTTGGCTTCTCATCACTCATAAAGCATTTGTTTTAAAGCTTGGGAGTGATTTCTGGCCTTCACATTCAGCTCTTGCTTATGTCTTTTTCTATCTAGACCTTTATCATCACTGCCTGAATATAGCTAGAGTAGGTAAGTGAATATGTTAGTTCTTCTTCTACCCAGTGGTTTGGGAGAGAGACAGTGGGGGGGGGGAAGGGAGGGAGGGAGGGAGGGAGGGAGGGAGATGGAGAGACAGACAGACAGACAGACAGACAGACACACACACACACACGCAGAGAGAGAGGGAGAGAGAGAGAGAGAGAGAGAGAGAGAGAGAGAGAGAGAGAGAGAGAGAGAGATGCTTCTACCTCCTTAAAGTGAAAGAGCTAGGGCAAAGTTGTGAGGAGCAGAGGGTTTGGATTTGAACTAGGTGTGGGGTTCATGCTTTCAGTGTCAGTACTCAGGAAGCTGAGACAGGAGCATTGCCAAGGGTTCCAGGCCAAAATGGGCTACAAAATGAGACCTTCTTTCAAATTGCAAAGGCAAAAAGGGGCAGATTGGGCTAATGCACAAAGTAGCCTTTTAAAATTAGCCAGTAGCCAGCTTTGAAAGTGGACTAAGAGGCTGAGGAGGTTTTATTTCAGGAAACTGATTTTAAAACCATCAATTTCCCCTTCATGTATTTGTATCCTATAATTTTCCTTTTGAAAACTTCCAGCTAGCCTTCCTCACCAAAGGCATTAGTGCATCGTATTTTCTCAAATCCCAAGATGAACTTGCCGGAAAGGATAAAGAATTGCCCCATGTTTGCCACATTAAAATAATAATGATAATAATGGTGAACATTGAGATGACAGACACGGCACACAGCACTCTGACAGATGGAAGGTTTTTCTCTCTGCACTTGCTGGCATGTGTGAGCTCATATTCTTGCTATAGCTTAACTAAATTGTTTAGACACCTCTAATGGTTAGGTATCCATCTACTGTACCCAGCTGATTCATGTGCTAGATTTCCAAAGAACATTCCTTTAATTACTTAGTATGAAGCGAGAGTGTCTAATTTTGTGCTAAAAATTGCCGTGCGAGGTTCTTGGTAGCCCAGGGAGTTAACAAATATCAATTTCCACAAGAAAAGAGCCCACGATTCTTTGAAATACAGTGGAACTCAGTTCTATAACTGCTCCAGCTACAACACTGGCAATTTATGAAGCCATTTTTCCTTTTATTTTCTTCCTCAAGCCATCCAGCATGTTATGAAGACAGGAATATTATGTTTTGAGAGAAGGAGGCGGAGGCTCAGGGATTTCGAGGACTTGGGCCCAGAGGCATTCAGCGAGAAAGTGGTAATAATAAGAGCCCAAGTGTGTTGAGTGTACTGGGCTTTCAGAGCACTTGTAGAAGTGCTTTCCACATATTAAAATTTTAAATGTTCACATTAGTCCTGGGAGGGAGGTGCTGTTATCATCACATTTTACTCCTGGGGATGCCAAGGCACAAATATGCTAAGTAACATATTTGAGATCGTTGTAAGTACAGCACCCAGATGTACTTGGGGCCTGGGTTTTATGGCCATGCAGTCCTTTCCCACGCATTTGGCAGGGTCATCGATGCTTATAACAGTGCCACACAATCATATAGCTCATGAAGACGAGTGCAGAGTTGGATAGTCTATCATTCCCCGGTCAGCGCCATTAGTGTATGTTTTAGCTCAGTGTCTAAGACAAAGAAAAGGAGGTGAGTGGATGTCTCTTGATTAGATCTGAATTGAAATCTAATTGCATTTCCCTACCTTGTCTTTGTTCCACTTTTCACTGTTCCAGGCTCACTCTGCTCCTGGGTCTATCTCCCGGTCACTATCATCACTTGCCCATTTGTAGCTGTGTGTTTAGACTGTGCCTGTGACTCCCATTGCCTTTCTGAGTGCCACAAGATTCATTTCTCATGTTAGACATTCTCACATGTTTCTCTGGTTTCCTATATTCCCTCATATATGCGCATTCGTGTTGTCTTCTCAAACAATACATCAGGCTGTGAGGCAACAATTTCTTTCTTTCTTTCTTTCTTTCTTTCTTTCTTTCTTTCTTTCTTTCAATGCTGTCTGTCTGTCTTTATTAAAGTATGGGTGTGTATATGCCTTGGTGTGCTTGTGCAGGTCAGAGGACAACTTTTTAAGGGTTGTCTTCTTCCACTTGTTTTTGAGGCAGGGTCTCTATTGTTTCTATAGCTGTGTTGGTCGATTTTCTAGTCTACATCTCCTCCTATCCTATTTAACGGTAGGGGTTCTGGGACTGGGATTATAGACTGGACCCATGGCACCCAATTTGTTTTATGTGTGTTCTGGGGGTAAACTCAGATGGTCAGAGTTGTGTGGCAAGCATGGTTTACCCACTGACCCATTTATTCAGCCCATGATACACTTTGATAGCCTTTAGTTTCACACATTCATGAGTCTATTTTATAGCCTAGGCTGGCTTTAAATGCATACTCCTCCTGCCGCTGCCTCCTCTGAGAGGAGTGTTTCCGAAGTGCTTATGACTCTTCTTGGAACCTGATTCTGTTTGCACTGTGTTCTTTGGTCTCACAGACTTGAGTTCATACAAGGAATCTCCTTCCCTGTCATAGCCTTCCCACAAGGGCTGTTCTTCAGAATTTTCTTAGTTGTTCTTGTGTTTCCTTAGTATACCATCTTCAAATTGGATTATTATATTTTCTACATAACATACTATATATTTCTTTCTTTTATTTTTGAGATAGGCTGGCCTTGAACTCATTATGTAGTTGAGGCTGGCATTGAACTCCTGAAAGTCTTGTCTCTGTCTCCCAAGAGCTGGGCTTATAAACATATACTATCTACCTCACTTAACACCCTATTGGCTTTTGTTTTTGTTTTTGTTGAGAAAGGGTTTCTCTGTGTAACAGCCCTGAATGTCCTGGGACTCACTCTGTAAACCAGGCTGGCCATGCCATTGTTTTTGTTAGCACAGTATTTACTTTTTAGGTCACTTTGAGGAAAATTGAGATTTTTTTTTTAATCTATCCATTTGTAAACACAAGTTTCCACATACTGTTTTGCTTCATTTTAAACAGTAAGTTTATAACCTTTTGTTGAATTTCTAAAACTGTGTACCTTGAATTCAGGTTGTTAGTGAGTTATTTTTCCCGACTATAATTCTTTATTATTTGAACCAAGGACTCACAATGTAGCGCAGATGGACTTGGAACTTATTTATGTACTTCAGACTGATCTAAAACTCATGGCAATCCTGTTGCCTCTCCCTCCCAAGTACGAGAGGATAGGCATGACCTACCACACCTCGCCTTCCTAGTATGTGTTCTGAATGATTTAAAAATTTTAATGTACTCGATCCTTCTCCAGTCATCTACTGTGATGAATGGATGAAGGGCCCGAGTTAATGGGGCTAGCTCCTTAAACAATAAAAGACTCTGTTTCTGCATCGGAATGGGTCTCTTGGTGATTTGGGGGGTTCAGAATTTGGGCACAACAAAAGTAGTCACTAAAAATGTATACAACTATATATTAGAGGAAATCTAGTGTAGGGGGCTGGAGTAGTGTGGGATTTCCTTCTGTATGCTGGGAATGAGTGTTGCTTTTATTGGTTGATGAATAAAGCTGCTTTGGCCAATGGCAGGGCAGAATATAGTTAGGCGGAAGATTCAAGCACAGATACAGGGAGAAAGAAGGCAGAGTGAGAGACGCCAGCTGCAGAGAAAACAAGACATGTAAAACATGAGGTAACTCCACAACCATGTGGCGACACACAGATTAATAGAAATGGGTTAATTTAAATGTGGGAGCTAGCCAATAACAAGCCTGGGCCATTGGCCAAACAATTAAAATTAATATTAAGCCTCTGAAAGATTATTTTATAAGTGGCCGAGGGAACTGGCAGGCAGGAGAGAAACATCCAGCTCCACTGGAGAGATGGCTCCACTGTTAAGAACACTTGTTGCTCTTGTAGGTGACCTGGGTGTGGCTCCTAGAAGCCACATGGCAGCTCATAACCACTTGTAACTCCTGTTCCAGGGTGATCAGACACTTTGGACCTTCTGGGCACCTTCACTCATATTCATATACACACCCACACAAACACACACACACACACACACACACATATATATATATATATATAATTAAAAATTATAAAAAATTTAGTGTACTCAATGATTTTGAATTTTAGTGTACTCAAGAACCTAATTTAACCTTTTTTAATTCTATTAGATTGTATAGATTTATTATGTAGGCAATTTACACTAATATGGACAGTTAGACATTTTCATTTCTAGTCATTTATCATTATTTTTATTATTTATACTGTTACTATTATTACTTTATGTCATTGGATAGGATGTTTAGTACAATGTTGAGTTAAAGCACTCAATATATTCTTGCCTTTTTATGTTTTCTTGTTCATTTTGATGTTTCCATAGTTTTTTCTTATTAAGTTATAAATATGAAATATACCAAAACCACACATCTCTCTTTAGAAATTTCTAACCCCAAATGGTAAGTACCATTAATACGTGTCATTTCTCCCCATTCTCCAGGTTCATGGAGCTGTATGTGTTAAATTATGCATTCACACACATTCTACAAAATAGTATTTTTGTGCATACGCAAATCTACTGATTTCATTCCCTCTGTCCCTCCTCCGTCCCTCCTTCCTTCCTACTCCTACATGTGTGGTTTTCTGAGTGAGTTTATTTGGCCCACTTGTGTTCAGGAGCCCATGGAAGTTTGAAAAGGGGATAGGATCCCCTGGAAATTGCATTACAGGAGATTGTGAGTCACCACACAGGTCTGGGAACCGAAACTTTGTCCTGTGCAAAAGCAGTAAATGTCTTAACCACTGAGATGCCGCTCCAGCTTGTAATTCATCCTGTTTAATGGCTAAATAATGCACCATTGTAGGGTATATTACTGTGTGTACCATTCCTCACTGGTCAATTTTACATCTACAAATAAAACGCAGAAGATTTTTCAACCCCTGGGTATATACTACAGATCTGTATTATAGTTTCAGGGAATGTTCTTCAAAGAAGCCCCTCAGTGAAAAGACAGACTTCATATGATATGTATACTCGATCACATACTACTATAGGCAATCTTCATGTGCTTGCATCCAGCCATGACCAATTAATGGCACATCTAGTTTCATGTATACACATACACACTCTCCTTCTGCAAATGGATAGTTAGAAGCAAATCCCAGATACCATGCCATTCATCCTGAGCTATTTCACCATTTACCATAAGAACATAAAGTCTACTTTTAGAAACATGATAATACCGTTTTATTTTAAAAATATAGCAGTAATTCCTTAATATTAGCACAGGTATGCAGCTTTCAAATCTCCAATTGTGTTGTTAAGTATCTTTGCATCTTTTAATGCAGATCCAACTAACACCTCATTGCAACCCACTAATATGTCTTTTAGACCTTGATTAATCTGTAGGTCCCTTCTACTTTTCTCCATCAGTTCTTCTGTTGAAGAAAGCATACAGCAAATTTTCCTTTTTTTTTTTTTAAGGTTTGCTAATGACATCAGCTCTTTTATTCTTTTTATGTCCTAGAAACCAGCAGATGGTTGTCAAGCTGTGTTGTCCAGTAAAATGCCCACTAGCCCTGTGTAACTCCTGTAAATGAGTTAAAGACAAATCAAGGTGCAAATTGAGTTCCTTAGTGGCCCTGGGGGCATTTGGATGGCTGAATGGCCACATGTGGCAGTGCGGACCCTTTGTTGCAGGCCACCAGTGAGTGTGGTGCCTTGGTCCTGAGGTTGGCTGGGACCTCTGTTTTCTTTCTTTCCTTCTCTTTCCACGGCAAAAGCAACTTATTGATGACTTTGCAGTCTTCTGTCTGTGATAGGGAGGGAGGTCTGCTTGGTGTCTGAAGATGATCCCAAATGCTCACAGACTCTCGCTCCTGTTTCCAGGTCCAGCTCTTTCCAGGATCAGAGTCTCCTTGCAATGTGAGCCAGTGCTCCCACAGAGGGAGTCAGAGCAGGGAGGGGCTGGGAGGGGAGCAAATAACAGTCTCCTGTAATCAGCATTTTATTACCGTCCTCAGGAAGTAGGAATAGGAAAAAAAAAAGTAGGTTGGAGCAAGGAAAGTTAATTATGTGAGGTTGTTTGACAGGAAATTACTAAATGCAAACAGACAGAAGAAGCACAATTGAAAGCTGGGTAGGAAATCTCAAGTCACTCCACTGGGTGCATTCAGACCCCAAAGCAAGATCTGAAAATAGTAGATTAAACAAAAGCTATCTTATCGGGTAGAAGCATTTCAAAGGCAAAGGGGAATTTATATATTGGGCAGCCTGTCTTAAAATAAACCGATTTTGTTGATAGAACTGCAAATTTAATTGTGGGAAATCCCCTTCAGATGTCTGAATTTATTTTGTAAATGTTTTGAATTTGTTTTGAGTTTGACATTTTGGCTCTGAAGGAAGGTGTGTGTGTTTGTGATCGCGCTTGCGTGCGCGCGTGCACACTCGAGCACCTTTTCTCTCTGTATCTATGTGTATGTCTGTATATATGTGTATGTGTCTGTTGTCTATGTTTGTATGTCTGTGTGTATATCTGTATATCTGTGTTTGTGTGTCTATAAATGTATTTCACCCTCTAAAATCTGAAATAAATACAAAGTACTTATATTCATGTTTGTTTGAAACATTTCAACATTGTTACGAGCTTACTATTAATTAGGCAACCACAAAGAACTGAGGGACTGTTATCTAAAATATTTATTTTCAGACTTGATATATTTAAAATATTTTATCTTTTATGTAATTATTACCTTCATTTTATTTCATAAAGCTGTTTGAAGTAATGAACAACATTTTCTTCACTTTTGAAATGAACCAAGCAGTGTTTTTAGTTCAAGGACTGGGTGACTGAGACATGGAAACTTCTACCCTTATTTGCATCTGGCCTTGCAAGGGTCAGCTTCTGGAATCTCAGAAAGGGGCAAAAGAAAGGGCTGCTGAATAACCTGACCCTTCTAATGAAGGTTGTCATTCTTGAAAAACTAAAAATCTATATGCCTGGACACGCACATACGGACATAATTATCTGTGACTTTTGGAAGCAAAAGATGAAGACAGACTATTTTCTGGGTCTTTATAGTGCTATTCTTTAAGGGCATTTTTTTTAAATAGTTGAAATGAGTTATATTGTAGAAACTGGATGGCTGGAAAGTTGCACAGTCTGTGGGTAAAGTTACACATTCCA